>NC_135498.1:198326843-198926843 GCF_052857255.1 Amblyomma americanum
GGGATCCAACATGCCGCTGCGAGGGATAAACGGGGGCGCGGGGTAGTATAAACGGTGTCCCCACCCTGAAAGCGGAGGCAAGCGGGAATCCAGGCACCCTACTTCCCGAAGACGACGGGCGCTCGCGCCACCGTGCACATTCCCGTGCTTCCGCGGGACAGCATTTGCGCGGCCATCATTTTCTTCGCTATGATCGTGCTGCCCGGACCTACCGTGTGGTAAAACGTGCGCTTATAGTGCGGGATGAAATCTATGCTCGAATGCCAACCGTTGAAGTTCCTGCGTCTCGGCGGTCTTCCTCATTATGGTGTGGAGTGCCGTGTGATGGCTACCCTCTTGGTTGACGGACGTGAAGGGACACATTGAGCACGTTAATGATTTCAGATATGCGCACTTACCTTGAGGGGTGCACAGACCACGAGAGACATGCATTCTAAGATGTTTGGTGAAGAAGTAAAAGATGAAGAGGTGATCATATGCTCCCGGAGACAGCATCGGTCATAATTAAGGCAACAAGCGCACCCATAGCCTGTTGATTCACGTTTCCTGTTCAGCCCGATCAAATCAATCAAATCAAATTCAGCGCCAGGCTGTTCTCAAATCCCATTTGAAGGCGCATGGAATCACCATTACATTTTATAGCTTCGTATGGCTCCATACCATTTATTTTATTTGTTGCTTCCAGATCAGCAAGCCCCAAATTGTGAAATTTGCACACAAAAAAGGACAAACGAACAATATACGAAGGCATCGCATTTTTTCACATTGTCTCCAAGGGGGACACACCACATGAAATGTTTGTGAAAAGCATTAGATTGTATACAAATTTTTTTACACATATACATTGAGGGCATCAGTGTGACAATCATTTCTATCCAAGTTCTTTTCCTACGCCACTTTCTAAATGTCTTTCACAAATAGTTAACACTGCAGTCACCGTTTCTATGCTGCACTTTGGTGGTGCGCAAACGCCTCGTACTGGGAGATTCTTGAATTCATTATTGAGCACAACTCGCTCAAATGCTTGATGTTTCGCTCGGTCTCGGTCCTTATATAGTCTTGACATTTGCTTCTTTTTCTTTCGTTGCTTTCTCAGTGTCCCGTGTTTCCCGAATGCAACGTTGCCTCATACGCATTACGACGCAGTAGAGCAGAATCTTCGCAATAAAGTCATTTTCATGTTCATGGAAAGAGAACATTACATGAAAGGTGTCCAGAACATGGTTGATGGTGCGCTAAAACCCAACGTAGTCACCCATATTCTTCGAGAAAAAGTCTTCTGCGCAGCGAAGCAGGCTAAACAGTTTGGTGTTAGGGTGCACGAGTCCGCCCGTGGTTTAGCACAGTGTCAAAGAGGCTTCTTTCATTTTTGGTACTGCAACAGAAAGAGACGCTCTACATTTAGAGCAGGAAAACAGTTTATTAGTTTCCTAGTCAGGAACCCTTTCACATAATATAGAACTGCGTTCACGACGTCCGCATTGTTGTTGTCGCTGCAAAGCAGGGGCGTAGCCAGAGGGGGGGGGGGGGGGGGGACTTATGGGGTTTGAAACAACCCCCCCCCCCCCCCAAACCGCGGAATTTTTTTTGAACTGTCACGCACCGCTGACCAAAACAACCACCCACACGGGACGCCATTCTGAATGATGTCACCTAGAATGCCTTCTTTTGTACCAGAAAAGACATTCTGGCGCAAAACGGAAAATTACGGGCATAAACGGTCAATTACAAAAATGTACGACTGTTAATACCGCAGAAATTAGTTCCGTTCATTGTAACAGTTAGCACCATGATCAAAATTACTATGCGAATACGAAAAATTTGAAGACATCATTAACCGATTTTGATTGACCTTGCTCATTGAAAGCCCTGCCCACTTGGTGTTTTCCAACCTACACACTCAGATATTGGTTATTTCAACTTAAGGCATCATTCGTGGCTTTCCTTTGTCCTTTTCTTTCCTTCTTATTCACCTGCTTTTAGTTTTTCATTGAATCAAAGGAATACCCTTCTGTAATTATGGGTGCAGAATAATTGTCCTCCTGCCGTCAGTTAAAAAATACACACTTTCGTATTGATTTCTGCAATTTTCCTCTTTTATTCTAACCATATGAGGCTGTTGCGACCTCAGCATGGCCCAAGTACATAACGCGACTTCTGCTATCATAGGTTTGTTCTTGCCTGGATGGTCTGTCTTTCCGTGTGTAAAACTTACTATCTGCGATTGCGCAAGATGTTTATTTGCCCTGTTTGACGCATTGTATACAGTGGCTTTTGCTTACATACGTAAACTTAATGGATACCTACGTGTATTTAAATATCTTGTTGCGAGGTTTTGTGCATACATGGAGTGACTTTGATTCCAGTGACACTTTCTTGTCCCTTATCAAGTTGTATCTTCGCATTTCTTATACTCCATTTTATTTTTGCACTTATAATGTATATTTTGCAGAACACTTTTATACATGTGCCCGCTGTTGCGAATAAAATTTGGGTGCAATTACTCGCAATACATGACCGCTGACAGCTGCTGCAGCGCAGTACACTGGAACGATGGACAACGTCTTTGAGACTTTTCCCTAGCCTTTGGATATGTACAAATATCTAAAGGTACTTGAACGACATATATTGATTAAAATATTTGTCCTCTGCTTTCTAATTTCATGGCCGTTACGTTTTTCACATCAGCGCCATGCACTGCTTTGCTGGTTTCGGATTGATATATTTTTTAACTTCGTGTGATATTTTCTTTACTAATTAAATACGCAAAAACCCTGAAACATTGGTATCATTTATGCCTGCCACAATTTTTAAGACCTACGAATGCATTCTTTTATTTAAAGAATACATATTTCAGTCATCTAGACAGTGCGTGTAGCGCTATCTAATGTATAATGCCATTGTCAATGGCAATGCATTTATTATTCTTGCGATTGATTCCTCCACAAAGTTTATGAGGAGGCCGCCCTGCAACATGAACCTCCCCCCCCCCCCCTCCGAACAAAATTTCTGGTTATGCCCCTGCTGCGCAGCACCTCATCGCACTCCCATTCTTCGGGTCCAATGATGCCGTCCAACTTATCTTTTAGCTCATAAAGTGGTGATCGTTCCGAATCGCTCTTAAAAATTCACGGAAAGCAGAAAAAATGCAGTGCCGGTCCTCCTTCTCGTGATTCGCAATTCCCCAACTTAGGTGGTTTCATCAAGCTATAAAAGCTTAGCATCCAGTAAAGTTACAAAAATGTAGGCATATCAGGATGGTATGCCTCACCTGCAGCTTGACGAGTTTTCCCGAAGAATCATTCCAGTGGATCTCGATTGAACTTCACAGTGATGACGTATCTGAACCTGCATTCACTGAGCAAATATTGGCTGAGGTATAACGTTGACAGCATTGTAACTCGCAGACCTTCAGTAGTTGTCGGTGTGAGGAACACATCTTTTGTTATCAGCCCACTTCGGAGGTCACTTTCCCATACGTTCAGGCATTGCAGGCTTTCCGTAATCAGAGGGAGGTCGCGACTTCCATTGTGCACTCCTTAACCTGGAGGCCGCCTATTCATGGCATCGAACAAATCGTTCATTCTCTCTGTAAAGGCGATGGTCACAGTAGCTTTAACGGCATTCAGCACTATCAATTCGCTGTAATATTTGATTGCTGAAGCCATAGATCAGCTGAGGACTTGCGTTGCAAGTTTTACGCCCATCAAATTTATGTGTGATGGGTATATATGATGGTTTGTTATCTTAGGGCAAATCTTGAGACCACCAGCGTTTTTGCTGTCTTCCTTGTATACGGCCGTGTAATAAGTCCAGTACACCCACTCTCCATTAACTTTCAAAATTCGCTGCTTCAGCAGCCTGTTTCTGACCCATTTGAAAAGGTGCAGTACGTCAGAAAAGACTTAGACTTTCTTCTGCTAATTTAAGGGATGCTATGAGAAGTGCTTTGGGGCCTCAAGTTTTCCGTCTACGCCGAGCAGAGCCAACATTTTCCTATTGGTTCTCGCTCTGTCACATACAATACCATCGACAATGTCACCCCCTCTTCTAGCAATATAATGACTTAGATAACCAGTTGGGTCGGAACTGTGCCTTTCGTGGCTCCTTTTGAGGCAAACACGCCCAATGGCTGCGCATAGTTTTCCCCAGACGGACAAAACATGAAAACAAGTCCATGATTCGCCAGCGCAGAGGTCTCTCCACAACCTTCTCCGTGGTCAAGGAGGCCAGTGTAATTTAGCGTTGCAGAATTGACACGTTTTCTTTCTCTGACCTGTATTTCATCAAAGAGGAGCTTTCTATGTCTCTGTAATTCTTATCTTGCTTCCACTTTTTTCTTGAGTGCCTCAAAAAAAAATGACAATTGAGCCCGCACTTCAGTCCTACGATAGCAATATATTTTCTTATGGTTCTAACGCAGGAAAAAGGCAGTATATTGTTCTCCTGAAGAAATATGCAGCCCGATAGAGTGCGGATATGTGGAATAAGGCACAGTAGACGCCAGGTGTCACTATAGCGCCTATTGTGTTTTCACGCGTGCTTTTCAGCTGCTACGCACTTCGTCTGGAGCATACGATGCGTTTCAAGAAGGTTCGCCTCCTGTGCCACGTCTTCAAATTCATTTTCGGTTAGTTTTTGTGACGTGCTCTTTGCACTTAAGTAGTTCAGACTCGAGCGCTTACTTCCTTTTTTGCAGCCTCATCTTCGAGTGGTAGCAGGCAATGCGTTGTTTACGTAGTCTTTCTTATTTTTCTTTTTTCAACGGACACAGCAGGAATATTACGCGTAACTGTTGCACTCGTTTTTCTTTTCGCGCTTTGTGGATGCGTAGCGTGTTTGATAACGTATGACATGAAGAACACTGCGCTTTTGCATCCCTGAGAAGGGGGCACCTATTCTGACTCCGGAATCCGGTCCTGTCTAGAGAAGCGCATTCCAGTAGAATTCTAGGAAAAGTTTGCTTCGCAGGGCCACCTCGACATACCCGCTTTTAGGTAAATATTTATATCGTGCTTGAGACGTCTAGTGCACCCACGCCACAAACATTCTCAATCTTGGTATCAACTGGGTTAGCAATGCAGCTCACTTCGCGCTCACAGACACAGTGGCTCACCTTCATGCCGGCTGGATACGCAACTAGTTCGATATTTTGTTCACGAAGACTGGTGTTGTAACCATCCCCTTCAGTTGGACGAAACAAATTATTTCAATGCCTTGTATGCTGATATTGTAGCGATTCCACGCTGGGCCGGGCAAAGTAATTTACGTACTTTTCAGAAGTTTACTCACCGATCATGTCGCTGTTGACGAACTGCATATTTGTGCTTCTGTCTCAAATTTTGCGTCAGTGAGTGCAGGGACTAAAGCGTTGCATGCTTGACTTGGGACCATGGTACCTTGGGCGTTTGGTTGACTTGTTTGATTGGCGCTCACATTTGCAGAAGATTCAGGATTTGCATGCCGATAGAGAATAGTGTTCGCATGCTTGGAAGAACCGCTCACGGAACGCAATACCTGATGCTCTGTCTCCGAATCGTCAGAATTTGAAAGCATCAGCAATATTCCCGGGTTTATCATAAAACACCTCCTTTTGCGCCAGCTTTGCTCTTTCCTCGGCACTCTCTGTATCTTGGCGGAATTTCGGTGGCTTCCTTTTTTTCTTTGCAGACGACAGGTAGGAAGGACATCCATTAAAAATGCATGGAACCGTTTCAGGATGTAGTACCGGTTTCTTTGGATGGTCTATGATGACGACACCCCCAAGCTCTGCGAAATACTTGCTACGCTTGATCACATCACTTGTGAAGTGCTTCTCGCAGACGTAGTCGGTGGGTTTCAGCTACCGATCCTTTTTTGGAATCGCCCTAGCCATGCCTCCAATCGCTGCTGGGCGCTGAAAGCCTTGAAGGAGATGACGCTTTTTTGCAGGACTTGTATCCGCTATTGCAATTCAGGACAGAGTAGTTACATCCCATAATATGCTATAGCGAGGCAGTAGGAAGTATCTGGTTCACGGAGATACGCCAGGTCTCGAGCGCGAGCACTGTACCACGCTAGCCACACAGCTTCTGGAAACTAGAGAGCGCTACCCCACCCACTGTATCGAGGGTGTTACGTGTTACAGAATATTCCTTTATTTATTTTTTTTGGATTCTTATCTTTCACAATGTGTGTACCCGACGCTGCTAAAAGATTTGTCGAAGCTCCTCTACAGGGAGGGGAGGGCGTTTTACAGCCGTCACAGAACGCAGGATGGCCGTCTTCCTCGCCGTTCTCAAGCCAGTCTGAGCGGAGGAGCGACGCATTGTGTTACCCCATTTTGAACCGAATATCTATTTTGAAAAGCGTGACGTCTCGGGAATGATTAGCTACCAAGAACCTCTCCACGAAAGATGAAAGAGGCCGCTTGGTGACACGAAGCCATATCGGGGAGCACAGAGCCCAATTAGCGGCGACAGCGTTGCGGCGTTCTTGCAGATAAAGGGGCAGGGGAGATAAGGAACCAGCTGAGCATGTCCGTCGTAGGATTCGAACCGCCTTGCAGGGAAAGTACAGCGTTTGGAAGCCCGCTACAAGATCCCTCTGGCCGCAGGGGATGAATAGGGAACGGTTCAACGTTCTCGAAAAAAAAAGTGTGATCCTGTCCGTGGGCTGGCGAACTTAGCCGGAACTAGAGAAGAAGCACGACGTCTACGCCATTAGCCGCCGTTCTCCCTGAAAGCCGGCGGAAATGGTCATTCATGATACCCCATCGGCGGTCCCAGAGAACAAACGGAGGGGTTCCCTGTAACACCGCGCAAAAGTATTCTCGCGCTGCTTTCTTTTCATGCTCCGCAGTCCCGAAACGACGCCATGCACCCTGCACCGCTGCCCAGGCGGGCACTAGTGGTCCTGTATATGCTCCCGCAGGGAGCATATTGTTACGGTACATAGGCGCGAAGCGAAGAGGAAGTTGGCCTGTCGCTGGACTGTAGACGACTACAAGGACGCTGCAGCTAGTGCTAGTGCTGGTTTCTGGTGTTTGTTCTGTGTACGGCCCATCGTTCCTGCTTCTGAACTAACCCCGTAACATTTGGTGGAGGTTGTGCTGGGAATTTCTCCACGCCCTGAACCTCCGCATCGGTCGTCACATCGAATCTAGAGCTATGCCGTGCAACCCACCTCCGACCACAGCATCAAACCCAGCGCCCACCGTTGTCTTGGCACAGCCTCGCGACCCGGGCACCATCTGTAGCATCGATGACGTCGATGTTGAAGGTTGGCTAGCCATGTATGAGCGTGTGAGTAAGCACAACCGCTGGGACGCGACCCTCATGCTTGCTAACGTGATCTTCTACTTGCCGGGCACGGCGCGCGTCTGGTTTCAGACTCATGAGGAAGAACTTCCCTCTTGCGACACCTGTAAGCAGAAGCTCCGCGAATTATTTGGCAAGCCAATTGGACGCAAAGCTCGGCGCTAAAAAAGACCTTGCTTCTCGATCTCAGTTATCCACCGAGTCTTACGTCTCTTACATCCAAGACGTCCTCGCACATTGCCCGAAGGTAGACAGCGCCATGTCAGAGACCGACAATGTCGGCCATATACTCTAGGGGATCGCTGACGACGCTTTTAATCTGCTCCTCTGCAAAGATTGCGCAACGGTCGACTGTCCTCCAGGTATGCCGGCAGTTTCAGCAAGCCAAACGCCGCCGCATTTCTTCCCGTTTTGACCGCCTTCCGAACACGGCGGCGACATCTTCCTTCGTAGACCTAACAACACTGCAACAGCCGTCCTATCCAGCCAATTTATCCCGAATAGCACGGAGAGAACTGGAGGCTATGACTCCCGTCACATTCGCCCCTCAGCCGTCTGGCGCTACGACTGCCCTGATAAAGGCCGTTGTTCGCCAGGAGTTCGCGAACGTGGGTCTCATTTCTGACCTTCCTTCTGCATCGTTCTGTACACAAACCATCACTCCGTTGGTTGCTGCTGCTTCACCGACTCCGGCCATCCCCCCGCGCTACCGCTACCGGAATCCTGCGGACTGGCGAACCTCAGACGACCGGCCTATCTGCTTCAACTCCTCGCTTGTCGGCCACATTTCCCGCCACTGCCGCAGCCGGTGGTTTTCCCCACATCGCCGTTGCTATAATTATGATCATCGTATGGAGTATGGACCTAGCGATAACTATGATCTTCGTACCGACTACGGCCCACGCCAGATGTCTTCCCATCCCGAGTTCTAACACGTCAGCGACACTCCGACCCGGCTAAGGTACAGCCGCTCGCCTTCGCCTCAGGTCCGTCGCTACCGTTAGCCACAGCTTCAACTCCAGGCTACTCCCCCCTCACCTGGCTTTCATGCGGAAAACAAGCCAATGCAGCTCCAGGAGGTGACGCTGGATTAACGACCCGACCCGAAAATCCTGTCCTCGATATCTGCGTGGAAGGTACACCAGTTACGGCTCTGATTGACACTGCCTCTCAACTTTCTGTCCTGAGCTCCTTCTTTCGCCGTTGTCTGAAGGTTGTGACACCCGCCGTTTCCTCAGCCCTTCGCGTCGCCGACGGCAGTGCTGCTGCCGTCGTTGGAATCTGCACTGCACGTGTTTGCATTGCCGGTCGTACTACAGCCGTCCTATTCCCAGTGCTCGTCCACTGCCCCCCCGTTGTGATCCTCGGCATCGACTTTTTAACGACCCACGCTGCGCTAATTGATTGCTCCACTGGCCTTCTTCGTTTGAACCTGCCGCTCTGCTCTGAAAGCGCCGATTCCAAGCCGCCCCGCTTACGTGCCGCTGCATTTACTCGCCTAGCTGCCACGCGATGCTGCAGTCTATGTTCCAATGCCCTGGTTCCCGCCGTTCCCGATGGTGCCTACGTCCCTTACCCAATCAAGGACGTCGTCCTTCAGCGAAACGTCATCTTTCCACACCCCGTCCTGACCGTCATCGGTAACCGCACCTACTTTCCTATTCTGAACTTCAGCCTCTCTACTAAAGTTTTACCCTGTGGAATCGCACTCGCTAAACTGTTTCCTTTGGTCTAATGCAGTTTCTGCTCTCGCATCTGGGCCTCAGCCTGGTCTCCCTAATCCCCGCTTGGCCGCTTCACGTCCGGGCCTTATTTCTGCAATCATTGCAGCGGGTTTGCCACCTGACCACGCCCACGCGTTCTCCACCCTGTTAGTTTCTGACAGTGGCGTCTTCGATTTTGGGAAACGTGCGCTCGGCCAAACTACTGTCGTGACCCATCACATACATGCGGGCGATGCCAGCCCCATACACAAATGGCCCTATCGGGTCTCCCTTCCTGAACGGCATGTCATCCAGACGGAGGTGGACAAGATGCTGGCGAACAACATTATCGAGCCTTCTAGCAGCCCGTGGGTGTCTCCTGTGGTGTTAGTCAAAAAGAAACATGGCAGTTGGCGCTTCTGTGTAGACTACCGCCGTCTTAATCAAATAACAAAGAAAGAGGTCTATCCCCTTCTGAGAATTGATGACGCCCTCGGCTGCCTTCACGGTGCCAGTTATTTTTCTTCTATTGATCTCCGTTCAAGCTACTGGCAAATTGCCGTTGACAAATGGGAACGTGAGAAGACAATCTTTGTCCCCCCGATGACCTGCATCAATTCAAATTCATGCCTTGCGGCCTCTGCAACGCTCCTGCCCCCTTCGAGCGTATGATGGACTTGCTTCTGCGTGGCTTCAAATGGACGACGTGCTTGTGCTACCTAGATGACGTTGTCGATTTCTTCCCAGCTTTCGAAAGCCACCTACACCGTCTTTCTACTATCGCTGACGTCTTCCGCCGCGCCTCTCTCCAACTAAATTCCAAGACGCGCAGCTTTGGCTTGCGCCAAATTAAGATTTTCGGCAAATTGGTCGATGCTTCTGGTGTCAAGCCCGACCCTGACAAAGTTCGTGCCGTCCGCGAGTTCCCCACCCTCCATTCTTGAAGCGATGTGGGCAGTTTTCTTGGGCTCTGCCCGTATTTCCGCCAGTTTAACCCGAACTTCGCCGACACGGCCCGCCCCTTACCACACTACTGAAGAAAGATGCGCCTTTCTCCTGGGGCCTTGAAGCTCGCGCCTTCACCGCACTTGTAGCCGCCCTCACTGCTCCACCTGCGCTTCGCTATTTCAATCCCCCTGCGGCTACGGAACTTCGCACCGACGCCATTGGCCATGGTATTGGTGCCATCCTTGCGCAGCGGCAACACGACCACTACCGTGTCATTGCCTACGGCAGCCGCCTACAATCTCCCTCTGAACGTAACTATTGCATCACTGAGCAGGAGTGCCTTGCACTTGATTGGGCGTTAATAAAATTCAGCCCTCATTTGTTTGGAAAGCCCTTCTGCGTATTTACGGACGAACCATGCCTTGAGTTGACTCTCCTCTCTTAAAGACCCCAAAAGAGGACTGGGTCGCTGGGCTTCGCGCTCGCAGGAATGCGCATTTACAGTTGTCTACAAGTCCGGCCAGTTGCACGAAGACGCTGACTGTCCCGCCATCCTGTCGATCCTCCTGATTCCCACAACCATGATACCGACGATTGTGTTTTGTCTGTCTGGAACTCTCTACACATCGGCGACGAGCAACGTCGTGATCCATCTCTGCGCCCTATAACCGACCGCCTCCGAAGCGGCACTTCCGATCCTGATCTCAGCCTGTACGTTCTGCATCACGATATTCTGTACCGTAGCAATATGCACCCTGATGGCGCCGACCTCTTGCTCGTCGTCCAGACGCATCTCCGCTCCAAATTCCTTGCCCAGCTTCATGACGCTCCTACTGCAGGGCACCTCGGCGTGTCCCGCACGTACGACAGCGTGAGCTGGCGGTTCTTCTGGCCTGACCTTTTCCGCTCTGTCCGCGGTTACGTTGCTGCCTGCGATCAATGTCAGCACCGGGAAACGCCCCCGCTTCCGCCTAGTGGCCTGCTTCTGCCCTTCGACATTCCGACTTACCACTTTTTCCGTGTTGGTCTCGATCTGCTCTGCCTTTTTCCCACATCAACTTCTGGGAACAAGTGGATTTCCGTTGCCACCAATTACACTACCCGGTACGCTATAACGCGCGCTATCCTGACCAGCTGTGCCTCCGATGTCGCCGACTTTCTTCATGACGTCGTCCTGCTTCATGGCGCTCCTCGTCATCTGTTTACAAATCGAGGCTCCTGCTTTCTTTCTAAAGTGGTCCACGACCTTATCAGTTCCTGCACCACCCGTCACAACTTCTCAACAACCTAGCATGCCCAAACAAACGCCCTTACTGAGCGCCTTAACCGCAGTGTGAAGGTCATGCTGTCCATGTATGTCTCCGACTACCATCGTGACTCGGACGACATTTTACCCTTCGTGACGTTCGCCTACAATTCCTCACGCCAAGATACGACCGAATACTCCCCCTTCTACCACCCCTTTGGCTACGACCCGCTGCTACCCTTTGAAAGTTTACAGCCTTCTGACCCTTCTACTAGTAGTTATGCTTCTGACCCTATTGCCCATGCTGACGCCGCCAGCCAAATCGCTAGGGATCATCTCCACGCTTCTCAGACCGCTCAAAAACTTCGTTACGACCTTCATCATTGTGACGTCCACTACCTTCCCGGCTCCCTGGTCCTCCTTTGGCTCCCTTCACGCCGTTTGGAAGTGTGTGAGAAGCTCCTCCTTCGTTACGTCGGTCCTTACCGCGTCTTGAGGCAACGGAGCGATGTTACCTACGATCTCAGGCCGCTGCACCCCCACTCTCCTTCCGTGGCCCCCTCCACACAGTTTGTGCACGTCACCCGTCTTACACCCTACCACTCGCACCCACCCCCCTAGGCCTCCCCAGATGTGTGCCTTATCTATCGGGGCGGAGGGGGGGGGGGTAGTGTTATGCTACTCAGGCGCGAAGCAAAGAGAAAGTTGGTCCGTCGCTGAACAGAAGACGACGACAAGGACGCTGCAGCTAGTGCTAGTGCTGGTTTCTGGTGTTTCTTCTGTGTACGGCCCATCGTTCCTCCTGCTGAACTAACCCTGTAAAAGTTTATGCTCCCTGCGGGAGCATATACAGGAACACTAGCGGGCATCGCGGTGGGGCGCCATCTACCGCGCGCAACGCAGGCCGACGTCCCTCCCTCTCCTCCACTGCGACGTTTCCTGGTCGCCCGCGCCGACGCGGAGGCATAGAGTTGCGCCTCCTAAAAGCCTTCTATCTCCATGGGCCAGGACGGTCAGTGAATGTCGCGTTGTATTCGTACAGCAGGATTGACAAACGTGCCTTCTCCTTCTCTGACACGCTCTTCACTTCCGACAACAAGGGGTGTTTTGGCTTTCTTAGCTGGCAGAGCAGTTTTCTACCGCGGCAACCTTCTCCCTGCCCTCTCAGCGGCGATTGTCCGCTCGCCTCCTGGTTCTCGAGCTGGTGGAATTGCCATGGTCTACTCACCCCCCCCCCCGCCCCACACTCACGCCGCGTTCGGAATCAGCACTGTCTGCGACGCGCGGGCGCTTTTGCGAAAACTTTCGAGGCTCCTGACGCGTGCTCCCTGTAGCCCCCGCTGCTTAGGTCTATCACAATGCCTGTCTTGGCTAGGAAGTCTCGTCCAAGAATTACAGGAGCGGATAAACACGGAAGATGAACGAGGCGTGGTCGCCGCACGCGTCTTTCTCAGCGAGCCACTATCCTAGCTGCACCGCTTGATTGCGCTGTGGCGCTCGCGAGGCGAAAGTGGTATCGCACTCTCTCTACCGGATTTTGTTCTCGCGGAGATGGTTTAAAACCTCGTCACCGAACAAAGAAGCGTTTGCTCCTGTATCGAGTAACGCGGTGAATTTCTTCCAGGCTGTCGTTAGCTCAATGATTGGCGCTGAGAAGTCAACAGAGCTTTCTAGGCGACATGCCAAAGGTGCTAGCAAAACGGGGTTCTCTGTGTACGCCGCGCGGAATCGACGGTCGATCAATGGCGGTATTGGCCGCTTCCCGACCGTGTTTGGTCACGGGCGGGAGGGTGGCCAAGCCCGTGGGTGAAGGGCACTAACTGGTCGCACCGGTAGCAACGGTTTTCCAGGCCTCGACGGGCTAGGCACTGGTAGCCACGTTCCGGTTGGTCGACTAGAACTCGCGGTGCGGACGATGGGGCTGCTCGTGCGGCCGCGTGTCGGCATCGTGATCTCGCCTGGGTTCGTTCCGCTCTGCGGCAGTGTGTGCAGTTCGCAGCGCATAGCTGAATGGGTCCAAAGCGCGGTCAGACAACTCCCAACCCTTTGGGACACGCTCGTCAAGAAGCTATTCTGACGCATCTGGTCTGGATGGACTACGCGCTGAGCTGCCATTCCACGCGTAGCGCGGCTCAAGTGACAGCGATGCGGGTGGTGGCGGCTGATACGCACGCGCAGAGAGGATGTCTCCCTGAATGTGCTTCGCCTCGCAGCCAGCTAATCCAAATCTCTGAACCTGACTCCTCTGAGGTAGGCCGTGAAAGTAGGGTGCGCTTGTCTCGCGACACGCTCAACTTTTTCCGTATTCGTGGCCCGAGGGTCAACGAGGTGATAAAGTTCGTCCATCGCTCCGACGTGCTCCAACAGAGACTCGTCAGGGTGCTGGGTGCGGAGTTCCAGCTCTCTCCTCAAACGCCACTCGTAGTTTCCGGGAAAAAAATCGTCGCGGAAGCTTGCGCAAAACTCCTCCATTGTCCTCGCTCGGTTGCCGGCTAGTCTGTACCAGCGAGCCGCTTGCTCCATCAAAGAAACACGCGCGATCATTTCGGCGTCTTCAATTCCTGTCGCTTGCTGATAATGCAGCAGACGGTCGAGGTACTGATTTGCTCCCGTACTGTCATGGTACCGCGTGTAGGCAGGCAAGTCTATCCCAACACATGGTGCCTGGGTAGGGGCTTGCATGTTGATTTGCAAAATATCCGCTAAACTCTGCATAACCTGCATTGTGTTCTGCAAGACCACCTCGAACGACTGCGGACTAATGCCCTCGATGTTGGGCGCAGCCGCTGATGGCGTCGAATGATGAGGCCTAAGTGCCTCATTGTCCGCGCCGCGGAGCGCCGAGGCGCCCGATGTGGAGCCCCCCATACCAGGCCTAAGTTCTGCCAATGCGTCAGGGGATGTCCCTCGGCTATTTCGCGTGGAACGCACAAGATTTACTACACCAAACCCTTCTATTGGCGTGTCAAGTCACCGGCTATCCTATCGGCAGTCCTATCGGCTCTCATCCTTTGTTAGGGCGACGGCAGTCGTTCGCTCGCACAAAGTTCACTGATCAATTGCCTAGTTCGCCTCAGGTTCGGGCGCTCAGAGATGGGGTCACTCTGCGTCCAGCCGGCCTTGAAGGCGAGCTTCCGTGCCAGCTACACGCAGGCGTTACTCGTACGCGACACGTTTCCCCAACCAGTGGCGCCGAGTCGCAGCCACGGCAAGTGCGGACGAAATAGGCAACCGCAAGGCACGCTAGGAAATAGTTTATTATTCTAACGCCGGCCAAAGCACACTACGAACGAATGTTCTATCCGAAAAATGGACGTTCAGTAGCTCACCAAGTCGTTGTTATCGACCGCCGTTGGGTTGAGGGACCTGAGGGCAGCGAAGGGGTCCCTAGAGGGCAGTCAAGTGTGGGCCAGCAGCGAGAGAGCGTTCCCCGACACGAGTTCCTCCTTTTATCCGCTCGGCCATTGCCTCCCTAGGTGCAAATTGTTGCTGATATTCTCACGCATGCAATCCTCTTCGGAATAGGCAGCGCGCCGTGGTGACGTGACGTCAGTGTCGCAGCGGTGCCTTCTGTCCACATTCCCGGTAGCATGCACGCGTGGAGGTCGCCATCACGGCTGGCGCGGAGGAAGAGGAGGGGTACCAGTGCTTCCCACAACCTTCAGTGAGACCTTTTCGAAATACGTGATAATCAGCGGGCACAATTTCACTGTCAAAAATTCCATCACGCAGCCATATTTCAGTTAGCACTATGATATCAGCATAATTAGAGTAAATGAGACCATCGAACCCTGTAACTTTGTTTACAACACTTCTGCAGTCAGCATTAACAACTTTCAATCATTTAAATACGGGTTTTTAAAATCATTTATTTTTCTTTGCTGTCAGTACAAAATGTTCTTTTTTCTCACTATCCAAGGGAAGCACAACCCGTCTATGACCAATTTTTCAAAGGCAAGCTGTACTTCAGCACCTTTGGCTGTTTCGTTTACGCACTGCACTGCATGCACTGCAATTTACGCACTGCACGAATTCTCTTTGAGGAGTATTCTGACGAAGAGTACAGCGGGCCTTTTAGCTTGTCATCATAATCATCAACAGTCCGACTACACCCACTGCAGGGCAAAGGCCTCTGCTACGCTTGCCTTCTCTTGTAATCCACTCCGATACCCTTAAGCACCAGCGGTTATCTTGCCTTCGCCATATATGCCCTGCCTAAGCCCATTTCTTCCTCTTGATTTTGACTTGGATGTCATTAACACGCGTTTGTTCCTTCACGCACTCGGCCCGCTTCTGTTCTCTTAACGTTGCACCTATCATTTTGCGTTCCATGGCTAGCTGTGCTGTCCTTAACTTAAGCTGAACCCTTTCCGTTAGCCTCCACCTTTCTGCCCCGCAGTTGAGTACCGGTAAGTTACAGTTGTTGTACCCTTTTCTCTTAGGGATATTGGTAACCTGCGTTTTAATTGAGGCAAAACGCTAAGGCGCCTGTGTGCTGTGCGATGTCAGTGCACGTTAAAAGTCCCCAGGTGGTTGAAATTATTCCGGAGCCCTCCACTACAGCACCTCTTTCTTCCTTTCTTGTTTCACTCCCTCCTTTATTCCTTCCCTTACGGCGTGATTCAGGTGTCCAACGATACATGAGACAGATACTTTGCCATTTCCTTCCCCCAAAAACAAATTTTTATATTCATAATCTGAGAGAACCTGTCATATGCACTTCAACCCGCTCTGATCCTTGTAGTTATTAACCTCTCAAGATCCGGATCAGCTGTCACTACCTGCCCTTATTATCCCTTTTGCACTTCCAGCATCTCGCTGCCAAATGTAAACTCCGGTTCTTTTGCTAGACTGTTGCACATTACTCCGATTTTCTCCATGTTAATTTTAAGACCCACCGTACTGCTCTAACTCACTGATCATAATTTGCAGTTAATCTCCTGAGTGACTCAGCAAGGCAATGTCATCAGCGAATCACAGAATATTTCAGCTTGTTGGCTACGCCTAATATGGATGTCTGTTCCTTTTCGTCCATAAATCTGACTATAACCGGCCATCATTTTTTCTCTGATTTGCGCCCAAGTCTGAAATCGTTCTATATTCAGAGACGTTATACCCAATTTCTCTTTTATTACATCTTTGAAAGATCCTGAAATAAATCGTTTGTTTCCTCTTCTATCCCATAGAAGATTAGATTTTTGCTACGGCATCGGTTTTGTAAACTGTCTACTTTATCCAGCAGGAAAGATATCCGATTTCCGAAATCTGAGATTGATTTTTCGATTGTGCTTACTTGTATTTTATGTGTACCAGAGCTTGATAACTACTGCTCAATAGCATATATTCTGTTTGTGGTGGCTGCTATTTGATTTTCGATTTCACTTTCTGAAATGACTGTTCCTTCTACAGTCTGTTGAGTTTTTTTTTACCATCGAGCAGTTCAGATGGCAACTTCTTTTCTGTGGGCCCCGGGTTTGTCTCGATGTTGTAGGAAAGTAGTACGTTAGTAGGTAAAGAGACTACATGCGCAAAAATGCACCTAAACCAAAGTGTGCAGGGCAGCAGAAAGAAAAATATTGGCTTTGGTTAAGCTCTGGTTAACCTTAGTTGAAGTGCGCAAGCTTCGTTTCCTCGGCACGTCGTCTACGCAGCGTATGATTCCGACACTCTCGAGAACTCAAAGCGGTCTCTTCCGCAGTTGAAGAGTCACTCCGGGGCGCGGCATGACTTTTTCTAGCCGCATCTTCGTTACGACGCTTCTGGAGCCGTGCTACGCGTTCTTCTGTCGTATCTTGAACGCGTTGTCTGTTCCTCGCTTCGTTCTGCCGTTGTTGCGTCTCTTTTGAGCTCTCCATAACGACTGCAATACACTGAGGTGAAGCGCGCGCGCGCGCGCGCGCACACACACACACACACACACACACACACACACACACACACACACACACACACACACACACACACACACACACACACACACACACACACACACACACACACACACACACACACACACACACACACACACACACACACACACACACACACACACATATATATATATATATATAAATATATATATATATATATATAAATATATATATATATATATATATATATATATATATATATATATATATATATATATATATATATATATATTGCCGCACTGCTCACATTCTGCGAGCGCCGCCATGCGCCAGAGCGGCATTACTGGGCTCGTGTGGGAGCGAAGAAGAGGACGTTCCCGTTCGAACGCGCGCTGCTGGGTTTCTGGCCTTCGGATTAAAAAAAAAGCCCCTTTTCGTGCCGCGCTACGTTTGTCGGCGATATTTGGTGGAGGTGCTGGGTATCGTTCCATGAACGCTCACCCCGAGGGCAACTCTGACGCTGATCAGCGACGCTTGGACACAACACCCGTCCACAAAGCGAGCCGCCGCCTGCGAGGCCTGGAACCTGAGTGTCAGCCACTGACGAGGCCGGTGCGTATCATGACGTCCACTACAGGCAGTCAGACAGGCCAGCCTTCCGGCACTGTCCCGCCCGTTGTAGTTCTCACCCCTCGCTGACCACCATCCTTCCACGGCGATCGGTTTGAGGACGTCGAGGACTGGTTGTCCAGCTTTGACCGTGTGGCCACTTTTAACCAGTGGGACGACGACCTAAAACTACGAAACGTCTATTTCTCGTTCCAAGACTCTGCGAAGACATGGTTCGAGAACCATGAGGCATCCTTTACGAACTGGGAAGCGTTCCGCCGTCAGTTGCTGGCTACCTTCAGCACAAACGCACGCAAGGAAAATGCCGAACTCGCCCTTCGCACCAGATCACAGCAGGCGAACGAAAGTGTCGCTATGTTTATTGAAGACATGGCACGTCTTTTCAATCGGGCTGACCCTGGCATGCCAGAGGCTACCAAGGTGCGTTACCTCATGCGTGGTGTGAAGGAGCAGCTCTTCGCTGGCCTCATACGCGACCCACCAAGAACCGTCGCTGACTTCGCTAAAGAAGCCACAGGCATGGAACGTTCCTTACAGGAACGCAGTGCCCAGTACGGTCGTCCGGGAAGTGTTGCGGCCAGCAACTATTGTGCGTCCCTGCCAGTCGCCGGGGACGAGGCTCTTCGGGAGCTTGTGCAGAGTGTAGTTCGCGAAGAACTGCGCAACCTCCGCTTAGATGCTCCACCTGTCAGTGTTGCAGCTGTAGCCGATGTCGTCCGCGAGAAAATTCGGCGAGCAGTCCAGCCACCAACGGCACCACAGCCGGAGCCGTACGCCAGCAGCTACAACGAAGCCCTACGGACACCGCAGCCGGAGCCGTACATCATGAGCTACAGTGAAGCTCTGCGGAGACCTGCGCCAGTTCCACATGCGTTCCGCCCTGCTGCCGAACAAACGCAGGGGTACTTTCCCTCCGCCGAGCTGCGTGACCCGCACCCTGTTCGAAAAGCTGACGTGTGGCGCACACCCAACAACCGGCCACTATGCTACCACTGCGGGGAGCCCGGTCATATCCTCCGCAACTGCCCCTACCGGCGGATGGGATTAAGAGGATTTCCACCGAGCGCACCTCGACCGCGCTATGGTGAGAGACCGCGATACATTGAGCAGTACCTGGCCGATAATGTGCTGCCCTCAACGCCTCCACGACGCCAGTCTAGGTCGCCGTCTCCAAGACGAGTTCCTCCACCCAGTCATGCACCATCATCTGGCCAATTCAGAGGCACGTCTCCCCGCCGGGAAAACTGAAGACGGCGTCCTCTGCGGGTAGGACCGCCGCTGCCGCAGACAGTGAACAGCCTCCATCCGACGATTTTATGCGACGACCCCACCGCCGACCTCACCGACGACCTCAGCGACGACCCCATTGACGACGGCACCAAAAACCTCGCCGACAAATTGTCAAACAATGGTTTCCGCCGCCGAAATTCTTGTTGCCGCCGATGGCTATGACGTATCTGCACTCGTCGATACCGGAGCCGACTTTTCTGTCATGAGTAGTAACCTAGCCGCAACCCTCAGAAAGGTTATAACAACTTGGCATGGGCCGCAGATACGCACAGCTGGTTGCCATGTGGTAACGCCGGTTGGCGTCTGCACCAGCCGTATAAAGATCCGCGGTGCAACTTTCACTGGCTCCTTCGCCGTGCTACGAGCGTGCTCTAAAGAACTGATTTTCGGCATGGACTTCCTTAAAGAGTATGGGGCGGTCATCAACCTGCACGAGCAATTGGTATCGTTTTCGACACAGCGAGCCATTGATACCGACCCCGAGCCGCACACAGCACCATTACGCATCTCTGATGACCACACAACGATACCGCCGAGAGCAAGCAAGTTTGTCACAGTTCAGTGTGATACCAACTCCGGTACTCGGGGCATTGCCGAAGCGAATATGTCGCTGCTACTGTCTCGGCAAGTGTGCGTTGCTCGCGCCCTTGTCGACCTTGTTCACGCGCGTACCACGCTCTTAGTGAACAACTTTAGCTGTGAACCCCAACATTTGACGAAAAACACGGTGATTGCCCATTTTGAAGAACTTGGCGAGCATGCCGGCCAATGTGCCTTATCAACAACGGCCCCCGAAACAGCTGAACAGGACACTGCAACAGCCATTAGGACCGACATGAACCCTGACCTTCTGACCAATCAGAAACGCCGCGTGGAAAGCCTTATTGACTCTTTCCGCGACTATTTTGCATCAACATCCAAGGTTCGCCAGACGCCAATAACTAAGCACCGTATTATCGTCGACAGTGACCAGAGACCGCTATGTCAGCGTCCTTATCGTGTTTCGTCGAAGGAGCGCGATGCTATCCGCCGCCAAGTTGCCGAAATGCTCCACGACGACGTCATACAACCATCGACGAGCCCCTGGGCGTCACCTGTTGTTCTCGTCGCAAAGAAGGACGGCAGCCTACGGTTCTGTGTAGATTATAGACGTCTCAATAACGTTACCAAAAAAGATGTGTATCCACTGCCGTGCATTGATGACTCATAAGACCACCTCCGCCATGCTACCTACTTTTCGTCACTCGACCTTCGTAGCGGTTATTGGCAAATCGAGGTCGACGAATGTGACCGAGAAAAGACCGCCTTCGTTACTCCTGACGGACTGTATGAATTTAAGGTGCTTCCTTTAGGCTTGTGTTCAGCCCCTGCGACGTTCCAACGTATGATGGACATCGTACTAACTGACCTGAAGTGGCAGTCCTGCCTTGTCTATCTCGACGACGTCGTGATTTTCTCCGACACGTTCGAGGAGCACCTGAAACGTTTGCGTGCCGTCTTCGAAGCAATTCGTTCTGCGGGTCTGTCTCTCAAGCCTGAAAAGTGCCACTTCGCATTTGGGGAGCTCAAGTTTCTTGGCCACATTGTGAGCGCTCAGGGCGTGAGCCCCGACCCAGAAAAGACCGCCGCCGTTGCTGCATTTCCCCAGCCAACAGATAAACGAAGCTTGCGGCGTTTCCTGGGGCTTTGCGCCTATTATCGGAGGTTCGTTCAAAACTTCTCCAAGCTCGCAGAGCCGCTGACTCGCCTGACAAAAGACTCCGAACCCTTTTTCTGGGGCCAACATCAGGAAAAAGCTTTCATAGAGCTTAGGGCCCGCCTCCAATCTACGCCTATCCTTGCCCACTTCGACGAGCAGGCCGACACGGAACTGCACACAGATGCCAGCAATGTAGGCCTCGGTGCGGTGATTGTGCAGTGGCAAGACGGTGTGGAACGCGTGATCGCATACGCAAGTCGCACTTTGTCCCGTTCCGAAGTGAATTATTCCACAACAGAAAAGGAGTGTCTCGCTGTTGTGTGGGCAATCACAAAATTTCGTCCATACCTGTACGGCCGCCCGTTTCGAGTCGTCAGCGATCATCACTCCTTGTGCTGGCTTGCGAACCTCAAAGATCCATCGGGGCGACTTGCACGGTGGAGCGTTCGGTTGCAAGAGTTCGACGTCACCATCGTGTATAAGTCGGGTCGGCGACATAGCGATGCAGACTGTCTCTCCCGAGCTCCTCTTCCGTGCCCACCAGATGAGTCCGAAGACGATTCTGCTTTCCTCGGCGCTGTCACCACATCCGACCTTGCCCACCACCACAGGGCCGACTGCGAACTGCTGCCTCTAATCGAGTACCTCGAAGGAACCGCTCGGTCTCCGCCCAGACTCTTCTCGCGCGGACTTTCGTCTTTTTGCTTAATAGATGGAGTCCTCTACAAGAAAAACTACGGTCCGACCGACACTGCGTATCTCCTCGTTGTCCCAACCGTGCTTCGTAAGGAAGTTCTCGCTGCATGCCACGACAACCTTTCTTCTGGCCACTTCGGTTTTTCCAGAACATTGGGACGCCTCCGCCACAAGTACTACTGGCCACGGCTTGCTGCGGTCGTCCAACGCTACGTTCGAACCTGCCGTGAGTGTCAACGACGGAAGGTACCACCGACAAAACCGGCCAGCCTTCTGAAGCCAATTGATCCACCGCAAATTCTATTCCAACAAGTCGGCATGGACTTACTGGGCCCATTCCCGGTGTCCTCCATGGGAAACCGGTATATTGTTGTTGCCACGGACTACCTAAGCCGCTATTGTGAAACCAAGGCTCTTCCCCGTGGCACCGCGGCTGAAATTGCACAGTTCTTTGTTCACCACATCGTGCTTCGCCACGGCGCCCCCGTGGTTGTATTAACTGACCGGGGAACCGCGTTTACGTCGGCTCTTACACACGAGGTCCTCCGTCTTAGTGGCACCAGTCATAGAAAAACGACTGCTTACCATCCTCAAACGAATGGACTTACTGAGAGGCTGAACAAGACCATCACAGATATGATGTCTATGTATGTCGACGCTGACCATCGCAACTAGGACGAAATACTTCTCTACATCACGTTTGCGTACAACACCGCCCTCCAAGAAACGAGGCGCTTCACCCCCTTCCGTTTGGTGTATGGCCGAGATGCCCTGACCATGCTTGACGCCATGCTACTCCCGGATTGTACCCCCTCGTCTGTCCCAGGCGCTGACCAATTCGTTCGCGATGCAGAAGCCGCTCGCCACCTTGCTCGACAACGCATTCGCCACCAGCAGACAACTGACGCCCGGCGTTACAACCTCCGCCACAGGGAGGTGATTTACCAACCCGGCGAGCACGTCTGGGTATGGAGCCCTATACGTGAGCGCGGTCGCTCTGAAAAGCTTCTGCGGCGTTACTTCGGCCCCTACGAGGTGCTACGTCAACTCAGCGATGTGAACTGTGAAGTGTACCCGCAAGGAGTTGTCCGGTCTTCTCGCCCGCCCAAGTCTGAAGTCGTCCACGTGTCCCGCATGAAACCGTATTACGCCCGTTAGCCCCTCCCGGAGTTCACATTCAGTGCTGCCACCACACGCCATCGCACTTTCGATGTCTCCACACTCTTTATCCCCCTTGCCGGAGGCATCGAGGCGATGCCTCTTGAAAGGAGGGGGGCAATGCCACACTGCTCACATTCTGCGAGCGCGCCAAGCGGCCGAGCGGCATTACTGGGCTTGTGTGGGAGCGAAGAAGAGGACGTTCCCGTTCGAACGCGCGCTGCTGGGTTTCTGGCCTTCGGTTAAAAAAGCCCCTTTTCGTGCCGCCCTACGTTTGTCGGTGACAATATATATATATATATATATATATATATATATATATATATATATATATATATATATATATATATAATCAAATTGTTTCCGCAAGACAAATAGGTTACGTGGAAGGCAGGTAAACGTGGTGAGAAATAGCTTGAGGACCCCTGACCCCCTACCACACGGGCAGCATAGAAGCGTGCGGCTAAGGAAGTACACTTGGACAAAACACATACATGAGTTAAGCAACATCATACGAATAGGAAAGTACCAGGAAAAGAGAAACAAAAGGAAAAAAGTTCAGTGTATGGCATCATTATACAAACATTTCACGCAGTTCTCTTGGTGATATACCAGATATTTCAATGTTAGTTTCTTTTAATACATGATTTAAAAGGGGGGAAAAGAAATTTCAGCATTTGATGTCCATAAATGCTTCTGCAGTTGGCGACGTACCACACTTCGGGATGGCGAGCTTTGCAAATAGGGAAGTTTTCCGTTAGCCGTGCTAAGCTTGTTTTGGCATCATTATTTTTTGTAAACACAGTTTATACAAACGACATAGCTTGTATTCATACATTGATGAAATGTTAATTATATGGTGCAATATACCCCCAGCGAGGCGACACCTCCTCTCCCTCTACCCCAGCGGAGCACATCTAGTGGAACGAGCGACGACGGCAGCGCAGTCGACGGCGGCGCCATCTGTTGGAACGCGGCTGCGGCGTTGCCAGGCAACGGCGGCTCAAGGTCGTTCGTCGGCCCCGGCATACGGCTGAAATGCGACCACGCGACGAGCCGATATGGCTCGCTGGCTGGCGTAGTGTTGGTTTCGCAACAAAAATGGCGGTGGTTTAGCTCTGGTGGGCTCGGTGGCTGTGCCACGATGCGGTCGCATAACCCGTTCTGCCTCGCCATGCAGGTGATCGCTCCCCTCTGGATTACCACGCTTTTCCCCGCCCCTCTTGCTGCCTGTCCACCGGACATCTCGCCGGAATGGACGCCCGCTCTCAACCGAACCGATATATGCCAGCCTTGCGCCATCACCGCTTCGCCCGATCGTGCGCTGACCTCACCAGTGCACTGCACCCTCGACAGACAGTTGGAAACACCATCGCCATCAACATCCTCTCCCGCTCCAGCTTTTAAGCAGCTTCGGCCACCGGCGTCGCTTTGTGGGCTCGGTGGCTGTGCCACGATGCGGTCGCTTAACCCGTTCTGCCTCGCCATGCAGGTGATCGCTCCCCTCTGGATTACCACGCTTTTCCCCGCCCCTCTTGCTGCCTGTCCACCGGACATCTCGCCGGAATGGACGCCCGCTTTCAACCGAACCGATATGTGCCAGCCTTGCGCCATCACCGCTTCGCCCGATCGTGCGCTGACCTCACCAGTGCACTGCACCCTCGAGAGACAGTTGGAAACACCATCGCCATCAACATCCTCTCCCGCTCCAGCTTTTAAGCAGCTTCGGCCACCGGCGTCGCTTTGTGGGCTCGGTGGCTGGGCCACGATGCGGTCGCTTAACCCGTTCTGCCTCGCCATGCAGGTTAGTAAGCCATGTTGTCTTTACGCTAAGAAATCTAGTGATTACTTTTTGATACAGCTGCCGAGCCCGCAATGCTGCCTTGCCATTGTCACTGAGTGTTCTGATGTCATTATTTCCTTGCTTTTGTTGTCCGGCGACATAGAGACTAACCCCGACCCTGCCTCACTCGAAACTGTAGTTACGGAACTTAAAAAATTGTCCGCCGGTCAGTCGACATTAATCGCGGAAGTTACAGACCTCAAAAACCAGTTACTAACAACAGACAACCTTATTTCTGATCTAAGCAGGCGCATCAGCGCTCTTGAAGGACATTACCAAACCATACAGTCACTACGCACAGATAGAAGGCCTAAGCACTCACACCACCAAGGCAACTCGCCAGCTCTGTGATCTCGAGGATCGCATAGACGAAGCAGAAAACCAATCACGAAGAAACAACCTCATATTCTACAACATTCCGGACCCTGACCCATCTGAAACGTGGGCCGACTCTGAAAAGCTACTGATTCGCCATTGCTCCGAATTTTTGGACATCACGCTCGACCCCAAAACAATAGACCGCACTCACCGTCTTGGGCGCCACGAACCTGATCGCTGCCGTCCGTTAATTGCCAAATTCGCACTTTTCAAAACGAAGGACGAAATTCTAGCTAATGGCCGCAAATTCAAGGACACTCACTACTCCGTCGGTGAAGATATTTCACGCCGCGTTCGCAATGTGCGCAAACACCTAGTTACATTTGCCAATAGCAAGACTAACCGTTTTTCTTTGCGATACAAAACCCTGTTCATCGGTTCCCGACGATATATCTTCGACGAACCATCGCAATCTGTAAAAGAGATACCATAGCGGTTGCTGCGCCGCCAGCCCCCAGTCGCTCATGTACCTGCCACCCCCCAGCCTAATCTTTCCTTTGCGGCGATTTTCACAAACAAACGTAGTTTTCTTCCGAAACGCGAAATCATCTCCAAACTTGTGTGTTCATCTGCTAGTAACTTGCTGATACTTACCGAAACATGGCTCACTAATGGCATCACCGATACTGCAGTTCTTTCGACTTACCGAATTTTAACCTTTTTCGCAAAGATCGCACATCCGCTCGAGGTGGAGGCGTTTTCATAGCAGTTAGCAATTAGTTCTCGTGTACAGTTATTAATATTCCATCAGACCTTGAGATAGTATGGCTACTTTGTCGCGCTGCAAATCGTACTGCTGGGCGTTTGTTATAGAGCGCCAAATACCAACTCCGATTTCTCTCGAATTCTTAACGTCGTGATCAGCCAATTAACGAGGAAATACCCAAAAGCGCATATCATTCTTTTTGGAGACTTCAATTTTCCAGAAATCAACTGGCAGACACAGACAGCGGTCGGCAACAGGGAAGCGAATGATTTTATTGAGGTCTGCCTAAACTTCAACTTAACTCAAGTGGTATCTGAACGGACCCGCGGTGCAAACATCGCAGATCTAATCCTGACTACTCACCCGGAAGCCCTCTCATCTATCACTTATCTACGCGAAATGAGCGACCATAAAATAATCCATGCCACGTTTGAGTTCCACCCATCACGACGCCAGAATCAAAACAAAACTATTCGCCTCTACTACAAAGGAAACTATGAAGCCTTTAGTCTTGAATTAAACCAATATCTCACAACATTTGAAGCATCTTTTCACGATAATTCAGTAAATGACAATTGGTCACGTTTTAATAAAAAGGTTAGCGAACTAACCGATAGATACATTCCCAAAATAAGCTTCCACTCGGACCACCAGAAACCATGGTATACCAAAACGATAAAAAAGCTCGACAATAAAAAGAAGCGCCTTTTCCGTGCGGCAAAATTAAAGCAATACGACGAGTGCGCATGAGAAAAATACTATACAGCCGAACGCACCTACCTATCAGAAATTCGCAACGCAAAATACTCTTTCTTTCACAACGACCTCCCCAAATTGTTGACTTCCAATCCCAGAAAGTTTTGGCAGGTCATAAGTGAGCACCCGGCACATACCATCACTCTAACTAAAGAGTCTGGAAAGGAAGCTGATGACATTGAGTGCGCTGACATTTTTAATAGGCCTTTTCATCTGTGTTCACTAATGAAATTCACCCACCAACTGCAACTTTCGCCGTCAATATAGAGGCCAGCATGCCTGCTATCGCGTTTTCTGGAGCCGGCATTTCCTCGCTCATCGAACACCTTAAAACTTCATCATCGGCCGGCGTCGACGAAATTAACTCCAAAATACTGCGCAACACTAAGAATGTTTCTGCAATGTACTTATTGTTATTGTTTTCACAGTCGCTTTCTACAGGTTCCATTCCGGATGACTGGAAAGTGGGAAAGGTCATTCCCGTCTTTACGTCCAGTAACAAAGATTCTCCTTTAAATTACCGTCCGATATCATTAACCAGCATACCTTGCAAAATCATGGAACACGTCAACTATTCTCAAATCATGGACTTTCTTGACGCTATCAACTTCTTTCATCCCTCACAACACGGGTTTCGCAAGGGTTTGTCATGTGAAACTCAACTGGCCGTCTTTCTTCATGACGTTCACTCTAACCTCGACCTAAATTTACAAACTGACGCTGTTTTTCTAGACTTTGCTAAAGCATTTGATAAAGTTCCCCACAGGCGTTTACTGCTAAAACTAACCATGCTAAAACTGCATCCTAACGTCTTATTGTGGATCGAAGAATTCCTTTCTAACCGCTCCCAGTTTGTTCTCGCTAACAGCCAGAGTTCCAACCCTCTTCCGGTAACATCAGGCGTACCCCAAGGTTCTGTACTTGCTCCCCTCCTATTCTTAATCTACATAAACGACTTACCCTCAAACCTGGGTTGCAATGTTCGTCTGTTTGCAGACGACTGCGTTATTTACCACACGATTTCCAACACCTTTGACCAATCACAGCTCCAAAACGACATTGACACAGTGCATGCCTGGTGCGATGACTGGCTAATGTCGCTTAATCCTAATAAATGTAAACTCGTATCTTTTCACCGCCGGCGTAACCCCCATATTTTCCCTTACTTCGTTGCTAACGTTCCACTAGAATCTGTATACTCATACAAGTACCTAGGTGTCACCTTGTGCCAGGATCTCTCCTGGCGCTCTCATGTAACGAACATCGTCGCATCAGCTAACCGGTCATTGGGTTTTTTGAAACGTCATCTACGGCACGCCCCTCAAAGTATTAAACTTCTCGCCTACCAATCACTCATTCGACCAAAACTAGAATACGCATCTGCTATCTGGAGCCCGCAACAAGCATATCTCATCAGTTCACTAGAATCTGTCCAAAATCGCGCACGAGGCTCATTCATTCTGCCTATTCATACGACATCAGTGTATCGTCACTTAAACGACAATCAGGTTTATCAACTCTTGCCCATCGTCGTCACATTGCTTCTCTTAATCTGTTTCATAAGTTTTTTTACAGTTCCCTCGGACAACCACCCTACATCACACCGCCCGCTCGCATATCTCGTCGCACCGGCCATCCACTGCAAGTGTCATGCCAACGCACCCGCACCGTCACTTTTTCTGCATCCTTTTTTCTACGCACTGCTAAAGACTGGAATGGCCTTCCCCACGACATTGATGCCATCACCTGCCAATCAAGTTTTGTGAACAATTTAAATATGAATTTCATAAATATCATGTAAGCAATCATATTCAACCTATATTTCTACTCCCACCCCTTATGTAACACCCCCAAAGTGGGGTCTTTAAGGTAATAAAGTGAAGTGAAGTGAAGTCAAGTCTGGAGTGTCACGATAGCTACAATTGGCCGTGTAGAACTTGGTCACGTGACGAACTACGTGACGAACCACGTGATCAGTCACGGCGCCGCGCCGCCAGCAGCTTCTCCGCACCACGTGATCAACCACTTGACAGTGTGGCGGCGCAGCCACAGGGTGACCGCGCCGCCATGGTGTAGGCTCGAAATGCCACCGTAATGTAGCTATCCCTACAAAGTAGGTCATCGCCACGGTAGCAATAAGTGGGAGTGTTCTTAACAACCTGTAGAACAAGGCTGAAACGCGTGATGAGCATGTTGCCGATATCGCTGCTGGCCTGCCCAATGGTGGACGTCGTCGTTGCACTGCCTTTTATAAGGAACTGCTCGGCCACGTATTGCGACGTAGCCGCTGTCGAGATAGTTGCATGTGCAGTCACTTTCAGTACATATGGAGCCTCGATGATCGGACATCTGGCATGAGCCAGGCCACGGCGGTGACTGAGTGGTTGTGGCACTCGGCTGCTGGCCTGAAAGACGCGGCTTAGATCCCGGCCGCAGCGGTCGAATTTCGATGGAGGCGAAATTTTAGAGCCTCGTGTACTGTGCGATGTCAGTGCACGTTAAAGAACCCCAGGAGGTCGAAATATCCGTAGGCCTTCACTACGGCGTCTCTCATAGCCTGAGTCGCTTTGGGACGTTAAACCCAAAACGTTAAACTGACCACCGTTGACGCACAGGCGCCAAGCCTTGGTTGATCTCCTTGAAGCATGGGCTCGCAGATCCCATCCACACGGGCAGCCGTTGGGTCGCAGTCATACAGCGGAAGTTGTCCGCTCACAAGGGCCATAATAATATTACCCGTAGAACAAGGTAGAAATGCGTGATCAGCATGTTCCCGATATTGTTGCTGGCCAAGGTGATTTCTCATCTTTATTTACAAATTTGCTTCAAGATAGGCATACGCTTGTTACAGTTGGGCAACTTCATAGGGCTGTCTCGGAAATCACTACTGCAGTTGCGCGCTATTATATACTAAGTCCAGTATTACAAAATATTTATATAATTGACCTACACTGTGCGGTACGCATTTTTGTGTCAGTACACCGATGGTATTGTGAATTTAACTTCTGCTAATATTCTGCTCATAATTTCTATGACCCGATCTCCTATTTACAGTCTGCTGCTCTGCTGCCACAAAAGCTAAGGACTGATTTCAAAAAAACTCAATTTACATTGACGTATGTAAAAAATAATCTGCTTCCATAATCCTTCGAAGAAGGGTAGCATTGGCTATCTCCTTGTTTTGCATTGGTCAGATTGTAGCTCTTGCTATTGTAAGCCTCTACAGAATTTATCTGTAGCAAAGAAACTAAGCTTCTATCTAGAGTGTTCCAGAGCATCTTGCCCAAACCAGCTGAGAAGCACAAATGTGTTTAAGTAGTAGTCCTGCTGTTTCAGACCAACAGTTGTTACCAAAATAATGCCGGTCTGGACTGGCCATCCCGACCTTCATTTTTTTCGTGATGCCCTGGATCAAGGCAAGCTTCTTTGAGATGAGGGGCTATGTTGAATTGGAGTTTAGAATATACTTCAACAGGCTTTATTATGTGTGGAGCGATAACCTCGTTGAATGGAAATGCATATTTTTGAACAATGCCTCTTGACAAGATAACAGACAGGCCAGGTGTCAAGTGGTTACGCGTGCTCTTCAGGAAGTATGCAACATCTGCTATAAAATATAGCTGCCGGCTAGGCTCACATAAGTGAGGGCAGCAAACCATTTATTTGGGATATCTGCCTAGAGGAATACCAGGTGACCTTCACAGACCTTGATTTCTGCCTCCCATATTCCTGACACTGCCAGTGACAGTTTCTTTATAATGGGTAGTAAGACCACCCAACGTGAAAACGAGGCCGGGCGTAGCCAGTGCATCCTCCGGCAGAGTGCCGTCTGCTAGGGGGAGAGTTCACTTGCTAATAACAGTTACGGTTGCCTGGTGACAGGCGAGACCCGCCGCTGTCAGCTGCACCTCATCCAGCATGAGGACATCATGCCGCTCGAAGTCAGCCTTGTCCCTCACCTGCAGAAAATAAAGTGACATGATCTGAAAGCCTTACAATCTTTAGAATGCCGGGTTCTTGGAACAAGTCGAATATAGCCTTTGTCCGTAAAGTTGCGAGACAGAGTTCATTAAAAATTGCGTTTAACATTGAAATCATTTGTGCTGCACCCCTTCGAAATAGCCTTCCTTCGAGTCAATGCACAGCTTCCAACTCTTCTTGAGTTCTTGGAAACAGTTGGAAAACAGTTCTTTTGGCAGGCATATCAGCGCTTTTGTCGGGGCACCTTGAATGGCCTACATGCTCCTCATCAAACGACATTTTATGGCTCTCTTCACACCAGGAAACAGAAAAAATCGCATGGAGAGAGCTCAGGCGAGTATGGCGAATGGGGAAGTACAGTAATGCTGTGCTTGGCGAGAAATTTTGTCACGCTGAGAGCAGTGTGCGGCCTTGCGTTGTTGTGGAGAAGGTTCCATTTTTCAGATGTCCATAAGTCAGGGCAGCGGCGTCGCAGTGCATCACGCATGTGTTGGAGCACGCGGGTATAAAGCTCTAGATTCACCGTCTGCCTTTTTGGGAAGAACTCGTGGTCTATACCACTTCTGGCATAGAAAAAAAACTATCAGCATCATCTTTGTTTTGGTCTTCTGTCGCCGCACCTTTCTCGATTTCGGAGAGCTTGTGCACCATCATTCCGCGCTGTGACTCTTTGAGGATCCTATTGAAACCTCCATGCTTCGTCTTCAGCAATGATGCTGTCGACGAATGCAGCATCCTTTTCTCCCTCTAAGAGCAAATCAGCACTCACTGATGTCCACGTGTCCTTCTGGTCCGGTGTGAGGGAGGGCGGCACAATTCTGGCATTCAGCTTTCGTTTCCCTCAGTTCTGACGCAAAATTTGGGGCATGTTGTCTTAGCAATGTCGAGAGCATCTGATAGCATGCGGACTGTAATGGTGCGTTCTTGATGTATGATTTCCCTTGATCCGAACCACTGTCACATATATTAAGGAGCCTAAATTAAATTTTAAAGGAAAATGGTGTGAAGAAGATGACGTGAATTAACCGAAGAATAAAGAAGAGGAAGAAGAAGCATTCGGTGAGGTGGAGAGAGATGATTGGTGGAGAAGCATTCGGCGATGTGGAGAAAGATGATTGGTGGAGAAGAGAAGACGACGACAAGGCTTACGTGGACTAACACCGAGGCTATAAAAGGGCGAGTGAGAGCGAGGCACGGGGGAACAGCAGAGAAGTGGAGGCTCCGGCGGGTCAGGGACACTTTGGCTGGAAGAGAGCGACGCCGGCTACTGCTCCGGTGAGCTCGCGTTCTACGACTCCGCATCGTGGACTTCCTGCCGTGCCTGAGCTCGTTCCGGGGAGTCAACAGAGGACGCTACGACCTGCTACGGCCAGGGGTGTCTCCAGCGTTCTTGCCGCCCATCCGGGTGGTGGCCCCAACGCCAACAACACCGGAATCACCTCCACGGGCGCTTGGACCGGGAGCATGTACGACGCAGCTAGGGACGCCAGCCCGAGCACGTCGAACACCGCCAGCGACGCCAGCCCAAGCACGGCGAACGCCGCCTCGACGCCGCCTACGGGATCCACACAACGCCGCAGCCGCACCGAACCAACCGTGAGCATGAACGCCGACCACGAATAGTAGAACGCTAGTAGTAGACGCTGGTAGTGGTGTGCATTTATAGTCTTTGTGCTTTCTGTTAGTTTTGTTAGTTTTGTGTTCTACTGTGTGTGCCACGTAGGGTGTATTAAATGTGCGTTTGTGTGGGTACACTAGTCGTCTAGTTCATTCTTTCGGTCCGAGTGTTCTTCGGAGAGATCCGTGACAAAGATAAGTGGCGAGCCTGTGCCAGGATACATTTCCTTTTTTGCATTGTCTCGGATCTTTCCGATCTCTCGACGGCAGAAAGGATGGATTTGGCAAGAACGTTAGAACTGGAGCTCAAGGTAGGGTTAAGCAAGGAAGAGGCTATGCTTCTCTATGAGGAGGAGGGAAAGAGGTAGAGAGAGGAAAGGGCGCAAGCACGCGCAGACGCTCGTGAAGCAGAGAAGCGCGAGGATAAAAGAGCTCGCGAGGCAGAAGAGCGAGAGGCTTGAAGGATAGAACGCGAGAAGGACTTTCTTTTGTGGAAACAGGCACATGTCGCGGGAGTATATGAGGAGATCACGGACAGTGATAATCGTTCCTTAGCGGGTAGAGAATCTCCTAGACCGGCCAAAATTTGTCCAAGGAAGGTGTTGGCTCCCTTCGATGACAAAAGAGATGATCTGGACGCATATCTGCAACGATTCGAGTGGATAGCTTTGGGGCAAGGCTCCTGGGAGCGCAGTGAATGGCCCCCGGCATTAAGCATAAGTTTAGTCGGAGAGGCGCTGAATGTGTTTGGAAGGATGCCTGCTGCTGATTCCATGGATTACGAGAAAGTCAAAAAGGCGCGCCTGCAAAGGTTCAGGCTTACGGCAGAGGGTTTTCGTGAGAGATTTCGCACTGCGAAACCTGAGGATTCATGAAACCGTGAAGCAGTTTTCCTGCAGGCTGGCCAACTATTTTGACAGGTGGCTTGATATATCAAACACAGAAAAGAGTTTTGAAGTGGTGCGTGATAAGCTGGTCACAGAGAAATTTTTAGCGTGTTGCAGCTCAAAGCTGGCGCTATTCCTGAAGGAAAGAAAGTTGTGTGCTGCAGACCAATTCCTCGAGGCTCAAGGGCTAAGAAATTTGAGTAGGGCAAATGAGGAAACTCGAAAGGTCCTAGAGACAGATGCGGCAAAACCAAGAGTTTATGGCGGCACGTCTAAGGCGCCAGTAAGGTGTTTTTTCTGCGGCAAAGTGGGACACCGTGCAGCTGACAGTCGGACTAGTAGCGCTGCCCAGAACACACAGGTTGTGTGTCAAGGTTGTAAGAGGAGGGGTCATACTCTGGATGAGTGCCGATACAGAACGCAGGACCGAGCTGCATGCGTTGTCGACTCAAGGGTAGAACTTGTCACGCCACCTGAAGTTCCACAGCTGAAAGGAGAGCAAACGCCGCTGAAAAATGAGGCAGTGAGTGGAACACCCAAGTCGAAAGCAGCAATGCCAGTCGTGGTTGGGCAAATAGGGGACCGTCCTATATTGGTGCTTAGAGACAGCGGAGCTAACACAGTCTTGGTTCGTAGAAGTCTGGTGAAGGACGAGGATCTTACAGGGGAAGCGTCGGCCGTCACTCATGTAGATAGCACAGTAAGGTACCTTCCTGAAGCCAGGATCCTAGTGTCCACGCCGTATTATACTGGGCAGGTAGTGGCAAAATGCGTAGATCAACCCATCTACGATCTCATCTTGGGGAACATTACGGGTGCAAGAGGTGTCGAAGACCGCGATCCCGAGTGGAGGATGCTCGACGTTGAAGAACATCCAAAGGAGGAAAGGCCTGCGACAGCTAAGACGGGTGCAGTCAGTTTCTCGTCGGCAGTGGAGACAAGAGCTCAAGCGACAGCCCGAACAACGCTGCGTCCGCTCTCTGCTCCTGTTACGATGTGCCTGAGCGTAACACCGGGTGAAATTGCAAGTAGGCAAAAGGAAGACCCGAGCCTGAAGACCTGCTTCGAAAGAGTCGGGGAAAAAGTGAATAGAAAGAAGAGTCGCACGTCCTTCGAATATCAATTGGTAAATGGTCTTCTGCACAGGGAATGCATATTTAGTTCAGGAAGGCGGGTCCAACCGCTGGTGTTACCGAGAGATGTGCGAGAGGCCGTGCCGCGCTTAGGACATGACGCCATTATGGCCGGACACCAGGGTGTTCAAAAAACGGTGTCTAGGATCACCGAGGAGTTCTTTTGGCCGGGTGTTCAGAGTGACGTTAAGCGCTTTGTTCGCTCATGTGATGCGTGCCAGCGCACAGTTCCGAAGGGAAGAGTTGGTCCCGTACCTCTGGGCAAGATGCCAGCCATCGAACTACCGTTTCAGCGAGTTGCAATTGACATTGTGGGGCCAATCTCTCCAGTATCCGCCAAAGGCAATAGATATGTGCTTACTCTAGTTGACGTGGCCACTCGTTATCCTGACGCTATTCCACTGATAACTATTGACAGTATCCAAGTGGCGGAGGGTCTTGTGGAAATGTTTTCACGTTATGGGTTCCCGAGGGAAGTTTTGAGTGACCGGGGCTCGAACTTCACATCGGAACTAATGAAGGAGGTTAACCGCCTTTTGTCAGTGAGGCAAATACTGACAACGCCTTACCATCCCATGTGTAATGGGCTTGCAGAGTGGTTCAACGGCACACTCAAAAATATGATCAAGAAAATGTGCCAGGAGAGACCTACAGATTGGGATAGATATCTACCAGCTCTTTTGTTCGCTTACCGTGATGTACCACAAACGTGTCTTGGTTTCTCGCCCTTTGAGATGTTGTATGGGAGAACCGTTAGAGGTCCACTTAGAATACTGAATGAGCTGTGGGATAATAAGGATATTGCATCAGATCTCAAGACAACTTACACATACGTTCTTGAGTTGCGGGACAAGTTGGAAGAAACATGCAGGCTTGCCCATCAAGGCCTGGAAAGGGCGCGCGAACGCTATAAGGGCTACTATGACAAGAAATCCACTCATAGGAATTTGAATCCGGGCGACAAGGTTCTCATCTTGCTACCCATGGATCATAATAAGTTATTGATGCAGTGGAAGGGCCCTTACCTTGTGACGCTGAAGAAAAATGACATGGATTATGAGTTACTGATAAATAACACCGAGAAGGTGTTCCATGCAAATATGTTGAAAAAGTACGAAGAAAGAGTTCCCGTTTAGTGCGCACCCAAGGTAGCATGCTCGGTAGTCGCCGAGGAGACAGATGATGTTGTCGAGATGCCCACATGCAGTGGGAAGAAAACTGTAGGTTGGGATAAGGTGTTAGTTAACCGCAATTTGAATGATGACCGAAGTTCACAAATAAAGGCCCTACTCCAAAGAAAAGAGGATGTGTTTTCAGATGTGCCGGGCAAAACGGATGTCATATGTTGCAGACTTGATCTCTCTACAGATAGACCAATCAGCGTGAAGAAATACCCACTACCTTTAGCAGTTCAAGAATTAATAGAAAAGGAGGTGCGGGATATGTTGGAGCTTGGTGTGATTGAGAGGTCGTGGTCAGCATACAATGCGCCTCTTGTGGTTGTCAAAAAACCCGATGGTACTAACCGACTGTGTGTAGATTTTCGGTGGCTAAATGACATCATAGTACCCGATGCAGAACCCATAACAAGAGCGGACGTGGTCTTCGCTAAGGTGGCTCACAAAAGATTTTTTCCTAAATTCGACTTAGCTAAATGGTATTGGCAAATACCAATGGAAGATTCTTCTGAAGAGAAGACTGCCTTTTCCTGCTCGGCGGGTTTATTCCAGTTTAAATTCATGCCTTTTGGTTTGAAGACAGCGTCTGCAATATTCACGAAGCTGATGAGGAAGGTTTTGGGTGGGCTCCAAAATGTAGAACACTATATTGATGACATCCTGGTGGCAACAGATACGTGGGAAGAGCATGTAACTACGCTGGAAAAACTATTTGATAGAATTCAGCAAGCCAGGTTGACCATAAAGCCGGCAAAATGTGAGGTGGGCTTTGAAGCCATTTCTTTTCTCGGACACAAGCTGGGGATGGGCCGTATCGTTACGAATGACATCTTGAACAAAATACAGCAGGCCCAGACACCGACGACCAAGAAAGAGGTACAGTCGTTCCTGGGCTTAACGGGATACTACAGGGACTTTATTCCCGATTATGCCCACATAGCCGACACGCTTGTCAAACTCACTAAGAAGGGGGCATGCAATAAGCTGAATTGGACTGCTGAACATGAAAATGCATTCGTGATGTTAAAAGGGCATATGGCAAGACCGCCCGTTCTGCTTGCTCCGAATATAGACAAAGAGTTTGTGCTTCGCACTGATGCATCAGACCGAGCTTTAGTAGCCACACTCTTGCAAGAAGAGAATCGCGTGCTACATCCGGTACTTTTTGCAAGCAAGAGATTATCGGCTAGTGAACGCAACTACTCCGCCGTTGAAAAGGAATGTTTGGCGGTGGTGTGGGCGGTAAAGAAATTCCACATTTATCTGTATGGGAGACATTTCAGGATTCAGACAGATCATCAGCCGCTTGAATATTTAACCAAGGCCAAAATGAACAATAGTAAAGTTATGAGATGGAGTTTGGCCTTGCAAGAATACTCATTTCAGGTTGAATATATTGAAGGCAGAGATAACGTTGGAGCGGACTTCATGAGTAGAGCCAACTGACCAGCTCTAGGTATCTCTGGCATGTATCTTGTTGTTGTTGTTGTGTTAATGTATCTAAAATTTATTTTGTTGTTGTTGTTGCTGCTGTTGGTGGTACGTGATTATACAAGGGAGTGTTGCGGACACGAACATGTTTATTAAGGACTCTGTGCGGACAGCGGCAGTGGTGTGTTCTGGAAACGCAATTTGGTGTGCTGTGTTAGTGGTGTGCGTTTCGTGTGTGGTGAACCTCTGCGGTGTGTTGTGTGCTGGGTCCAGAATCGGCACAGAAGATAGTTGGTTGGCTGGATGGCTTGAAGATGAGGATGACGTGAGCAGTTTTTCATGGAAAAATTCTTGATAGAGGGGGCCCTTGTCACATATATTAAGGAGCTTAAATTAAATTTTAAAGGAAAATGGTGTGAAGAAGACGACGTGAATTAACCGAAGAATAAAGAAGAGGAAGAAGGAGCATTCGGTGAGGTGGAGAGGGACTACCACCGAGGCTATAAAAGGGCGAGTGAGAGCGAGCCACGGGGGAACAGCAGAGAAGTGGAGGCTCCGGCGGGTCAGGGACACTTTGCCTGGAAGAGAGCGACGCCGGCTACTGCTCCGGTCAGCTCGCGTTCTACGACTCCGCATCGTGGACTCCCTGCCGTGCCTGAGCCCATTCCGGGGAGTCAACAGAGGACGCTACGACCTGCTACGGCCAGGGGTGTCTCCAGCGCTGTTGCCTCCCATCCGGGTGGTGCCCCCAACGCCAACAACACAGGCATCACCTCCACGGGCGCTTGGACCGGGAACTTGTACGACGCAGCCAGCGACGCCAGCCCGAGCACGTCGAACACCGCCAGCGACGCCAGCCCAAGCACGGCGAACGCCGCCTCGACGCCGCCTACGGGATCCATACAACGCCGCAGCCGCACCGAACCAACCGTGAGCATGAACGCCGACCACGAATAGTAGAACGCTAGTAGTAGACGCTGGTAGTAGTGTGCATTTAGAGTCTTTGTGCTTTGTGTTAGTTTTGTTAGTTTTATGTTCTAGTGTATGTGCCACGTAGGGTGTATTAAACGTGCGTTTGTGTGGGTACACCCGTAGTCTAGTCCATTCTTTCGGTCCAAGTTTTCTTCGGAGGGATCCGTGACAACCACGTTGTTTTCATTCCGTGAGGTTGAAGGGGGCCCTTGCCTTGTGTCGTCTTCCACCGACGTTCTACCTGATACGAACCTCTTGTGCCACTCGAAAATTCGCTCCCGCGATAATGTCTCGTGGCTGTAAGCGCCACGAAGGAGCTCATACGTCTCTGAGGCTATCTCGCCAAGCTTTGCACAGATTTTTATGTTTACACGCTGTTCGAGGTGGACGTCCATCTCTCCACATTCATTCACAGTAGAATGCGCAGACGACTATTGACAACGTATTTTTCTACATATAGTGCCTTCTAGAGGCTACGGCAGCAATTAACATAAATAGCTCAGGTTAGCCCGAAAAAATGGCGCTACACATACGCATCAACATTTCTTTTGGGCGTCATTTCTAGAAAATAAAATTAATCAGTCTTGAAACTTTACGGACAAAGGATGTATAACCTTAAGCCGTTAGAAAAGAGTACTAAATAATTAATAAAATAAAATTTGCAGACCTATCACTTTTTATTAGATATTTACTAAGGTAATAACTATCAGAATTAGAGCAACGACAGTCAACCGGAGGGCAAGGCTTAGTTTAGTAAACGCTGCTAGACAACGACCAGAACTTTCCTCAGCAGTTGGAAACACTGCAGAAGAATGGGACCAGCATACAATGATATGGTTTGAACCACGGGCTGGCAACGGTAATACGAAAGACAGTACTCACAGGCGTCTTTGCACGTGGCCTTAATGTGCCCTTCAATCCTGTCTGGTGACTTGACAGCTGAAAATGTGAAAAAGATTGCTGCAAGTACATCAAAGAGTGCATAGGTAATACAGAGCAGTAGAAATTAAACACTGGGAGCATGCATTTCAGCTGCCAGCAACACATTGAGTCCATTCTGAAATGACAGAGCTTATGAGCCTGCACAGTCAGTGAGAGCGATGAGAGGAAGACGAGTAAAACTGAGTAAAGGGTGTAGTTCCAAGTACTGATTTTACTTTCTGGAGCACGCTCCTCCATGCCCCCGGAAAATCACAAGAAGAAGCATCTTCAGAAATAAAATAGAAGACAGTGACAATGAGTACAGGCATTTGGGCACTAATATGACCGCACTCAAAAATGCGCCACTCACAGGGGGTGTGAGATTTGTTCATATTTCACCGAGTGCAGGATGCTACCGCAGAGCGTAACAAAATAAAACTACCAACTCCATCTTGCCAGGAACAGTCCGGCTGCAAGTCACACTCCTCTGAGGATAATGCACGTATTGAAAAGAAAATTAAATCGCAAAAATGAGCTCTGAAATGTGCAGTCCAATTACGGCGCACAACGACCGAGGACTTACCCGAGCTCACACTGACCTCTTGCATGCTATGATGGACACCGCACGCTCTAGCAGATCCTGCTTGAGGAGAACAGTCATACGAGTAGGAAAGCCGTAGAAAATTTCCCTATGACAGGACATTTCGCTTGGCCACTTACCCTACCTTGAGAACTGTTTTTCAGAGTGGACTGGGAAGCTGAGAGAGAAGGGAACGAGCGCATCAGTAGTAAGACGTGGACTGCAGGCAACCCGAAAATATTATGCCAAACAATACTCATAGATGTCTTGGTGCGCTACGAATGTATTAGCCTCATTACTGCCTCTTGGCTCAGGAGCTGCGAATACAAAAAATCGTGAAAGCAAGTGTATCATAAAATGTATAGGCACTACACTACACAGTGGTAGACACCACTCACAGCCAACATACGTCACAGCTGCAAGCAACAAGTCGCGCCCACTTGCATTTGACGAAGCGTATGAGCCTGCACAAAAGGAGTTAGTGAGTGCGAATAGGAGAAAACGAGCCCAACAGAGAAATGGGCGCTGGCTGATAACTATGCCTTCATTACATCCTGATGTAGGCTCCCCTGAGCCCTGTGCATGATTACGAGAAGAGCCTTCAGAAAGAAAATTAGAAAACAATGGGGATGATTAAGGCGGCAGTCTGGGCATGTTGTTGATTCATGATGCAAATGTACCGCGCAAATAAAGACGAGGACACAAGGAAGACACATGGAAAGGCGACCCAATCATATGTTGGCACAAATATAACAGCTTTCTACTAATGAGAGCAATAGATGGCTTGGCCGCTCAGGACCCACCCAACCGGCCTACCATTTCAGCCTCTATTATCTCTCGAGTGAGTTGGCAAAGGGTTTTTGCGATAACAGAGCATTCTTGTTAAGCAGGCTGACACACAAACTCTTCATCTGAGTCGCTATCATCTTCATCTTGACCGCTTTTCTTACATTTCCTACTGTGTGCGTCCAGAAAACATCCTCGCCGTTGCGACGCATTATTGCAATGTTCTCGAAAGCGGTCGTTTAAACGTCTACCGCTTTGTCCTGCATAGCTCTTCCCACATCTCAAAGGGATGCTGCAGACAATCGAATGCGTACATCCTATGAACTTTGTTCGGTGCTTATTTTGCAGTTCTGATTATTTGAATCACTGGGCCTGGACAGTCTGCATAATTTTTGCAGCTTATCGGGGGCAGACAAAAGAACTTTTACGTTCCCCCGTGCGCCGATCTTTTTTAGGCGATAAGAAAGGCCATGAATGTACGAGATCACAGCAATCCGTTTTGTTGAATGCGGAAGTGACGTACCGGTCTCTTTTGAGCCCAGGCGCTTAAGAAGGGTTTCCGCGACACTGATCAAAATATGAGTAAAATACCCCGCGGCGGTTCTTAGACGAAGGATCAGTTCACTGAAGCTAGCAGCCATTAGCTCAGGAATTGATTTATAAAACGTATTTTTATGCATAACCCTACCATTACCTTCTTTATCAGTTTGGAATGGCAGATCCGAATGAAAGCATTTGCTTGTTTGCGCGTGGCTTGCACTTCCAGTAGATCTGTGCGCTACAAAATAAAAACCTGATATCCAGATATCAGATACTGTCGTCAGAAAGCATCTCATGCGTTAATTCTAGAGGCGACAAACCTGCACGTAAGAAGGTCAGTTTGTTAGTAACTAGTACTTCAAAGGAGTTCGAACTGCAGTCAAGGAATATTAGAAAATCATCAACATACCTAAAATTCTAGATTGCTTTAAAATTTGGTAGGCAGCTACAGAGGACTCTGTCCAGATGAGCTAAAAATGAATCCCTAGGAACCGGGGCAATATAGAAGCCAATACAAATTTCCTCCTTCTGCAGATATGGGTGGCCTTCCCATTGGATAAAAGTTTACGAAGATAAAAGATATGACCTAAGCGGTCGTGTGTTCCATCTGTCTTCCTTGTGTCCTCAACTTTATTTGCGCTGTACATTTACACAATGGGGATAAATCCATATATAGCCCTGAATAAAACCTCTCTCACAGCTGGTGGTGCTGTTTGGGTCACATGCGAAATGATTTTTGTTGGCCGAACATGTAAGGTCATCTAAAAGGCTATTAAATGAACATGTAGCTGAGCCTTCGTACAGTTCGGTCACTTTGGTACAGTGTTTGTCAAAATATACAGCCCAAGAGGTTTCATTCAGAGCCCTGCAGCATAGCTAGCTTTGCATCCTCTGCGACCATAAACTCACGAACGCCCCCGGGGGAAACTCGCGTCCTTATCAACCCCCCGAACTTAGGACTGCCAAACATGCTTGAGGGCCCCGCCATAAGGTATGGAAGCAAACCCCTTGGGCATTTTCGGCAAAGGCTGTATATCAATATAACAGATTTCAATTGACAATAAACATGCCAAAAGCACGAATTGAAGATACTGTTTTAATTTTTATTTTGTCAGTGGTCGATAGATTGCAACGTTCTATCTTAGTAAGATTATTCATTGTAGAAATGGTCAGTTTTCTGCATAACGCGTAATTTTGCTTCGCCCTTACGTTAGGCAGGAGGCCTCCTGAGCACAGGCTGATTGCGGTGTTTTTGGAAAGATGCTCGGTACGGCATCGCGCTTCAACTTCTTTACACCGAATTTGCAGACGACTAGTAGTTCAAACTGGTCGATGGTGAAATGACCCTAAAGTAAATTAAAGGCAGAATGCAATCATGAAAAAAATTGTTCGGGAGCTGTTTTGCGCACCTTGCTCGAACACTCGATGCGGGACTGGGCAGAGTTTGCGCCCTTTGAAACTAAAGTTCTCTCGTTCCGGTTGACTGCATATAGACGCACACATGAATTAAGTGTACGCGGTGCTTCGGTGCAGTACTGAACACCGGAAATTCAACGAGATGGCGGTTTGCTGACTACGGTGTGATGCCAAGCAACAGCGGTCGAGAATGAAGACGAGATTTATGACAGGAAATAAGGGACCGGATTCCGATGGGTGCACTGCAGGTTCCCCGTCCACGCAGCGGTAAAATTTAAACAGTAAATTCAAACCGGACAGGCCGCCATTGGAATCTGAACCTGGCAACGTTTAACGCTAGAACTTTAGCTAGTGAGGCTAGCCTAGCAGTGCTGTTCGAGGAACTAGCGGGAATTAAATGGGATGTGATAGGGCTTAGCGAAGTTAGGAGGACAGGTGAGGCGTATACAGTACTAAAGGACGGACACATACTGTGCTATCGCGGGTTAAAGGATAGACGAGAACTAGGTGTGGGTTTCCTCATTAATAAGGATATAGCTGGCAACGTAGAGGAGTTCTACAGTATTAACGAGAGGGTAGCAGCAATAGTAATTAGGCTGAATAGGAGGTACAAGCTGAAAGTGGTGCAGGCCTACGCGCCCACATCCAGCCATGATGACCAGACCGTTGAAAGCTTCTATGAGGACGTAGAATCAGCAATGAATAGAGTAAAATCGCAGTACACTGTACTGATGGGCGACTTCAATGCGAAGGTGGGCAAGAAGCAGGCTGACGACCACGCGGTAGGTGACTATGGGATAGGCTCTAGAAATAGCAGGGGAGAGTTATTAGTCGAATTCGCGGATAGAAATAATTTACGGATCATGAATACCTTCTTCCGCAAACGAGAAAACAGGAAGTGGACCTGGAAGAGCCCCAATGGTGAGATTAAAAATGAAATCGACTTCATACTATGCGCTAAACCTGGCATCATTCAGGATGTGGCCGTCCTCGGAAGGGTGCGTTGCAGCGACCATAGAATGGTAAGGTCTAGAATTAGCTTAGACTTGAAGAGGGAACGGAAGAAGCTAGCGAAGACGAAGACCATTAACGAGTTAGCCGTAAGAGGGAAAGCACAGGAGTTTAGGATAGCGCTGCAAAACAGATACTCGGCTTTAACTGAGGAAGATGATCTTGATGTTCATTCAATGCACGATAACCTGACATGAATAATTACGGAGTGCGCAGTAGAAGTAGGCGGTAGGACAGTTCGAAAAGATACCGGGAAGCTATCTCAGGTGACGAAAGATCTGATTAAGAAGCGCCAAACCATGAAGGCATCTAACACTACCGATAGAATAGAACTAATGGAGCTATCAAAGTTAATAAATAAGCGCAAGGTAGCCGACATAAGGAAGTTTAATATGGAGAGAATCGAGCATGCTATAAAGAACGGAAGTAGCCTAAAAACAGTGAAGAGGAAACTAGGCATAGGTAAAAACCAGATGTATGCATTAAGAGACAAGCAGGGCAATGTCATTAGCAATATGGATAAGATAGTTAACGTAGCCGAAGAGTTCTACACTGAGCTGTACAGTAGCCAATGTAATCAGAGCGCCAATGAGAAAGACAGCAGTGCACAGCAATGCGTCATCCCGCCAGTAACGAAAGATGAAGTAAAGAAAGCCTTAGAAGCAATGAAAAGGGGAAAAGCAGCTGGGGAGGATCAGGTAACAGCAGATCTGTTAAAGGATGGAGGGGACATCGTGCTAGAAAAACTAGCCACCCTGTATACGCAATGCCTTATGACCTCGACTGCACCAGAAGCTTGGAAGAATGCAAACATTATCTTAATTCATAAGAAGGGAGACGCCAAGGACTTGAAAAATTAGAGGCCGATCAGCTTACTATCCGTTGCCTACAAAGTATTTACTAAGGTAATCGCTAATAGAGTCAGGGCAACGTTAAACTTTAATCAACCAAATGATCAGGCAGGCTTTCGTAAAGGATATTCCACAATAGATCATATTCACACTATCAATCAGGTGATAGAGAAATGCGCAGAATATAACCAACCTCTATATATAGCTTTCATTGATTACGAGAAAGCATTCGACTCAGTGGAAACCTCAGCAGTCATACAGGCATTGCGTAATCAGGGGGTAGAAGAGCCTTATGTCAAAATACTGGAAGATATATATAGCAACTGCACAGCTACTATAGTCCTCCATAAAGTCAGCAATAAAATTCCAATAAGGAAGGGCGTCAGGCAAGGAGACACGATATCGCCAATGCTGTTCACCGCATGTTTGCAGGAGGTATTTCGAGGCCTGAATTGGGAACAGTTGGGAATAAGAATAAATGAAGAATACCTAAAAAATCTGAGATTTGCTGATGACATTGCCTTGCTGAGTCACTCAGGAAGTGAACTGCAAATCATGATCAACGAGTTAGACAGGCAGAGCAGATCGATGGGTCTAAAAATTAACATGCAGTAAACCAAGGTAATGTTCAACAGTCTAGCAAGGGAACAACAGTTCACAATTGGCAGCGAGAGCCTAGAAATTGTGCCGGAATACGTCTACTTAGGGCAGGTAGTGACAGCTGATCCGGATCATGAGAGGGAGATAACTAGAAGGATAAGAATGGGGTGGAGCGCATATGGCAAATTCTCGCAGATCATGAGTGGCAGTTTACCAATTTCCCTCAAGAGGAAAGTGTACAACAGCATAATCTTACCGGTACTCACCTACGGGGCAGAAACGTGGAGGCTAACGAAAAGAGTTCAGCTTAAGTTAAGGACAACGCAGCGAGCCATGGAAAGAAAAATGATAGGTGTAACGTTAAGAGATCGGAAGCGGGCAGAGTGGGTGAGGGAACAAACACGGGTTAATGACATCCTAGTCGAAATCAAGAGAAAGAAATGGGCTTGGGCAGGGCATGTGATCCGAAGGCAAGATAACCGCTGGTCTTTAAGGGTAACGGAATTGGGTTCCAAGAGAAAGTAAGCGTAGCAGGGGGCGGCAGAAGGTTAGATGGGCGGATGAGATTAAGAAGTTTGCAGGCAAAGGGTGGATGCAGCTGGCAAAGGATAGGGTTAATTGGAGAGACATGGGAGAGGCCTTTGCCCTGCAGTGGGTGTAGTAAGGCTGATGATGATGATGATGATGATGATGATGATGATGAAATTCGAACCACGGACAGCGGCTGTTATCAAGAGCCAGTGCCTGAGCCTTCCTATATAGCCAACGCGCGCTGTCGTTTCCGCCGGCGGTGCTGTAACGATGCGTGCCGGCGCCAGCTATCGAGTTCTCCGTAAAAAATTTAGACTGCAACGGAACGCATTAGCTTCAGCATGGTTGAGCGTATTCTGATCTGTGTTGTTTCACAAAAGTGGTACAGGCACAGGCATTTTTTGTTTTATGCCTCGCCATAATTATTGTGCTGTGTACGCCCATGTAGAACATGTAGCAATTACTGCAGTGCGCTTAGGTATGCATGCGTACCTGCGCCATGGGTTCGAGTTTAAGGCACCACACTATATAATTTAATGACGCGTACATCACGTCACGCTTTTAACTGAAGCGTTTGTGCTTGTTCAGCTTTAGATGGTCACAACGTGCTTAACGCGACCCAATAAAGCTAAGTGAGGACCCTCAACAACCCGTGCGCAAGAAGCTCGACCGCGCAGCTTCGCTCGAGAAAAGGAAATTTCAGGCTTCATTGAAAGCACTGCTACTTAACTCGCAAAGTCTGATCGGTGGCGTTTCCTTGAAATTCACCCGGCCTATTCTGTGCGTCCAAACTTTCCTCCGGGCCGCGTTGTTCTTCCCCAACGGTATAGCAAACAACCGCTTCCGACCGCCGAGAAGGTTGTTGCACCCAAAGACACAGCAACCCACCATGTCGCACAAAAAGACAGTTTGAATGAAATATATATACACTTCGTAGGACGCACCCAGCAAAGCAACAAGACAAGGCGCACCTCTGTACAGTAGGTGCGAGCACATCGCTGAGAACGCCGACACTGCTTTCAGCTCTACGTGCCGGTCATGGTTGGAGCAATTAGTACGGCGCCTTAAAAGGAATTTTGCGCGCAAAAACCATTGACCAATGAGAAGAGACGACGGTCGCAGGAGAGTGAAAGGCGGCGTTCGGCAAATTGTGTCCCTAGTTTATTTATTTTCTAAGGGCTTTTGTGGGCAATGACTTACGCTGCTTTCTCTGATTACAACGGGTTCCGCTCCACGCCGAAGGATGGCGCTATGGCTCAGCATAGCGCGGCGTTCAAGTTTCGCAATACTGTGTATCGAAATCGTCTGTCCATTCTTCTTCTCAAAGCGCAGTCGTAACGGATACTGAGGAAAGCTGAAATTGAACAAGCACAGTGATATAATTCGCCGCACACAGCGCTTCGAGTGCGCAAGACAGTGCCTGTTAAATAAACGTGGAATTCCCCGCATATTTAAAAGACAGCCGTGCGGTTCACTGGCACCCTCCTCCATTTCACAACGAAGACTTCATTGCACTGGTTTCTGAAGATCACTTGAGAACAGCGAAAACTATGAGGACGCTTTAGTGACCTCAAGTGTGGAGCCCCATAGCGTTACATTTTCCACTTGTCGGCAGCTTCGGGTTCACCCTCTTTGTGCGTTTCGGTCAGTTTCTTTGCGATTGCCGGTTCATCAAAATTCGCCTTCGGACTGCTAGCCGCACTGAAAAGTGTCCGTTATGCTGTAACAGAGCCGTAATTTGCACGTACATAACGTGATAACGCCTTTGGGGTCACGTTTCCTTGTGACGTCATGCCTCTCTAGAGAAATCCGCAATGTCCTGATATTTGACGGCTTATAAAGGAAGAGCTTCACAAAAAGGCGAACGTTGTTTGTGATAATGGGGTCACTGAAGACACAAGAAGAGAATTGGCAAAGAAATGTTTTTTAAACCCACTTCAAAAAGATAATAAAGAAGATGCTCTTATCGTTGAAGCTTTAGCCATCAGTTTGGCATAATGAAAAATGTAACTTCAAAAGAATTACATGCCGCTGCCACAAAAATTACAGACGCAAATTAGTGCTGGTGCCACAGGTAGTTCGTTGCAGAACCCGAGCTTAGATCAGAAAATGTAAAAATGCGCCGTATTTTGTAGAACATAAGGTAAGAAGCAGTACAGACAAAGACAGTAGTAAAGATAGTGTACAACATAAAAGTCGCGTCTTCATTCCGGCGACGTGTAGTCGGGCTGGGTATAAATCGAAAGTGCGGAGACATATTCAATTCTACCAGATATTCTCTCGCATAGGCACTATGAGCAGGAGTTTATTAAAATCATATTTCAACTTGGCAACTCTGGCTTGCCTCATCTTAACAAAGCTACCAGCGCGTCAAACTTTCTACCCCTGTGCTATATGTCGCTCACTATAATGTAATGAGTTAAATTTATTGAACCCCAAACCGTGGCGTGATTGAAGTTTTCACAATTAAAAGAGGTTAAAACAACAGCAGAGAGCATCCGCCGGCCTACTAATGTGCATCGGCAGGGAGTAACAGGTCAAGAAAGAGGGGTACGACGGATGGCGATGTGGACGGACAATCGGAGCCAATAAAGGGAAGCACATTGCTGTTGCGCCAGACCGCAGACGCGAATCAAGGACCACGCTGCTTAGAAAGTTTCAAAGCATGCAGTCAACTGTGGTAACATTCATGAGCAAATAATATTCACTAACACATGCGCCGTTCACCGAACATCACGCGGTAGTTTCAGGTCACCTCCTGCGTACCATGGCCGGCTTTCCTTTGCCTTTTTTCCTGTCGCTAATAAAGGCGAAAAGCCACTAACTGCCCCTCCTTTGGGTGCCGCAAAAACATCGCACTCGGCTATCTGCCCAAAGCGCGATATAGCGTCCTACCTGCGCAATGGCGCATTGACCCAGGGCCATCAAACAAACACCACGTGTTGCCGCAGCGTTTTTGTTGGCGCCCGCGGACACAAGGCAGTTTGCTATCTCCGCCTCGTGGCACCACTGCACGTCGTCACGACGGCGTTCTCGAGCTCGCAGTCACAGCCCGTGGGCTCAGTTGTTGCTGAAGAATACTGGATGCTTTGGGAATGCCGTGTCAGGGGCTGATTGACGTTGTAAAACTGACTTTCCTAACATGAATTCATGGCGACGAGTGTTGGTCCTTTTCTAACATACTCAAGCGGAGAAGAATGGATATACAATTATTCACAGGGAGACAACGAACTGCTTATATACGCTAAGCAAGCAAGCCAACCATTACAAAAGTCCAATAAAACGCTTAAAGGTAAGTAACGGATACAATGAACCGCGAGAAGATGAGATCAATGGCGAACAAATTACACGGAAAAACATATAAAAAGCAAGACTAAAGGCCAGCGCTTGCGTCAAAGAGAAAATGCCTAAGAGAGAAAATTGAAAGAAATCACCTCGTAAAAAAATGTTACCAAACGACCTACAAAGGTAAGAAAGGTGACGCCGTGGGAAAATGATACCATGTGCCCAACAGTGGCAATGAAAACCAGGCGAACAAAAATTGGTACTGAAGAACAGCATTTGCGTCAGATCTAAATAAACGTCAAAGTGAATTATGTAAGCACCACTATAACGTCTCCCATAATTAAAAAGAACTGCTTCAAATAAAAAAAAAACAATTGAACGGGCGAAAACAAAAATGACGAGGACCACAACCAATCTAGAGCCCTAAGGAAGCCTTCTATAAAGGTGGTCTCCGCGTCCCGAGGACCACAACCAATCTAGAGCCCTAAGGAAGCCTTCTATAAAGGTGGTCTCCGCGTCTCCTAGAGCAATGCATGGCGTGCTTACGCATTTGTTTCCCTCTTTCTTTCGTAGAGGACTGGGTTTTAGATAAATTTATTATTATGCAGCTAAGTCGGCAATTTGTGTTGCTACTTATGCGATCACTCTGCCTACACCGGGTTATTTGTTACCGCACCGTAGACACCAGCATATTTGTAAGACGTAAGACTCTTCACCAAATTTATTTATTTGTTACAGAGACTTGCAGCGCCTGAAGGGGTTATTGCTGGGGGGAAGCAATAACTTCTGCTCATTTTGCCGAAATTGCCACAGAATAACAAAAACGCGATAACACAAGTAATATTGGGTGAGGAAAAGCATTATACCAGCGAATGTCCGGTTTCTACGAGAATTTTAACATACTAACGCCTAGCCAGCATGGCTTCAGGAAAAACTTTTCTGCAGAAACTGCCTTTCTAACCCCTCAAAAAAGTAATTCTACAGCCTTGAAAAAACTTTTCAGCCTCGACATTTTTTGGCTTTTCGACACGTTCGATCGCATAAATCACAACTCAATGTCGGTGAAACTCTAACTCTACGGTTTTCGCGGAAAATTTCATTATATAGTTAAATCAAACCTTAGTTGCCGTTTCCAACAAGGAACAGTAGAAAACGAGTCAACAGATTTTATACATCTATCTTCTAGTGTTCCGCAAGACAGTATGTTGGGGCCGCTGCTTTCGCTTCTTTATGTAAAGGACATAGTTTGTATAATCAAACTTCCAACTTTTGTAACATATGCAGATGACACCACTCTATTCTTCCGAGCAGCACATGTGCGACACCTTGAACAGCAACCTACGGATTGTTTGCAGAAACTTCACGAATAGTATGAGTCAATTTAACTGATCATAAACACAGAAAAAGCAAAGCTGTACTTTTAAGACCTCGTAATATGGATCCTGATGCCTCACAAGTTTATCTAAAAATGTGTTCGTCATTCACTCAAATAGTTCCTACGGTCGAAAGCCTAGCAATGCTTTTTAATGAAAATTCATCGTGGGATAAACAAGTTGAAAAAGTCAGGAAGGTTGTCCAAGGTTCCATAATATTAAAGCAGCGCTAAGCTGCACCATCTAGCCCAAACTGACGTTCTTCTAAAGCTAAGCAACACGGACGAAGAAAGAAGACAACACACCCACAGGCGCTGATCTTACAACTAAATTTTATTTGAAGTAGGCAGGTCAATTTATACATGCACAAGATCCACGCACATGCGCATGGTCAAACACAGATGTACTCATTTAGGAATGCAAATAAAAACACACTGCATCAAAGGCTCGTGCAGTTATCGCCGATATGCTATCCCCTGTGCAACAGGCTCATTTCCTTGGAGGTTAGGTATACTGAAGGTGTGCTGACGCAACAGCTTGTCTTTCTTATGATATGGAAGGCCTCTGCTATCTCTCTTGTGCGCCGATAATGGTTCACAAACAACACTTCCGTGGCGCACAAGAGAGATAGCCGATGCCTTCCATATCATAGGAAAGACAATCTGTTGCGTGAGAACACCTTCAGTATCCCTAACCTCAATGGAAATGAGCCTGTTGCACAGGGGATAGCATATCGGCGACAACTGCACGAGCCTTTGATGCAGTGTGTCTTTATTTGCATTTTTAAATGAGTACATCTGTGCTTGACCATGCGCATGTGCGAAGATCTTGTGTATGTATAAATTGACCTTCTTACTTCAAATAAAATTTAGTTGTAAGATCAGCGCCTGTGTGTGTGTTCCCTTCTTTCTTCGTCATTGTTGCTTAGCGCTGCTTTAATATTATGGAGCATTTCCAACTGGCCCAATTGCCGTTCCTCTTCTGTCCAAGGTTGCTGGTTTTGTGTCCCGACTGTAATACCTGTTTCCAAAGTATATTAAGCTCATGCTGTACAACGCACTGCTTTCCTCTGTAGTTAACTGTTGTATTTAGGTCTTGAGAATAACATCATTTATGAATATTAAAGCGTTGCATTTACTTCAAGGAAAAATTGTTCAAAAAATTGTTAATACTTTGCATTTTGAACGTATGGAACCGATTTTTGCACCGCTTCGCATCACCCCCTTCCCCAAGTTGTTGAATCTATACTACTTATGCCATATAAAACAAGTATTAGAAAAAATAATCCATTTATGGTGCACCTGTCGAAATTAAATTTAAAGAACTCAAGTATGCCACCTGTACGGGTTTCACATGGTTCGTTCCGAAAACTCGAACGAATTATGGTCGCCAAATGCTTTCATGCATTCTTCCGTGCTCATTAATTAAGACATCTAAACTGATGTATATCTAAGTACCGTCGGCAGTTCGTGCAGCTAAGATTTTTACTTAAAATTTGATTTTTTTATTTGTGTGCTTACATGCCGTTTTATTTGTCTCCGTATTCACGTAGTAATCCTGTTATGATTGATTCTATGTGACACGCTGTATGCTATTCTGATGCTGCTGTCAAGTCATTGTAAGGTGCGTCGACTCGTGGCAAGTCTTTTCTTAGGCTTTTTGTCGACGCACCAAACATCCTCAAGATGTTGAATGAAATTAATTTGAATTGAATGCACCTAAGGAGGACAACCGCGCCCCATAAATACAATGGCAGTACTATGTAAAACTGTACGATTTTAGTGTATCATTGTCACAAACAATTTCGGATTTGTATCAGTAATCCCGAGAAGGGGCTGCTACTGCTGGAAATGGTAACTTCTTCTCTTTGCTCCTCTACTGTTTTTATGCAGCACAATTTAATTCTGAGAAAACTACTTTTTTTAGAATTCATGGCAACATTTCCTGTAATTTAATGTAGGCCCTATGACGTGTATCAATGATTGAATTATTGCTTTCTATTGTTATCATTTCATTATATAAGCGTGTTTTCTGCGTTGACGCACAATATTTTTTCACTCGGTAAATCACCTGTATTTTTTCTGTGTCCCTTGTATTACGCTCCAAACCCCCACCACTTTAAGGGCATCTCTGGCGCTGAGGGTATTATTATAAATCAATTATTGCGCATTACGACTCGCTGGTGAGATAGGTAAGAAATGTTCTTAACATTACACTTAGGCGAGTTAATAACTGCCCATTATTCCTGACACACTGTAGACAACTTATGAGACAAGTCCTAGGAGCGGTGAAAATCCACACTATAACGAGTACCGTAGTGTAAGGGATCATTAAGCGTCTGCCGATCTCAAGAACACATTGGTGCCGATTGTTCGTACCCGTCGCAATATTTACCTGAGTTGGAGGGCAGGCAGTTAGCAGCCGAAAGCCACTGGGGTACCCACCGCAACAGGGGAAGAACAGTCATTTTTGCATGAGAGCCTTACGGCGACCTAATAGTATGCTTTCGTGTAATCGCCGGTGAAGCGAGCGTCATCCTTTCATCGAGGAAGGTGCATCGGTGACGCGCATGAGTCTGCGGCCACTGGGGCACCCACCGCACCAGGCGAAGGACAGACTTGTGCATGCTAGCCATATAACTCCCGGAGACCCGAAGCTACGCATTCGTTGAATCGCCGGCGGAGGTGAGCGTCTTCCTTTCAAGATTGAACAGCGCACACAGGACTAGGACAAAACCTTCTGTGCACCATAGGCCGTTCCTTTCTGTTCCGTTCTGTCCCTTACCTCAATGGAGCATCAGTGCCCGAAGAAATCGATCAGCTTCTACAGAAAGGGCCTAAGTACAGTTTGGGACCAAGTGTCAGCAGCCACAAACTTCTTGCTACTGCACACCGTGTAGCAGAGAAAGCCGACAAAGATGAGAAGCAGAGGTGCCTTTCTGAAGGTATAGACGCCGTTTGCAATGCAGATGGACAGCAGAAACGGCACAGTAACCACATTCTTCACCGAGTTGTGGACTACTTCACAGAAAACGAGTTGACACTTCTTCAGGCGGATAAAGAAGGTGGTTTTGTGGTGCTTCCCACGGGCGCGTTTGGTGAGAAGGCCTTGGCGGCCATTGACAGGAACTTCCAGCCTGCGAAGCGCAACTCCTCGAAATTGAAGTCCGCAGCTATGAGACTTCTGTTGGCCAACAACCTGGACAGCCTGTCTCAAAGGGTGAAGAATTACAAAGGGAATCGCCTCCGCGTGTTTCTCTCTGCAAAAACGCACAAGGCTGACTGCCCTTTGAGAGCCATTGTGACAGAGGCAGGCACGTGGCAGAAGTTAGTGGGCCAGTATTTGCAGAAACATCTACGGTCCATCGCTGTTCAGGACCCTTACTGTGTGGCGAGCACGGCTGCAGTGATTGAAGCTCTGGACAAAGGCATCCCTGGAGCCAGCAGTGCGTTTTCCATTGACATTGAGGACTTGTTTTACAGCATCCCCCATGGTGATCTATTTGTCGCGGTGCGTGAGCTGATTGAACAGGAGGGTCAAGTCGCTTTTCAAAATGCTTGTGGCGTTTCTGTGGATACGTTCCTTGAGCTGTTAACGATTTATCTTTCTTCCACAGTTGTTGATTTTAAGGATAGCATGTACGTGCAGAAAAAAGGAATCTGTATTGGGGCAAGCGTAGCACCAGTATTGTGCCATATATTTTTAGCAAAGTTTGACAACACGTTGCAAGGCGTTCTTTTTGACAAACATGTGTGCAGAATTTTTAAGATATGTTGATGATTTCCTGATTCTTTTGAATCTTTCACCCAGTGACTTATTGCATGTGGTTGTAAACCAGATTTTGACAGCTTTTAAAGCTTGCTCGAGTGCCCTCAGTTTTACGTATGAACTACCCGCTAACCACTCGATTAGATTTTTAGAACTTCAATTAACATTTCGTGACGATGGCCATGTTTGCTGGTGCTTCATGCCTAGAACTAAATAGTCCTTATTACCGTATTCGTCAGCTCATTCCAAGGTTGTCAAGAGGGGGATTGCTACTAACTGCTTCCGTAATGCACTGCAAAAGAGTTGCCACCACAGCATGCAGACTAGCTTCTATAACCAGTATAAACGTTTGGAGGCGGCCGGTTTTCCAAACGAACTTCTGAGGGCAGTGGCCGAAACGCTCCTGCAAAAGATAAAGGATCGAGACGTCAAAAGGGTTTACCCAAAGACAGTGGAAAAGAGAAATTCTGAAGTCATGCCTTATGTGCATAAAGTCGCCCACACCATCAAAAAGGTAGCCGGAAAGCAGGGCGTCAATGTTGTGTTTTCAGCTCCCTGCAAGCTTTCACGCCTGTGCTCACGTGTTGCACGTGGCGGGGCGTATCGGCCGGTTTGTTCGACGCAACATGAAAACCGCTACCACAGGTGTTGTTTACAAAATTCCGTTGACCTGCGAAAAAGTGTACATTGGGCAAACAGGCCGATGTATTAATGACAGACTTAGAGAACACCACAACTCTCTGTCCCCTACTGACGGCGCTAACTTGCCTCGACATTCCCGGGAATGCGGTTGCTACCCGCTGTTTTCTAATGTTAGTATTGTCGGCAGAGGCAAGGGAAAAGTTGAGCGCGAAATCCTCGAAGCGTTCTTCATTAGTATTCAAGGAGATGATTGTATCAGCAGTCCTTCTATCTACCTCATGCATAAGGAACTTAGCTTCCTTTCGCAACGGCGTTAGATTACAGCTTATCTTTTGATGTAGCTTGTTGTTAACTGAGCTGCGCAAACTTTGCGACTTTTCCTGGGAGTCTGTTTTCTTCTAACAAGCACAGTTGCTAGTCCAGTCGTCGTGTGTGTGCCTCGTCTCTTCGCTGTGTCCCGTTTTTTGACTGGTTTTACTCCTGAACATGTATCAACTGACCCAGATTTCAACAATACTGCAATATATTTGCGTGGAATCGCCAGGGCAGGCGCTTATCATGCTTTCATCGTGTAATGAGCATCGGTGACGCGCATGTGTCTGCGGCCTCCGGGGCACCTGCCGAACCAAGAAAAAAACAGGCTTTTGTGCATGCTACCCTTATGGCCCCCACGAACCTTTATCATCCTTGCGTGGAATCGCCAGCGTCGGCGCTTTTCATGTATTCATCGTGTATTGAGCGTCGGTGACGCGCGTGTCTCTGCGGCCTCCGGGGCAACTGCCGAACGAAAGAAAAACAGGCTATGGCACCCCACGACCCGATATCCTTGCGTGGAATCGCCAGCGTCGGCGCGTGTAATTCTTTCACCGTGTAATGAGCGTCGGTGAAGCGCATGTCTGCGGCCTCCGGGGCACCTGCCGTACCAAGAAAAAAGAGGCTTTCGTGCTTGCTATCCGTATGGCACCACAAGACCCGATATCAACCTTGCGTGGAATCGGCAGGGTCGGCGCGTGTCATGCATTCATCGTGAAATGAGCGTCGGTGACGCGCACGTGTCTGCGGTCTCCGGGGACCTGCCGTACCAAAAAAAAAGAGGCTTTCGTGCTTGCTATCCGTATGGAACCACAAGACCCGATATAATCCTTGCGTGGAATCGGCAGCGTCGGCGCGTGTCATGCATTCATCGTGTAATGAGCGTGGGTGACGCGCACGTGTCTGCGGCCTCCGGGGACCTGCCGTAGCAAAGAAAAACAGGCTTTTGTGCATGCTATCCTTATGGCACCCCACGGCCCTTTATAATCCTTGCGTGGAATCGCCAGCGTCGGCGCGTGTCATGCTTTCATCGTGTAATGAGCGTCGGTGACGCGCATGTGTGTGCAGCCTCTGGAAACCTGCCGTACCAAGAAAAAACAGGCTTTCGTGCATGCTATCCGTATGGCACCCCAAGACGCAATATCATCATTGCGTGGAATCGGCAGCGTCGGCGCGTGTCATGCATTCATCGTGTAATGAGCGTCGGTGACACGCATGTGTCTGCGGCCTACGGGGCACCTGCCGTGCCAAGGAAAAAACAGGCTTTTGTGCATGCAGTCCTTATGCCACCCCACGACCCTTTATCATCCTTGCGTGGAATCGCCATCGTCGGCGCGTGTAATGCTTTCATCGTGTAATGAGCGTCGGTTACGCGCATTTGTCTGCGGTCTCCGGGGCACCTGCCGTACCAAGAAAAAACAGGCTTTCGGGCATTCTATCCATGTGGCACCCCAAGACCCGATAATATCCTTGCGTGTAATCGCCAGGGTAGGCGCGTATCATGCTTTCATCGTGTAATGAGCATCGGTGACACGCATGTGTCTGCGGCCTCCGGGGCACCTGCCGTACCAAGGAAAAAACAGGCTTTTGTGCATGCTATCCTTATGGCCCCCAGGAACCTTTATCAATCTTGCGTGGAATCGCCAGCGTCGGCGCGTATCATGCATTCATCGTGTAATGAGCATCGGTGACGCGCGTGTGTCTCCGGCCTCCGGGGCAACTGCCGAACCAAAGAAAAAACAGGCTATGGCACCCCACGACCCGATATCCTAGCGTTGAATGGCCAGCGTCGGCGTGTGTCATTCCTTCATCGTGTAATGAGCGTCGGTGACGCGCATGTCTGCGGCCTCCGGGGCACCTGCCGTACCACGAAAAATGAGGCTTTCGTGCTTGCTATCCGTATGGCACCACAAGACCCGATATCATCCTTGCATGGAATCGCCAGCGTCGGCGCGTGTCTTACTTTCGTCGTGTAATGTGCGTCTGTGACGCGCAAGTGTCTGCGGCCTCCGGGGCACCTGCCGTACCAAGAAAAATAGGCTTTCGTGCATGCTCTCCGTATGGCACCCCAAGACACGATATCATTCTTGTGTAGAATCGCCAGCGTCGGTGCGTGTCATGCTTTCATCGTTTAATGAGCTTCGGGGACGCGCGTGTCTCTGCGGCTTCCGGGGCAAATGCCGAACCAAAGAAAAAACAGGCTTTCGGGCATGCTATCCATGTGGCACCCCAAGACCCGATTAATATCCTTGCGTGGAATCGGCAGGGTAGGCGCGTATCATGCTTTCATCGTGTAATGAGCATCGGTGACGCGCATGTGTCTGCGGTCTCCGGGGCACCTGCCGTACCAAGGAAAAAATAGGCTTTCGTGCATGCTATTCGTATGGCACCACTCGACACGATATCATTCTTGCCTGGTATCGCTAGCGATAGCTCGTGTCGTGATTTCATCGTGCAATGACTGTCGGTGACCCGCGTGTGTCTGTGGCCACCGGGGAACGTGCCGCAATAGGCAAAGTACAGGCTCTTTTGCATGCTGTCAGTATTTCACCCAACGACCCTACATCATCCATGCGTGGAATCGCCAGCGTCGGCGCGTTTCATACTTTCAACCTGTAACGAGCTTCGGTTACGCGCGTATATCTGCGGTCACCGGGGCACCAACCGTACCAAGGAAAGAACAGGTTTCGTGCATGCTCTTCTTATGGCAACCCACGACCCGATATCATTATTGCGTGGAATCACCAGCCTAGGCGCAAGTCATGCTTTCATTGTGTAATGAGCGTCGGTGACGCGCGTGTGTCTGTTCCCACAGGGGCACCTGCCGCACCAAAAAAAGGACACGCTTTTGTGCACGCTATTCTTAAGGCACCCCACGATCCGATACCTTTTTGCGCGGAATCGGCATCGTCTGCACGTGTCATGCTTTCATCGTATAATGAGCGTCGGCGACGCGCGTGTATTTGTGGCCACCGGTGCATCTGCCGTCCCGAGGAAAGAACCGGCTTTTGTGCATGCAATTCTTATCGCAACCCACGACCCGATATTGTCCTTGCGTGAAATCGCCAGCGTAGGCGCGTATCATGCTTTCATCGTGTAAAGAGCGTCGGTGACGCGCATCTGTCTGCGGCCTCCTGGGCACCTGCCTTACCAAGGAAAAAAACAGGATTTTGTGCATGCTATCCTTATGGCACCCCACGACCTTTTATCATCCTTGCGTGGAATCGCCACCATGGGCGCCCGTCAGGCTTTCATAGTGTAATGAGCGTCGGTGACTCGCAGGTGTCAGCAGCCTCTGGGGCACCTGCCGTACCAAAGAAAAAACAGGCTTTTGTGCATGCTATCCGTATGGCACCCCACGACTCGATATCAACACTGCGCGGAATCGGCAGCATCGGCGCGTGTCACGCACTCATCTTGTAATGAGCGTCGGTGACGCGCGTGTGTCTGTTGGCACCGGGGCACCTGCCGTACCAAGGAGAGAACAGGCTTTTGTGCATGCAATCCGTACTGCACCCCACGACCCGATATCGTCCTTGCGTCGAATCGCCAGCGACAGCGCGTGTCATACTTTCATCGTGCAATGAGCGTCGGTGGCGCGCGTGGCTCTATGGCCACCGGGACACCTGCCGTACCAAGGAAAGAACAGGCTTTTGTGCATGCTATTCGTATGGCACCCCACGACGCGATATCGTCCTTGCGTGGAATGGCCAGCGTAGGCGCGTGTCATGCTTTCATCGTGTAAAGCGCTCGGTGACGCGGGTGTCTGTTGTCGCCGGGGCACCTGCCGTACCAACAAAAATAGGCTTTCGTGCATGCTATCCGTATGGCACCCCAAGACCCGATATCATTCTTGCGTAGAATCGCCAGCGTCGGTGCGTGTCATGCTTTTATCGTTTAATGAGCTTCGGGGACGCGCGTGTGTCTGCGGCCTCCGCGGCACCTACCTTCAAAACGAAAAAAACAGGCTTTTGTGCATGCTATCCTTATGGCCCCCACGAACCTTTATCATCCTTGCGTGGAATCTCCAGCGTCGGCACGTGTCATGCATTCATCGTGTATTTTGCTTCGGTGACGCGCGTGTCTTGCGGCCTCCGGGGCAACTGCCGAACCAAAGAAAAAACAGGCTATGGCACCCCACGACCCGATATCCTTTCGTGGAATCGCCAGCGTCGGCGCGTGTCATTCTTTCATCGTGTAATGAGCGTCGGTGACGCGCATGTGTCTGGAGCCTCTGGAAACCTGCCGTACCAAGAAAAAACAGGCTTTCGTGCATGCTATCCGTATGGCACCCCAAGACGCATATCATCATTGCGTGTAATCGGCAGCGTCGGCGCGTGTCATGCATTCATCGTGTAATGAGCGTCGGTGACACGCATGTGTCTGCGGCCTCCGGGGCACCTGCCGTGCCAAGGAAAAAACAGGCTTTTGTGCATGCAGTCCTTATGCCACCCCACGACCCTTTATCATCCTTGCGTGGAATCGCCATCGTCGGCGCGTGTAATGCTTTCATCGTGTAATGAGCGTCGGTAACGCGCATATGTCTGCGGTTTCCGGGGCACCTGCCGTACCAAGATAAAACAGGCTTTCGGGCATGCTATCCATGTGGCACCCCAAGACCCGATATTATCCTTGGGTGGAATCGCCAGGGTAGGCGCGTATTATGCTTTCATTGTGTAATGAGCATCGGTGACGCGCATGTGTCTGCGGCCTCCGGGGCACCTGCCGTACCAAGAAAAATAGGCTTTCGTGCATGCTCTCCGTATGGCACCCCAAGACCCGATATCATTCTTGCGTAGAATCGCCAGCGTCGGTGCGTGTCATGCTTTCATTGTGTAATGAGCGTCGGTGACGCGCACGTGTCTGCGGCCTGCGGGGACCTGCCGCACAAAAGAAAAACAGACTTTTGTGCATGCTATCCTTATGGCACCCCACGGCCCTTTATAATCCTTGCGTGGAATCGCCAGCGTCGGCGCGTGTCATGCTTTCATCGTGTACTGAGCGTCGGAGACGCGCATGTGTCTGCAGCCTCTTGGAACCTGCCGTACCAAGAGAAGACAGGCTTTCGTGCACGCTATCCGTATGGCACCCCAAGCAACAATATCATCATTGCGTGGAATCGGCAGCGTCGGCGCGTGTCATGCATTCATCGTGTAATGAGCGTCGGTGACACGCATGTGTCTGCGGCCTCCGGGGCACCTGCCGTACCAAGGAAAAAACAGGCTTTCGTGCATGCTATCAGTATGGCACCCAACGTCCCTACATCATTCATGCGTGGAATCGCCAGCGTCGGCGCGTCTCATACTTTCATCCTCTAATGAGCTTCGGTGACGCGCGTGTATCAGCGGCCACCGGTGCACCTACCGTACCAAGGAAAGAACAGGTTTCGTGCATGCTCTTCTTATGGCAACCCACGACCCGATATTATCATTTGCGTGGAATCACCAGCATAGGCGCGTGTCTTGCTTTCATCGTGTAATGAGCGTCGTTGACGCGCATGTGTCTGCGGCCTCCGGGGCACCTGCCGCACCAAGAAAAAAAACAGGCTTTTGTGCATGCTATCCGTATGGCCCCCACGACCCGATATCATCCTTGCGTGGAATCGCCAGCATGGGCGCGCGTCAGGCTTTCTTCGTGTAATGAGCGTCGGTGACTCGCAGGTGTCTGCAGCCTCTGGGGCACCTGTCGTACCAAAGAAAAAACAGGCTTTTCTGCATGCTATTCGTACGGCACCTCACGACCCGATATCAACACTGCGCGGAATCGGAAGCATCGGCGCGTGTCACGCATTCATCTTGTAATGAGCGTCGGTGACGCGCGTGTGTCTGTTGCCACCGGGGCACCTGCCGTACCAAGCAATGAACAGGCTTTTGTGCATGCTATCCGTACGGCACCCCACGACCCGATATTATCCTGGCGTGTAATCGCCAGCGTTGGCGCGTGTCGTGCTTTCATCGTGTAATGAGTGTCGATGACGCGCGTGAGTCTGTTGGCACCGGGGCACCTGCCGTACCAAGGAGAGAACAGGCATTTGTGCATGCTATCCGGACGGCACCCCACGACCCGATATCATCCTCGCGTGTAATCGCCAGCGTTGGCGCGTGTCGTGCTTCCATCGTGTAATGAGCGTCGGTGACGCACGTGTATCTGTGGCCACCGGGTCACCTGCCGTACCAAGCAAAGTAAACGTTTTGAGCAGGTTATTCCTATAGAACCCCACTAGCCGATATCGTCCTTGCATCGAATCGCCAGCGACAGCGCGTGTCACACTTTCATCGTGCAATGAGCGTCGGTGGCGCGCGTGGGTCTATGGCCACCGGGACACCTGCCGTACCAAGGAAAGAACAGGCTTTTGTGCATGCTATTCGTATGGCACCCCACGACGCGATATCGACCTTGCGTGGAATCGCCAGCGTAGGCACGTGCCATGCTTTCATCGTGTAAAGAGCTCGGTGACGCGCGTGTCTGATGTCGCCGGGGCACCTGCCATAACAAGGAAAGAAAAGGCTTTTGTGCATGCTATTTGTATGGCACCCGACGACCTACATCATCCTTGCGTGGAATCGCCAGCGTCGGCACGTTTCATGCTTTCATCCTGTAATGAGCTTCGGTAACACGTGTATCTGCGGCCACCGGAAACCTGCCGTACCAAGGAAAAAACAGGCTCTTGAGCATGCTATCCGTATGACACCCCACGACCTGATATCATCCTTGCGTGGAATTGCCAGCGTAGGCGTGTGTCATGCTTTCATCGTGTAATGAGCGCCGGTGACGCCCGTGTGTCTGTTGTCACAGAGGCACCTGCCGCACCAAGGAAAGATTAGGCTTTTGAGCATGCTACTCTCATGGGAGCCCACGACACGATATCCTCATTGCGTGTAATCGCCAGCGTAGGCACGTGTCATGCTTTCATCGTGTAATGAGCGTCGGTGACACACATGTGTCTGCGGACTCCGGTACACTTGACGTACAAAGGAAAGTACAGGCTTTTGCACATGCTATTTGTATGGCACCGCACCACCCTATATCATCCTCCCGTTTAATCGCCAGCGCAGGCGCGTGTCATGCTTTGATCGCGTAAAGAGCGTCGGTGACGCGCGTGTATCTGAGGCCACCGGGTCACCTGCCGTACCAAGGAAAGAAAAGGCTTTTGAGCATGTTATTCGTATGGCACACCACGACCCGATATCGTCCTTGCGTGTAATCGGATATTTAGGCGCGTGTCGTTTTTTCACCCTGTAATGAGCGTCGGTGACGCGCGTGTCTGTTGCCGCCATGGCGCCTGCCGTACCAAGGAATGAACAGGCTTTTGTGCATGCTATCCGTATGGCACACCAAGAACCGATATCATCCTTGCGTGTAGTCGCCAGCATAGGCGCGTGTCATACTTTCATTGTGTAATGAGCGTCGGTGACGCGCATGGGTCAGCGGCCGCCGGTGCACTTGCCGTACCAAGGAAATAACAGGTTTTTGTGCATGCTATTCGTATGGCAACCACGACCATCATCCTTGCTTTTAATCACCAGCGTAGGCGCGTGTCATGCTTTCATCCTGTAATGAGCGTCGGTGACGCGCATGTGTCTGCGGCCTCCGGGGCACCTCCCGCACCAAGAAAAAACAGGCTTTTGTGCATGCTATCCGTATGGCCCCCACGACCCGATAGCATCCTTGCGTGGAATCGCCATCGTCGGCGCGTGTAATGCTTTCATCGTGTAATGAGCGTCGGTTACGCGCATATGTCTGCGGTCTCCGGGGCACCTGCCGTACCAAGAAAAATGAGGCTCTCGTGCTTGCTATCCGTAGGCACCACAAGACCCGATATCGTCCTTGCGTGGATTCGCCAGCGTCGGCGCGTGTCATGCTTTCGTCGTGTAATGTGCGTCGGTGACGCGCATGTGTCTGCGGCCTCCGGGGCACCTCCCGTACCAAGAAAAATAGGCTTTCGTGCATGCTATCCGTATGGCACCCCAAGACCCGATATCATTCTTGCGTAGAATCGCCAGCGTCGGTGCGTGTCATGCATTCATCGTGTAATGAGCGTCGGTGACGCGCACGTGTCTGCGGCCTCCGGGGACCTGCCACACCAAAGAAAAACAAGATTTTGTGCATGCTATTCTTATGGCACCCCACGGCCCTTTATAATCCTTGCGTGGAATCGCCAGCGTCGGCGCGTGTCAAGCTTTCATCGTGTACTGAGCGTCGGAGACGCGCATGTGTCTGCAGCCTCTGGGAACCTGCCGTACCAAGAAAAAACAGGCTTTCGTGCACGCGATCCGTATGGCACCCCAAGACACAATATCATCATTGCGTGGAATGGGCAGCGTCGGCGAGTGTCATGCATTCATCGTGTAATGAGCGTCGGTGACACGCATGTGTCTGCGGCCTCTGGGAACCTGCCGTACCAAGAAAGAACAGGCTTTCGTGCATGCTATCCGTATGGCACCCCAAGACACATTATCATCATTGCGTGGAATCGGCAGCGTCGGCGCGTGTCATGCATTCATCGTGTAATGAGCGTCGGTGACACGCATGTGTCTGCGGCCTCCGGGGCACCTGCCTTACCAAGGAAAAAAACAGGATTTTGTGCATGCTATCCTTATAGCACCCCACGACCTTTTATAATCCTTGCGTGGAATCGCCAGCATGGGCGCGCGTCAGGCTTTCATCGTGTAATGAGCGTCGGTGACGCGCAGATGTCTGCAGCCTCTGGGGCACCTGCCGTACCAAGAAAAATAGGCTGGCGATTCTTGCGTAGAATCGCCAGCGTCGGTGCGTGTCATGCTTTCATCGTTTAATGAGATTCGGGGACGCGCGTGCGTCTGCGGCCTCCGCGGCACCTACCTTAAAAAGTAAAAAAAAACAGGCTTTTGTTCATGCTATCTTTATGGCACCCACGAACCTTTATCATCCTTGCGTGGAATCGCCAGCGTCGGCGCGTGTCATGCATTCATCGTGTATTGAGCGTCGGTGACGTGCGTGTCTCTGCGGCCTCCGGAGCAAATGCCGAACCAAAGAAAAAAGCAGGCTATGGCACCCAACGACCCGATATCCTTGCGTGGAATCGCCAGCGTCGGCGCGTGTCATTCTTTCATCGTGTAATGACCGTCGGTGACGCGCATGTCTGCGGCCTCCGGGGCACCTGCCGTACCAAGAAAAAAGAGGCTTTCGTGCTTGCTATCCGTATGGCACCACAAGACCCGATATCATCCTTGCGTGGAATCGGCAGCGTCAGCGCGTGTCATGCATTCATCGTGTAATGAGCGTCGGTGACGCGCACGTGTCTGCAGCCTCTGGGAACGTGCCGTACCAAGAAAAAACAGGCTTTCGTGCATGCTATCCGTATGGCACCCCAAGACTCAATATCATAATTGCGTGGATTCGGCAGCGTCGGTGCGTGTCATGCATTCATCGTGTAATGAGCGTCGGTGACACGCATGTGTCTGCGGCCTCCGGCGCACCTGCCGTACCAAGGAAAAAAACAGGCTTTCGTGCATGCTGTCAGTATGGCACCCAACGACCCTACATCATCCATGCGTGGAATCGCCAGCGTCGGCGCGTTTCATACCTTCATCCTGTAATGAGCTTCGGTGACGCGCGTGTATCTGCCGCCACCGGTGCACATCCCCTACCAAGGAAAGAACAGGTTTCGTGCATGCTCTTCTTATGCAACCCACGACCCGATATCATCATTGCGTGGAATCACCAGCCTAGGCGCGTGTCATGCTTTCATTGTGTATTGAGCGTCGGTGACGCGCGTGTGTCTGTTCCCACAGGGGCACCTGCCGCACCAAAAAAAAGGACACGCTTTTGTGCATGCTATTCTTAAGGCACCCCCGATCCGATATATTTTTGCGTGGAATCGGCTTCGTCTGCACGTGTCATGCATTCATCGTGTAATGAGCGTCGGCGACGCGCGTGTATTTGTGGCCACCGGTGCATCTTCCGTTCCGAGGAATGAACAGGCTTTTGTGCATGCAATTCGTATCGCAACCCACGACCCGATATTTTCCTTGCGTGAAATCGCCAGCGTAGGCGCTTATCATGCTTTCATCGTGTAAAGAGCGTCGGTGACGCGCATCTGTCTGCGGCCTCCTGGGCACCTGCCGTACCAAGGAAAGAACAGGCTTTTGTGCATGCTATTCGTATGGCACCCCACGACGCGATATCGTCCTTGCGTGGAATCGCCAGCGTAGGCGCGTGTCATGCTTTCATCGTGTAAAGAGCTCGATGACGCGCGTGTCTGTTGTCGCCGGGGCACCTGCCGTACCAAGGAAAGAACAGGCTTTTGTGCATGCTATCTGTATGGCATCCAACGACCTACATCATCCTTGGTGGTCGCCAGCGTCGGCGCGTTTCATGCTTTCATCCTTTAATGAGCTTCGGTAACACGTGTACCTGCGGCCACCGGGAACCTGTCGTACCAAGGAAAAAACAGGCTCTTGATCATGCTTTGCGTACGACACCCCACGACCTGATATCATCCTTGCGTGGAATCGCCAGCGTAGGCGTGTGATGCTTTCATCATGTAATGAGCGCCGGTGACGCCCGTGTGTCTGTTGTCACAGAGGGACCTGCCGCACCAAGGAAAGATTAGGCTTTTGTGCATGCTATTTGTATGGCACCGCACCACCCTATATCATCCTCCCGTGTAATCGCCAGCGCAAGCGCGTGTCATGCTTTGATCGCGTAAAGAGCGTCTGTGACGCGCGTGTATCTGTGGCCACCGGGTCACCTGCCGAACCAAGGAAAGAAAAGGTTTTTGAGCATGTTATTCGTATGGCACACCACGACCCGATATCATCCTTGCCTGTAGTCGCCAGCATAGGCGCGTGTCATACTTTTATCGTTTAAAGAGCGTCGGAGACGAGCATGTGTCTGCGGCCTCCTGGGCACCTGCCATACCAAGGAAAAAACAGGATTTGTGCATGCTATCCGTATGGCACGCCACGACTCGATATCATCCTTGCGTGGAATCGCCAGCGTCGGCGCGTGCCATGCTTTCATCGTGTTATGAGCGTCGGTGACGCGCGCGTGTCTGCGGCCTCCGGGGCATCTGCCGTACCAAAGAAAAAACAGGTTTATGTGCATGCTATTTATATGGCAACCCACGACCCGATATTGATCTTGCTTGTAATCGAGAGCGTAGGGGCGTGTCATGCTTTCATCGTGTAAAGAACGTCGGTGACGCGCATGGGTCTGCGGCCACATGGGCGCCTGCCGTAGCAAGAAAACAACAGGCTTTTTTGCATGCTATTCGTATGGCACCCCACGACCCGATATCGCCCTTGCGTGTAATCGGTAATTTAGGCGCGCGTCTTGCTTTCATCGTGTAATGAGCGTCTGTGACGCGCATGTGTCTGCGGCCACCGGTGCACTTGCCGTACCAAGGAAATAACAGGTTTTTGTGCATGCTATTCGTATGGCACGGCACGACCCGATATCATCCTTGCTTTTAATCACCAGCGTAGGCACCTGTCATGCTTTCATCGTGTAATGAGCGTCGGTGACGCGCATGTGTCGGCGGCCTCCGGGGCACCTGCCGTACTAAGGAAAAAACAGGTTTATGTGCATGCTATTCATATGGCAACCCACGACACGATATTGTCCTTGCTTGTAATCGCCAGCGTAGGGGCGTGTCATGCTTTCATCGTGTAAAGAACGTCGGTGACGCGCATGGGTCTGCGGCCACATGACGCCTGCCGTAGCAAGAAAACAACAGGCTTTTTTGCATGCTATTCGTTTGGCACCCCACGACCCGTTATCGCCCTTGCGTTTAATTGGTAATTTAGGCGCGCGTCTTGCTTTCATCGTGTATTGAGCGTCGGTGACGCGCGTGTCTGTTGCCGCCATGGCGCCTGCCGTACCAAGGAATGAACAGGCTTTTGTGCATGCTATCTGTACGGCACCCCACGACCCGATATCATCCTTGCGTGTAGACGCCAGCATAGGCGCGTGTTATACTTTTATCGTTTAAAGAGCGTCGGAGACGAGCATGTGTCTGCGGCCTCCTGGGCACCTGCCATACCAAGGAAAAAACAGGATTTGTGCATGCTATCCGTATGGCACACCACGACCCGATATCATCCTTGCGTGGAATTGCCAGCGTCGGCACGTGCCATGCTTTCATCGTGTTATGAGCGTCGGCGACGCGCGCGTGTCTGCGGCCTCCGGGGCATCTGCCGTACCAAGGAAAAAACAGGCTTATGTGCATGCTATTCATATGGCAACCCACGACCCGATATTGCCCTTGCTTGTAATCGCCAGCGTAGGGGCGTGTCATGCTTTCATCGAGTAAAGAACGTCGGTGACGCGCATGGGGCTGCGGCCACATGGGCGCCTGCCGTAGCAAGAAAACAACAGGCTTTTTTGCATGCTATTCGTATGGCACCCCACGACCCGATATCGCCCTTGCGTGTAATCGGTAATTTAGCCCCGCGTCTTGCTTTCATCGTGTAATGAGCGTCGGTGACGCGCATGTGCCTGCTGCCACCGGTGCACTTGCCGTACCAAGAAAATAACAGGTTTTTGTGCATGCTATTTATGGCACGCCACGACCCGATATCATCCTTGCTTGTAATCAGCAGCGTAGGCACGTGTCATGCTTACATCGTGTAATGAGCGTCGGTGACGCGCATGTGTCTGCGGCTTCCGGGGCACCTGGCGTACTAAGGAAAAAACAGGTTTATGTGCATGCTATTCATATGGCAACCCACGACACGATATTGTCCTTGCTTGTAATCGCCAGCGTAATGGCGTGTCATGCTTTCATCGTGTAAAGAACGTCGGTGACGCGCATGGGTCTGCGGCCACATGGGCGCCTGCCGTAGCAAGAAAACAACAGGCTTTTTTGCATGCTATTCGTTTGGCACCCTTCGACCCGATATCGCCCTTGCGTGTAATCGGTAATTTAGCCGCGCGTCTTGCTTTCATCGTGTAATGAGCGTCGGTGATGCGCATGTGTCTGCGGCCGCCGGTGCACTTGCCGTACCAAGGAAATAACAGGTTTTTGTGCTTGCCATTCGTATGGCGCGCCACGACCCGTTATCATCCTTGCTTTTCATCACCAGCGTAGGCGCGTGTCATGCTTTCTTCGTGTAATGAGCGTCGGTGACGCGCATGTGTCTGCGGCCTACGGGGCACCTGCCGCACCAAGAAAAAAACAGGCTTTTGTGCATTCTATCCGTATGGCCCCCACGACCCGAAAGCATCCTTGCGTGGAATCGCCAGCGTCGGCGCGTGCAATGCTTTTATTGTGTAATGAGCGCCGGTAACGCGCATGTGTCTGCGGCCTCCGGGGCACCTGCCGTACCAAGAAAAAACAGGCTTTTGTGCATGCTATTCGAACGGCAACCCACGACCCGATATCATCCTCGCGTGTAATCGCCAGTGTGCGTGCGTGTCATGCTTTCTTCGTTTTATGAGCGTCGGTGACGCACACGTGTCTGCGGCCTCCGGGGCACCTACCATACCATTGAAAAAACAAGTTTTTGTGCATGCTATCCGTATGGCACCCCACGACCCGATACCATCCTTGCTTGGAATCGCCAGCGTCGGCGCGTGTCATGCTTTTATAGTGTAATGAGCGCTGGTGACGAAGCAAATGTGCCTGCTGCCTCCGGGGCACCTGCCGCACCAAGAAAAAAACAGGATTTTGTGCAGCCTATCCGTATGGCACCCGACGACCCCATATCATCATTGCGTGGAATCGGCAGCGTCGGCGCGTATCATGCTTTCATCGTGTAATGAGCGTCGATGACGCGCATGGGTCAGCGGCCACATGGGCGCCTGCCGTAGCAAGAAAACAACAGGCTTTTTTGCATGCTATTCGTATGGCACCCCACGACCCGATATCGCCCTTGCGTGTAATCGGTAATTTAGGCGCGCGTCTTGCTTTCATCGTGTAATGAGCGTCGGTGACGCGCGTGTATCTGCGGCCACCGGGCACCTGGCGTACAAAGGAAAAACCGGCTCTTGCGCATGCTATCCGTATGTCACCCCACGACCTGATATCATCCTTGCGTGGAATCACCAGCGTAGGCGTGTATCATGCTTTCATCGCGTAAAGAGCGTCGGTGACGCGCTTGTATCTTTGGATACCGGTCACCTGCCGTACCAAGGAAAGAAAAGGCTTTTGTGCATGTTATTCGCATGGCACCCCTCGACCCGATATCGTCCTTGCGTGTAATCAATAATTTATGGCGCGTGACGTTCTTTCACCCTGTAATGAGCGTCGGTGACGCGGGTGTCTGCTGCAGCCGGGGCACCTGCTCTACCAAGGAAAGAACAGTCTTTTGTGCTTGCTATCCGTACTGCACCCCACGACCCGATATAATCCTTGTGTGTAATCGCCATCGTAGGCGCGTGTCATATTTTTATCGTTTAAGGAGCGACGGGAACGCGCATGTGTCTGCGGCCTCCAGGGCACCTGCCGTACCAAGGAAAAACAGGCTTTTGTGCATGCTATCCGTATCTCGTACAAATTCTGGCACAAAACTGGTGCAACGACTGGCTAATGACACTTAATATAAACAAGTGCAAGTATATATCTTTCCACCGTCGCTGTAATCCTCTCCTGTTCCCCTACTCTATCTCTAACGTTCCTATCGACCCTGTCCAATCATATAAATATCTGGGTGTTCATGTTAGTCATGACCTCACGTGGAATAGCCATTCCACGAACATTATTTAATCTTCTAACAAAACACTTGGCTTCTTAAAGCGTCATCTCCACTCTGCCCCCAGCATACTAAGCTACTCGCATACAAATCGCTAGTTCGATCAAAATTAGAATACGCATCGCCCATCTGGTCACCGTAACAAGTATACCTCACTAACTCACATGAATCAGTTCAAAATAGGGCAACTTGATTCATTCATTCCTCATTCTCTTTTGATATCAGCATATCAGCTCTGAAATCGCAGTCCAATCTACCTACTCTGGCACTTCGTAGCCACATTGCTAGTTTATCCCTATTTCATAAATTCTTTTATTGTGAGCTATCACAGGAACCATATATCTGCCCTCCTCCACCACGCATTTCTCTTCCCACCGGACATCAGCAGCAGATATCTCGGCCGCGAGCACGCACAACAACTTTTCTTCATCATTCTTTCCCCGGACTGCTAGCGACTGGAACGGCCTTCCCCATGAACTTGCTGCTATCACATGCCAAACTATGTTTATTAACCAAATTACGCGTTTCCTTGCATCACGATAATCATTTTTCTTTGTATAACTGGTTCAATTTTTGTGTACTTTTTCTGTTGTTAATCTATATGTGCACCACCCCTTATGTAATACCCTCACACGAGAGTCTTTAAGGAAATAAAGTGAAGTGAAGTGAAGTATGGCACCCAACGACCTGATATCCTTGCATGGAATCGTCATCGTCGGCGGGTGTCTGGCTTTCATCGTGTTATGAGCGTCGGTGATGCGCACGTGTCTGCTGCCACCGGGGCCCCTGCCGTACCAAGAAAACAACAGGCTTTTTTGCATGCTATTCGCATGGCACCCCACGACCCAATATCGTCCTTGTGTGTAATCGGTAATTTAGGCGCGCATCATGCTTTCATCGTGTAATGAGCGTCGACGACGCGCATATGTCTGCTGCCACCGGTGCACTTGCGTACCAAGGAAAGTACAGGCTTTTGTGCATGCTATTTGTATGGCACCCCACGACTCGATATCAGCCTTGCGCGTAATCGCCAGCGTAGGCGCGTGTCATGCTTTCATCGTGTAATGAGCGTCGGTGACGCGCATGTGTCTGCGGCCACTGGTGCACTTGCTGTGCAAAGAAAAGTACAGGCTTTTGTGCACGCTCTCCGTATGGAATCCAACGACCTACATCATCCTTGCGTGGAATCGCCAGCGTCGGCGCGTTTCATGCTTTTATCGGGTAATGAGTGTCGGTGACGCGCGTGAGTCTGCTGCCACCGGGGCACCTGGCGTACCAAGGAAAGAACAAGCTTTTGTTCATGCTATTCGTATGGCGCGCCACGACCCGATATCGTCCTTGTGTGCAATCGCCAGCGTAGCCGCGTGTCATGCTCTTATCGTTTAAGGAGCGTCGGGGACCAGCATGTGTCTGCGGCCACCGGGGCTCGTGCCGTACAAAGAAAAGAACAGGCTTTTTTGGAAGCTATCCGTATGGCACCCCACGACCCGATATCATCCTCCCGTGTGATCGCCAGCGTAGGCGCGTGTCATGCTTTCATCGCGTAAAGAGCGTCGGTGACGCGCATGTATCGGCGGAAACCGGGTCACCTGCCGTACCAAGGAAAGAAGAGGCTTTTGAGCATGTTATTCGTATGGCACCCCACGACCCGATATTGTCCTTGCGTGTAATCGGTAATTAAGGCGCGTGTCATTCTTTCACCCTGTAATGAGCGTCGGTGACGCGCGTGTCGCCGCCGGGGCACCTGCCGTGCCAAGGAAAGAACGGGCTTTTGTGCATGCTATCCGTACGGAACCCAACGACCCGATATCATCCTAGCGTAAAATCGCCAGCGTAGGCGCGTGTCATACTTTTATCGTTTAAAGACCGTCGGGGACGAGCATGTGTCTGCGGCCTCCTGGGCACCTGCCATACCAAGAAAAAAACAGGATTTGTGCATGCTATCAGTATGGCACGCCACGACCCGATATCATCCTTGCGTGGAATCGCCAGCGACGGCGCGTGTCATGCTTTCATCGTGTTGTGAGCGTCGGTGACTCGCGCGTGTCGGCGGCCTAGGGGGCACCTGCCCGTACCAAATAAAAAACAGGTTTATGTGCGTGCTATCCGTATGGCAACCCAGGACCCGATATTGTCCTTGCTTGTAATCGCCATCGTAGGGGCGTGTCATGCTTTCATCGTGTAAAGAGCGTCGGTGACGCGCATGGGTCTGGGGCCACATGGGCGCCTGCCGTAGCAAGAAAACAACAGGCTTTTTTGCATGCTCTTCGCATGGCACCCCACGACCCGATATCGCCCTTGCGTGTAACAGGTAATTTAGGCGTGCGTCTTGCTTTCATCGTGTAATGAGCGTCGGTGACGCGCATGTGTCTTCGACCACCGGTGCACTTGCCGTACCAAGGAAAGTACAGGCTTTTGTGCATGCTCTTCTTATGGCACCCCACGACCCGATATCTTCCTTGCGTGGAATCTCCAGCTTAGGCGCGTGTCATGCTTTCATTGTGCAATGAGCTTCTGTGACGCGCGTGAGTCTGTTGCCACAGGGTACCTGCCGCACAAAAAAGAACAGGCTTTTGTGCATACTATTCGTATGGCACCCCACGGCACTATATCGTCCTTGCGTGTAATCCCCAGCGTCGGCGCGTGTCTTGCATTGTGTAATGAGCGCCGTTGACGCGCGTGTGTCTGTTGCCACCGGTGCACCTGCTGTCCCAAGGAAATAACAGGTTTTTGTGCATGCTATTCGTATGGCACGCCACGACCCGATATCATCCTTGCTTGTAATCACCAGCGTAGGCGCGTGTCATGCTTTCATTGTGTAATGAGCGTCGGTGACGCGCATGTGTCTGCGACCTCCGGGGTACCTGCCGCACCAAAAAAAACAGGCTTTTGTGCATGCTATCTGTATGGCCCCCACGGCCCAATAGCATCCTTGCTTGGAATCGCCAGCGTCTGCGCGTGCAATGCTTTTATTATGTAATGAGCGCCGGTAACGCGCATGTGTCTGCGGCCTCCGGGGCACCTGCCGTACCAAGAAAAAACAGGCTTTTCTGCATGCTATCTGTATGGCACCCCACGAGTCGATATCATTCTGGCGTAGAATAGCCAGCGTCGGCGCGTATCATGCTTTCATCGTGTAATGAGCGTCGGTGACGCGCATGAGTCTGCGCCTTCCGGGGCACCTACCTTAAAAAGGAAAAAACAGGTTTTTGTGCATGCTATCTCTATGGCACCCGACGACCCTATATCATCATTGCGCGGAATCGGCAGCGTCGGCGCGTGTCATGCATTCATCGTGTAATGAGCGTCGGTGACGCGCACGTGTCTTCGGCCTCCGTGGCACCTGCCGTACCAAGGAAAAAACAGGCTTTTGTGCATGCCATCCTTCTGGCACCCCACGACCCTTCATCATGTTTGCGTGGAATCGCCAGCGTGGGTGCGCGTCAGGCTTTCATCGTGTAATGAGCGTCGGTGACGCGCACGTGTCTCCGGCCTCCGGGGCACCTGCCGCACCAAGAAAAAAAGGCTTTTGTGAATGCTATCCGTATGGCACCCCATGACCCGATACCATCCTTGCGTGGTATCGCCAGCGTCGGCGCGTGTCATGCTTTTATAGTGTAATTAGTGCCCGTGACGACGCGCATGTGCCTGCGGCCTCCGGGGCACCTGCCGTATCAAGAAAAACACAGGCTTTTGTGCATGTTATATGTACGGCACCACACGACTTGATATCATCCTTGCGCGGAATCGCCAACGTTGGCGCGTATCATTCTTTCATCGTGTAATGAGCGTCGGTGAAGCGCATGAGTTTGCGGCTTCCGGGGCACCTAGCTTAAAAAGGAAAAAACAGGTTTTTGTGCATGCTATCCCTTAGGCACCCGACGACCCGATATCATCCTTGCGTGGAATCGCCAGCGTCGGCGCGTGTCATGCTTTCGTCGTGTAATGAGCGTCGGTGACGCGCCTGTGTCTGCGGCCTCCGGGGCACCTGCCGTACCAAGGAAAAAAGACGCTTTTGTGCATGCTATATTTATGGCACCCCACGACCCTTAATCATCCTTGCGTGGAATCGCCAGCGTCGGCGCGTGTCATTCTTTCATCGTGTAATGAGCGTCGATTACGAGCGTGCGTCGGGGCCTCCGGGGCACCTACCTTAAAAAAGAAAAAAACAGGCTTTTGTGCATGCTATCCGTATGCCACCCGACGACACGGTATCATCATTGCGCGGAATCGGCAGCGTCGGCGCGTGTCATGCATTCATCGTGTAATGAGCGTCGGTGACGCCCACGTGTCTGCGGCCTCCCGGGCACCTGCCGTACCAAGGAAAAACAGGCTTTTGTGCATGCTATCCTTACGGCACCACACGACCCTTTATCATTCTTGCGTGGAATCGCCAGTGTGGGTGCGTGTCATGCTTTCTTCGTTTTATGAGCGTCGGTGACGCGCACGTGTCTGCGGCCTCCGGGGCACCTACCGTACCATTGAAAAAAACAGGTTTTTGTGCATGCTATCCGTATGGCACCCCACGACCCGGTACCATCCTTGCTTGGAATCGCCAGCGTGGGCGCGTGTCATGCTTTTATAGTGTAATGAGCGTCGGTGACGCGCATGGGTCAGCGGCCACATTGGCGCCTGCCGTATCAAGAAAACAACAGGCTTTATTGCATGCTATTCGTATGGCACCCCACGACACGATATTGCCCTTGCGTGTAATCGGTAATTTAGGCGTGCGTCTTGCTTTCATCGTGTAATGAGCGTCGGTGACGCGCGTGTATCTGCGGCCACCGGGCACCTGGCGTACAAAGGAAAAAACAGGCTCTTGCGCATGCTATCCCTATGTCACCCCACGACCTGATATCATCCTTGCGTGTAATCGCCAGCGTAGGCGTGTGTCATGCTTTCATCGCGTAAAGAGCGTCGGTGACGCGCTTGTATCTTTGGATACCGGTCACCTGCCGTACCAAGGAAAGAAAAGGCTTTTGTGCATGTTATTCGCATGGCACCCCACGACCCGATATCGTCCTTGCGTGTAATCGGTAATTTATGGCGCGTGACGTTCTTTCACCCTGTAATGAGCGTCGGTGACGCGGGTGTCTGTTGCCGCCGGGACACCTGCTGTACCAAGGAAAGAACAGTCTTTTGTGCTTGCTATCCGTACTGCACCCCACGACCCGATACCATCCTTGTGTGTAATCGCCATCGTAGGCGCGTGTCATATTTTTATCGTTTAAGGAGTGATGGGAACGCGCATGTGTCTGCGGCCTCCAGGGCACCTGCCGTACCAAGGAACAACAGGCTTTTGTGCTTGCTATCCGTATCTGGTACAAAATCTGGCACAAAACTGGTGCAACGACTGGCTAATGACACTTAATATAAACAAGTGCAAGTATATATCTTTCCACCGTCGCTGTAATCCTCTCCTGTTCCCCTACTCTATCTCTAACGTTCCTATCGACCCTCACGTGGAATAGCCATTTCGCGAACATTATTTAATCTTCTAACAAAACGCTTGGCTTCTTAAAGCGTCATCTCCACTCTGCCCCCAGCATACTAAGCTACTCGCATACAAATCACTAGTTCGATCAAAATTAGAATACGCATCGCCCATCTGGTCTCCGTAACAAGTATACCTCACTAACTCACTTGATATCAGCATATCAGCTCTGAAATCGCAGTCCAATCTACCTACTCTTGCACTTCGTAGCCACATTGCTAGTTTATCCCTATTTCATAAATTCTTTTATTGTGAGCTATCACAGGAACCATATATCTTCCCTCCCCCACCACGCATTTCTCTTCGCACCGGACATCAGCAGCAGCAGATATCTCGGCCACGAGCACGCACAACAACTTTTTCTTCATCATTCTTTCCCCGGACTGCTAGCGACAGGAACGGCCTTCCCCATGAACTTGCTGATATCACATGCCAAACTATGTTTATTAACCAAATTACGCGTTTCCTCGCATCACGATAATCATTTTTCTTTTATAACTCGTTCAATTTTTGTGTAATTTTTCTGTTGTTAATCTATATGTGCACCACCCCTTATGTAATACCCTCACACGAGAGTCTTTAAGGAAATAAAGTGAAGTGAAGTGAAGTATGGCACCCAACGACCTTATATCCTTGCGTGGAATCGTCATCTTCGGCGCGTGTCTGGCTTTCATCGTGTTATGAGCGTCGGTGATGCGCACGTGTCTGCTGCCACCGGGGCCCCTGCCGTACCAAGAAAACAACAGGCTTTTCTGCATGCTATTCGTATGGCACCCCACGACCCAATATCGTCCTTGTGTGTAATCGGTAATTTAGGCGCGCATCACGCTTTCATCGTGTAATGAGCGTCGATGACGCGCATATGTCTGCTGCCACCGTTGCACTTGCGTACCAAGGAAAGTACAGGCTTTTGTGCATGCTATTCGTATGGCACCCCACGACCCGATATCATCCTTGCTTGAAATCACCAGCTACGGCGCGTGTCAGGCTTTCATCGGGTAATGAGCGTCGGTGACGCGCATGTGTCTGCGGCCTCCGGGGCACCTGCCGCACCAAGAAAAAAAAATGGCCAGGCTTAGCTTGGTTAAGCCAAGAATGCGTTGCATATCTCTATGGAGTTCCGTGCTGCTTCGTTGAATCGATAGGCTATTCACTCGATCGTAATTGAAACTGCCCATGTAGCAGCGCTCGATCGCCTTTGAGTCAATAGACTATAGGTTCGAGGGCCCTCGAAGTGCCCGTGACAGGGGTACAAGACTGTCCCGGCGAAGGAGCGCAGCTCTTTTATACATATGCCGTGACGTCAATCATAGCGCAGCGCCCCTAGCGGGAGGAGCGAGAGTCAGGTGATGGCTGCGGCCGCGCGCGACCGCGCCAGTTGGGGCCCAGCTTTTCCCCCGTGACGTCACGCGCCGGCGCAGCGCCCCTAGTGGGAGGAGAGGAAGTCAGGTGGTGGCTGGTCGCGCGAGTTGGGGCCCAGCTTATCCTCCGTGACGTCACGCGCCGGCGCAGCGCACCTAGCGGGAGGAGCGGGAGTGAGGTGGTGGCTGCGGCCGCGCGCGACCGCGCGAGTTGGGGCCCAGCTTTTCCTCCGGCTGTCGTGACGTCACGTCACGTGGCTTGGTGGCTGCCCGGCCACGCCCAAGGGCTGAACTGAGTGATTGCAATATGCAACGTATAAAACAGGCTTTTGTGCATGCTATCCGTATGGCCCCCACGAGCCGATAGAATGCTTGCGTTGAATCGCCAGCGTCGGCGCGTGCAATGCTTTTATTGTGTGATGAGCGCCGGTAACGCGCATGTGTCTGCGGCCTCCGGGGCACCTGCCGTACCAAGAAAAAACAGGCTTTTGTGCATGCTATCCGTATGGCACCCGACGACCCCATATCATCATTGCGTGGAATCGGCAGCGTGGGCGCGTACCATGCTTTCATCGTGTAAAGACCGTCGGTGACGCGCATCTGTCTGCGGCCTCCTGGACACCTGCCGTACCACAGAAAAAACAGGCTATGGCACCACACGACCCGATATCCTTGCGTGGAATCGCCAGCGTCGGCGCGTGTCATTCTTTCTTCGTGTAATGAGCGTCGGTGACGCGCATGTCTGCGGCCTCCGGGGCACCTGCCGTACCAAGAAAAAAGAGGCTTTCGTGCATGCTATCAGTATGGCACCCCAAGACCCGATATCATCCTTGCGTGGAATCGCCAGCGTCGGCGCGTGTCATGCTTTCGTCGTGTAATGTGCGTCGGTGACGCGCGTGCGTCTGCGGCCTCCGGGGCATCTACATTAAAAAGAAAAAAACAGGCTTTTGTGCTGTGGGGACCTGCCCTGCAGCCCCTTGAGTTTGCTTCCCCGCGAGGAACCGTGCAGCGGCAGTCTCAACTCGAGGCTGAGCGCAATCCCTTGTGAGTTACATTAACTGGCAAGAGAGGGCGCCAGCATTGCTGCGCGGGAGACTGCCAAAGCCCGCGCGCGGGAGAGGGGCTTCGGCTGGGATCATCGGCGATTGCGGACGCGTCGCTCACGGCTCCGCTATTCGCCGGCGGGGCGAGGAAGCGAAGGGGAGACAGGCTCCCGTACTCGTCCCGTCCGGCCTTCGGAGGATATATTCCTTGCCCTAGCGCGGGCGAACATTCGTTCGGAAACTTGCTGGTGAGTCGGACGACCTTGATTCATTAGCGTACCTTGTTGCTAGCTGGCGTTATTGTTTCTGTAGCAATAAATGCCTCTGTGTGTCAGCCAATGTGTCGTTCCTTTGTTCCCCCAAAGCAAGGCCCGCCGTGGTCGGCGAGCGCTCGTTAGCGTACGCGATCACGTGGTGGGGTCCGGGCGTCTTTGAACCGTGTCAGCCGCGATTGAATGGGGAGAACGTAATTATCTCCCCATTCATCCCCCACAGTGCATGCTATTCGTATGGCACCCGACGACACGATATCATCATCGCGCGGAATCGGCATCGTCGGCGCGTGTCATGCATTCATCGTGTAATGAGTGTCGGTGACGACGCGAATGAGCCTGCGGCCTCCGGGGCGCCTGCCGCACCAAGAAGAAAACAGGCTTTTGTGCATGCTATCTGAATGGCACCCCACGACCCGATATCATCTTTGCGCGGAATCGCCAGCTTAGGCGCTTATCATGCTTTCATCGTGTAATGAGCGTCGGTGACGCGCCTGTGTCTGCGGCCTCCGGGGCACCTGCCGTAAAAAGGAAAAAAGACGCTTTTGTGCATGCTACATTTATGGCACCCCACGACCCTTAGTCATCCTTGCGTGGAATCGCCAGCGTCCGCGCGTGTCATGCATTCATCGTGTAATGAGCGTCGGTGACGCGCGTCTGTCTGCGGCCGTCGGGGGCAACTGCCGTATCAAAGAAAAACAGGCTATGGCACCCCACGACCCGATATACTTGCGTGGAATCGCCAGCGTCGGCGCGTATCATTCTTTAATCGTTTAATGAGCGTCGGTGACGCGCATGTCTGCGGTCTCCGGGGCACCTGCCGTACCAAGAAAAATAGGCTTTCGTGCATGCTATCCGTATGGCAGCCCAAGACCCGATATCAATCTTGCGTAGAATCGCTAGCGTCGCGCGTGTCATGCGTTCATCGTGTAATGAGCGTCGATTACGAGCGTGCGTCTGCGGCCTCCGGGGCACCTACCTTAAAAAGGAAAAAAAACAGGCTTTTGTGCGTGCTATCCTTACGGCACCACACGGCCCTTTATCATTCTTGCGTGGAATTGCCAGTGTGGGTGCGTGTCATGCTTTCTTCGTTTTATGAGCGTCGGTGACGCGCACGTGTCTGCGGCCTCCGGAGCACCTACCGTACCATTGAAAAAACAAGTTTTTGTGCATGCTATCCGTATGGCACCCCACGACCCGATACCATCCTTGCTTGGAATCGCCAGCGTCGGCGCGTGTCATGCTTTTATAGTGTAATGAGCGCCGGTGACGACGCGAATGTGCATGTGGCCTCCGGGGCACCTGGCGCACCAAGAAAAAAACAGGATTTTGTGCATGCTATCTGTATGGCACCCCACGACCCGATATCATCCTTGCGCGGAATCGCCAGCGTTTAATGAGCTTCGGTGACGCGCGTGTGTCTGTTGCCACAGGGGCACCTGCCGCAAAAAAAAAGAAGAGGCTTTTGTGCATGCTATTCGTATGGCACCCCACGACACTATATCGTCCTTGCGTGCAATCGCCAGCGTCGGCGCGCGTCATGCTTTCATTGCGAAATGAGCGTCGGTGACGCGTGTGTGTCTGTTGCCACCGGTTCACCTGCCGTACCAAGAAAAAAAAAGACTTGTGCATGCTATCTGTATGGCACCCCACGACCCGATATCATCCTTGCGCGGAATCGCCAGCGTCGGCGGGAGTCATGCTTTAGGCGAGTAATGAGCGCCGGTGACGCGCATGTGTCTGCGGCCTGCGGGGTACCTGCCGTATAAAGAAAAAAGCAGGCTTTTGTGCATGCTATCTGTATGGCACCCCACGACCCGATATCATCCTTGCGCGGAATCGCCAGCGTCGGCGGGAGTCATGCTTTCAGCGTGTAATGAGCGCCGGTGACGCGCATGTGTCTGCGGCCTGCGGGGTACCTGCCGTATAAAGAAAAAAGCAGGCTTTTGTGCATGCTATCTGTATGGCACCCCACGACCGGATATCATCCTAGCGTGGAATCGCCAGCGTCGGCGCTTGTCATGCTTTCATCGTGTAATGAGCGTTGGTGACGCGCGTGGGTCTGTGGCCACCGGGGCACCTGCCGTACCAAGGAAAGAACAGGCTTTTGTGCATGCTATTCGTATTGCACCGCACACCCCTTTATCGTCGTGTGCAATCGCCAGCGTAGGCGCGTGTCATGCTTTTATCGTTTAAGGAGCGTCGGGATGGGCATGTGTCTGCGGCCACCGGGGCTCGTGTCGTACCAAGAAAAGAACAGGCTTTTTTGCAAGAAATCCGCTTGGCATCCCACGACTCGATATCATCCTTCCGTGCAACCGCCAGCTTTGGCGCGTGTCATGCTTTCATCGTGTAAAGAGCGTCGATGACGCGCGTGCATCTGTGGGCACCGGGTCACCTGCGGTACCAAGGAAAGTAAAGGCTTTTGTGCATGTTAATCGTATGGCACTCTACGACCCGATATCGTCCTTGCGTGTAACCTGTAATTTTGGCGCGTGTCATTATTTCACCATGTAATGAGCGTCGGGGACGCAAGTGTCTGTTGCCGCAGGGACACCAGCCGTAGCAAGGAAAGAACAGGCTTTTGTGCATGCGATCCGTACGGCACCCCACGACCCGATACCATCCTTGCGTTTAATCGCCAGCGTAGGCGCGTGTCATGCATTTATCGTTTAAGGAGCGTCGGGGCGAACATGTGTCTGCTGTCACCGGGGCGCCTGCCGTATCAAGAAAAAAACAGGCTTTTGTGCAAGCTATCTGTATGGCACCCCAAGAGCCGATATCACCCTCGCGTGTAATTGCCAGCGTTGGCGCGTGTCTTGCTTTCATCATGTAATGATCATAGGTGACGCGCTTGTGTCTATTGCCAGCGGGGCACCTGCCGTACCAAGGAAAGAACAGGCTTTTGTGCAGGCTTTTGTACGTTTTAAAGAGCATTCACTCAGATTTCTACCTCATCATATCGCACCAGTGTTAATGCATTTCCTCCATGTCTTATGATGCCGAATTGGTTCTAAGCCGCGAGGGCATACATTCACTTTTATTAAATATAAAAACACAAAAGTCACATGGCGCCGATGGCATTCCTAATGTTTTCTCCATCCGTACTCTGAGATCATTTCCTACTACATTTACGTGATTTTTAATGCCTCACTTGATCAAAGTTGCCTGCCTAGTGACTGGTTAGTCGCAAGAGTATGCCAGTGTTTAAGTCCGGTGAAAAGTCATATGCTGGAAACTGCCGGCCTATTGCACTTATATATACGTGTTGCAAGTTGCTTGAGCACATAATAGCTCATCATATATCATAATATATTGAATCAGTCAACTTTGTCGAATTTCAGCATGTGTTCCCTAAAAACGAGTCCACTTCAACGCAGCTATTATTCGTTATTCATAACTATTCTCTGGCATTTGATAAACGCGAAAAATAGGTGCAATTTTATTGGATTTATCTAAGGCATTTGATTGTGTGCAGCACAACTTGCTTATTGGGAGGCTAAAAGAAATCTGCATGCCAGACATTCTTATCAGTTTGTTTGAAGTATACCTACAGAATCGCACAGTTTGTTGAATGTGGTGGAATGAGGTCTGAGTGTCTGCATGTTCTGTCCGGTGTACCGCAGCGACCTGTGCTGGGAGTGCATTGTTCCTCATATATATTAATGATATTGCTCAAAATGATGATGGAAGTATCACTGTAAACTTGCTTGCCGATGATTGTGTCATTTGTTCCGACACCAAGAATTCTTCCTGTCAGCAACTACTAAATACCAATTTATGTAAACTCGCTGACTGGTGTGAACAAAGAGCGATGAAAATCAATTTTTCTGAAACTGCGTCAATGACAATTACAACTAAGAAACATCCCCTACAATACGCCTACAAAACTGGAGGTCAATACATAAATGAGGTCCCATCCATTAAATATCTAGACCTGACACTTACTACCAATATTCAATGGGATATACATCTCAATGATATATGCTCGAAAGGATTCAGAAAATAATGCTACCTATGCAAGAAATTAAAAGGGTCCCCATTGAGCGTAAAACATGTAAAATATCGCACTATGATTCGACCAGTCCTAGAGTACGCGTCTATTTTGTGGGATCCGTATCATGTAAAAACGTCGAGCAGGTGGAGTACATCCAATGTCATGCAGCCAGGTTCATCTCATCCGATTACCGGAAATGTTCCGTTAAAAATATGCTGAAGCAGAATAAATTTTAGTCGCTCCAGAAGCGCAGCCATATTGCCAGGTTAAAATTTTTGCAAAACTATATCATAACAAAACAGGATTGCCACGTGATTAGTATTTACATTGTGCACCACAAAGATCATCAAGGCTGAACCACACAAAAGTGATAAGGCCATACAATGACAGGACTAAGCAGTTCCAAAAAAATCTTTTTACCTGTGCACATTCGAACAATGGAATCGCCTGCCGGCTTCGGTTGTTGAATGTACTAACATTAATACCTGTGAGCGTTCTTTGCAAGCTTACTTCTTGTAACGCTCTCCTGCCTGGGCAGCACTGCTGCCAGCAGTATTTTGAAATAAATGAAATAAATGATATTCTTATGTCACCCCATGACCCGATATCGTTCTTGCCTGTAATCGTCAGCGTCGGCGCGGGCCATGCTTTCATCATGTAATGAGCGGCGGTGACGCGCGTGTATCTGTGGCCATCGGGACACCTGCCGTACCAAGGAAAAAACAGGCTTTTGTGTATGTTATTCGTAAGGCACCCCACGACCCGTAATCATCCTTGCGTGTAAACGCCAGCGTTAGCGCGTGTCATGCTGTCATCGTGTAATGATCGTCGGTGTCGCGCGTGCATCTGTGGCCACCCAGTCACCTGCCGTACCAAGGAAAGAAAAGGCTTATGTGCATGTTATTCGTATGGCAACGCAGGACCCGATATCGTCCTTGCGTGCAATCGGTAATTTAAGCGCGTGTCGTTCTTTCACCCTGTAATGAGCGTCGGTGACGCTTGTGACTATTGCCGCCGGGGCACCTGCCGTACCAAGGAAGGAACAGGCTTTTTTCAAGCTATCCGTATGGCAGCCAACGACCCGATATCATCCTCGCGGGTAATCGCCAGCGTTGGCGCATGTCATGCTGTAATCGTGTAATCAGCGTCGGTGACGCTCGTGTATCTGTGGCCACCGAGTCACCTGCCGTACCAAGGAAAGAAAAGGCTTTTGTGCATGTTACTCCTATGGCACCCCACGACCCGATATCGTTCTTGCATCTAATCGCCAGCGTCTGCGCGTGTCATGCTTTCATTGTGTAATGAGCGTTGGTGACGCACGTTTACCTGTGGCCACCGGGGCACCTGCCGTACCAAGGCAAGAACAGGCTTTTGTGCATGCTCTTCGTATGTCACCCCACGACCCGATATCGTCCCTGCGTTCAATCGCCAGCGTCAGCGAGTGTCATGATTTCATCGTGTAATGCGCGTCGGTGACGCTCGTATATCAGTGGCCACCGGGGCACCGGCCGTTCCAAGGAAAGAACAGGCTTTTGTGCATGCTATCTGTACGGCACCCCACGACCCGATATCATCCTTGCGTGCAATCGCCAGCGTAGGCGCGTGTCATGCTTATTTCGTTTAAAGAGCGGCGGGGACGAGCATGTGCCTGCGGCCATCGGGCCGCCTGCCTACTAAGAAAAGAACAGGCTTTTTTGTAAGCTATCCGTACGGCACCCCATGACCCGATATCATCCTTGCGTGTATACGCCAGCGTAGGCGCGTGTCATGGTTTCATCGCGTAATCAGCATCGGTGAAGCCTGTGTGAGTGTTGCTACCGGGGCACCTGCCGTACCAAGGAAAGAACAGGCTTTTCTGCATGCTATTTGTATGGAATCCCGCGGCCCGATATCTTCCTTGCGTGTAATCGGTAATTTAGGCGCGAGTCATTCTGTCACCGTGTAATCAGCGTCGGTGACGCGCGTGTCTGCTGCCGCCAGGGCACCTGCCGTACCAAGGAAAGAACACACTTTTGTGCATGTTGTTCGTATGGCACCCCACGACACGACATCGTCATTGCGTGTAATCGCCAGCTTCGGCGCGTGTCATGCTTTCATACTGTAATGAGCGTCGGTGGCACGCATGTGTCTGCGGCCGCTGGTGCACTTGCTGTGTAAAGTACAGGCTTTTGGGTACGCTCTCCGTATTGAACCCAACAACCTACATCATCCTCACGTGTGATCGCCAGCGTAGGCGCGTGTCATGCTTTCATCGCGTAAAGAGCGCCGGTGACGCGCGTGTATCGGCGGCCACCGGGTCACCTGCCGTACCAAGGAAAGAAAAGGCTTTTGAGCATGTTATTCGTATGGCACTTCACGACCCGATATCGTCCTTGCGTGTAATCAGTCATTTAGGCGCGTGTCATTCTTTCACCCTGTAAGGAGCGTCAGTGACGCGCGTGTCTCATGCCGCCGGGGCACCTGCCGTAGCAAGGAAAGAACAGGCTTTTGTTCATGCTATCCGTACGGCACCCCTCGACCCGATATCATCCTAGCGTGTAATCGTCACCGTAGGCGCGTGTCATACTTTTATCGTTTAAAGAACGTCGGGGACGAGCATGTGTCTGCGGCCTCCTGGGCACCTGCCATACCAAGAAAAAAACAGGATTTGTGCATGCTATCTGTATGGCACGCCACGACCCGATATCATCCTTGTGTGGAATCGCCAGCGTCGGCGCGTGTCATGCTTTCATCGTGTTATGAGCGTCGGTGACGCGCGCGTGTCGGCGGCCTAGGGGACACCTGCCGTACCAAATAAAAAACAGGTTTATGTGCATGCTATCCGTATGGCAACCCAGGACCCGATATTGTCCTTGCTTGTAATAGCCATCGTAGGGGCGTGCCATGCTTTCATCGTGTAAAGAGCGTCGGTGACGCGCATGGGTCGGCGGCCACAAGGGCGCCTGCCGTAGCAAGAAAACAACTGGCTTTTTTGAATGCTATTCGTATGGCACCCCACGACCCGATATCGCCCTTGCGTGTAACAGGTAATTTAGGCGTGCGTCTTGCTTTCATCGTTTAATGAGCGTCGGTGACGCGCATGTGTCTTCGACCACCGGTGCACTTGCCGTACCAAGGAATGTACAGGCTTTTGTGCATGCTCTTCTTATGGCACCCCACGACCCGATATCTTCCTTGCGTGGAATCTCCAGCTTAGGCGCGTGTCATGCTTTCATTGTGCAATGAGCTTCTGTGACGCGCGTGAGTCTGTTGCCACAGGGTACCTGCCGCACAAAAAAGTACAGGCTTTTGTGCATACTACTCGTATGGCACCCCACGACACTATATCGTCCTTGCGTGTAATCACCAGCGTCGGCGCGTGTCTTGCATTGTGTAATGAGCGCCGTTGACGCGCGTGTGTCTGTTGCCACCGGTGCACCTGCCGTACCAAGGAAATAACAGGTTTTTGTGCATGCTATTCGTATGGCACGCCTCGACCCGATATCATCCTTTCTTGTAATCACCAGCGTAGGCGCGTGTCATGCTTTCATTGTGTAATGAGTGTCGGTGACGCGCATGGGTCAGCGGCCACATTGGCGCCTGCCGTATCAAGAAAACGACAGGCTTTATTGCATGCTATTCGTATGGCACCCCACGACAAGATATCGCCCTTGCGTGTAATCGGTAATTTAGGCGCGCGTCTTGCTTTCATCGTGTAATGAGCGTCGGTGACGCGCGTGTATCTGCGGCCACCGGGCACCTGGCGTACAAAGGAAAAAACAGGCTCTTGCGCATGCTATCCCTATGTCACCCCACGACCTGATATCATCCTTGCGTGGAATCGCCAGCGTAGGCGTGTGGCATGCTTTCATCGCGTAAAGAGCGTCGGTGACGCGCTTGTATCTTTGGATACCGGTCACCTGCCGTACCAAGGAAAGAAAAGGCTTTTGTGCATGTTATTCGAATGGCACCCCACGACCCGATATCGTCCTTGCGTGTAATTGGTAATTTATGGCGCGTGACGTTCTTTCACCCTGTAATGAGCGTCGGTGACGCGGGTGTCTGTTGCCACCGGGGCACCTGCTCTACCAAGGAAAGAACAGTCTTTTGTGCATGCTATCCGTACTGCACCCCACGACCCGATATTATCCTTGTGTGTAATCGCCATTGTAGGCGCGTGTCATTATTTTATCGTTTAAGGAGCGACGGGAACGCGCATGTGTCTGCGGCCTCCAGGGCACCTGCCGTACCAAGGAAAAACAGGCTTTTGTGCTTGCTATCCGTATCTGGTACAAAATCTGGCACAAAACTGGTGCAACGACTGGCTAATGACACTTAATATAAACAAGTGCAAGTATATATCTTTCCACCGTCGCTGTAATCCTCTCCTGTTCCCCTACTCTATCTCTAACGTTCCTATCGACCCTCACGTGGAATAGCCATTTCGCGAACATTATTTAATCTTCTAACAAAACGCTTGGCTTCTTAAAGCGTCATCTCCACTCTGCCCCCAGCATACTAAGCTACTCGCATACAAATCACTAGTTCGATCACAATTAGAATACGCATCGCCCATCTGGTCTCCGTAACAAGTATAGCTCACTAACTCACTTGATATCAGCATATCAGCTCTGAAATCGCAGTCCAATCTACCTACTCTTGCACTTCGTAGCCACATTGCTAGTTTATCCCTATTTCATAAATTATTTTATTGTGAGCTATCACAGGAACCATATATCTTCCCTCCCCCACCACGCATTTCTCTTCGCACCGGACATCAGCAGCAGATATCTCGGCCACGAGCACGCAGAGCAACTTTTTCTTCATCATTCTTTCCCCGGACTGCTAGCGAATGGAACGGCCTTCCCCATGAACTTGCTGCTATCACATGCCAAACTATGTTTATTAACCAAATTACGCGTTTCCTTGCATCACGATAATCATTTTTCATTGTATAACTCGTTCAATTTTTGTGTAATTTTTCTGTTGTTAATCTATATGTGCACCACCCCTTATGTAATACCCTCACACGAGAGTCTTTAAGGAAATAAAGTGAAGTGAAGTGAAGTATGGCACCCAACGACCTTATATCCTTGCGTGGAATCGTCATCTTCGGCGCGTGTCTGGCTTTCATCGTGTTATGAGCGTCGGTGATGCGCACGTGTCTGCTGCCACCGGGGCCCCTGCCGTACCAAGAAAACAACAGGCTTTTCTGCATGCTATTCGTATGGCACCCCACGACCCAATATCGTCCTTGTGTGTAATCGGTAATTTAGGCGCGCATCATGCTTTCATCGTGTAATGAGCGTCGATGACGCGCATATGTCTGCTGCCACCGGTGCACTTGCGTACCAAGGAAAGTACAGGCTTTTGTTCATGCTATTCTTATGGCGCCCCACGACCCGATATCGTCCTTGTGTGCAATCGCCAGCGTAGCCACGTGTCATGCTCTTATAGTTTAAGGAGCGTCGGGGACCAGCATGTGTCTGCGGCCGCCGGGGCTCGTGCCGTACAAAGAAAAGAACAGGCTTTTTTGCAAGCTATCCGTATGGCACCCCACGACCCGATATCATCCTCCCGTGTGATCGCCATCGTAGGCGCGTGTCATGCTTTCATCGCGTAAAGAGCGTCGGTGACGCGCGTGTATCGGCGGAAACCGGGTCACCTGCCGTACCAAGGAAAGAAGAGGCTTTTGAGCATGTTATTCGTATGGCACCCCGCGACCCGATATCGTCCTTGCGTGTAATCGGTAATTTAGGCGCGTGTCATTCTTTCGCCCTGTAATGAGCGTCGGTGACGCGCGTGTCGCCGCCGGGGCACCTGCCGTGCCAAGTAAAGAACAGGCTTTTGTGAATGCTATCCGTATGGCACCCCATGACCCGATACCATCCTTGCGTGGTATCGCCAGCGTCGGCGCGTGTCATGCTTTTATAGTGTAATTAGTGCCCGTGACGACGCGCATGTGCCTGCGGCCTCCGGGGCACCTGCCGTTTCAAGAAAAACACAGGCTTTTGTGCATGCTATATGTATGGCACCACACGACTTGATATCATCCTTGCGCGGAATCGCCAACGTTGGCGCGTATCATTCTTTCATCGTGTAATGAGCGTCGGTGAAGCGCATGAGTTTGCGGCTTCCGGGGCACCTACCTTAAAAAAGAAAAAAGAGGTTTTTGTCCATGCTATCCCTAAGGCACCCGACGACACGGTATCATCATTGCGCGGAATCGGCAGCGTCGGCGCGTGTCATGCATTCATCGTGTAATGAGCGTCGGTGACGCCCACGTGTCTGCGGCCTCCCGGGCACCTGCCGTACCAAGGAAAAACAGGCTTTTGTGCATGCTATCCTTACGGCACCACACGACCCTTTATCATTCTTGCGTGGAATCGCCAGTGTGGGTGCGTGTCATGCTTTCTTCGTTTTATGAGCGTCCGTGACGCGCACGTGTCTGCGGCCTCCGGGGAACCTACCGTACCATTGAAAAAACAGGATTTTGTGCAAGCTATCTGTATGGCACCCCACGACCCGATATCATCCTTCCGAGGAATCGCCAGCGTAGGCGCGTATCATGCTTTCATCGTGTAATGAGCGTCGGTGACGCGCATGGGTCAGCGGCCACATTGGCGCCTGCCGTATCAAGAAAACAACAGGCTTTATTGCATGCTATTCGTATGGCAGCCCACGACAAGATATCGCCCTTGCATGTAATCGGTAATTTAGGCGCGCGTCTTGCTTTCATCTTGTAATGAGCGTCGGTGACGCGCGTGTATCTGCGGCCACCGGGCACCTGGCGTACAAAGGAAAAAACAGGCTCTTGCGCATGCTATCCCTATGTCACCCCACGACCTGATATCATATTTGCGTGGAATCGCCAGCGTAGGCGTGTGTCATGCTTTCATCGCGTAAAGAGCGTCGGTGACGCGCTTGTATCTTTGGATACCGGTCACCTGCCGTACCATGGAAAGAAAAGGCTTTTGTGCATGTTATTCGCATGGCACCCCACGACCCGATATCGTCCTTGCGTGTAATCGGTAATTTATGGCGAGTGACGTTCTTTCACCCTGTAATGAGCGTCGGTGACGCGGGTGTCTGCTGCAGCCGGGGCACCTGCTGTACCAAGGAAAGAACAGTATTTTGTGCTTGCTATCCGTACTGCACCCCACGACCCGATATCATCCTTGTGTGTAATCGCCATCGTAGGCGCGTGTCATATTTTTATCTTTTTAGGAGCGACGGGAACGCGCATGTGTCTGCGGCCTCCAGGGCACCTGCCGTACCAAGGAACAACAGGCTTTTGTGCTTGCTATCCGTATCTGGTACAAAATCTGGCACAAAACTGGTGCAACGACTGGCTAATGACACTTAATATAAACAAGTGCAAGTATATATCTTTCCACCGTCGCTGTAATCCTCTCCTGTTCCCCTACTCTATCTCTAACGTTCCTATCGACCCTCACGTGGAATAGCCATTCCGCGAACATTATTTAATCTTCTAACAAAACGCTTGGCTTCTTAAAGCGTCATCTCCACTCTGCCCCCAGCATACTAAGCTACTCGCATACAAATCACTAGCTCGATCAAAACTAGAATACGCATCGCCCATCTGGTCTCCGTAACAAGTATAGCTCACTAACTCACTTGATATCAGCATATCAGCTCTGAAATCGCAGTCCAATCTACCTACTCTTGCACTTCGTAGCCACATTGCTAGTTTATCCCTATTTCATAAAATCTTTTATTGTGAGCTATCACAGGAACCATATATCTTCCCTCCCCCACCACGCATTTCTCTTCGCACCGGACATCAGCACCAGATATCTCGGCCACGAGCACGCACAGCAACTTTTTCTTCATCATTCCTTCCCCGGACTGCTAGCGACTGGAACGGCCTTCCCAATGAACTTACTGCTATCACATGCCAAACTATGTTTATTAACCAAATTACGCGTTTCCTTGCATCACGATAATAATTTTTCATTGTATAACTCGTTCAATTTTGTGTATTTTTCTGTTGTTAATCTATATGTGCACCACCCCTTATGTAATACCCTCACACGAGAGTCTTTAAGGAAATAAAGTGAAGTGAAGTGAAGTATGGCACCCAACGACCTTATATCCTTGCGTGGAATCGTCATCTTCGGCGCGTGTCTGGCTTTCATCGTGTTATGAGCGTCGGTGATGCGCACGTGTCTGCTGCCACCGGGGCCCCTGCCGTACCAAGAAAACAACAGGCTTTTCTGCATGCTATTTGTATGGCACCCCACGACCCAATATCGTCCTTGTGTGTAATCGGTAATTTAGGCGCGCATCATGCTTTCATCGTGTAATGAGCGTCGATGACGCGCATATGTCTGCTGCCACCGGTGCACTTGCGTACCAAGGAAAGTACAGGCTTTTGTGCATGCTATTCGTACGGCACCCCACGACTCGATATCAGCCTTGCGCGTAATCGCCAGCGTAGGCGAGTGTCATGCTTTCATCGTGTAATGAGCGTCGGTGACGCGCATGTGTCTGCGGCCACTGGCGCACTTGCCGTGCAAAGAAAAGTACAGGCTTTTGTGCACGCTCTCCGTATGGAACGCAACGACCTACATCATCCTTGCGTGGAATCGCCAGCGTCGGCGCGTTTCATGCTTTCATCGCGTAATGAGTGTCGGTGACGCGCGTGAGTCTGCTGCCACCGGGGCACCTGCCGTACCAAGGAAAGAACAAGCTTTTGTTCATGCTATTCGTATGGCGCCCCACGACCCGATATCGTCCTTGTGTGCAATCGCCAGCGTAGCCACGTGTCATGCTCTTATAGTTTAAGGAGCGTCGGGGACGAGCATGTGTCTGCGGCCGCCGGGGCTTGTGCCGTACAAAGAAAAGAACAGGCTTTTTTGCAAGCTATCCGTATGGCACCCCACGACACGATATCATCCTCCCGTGTGATCGCCATCGTAGGCGCGTGTCATGCTTTCATCGCGTAAAGAGCGTCGGTGGCGCGCGTGTATCGGCGGAAACCGGGTCACCTGCCGTACCAAGGAAAGAAGAGGCTTTTGAGCATGTTATTCGTATGGCACCCCGCGACCCGATATCGTCCTTGCGTGTAATCGGTAATTTAGGCGCGTGTCATTCTTTCGCCCTGTAATGAGCGTCGGTGACGCGCGTGTCGCCGCCGGGGCACCTGCCGTGCCAAGGAAAGAACAGGCTTTTGTTCATGCTATCCGTACGGCACCCCACGACCCCATATCATCCTAGCGTAAAATCGCCAGCGTAGGCGCGTGTCATACTTTTATCGTTTAAAGAGCGTCGGTGACGTGCGCGTGTCTGCGGCCTAAGGGGCACCTGCCGTACCAAGGAAAAAACAGGTTTATGTGCATGCTATCCGTATGGCAACCCAGGACCCGATATTGTCCTTGCTTGTAATCGCCATCGTAGGGGCGTGTCATGCTTTCATCGTGTAAAGAGCGTCGGTGACGCGCATGGGTCTGCGGCCACATGGGCGCCTGCCGTAGCAAGAAAACAACAGGCTTTTTTGCATGCTATTCGTATGGCACCCCACGACCCGATATCGCCCTTGCGTGTAAGGTAATTTAGGCGTGCGTCTTGCTCTCATCGTTTAATGAGCGTCGGTGACGCGCATGTGTCTTCGACCACCGGTGCACTGGCCGTATCAAGGAAAGAACAGGCTTTGTGCATACTATTCGTATGGCACCCCACGACACTATATCTTCCTTGCGTGTAATCGCCAGCGTCGGCGCGTGTTATGCTTTGTGTATTGAGCGTCGGTGACGCGCGTGTCTGTTGCCACCGGTGCACCGCCGTACCAAGGAACTAACAGGTTTTTGTGAATGCTATTCGTATGGCACGCCACGACCCGATATCATCCTTGCTTGAAATCACCAGGCTTTCATCGGGTAATGAGTGTCGGTGACGCGCATGTGTCTGCGGCCTCCAGGGCACCTGCCGCACCAAGAAAAAAAAATGGCCAGGCTTAGCTTGGTTAAGCCAAGAATGCGTTGCATATCTCTATGGAGTTCCGTGCTGCTTCGTTGAATCGATAGGCTATTGACTCGATGGCCATTGAAACTGCCCATGTGGCAGCGCTCGGTCGCCTTTGAGTCAATAGACTATAGGTTCGAGGGCCCTCGAAATGCCCGTGACAGGGGTACAAGACTGTCCCGGCGAAGGAGCGCAGCTCTTTTATACATATGCCGTGACGTCAATCATAGCGCAGCGCCCCTAGCGGGAGGAGCGAGAGTCAGGTGATGGCTGCGGCCGCGCGCGACCGCGCCAGTTGGGGCCCAGCTTTTCCCCCGTGACGTCACGCGCCGGCGCAGAGCCCCTAGTGGGAGGAGAGGAAGTCAGGTGGTGGCTGGTCGCGCGAGTTGGGGCCCAGCTTTTCCTCCGTGACGTCACGCGCCGGCGCAGCGCACCTAGCGGGAGGAGCGGGAGTGAGGTGGTGGCTGCGGCCGCGCGCGACCGCGCGAGTTGGGGCCCAGCTTTTCCTCCGGCTGTCGTGACGTCACGTCACGTGGTTTGGTGGCTGCCCGGCCACGCCCAAGGGCTGAACTGAGTGATTGCAATATGCAACGTATAAAACAGGCTTTTGTGCATGCTATCCGTATGGCCCCCACGACCCGATAGCATCCTTGCGTGGAATCGCCAGCGTCGGCGCGTGCAATGCTTTTATTGTGTGATGAGCGCCGGTAACGCGCATGTGTCTGCGGCCTCCGGGGCACCTGCCGTACCAAGAAAAAACAGGCTTTTGTGCATGCTATCCGTATGGCACCCGACGACCCCATATCATCATTGCGTGGAATCGGCAGCGTGGGCGCGTACCATGCTTTCATCGTGTAAAGACCGTCGGTGACGCGCATCTGTCTGCGGCCTCCTGGGCACCTGCCGTACCACAGAAAAAACAGGCTATGGCACCACACGACCCGATATCCTTGCGTGGAATCGCCAGCGTCGGCGCGTGTCATTCTTTCTTCGTGTAATGAGCGTCGGTGACGCGCATGTCTGCGGCCTCCGGGGCACCTGCCGTACCAAGAAAAAAGAGGCTTTCGTGCATGCTATCAGTATGGCACCCCAAGACCCGATATCATCCTTGCGTGGAATCGCCAGCGTCGGAGCGTGTCATGCTTTCGTCGTGTAATGTGCGTCGGTGACGCGCGTGCGTCTGCGGCCTCCGGGGCATCTACATTAAAAAGAAAAAAAACAGGGTTTTGTGCTGTGGGGACCTGCCCTGCAGCCCCTTGAGTTTGCTTCCCCGCGAGGAACCGTGCAGCGGCAGTCTCACCTCGAGGCTGAGCGCAATCCCTTGTGAGTTACATTAACTGGCAAGAGAGGGCGCCAGCATCGCTGCGCGGGAGACTGCCAAAGCCCGCGCGCGGGAGAGGGGCTTCGGCTGGGATCATCGGCGATTGCGGACGCGTCGCTCGCGGCTCCGCTATTCGCCGGCGGGGCGAGGAAGCGACGGGAGACAGGCTCCCGTACTCGTCCCGTCCGGCCTTCGGAGGATATATTCCTTGCCCTAGCGCGGGCGAACATTCGCTCGGAAACTTGCTGGTGAGTCGGACGACCTTGATTCATTAGCGTACCTTGTTGCTAGCTGGCGTTATTGTTTCTGTAGCAATAAATGCCTGTTTGTGTCAGCCAATGTCTCGTTCCTTTGTTCCCCCAGAGCAAGGCCCGCCGTGGTCGGCGAGCGCTCGTTAGCGTACGCGATAACGTGGTGGGGTCCGGGCGTCTTTGAACCGTGTCAGCCGCGATTGAATGGGGAGAACGTAATTATCTCCCCATTCATCCCCCACAGTGCATGCTATTCGTATGGCACCCGCCGACACGATATCATCATCGCGCGGAATCGGCATCGTCGGCGCGTGTCATGCATTCATCGTGTAATGAGTGTCGGTGACGACGCGAATGAGCCTGCGGCCTCCGGGGCGCCTGCCGCACCAAGAAGAAAACAGGCTTTTGTGCATGCTATCTGAATGGCACCCCACGACCCGATATCATCTTTGCGCGGAATCGCCAGCTTAGGCGCTTATCATGCTTTCATCGTGTAATGAGCGTCGGTGACGCGCATGAGTCTGCGCCTTCCGGAGCACCTACCTTAAAAAGGAAAATCAGGTTTTTGTGCATGCTATAACTATGGAACCCGACGACCCGATATCATCATTGCGCGGAATCGGCAGCGTCGGCGCGTGTCATGCATTCTTTGTGTAATGAGCGTCGGTGACGCGCATGAGTCTGCGGCCACCGGTGCACTTGCCATACCAAGGAAAGTAAAGGCTTTTGTGCATGCTATGCTTATGGCACCCCACGATCCGATATCCTGCTTGCGTGTAATGGCCAGCGTAGGCGCGTGTCATGCTTTCATCGTGTCATGAGGGTCGGTGACGCGCCTGTGTCTGCGGCCTCCGGGGCACCTGCCGTAAAAAGAAAAAAAGACGCTTTTGTGCATGCTACATTTATGGCACCCCACGACCCTTAGTCATCCTTGCGTGGAATCGCCAGCGTCGGCGCGTATCATGCATTCATCGTGTAATGAGCGTCGGTGACGCGCGTCGGTCTGCGGCCGTCGGGGGCAACTGCCGTATCAAAGAAAAACAGGCTATGGCACCCCACGACGCGATATACTTGCGTGGAATCGCCAGCGTCGGCGCGTATCGTTCTTTAATCGTTTAATGAGCGTCGGTGACGCGCATGTCTGCGGTCTCCGGGGCACCTGCCGTACCAAGAAAAATAGGCTTTCGTGCATGCTATCCGTATGGCAGCCCAAGACCCGATATCAATCTTGCGTAGAATCGCTAACGTCGGCGCGTGTCATGCGTTCATCGTGTAATGAGCGTCGATTACGAGCGTACGTCTGCGGCCTCCGGGGCACCTACCTTAAAAAGGAAAAAAAACAGGCTTTTGTGCATGCTATCCTTACGGCACCACACGGCCCTTTATCATTCTTGCGTGGAATCGCCAGTGTGGGTGCGTGTCATGCTTTCTTCGTTTTATGAGCGTCGGTGACGCGCACGTGTCTGCGGCCTCCGGAGCACCTACCATACCATTGAAAAAACAAGTTTTTGTGCATGCTATCCGTATGGCAATCCACGACCCGATACCATCCTTGCTTGGAATCGCCAGCGTAGGCGTGTGTCATGCTTTTATAGTGTAATGAGCGCCGGTGACGACGCGAATGTGCATGTGGCCTCCGGGGCACCTGCCGCACCAAGAAAAAACAGGATTTTGTGCATGCTATCTGTATGGCACCCCACGACCCGATATCATCCTTGAGCGGAATCGCCAGCGTTCAATGAGCTTCGGTGACGCGCGTGTGTCTGTTGCCACAGGGGCACCTGCCGCACAAAAAAAGAAGAGGCTTTTGTGCATGCTATTCGTATGGCACCCCACGACACTATATCGTCCTGGCGTGCAATCGCCAGCGTCGGCGCGTGTCATGCTTTCATTGCGTAATGAGCGTCGGTGACGCGTGTGTGTCTGTTGCCACCGGTTCACCTGCCGTACCAAGAAAAAAAAAGACTTTTGTGCATGCTATCTGTATGGCACCCCCCGACCCGATATCATCCTTGCGCGGAATCGCCAGCGTTGGCGGGAGTCATGCTTTCAGCGTGTAATGAGCGCCGGTGACGCCCATGTTTCTGCGGCCTGCTGGGTACCTGCCGTATAAAGAAAAAAGTAGGCTTTTGTGCATGCTATCTGTATGGCACCCCTCGACCGGATATCATCCTAGCGTGGAATCGCCAGCGTCGGCGCTTGTCATGCTTTCATCGTGTAATGAGCGTCGGTGACGCGCGTGGGTCTGTGGCCACCGGGGCACCTGCCGTACCAAGGAAAGAACAGGCTTTTGTGCATGCTATTCGTATTGCACCACACACCCCTTTATCGTCGTGTGCAATCGCCAGCGTAGGCGCGTGTCATGCTTTTATCGTTTAAGGAGCGTCGGTATGAGCATGTGTCTGCGGCCACCGGGGCTCGTGTCGTACCAAGAAAAGAACAGGCTTTTTTGCAAGAAATCCGCTTGGCACCCCACGACTCGATATCATCCTTCCGTGTAACCGCCAGCTTTGGCGCGTGTCATGCTTTCATCGTGTAAAGAGCGCCGATGACGCGCGTGCATCTGTGGGCACCGGGTCACCTGCGGTACCAAGGAAAGTAAAGGCTTTTGTGCATGTTAATCGTATGGCACTCTACGACCCGATATCGTCCTTGCGTGTAACCTGTAATTTAGGCGCGTGTCATTATTTCACCATGTAATGAGCGTCGGGGACGCAAGTGTCTGTTGCCGCAGGGACACCAGCCGTAGCAAGGAAAGAACAGGCTTTTGTGCATACGATCCGTACGGCACCCCACGACCCGATACCATCCTTGCGTTTAATCGCCAGCGTAGGCGCGTGTCATGCATTTATCGTTTAAGGAGCGTCGGGGCGAGCATGTGTCTGCTGTCACCGGGGCGCCTGCCGTATCAAGAAAAAAACAGGCTTTTGTGCAAGCTATCCGTCTGGCACCCCAAGAGCCGATATCACCCTCGCGTGTAATCGCCAGCGTTGGCGCATGTCATGCTGTCATCGTGTAATCAGCGTCGGTGACGCTCGTGTATCTGTGGCCACCGAGTCACCTGCCGTACCAAGGAAAAAAAGGCTTTTGTGCATGTTACTCCTATGGCACCCCGCGACCCGATATCGTTCTTGCATCTAATCGCCAGCGTCTGCGCGTGTCATGCTTTCATTGTGTAATGAGCGTCCGTGACGCACGTTTACCTGTGGCCACCGGGGCACCTGCCGTACCAAGGCAAGAACAGGCTTTTGTGCATGCTCATCGTATGTCACCCCACGACCCGATATCGTCCCTGCGTTCAATCGCCAGCGTCAGCGAGTGTCATGATTTCATCGTGTAATGCTCGTCGGTGACGCTCGTATATCAGTGGCCAACGGGGCACCTGCCGTTCCAAGGAAAGAACAGGCTTTTGTGCATGCTATCTGTACGGCACCCTACGACCCGATATCATCCTTGCGTGCAATCGCCAGCGTAGGCGCGTGTCATGCTTATTTCGTTTAAAGAGCGTCGGGGACGAGCATGTGTCTGCGGCCATCGGGCCGCCTCCCTACCAAGAAAAGAACAGGCTTTTTTTGTAAGCTATCCGTACGGCACCCCATGACCCGATATCATCCTTGCGTGTATACGCCAGCGTAGGCGCGTGTCATGGTTTCATCGTGTAATCAGCATCGGTGAAGCCTGTGTGACTGTTGCTACCGGGGCACCTGCCGTACCAAGGAAAGAACAGGCTTTTCTGCAAGCTATTTGTATGGAATCCCGCGGCCCGATATCTTCCTTGCGTTTAATCGGTAATTTAGGCGCGTGTCATTCTGTCATGCTTTCATACTGTAATGAGCGTCGGTGACACGCATGTGTCTGCGGCCGCTGGTGCACTTGCTGTGCAAAGAAAAGTACAGGCTTTTGTGTACGCTCTACGTATTGAACCCAACAACCTACATCATCCTCACGTGTGATCGCCAGCGTAGGCGCGTGTCATGCTTTCATCGCGTAAAGAGCGCCGGTGACGCGCGTGTATCGGCGGCCACCAGGTCACCTGCCGTACCAAGGAAAGAAAAGGCTTTTGAGCATGTTATTGGTATGGCACTTCACGACCCGATATCGTCCTTGCGTGTAATCAGTCATTTAGGCGCGTGTCATTCTTTCACCCTGTAATGAGCGTCTGTGACGCGCGTGTCTCATGCCGCCGGGGCACCTGCCGTACCAAGGAAAGAACAGGCTTTTGTTCATGCTATCCGTACGGCACCCCTCGACCCGATATCATCCTAGCGTGTAATCGCCACCGTAGGCGCGTGTCATACTTTTATCGTTTAAAGAGCGTCGGGGACGAGCATGTGTCTGCGGCCTCCTGGGCACCTGCCATACCAAGAAAAAAACAGGATTTGTGCATGCTATCTGTATGGCACGCCACGACCCGATATCATCCTTGCGTGGAATCGCCAGCGTCGGCGCGTGTCATGCTTTCATCGTGTTATGAGCGTCGGTGACGCGCGTGTCGGCGGCCTAGGGGGCACCTGCCGTACCAAATAAAAAACAGGTTTATGTGCATGCTATCCGTATGGCAACCCAGGACCCGATATTGTCCTTGCTTGTAATAGCCATCGTAGGGGCGTGTCATTCTTTCATCGTGTAAAGAGCGTCGGTGACGCGCATGGGTCTGCGGCCACAAGGGCGCCTGCCGTAGCAAGAAAACAACAGGCTTTTTTGAATGCTATTCGTATGGCACCCCACGACCCGATATCGCCCTTGCGTGTAACAGGTAATTTAGGCATGCGTCTTGCTTTCATCGTTTAATGAGCGTCGGTGACGCGCATGTGTATTCGACCACCGGTGCACTTGCCGTACCAAGAAATGTACAGGCTTTTGTGCATGCTCTTCTTATGGCACCCCACGACCCGATATCTTCCTTGCGTGGAATCTCCAGCTTAGGCGCGTGCCATGCTTTCATTGTGCAATGAGCTTCTGTGATGCGCGTGAGTCTGTTGCCACAGGGTACCTGCCGCACAAAAAAGAACAGGCTTTTGTGCATACTATTCGTATGGCACCCCACGACACTATATCGTCCTTGCGTGTAATCACCAGCGTCGGCGCGTGTCTTGCATTGTGTAATGAGCGCCGTTGACGCGCGTGTGTCTGTTGCCACCGGTGCACCTGCCGTACCAAGGAAATAACAGGATTTTGTGCATGCTATTCGTATGGCACGCCTCGACCCGATATCATCCTTGCTTGTAATCACCAGCGTAGGCGCGTGTCATGCTTTCATTGTGTAATGAGCGTCGGTGACGCGCATGTGTCTTCGGCCTCCGTGGCACCGGCCATACCAAGGAAAAAACAGGCTTTTGTGCATGCCCTCCTTCTGGAACCCCACGACCATTTATCATCCTTGCGTGGAATCGCCAGCGTGGGTGCTCGTCAGGCTTTCATCGTGTAATGAGCGTTGGTGACGCGCGTGTGTATGCGGCCACCGGGGCACCTGCCGCTCCAATGAAAAAAAAGGCTTTTGTGCATGCTATTCGTATGGCAACCCACGACCCGATATCATCATTGCGCGGAATCGGCAGCGTCGGCGCGTGTCATGCATTCATCGTGTAATGAGCGTCGGTGACGCGCACGTGTCTTCGGCCTCCGTGGCACCTGCCGTACCAAGGAAAAAAACAGGCTTTTGTGCATGCCATCCTTCTGGCACCCCACGACCCTTCATCATGTTTGCGTGGAATCGCCAGCGTGGGTGCGCGTCAGGCTTTCACCGTGTAATGAGCGTCGGTGACGCGCACGTGTCTGCGGCCTCCGGGGCACCTACCATACCATTGAAAAAACAAGTTTTTGTGCATGCTATCCGTATGGCACCCCACGACCCGATACCATCCTTGCTCGGAATCGCCAGCGTGGGCGCGTGTCATGCTTTTATAGTGTAATGAGCGCCGGTGACGACGCGAATGTGCCTGCTGCCTCCGGGGCACCTGCCGCACCAAGAAAAAAACAAGATTTTGTGCACGCTATCTGTATGGCACCCCACGACCCGATATCATCCTTGCGAGGAATCGCCAGCGTAGGCGCGTATCATGCTTTCATCGTGTAATGAGCGTCGGTGACGCGCATGGGTCAGCGGCCACATTGGCGCCTGCCGTATCAAGAAAACAACAGGCTTTATTGCATGCTATTCGTATGGCAGCCCACGACACGATATCGCCCTTGCGTGTAATCGGTAATTTAGGCGCGCGTCTTGCTTTCATCTTGTCGTGAGCGTCGGTGACGCGCGTGTATCTGCGGCCACCGGACACCTGGCGTACAAAGGAGAAAACAGGTTCTTGCGCATGCTATCCCTATGTCACCCCACGACCTGATATCCTCCTTGCGTGTAATCGCCAGCGTAGGCGCGTGTCATGCTTTCTTCGAGTAACGATCGTCGACGACGCGCATGTGTCTGCGGCCTCCGGGGCACCTACCTTAAAAAGGAAAAATAAACAGGTTTTTGGGCATGCTATCCCTATGGCACCCGACGACCCGATATCATCATTGCGCGGAATCGGCAGCGTCGACGCGGGCCATGCATTCATCGTGTAATGAGCGTCGGTGACGCGCACGTGTCTTCGGCCTCCGTGGCACCGGCCGTACCAAGGAAAAAACAGGCTTTTGTGCATGCCCTCCTTCTGGAACCCCACGACCATTTATCATCCTTGCGTGGAATCGCCAGCGTGGGTGCGCGTCAGACTTTCATCGTGTAATGAGCGTCGGTGACGCGCGTGTGTATGCGGCCACCGGGGCACCTGCCGCTCCAATGAAAAAACGGCTTTTGTGCATGCTATTCGTATGGCAACCCACGACCCGATATCATCATTGCGCGGAATCGGCAGCGTCGGCGCGTGTCATGCATTCATCGTGTAATGAGCTTCGGTGACGCGCACGTGTCTTCGGCCTCCGTGGCACCTGCCGTACCAAGGAAAAAACATGCTTTTGTGCATTCCATCCTTCTGGCACCCCACGACCCTTCATCATGTTTGCGTGGAATCCCCAGCGTGGGTGCGCGTCAGGCTTTCACCGTGTAATGAGCGTCGGTGACGCGCACGTGTCTCCGGCCTCCGGGGCACCTGCCGCACCAAGAAAAAAACAGGATTTTGTGCATGCTATCTGTATGGCACCCCACGACCCGATATCATCCTTGCGCGGAATCGCCAGTGTAGGCGCGTATCATGCTTTCATCGTGTAATGAGCGTCGGTGACGCGCATGGGTCAGCGGCCACATTGGCGCCTGCCGTATCAAGAAAACAACAGGCTTTATTGCATGCTATTCGTATGGCAGCCCACGACACGATATCGCCCTTGCGTGTAATCGGTAATTTAGGCGCGCGTCTTGCTTTCATCTTGTAATGAGCGTCGGTGACGCGCGTGTATCTGCGGCCACCGGGCACCTGGCGTACAAAGGAAAAAACAGGCTCTTGAGCATGCTATCCCTATGTCACCCCACGACCTGATATCATCCTTGCGTGGAATCGCCAGCGTAGGCGTGTGTCAAGCTTTCATCACGTAAAGAGCGTCGGTGACGCGCTTGTATCTTTGGATACCGGTCACCTGCCGTACCAAGGAAAGAAAAGGCTTTTGTGCATGTTATTCGCATGGCATCCCACGACCCGATATCGTCCTTGCGTGTAATCGGCAATTTATGGCGCGTGACGTTCTTTCACCCTGTAATGAGCGTCGGTGACGCGGGTGTCTGCTGCCGCCGGGGCACCTGCTGTACCAAGGAAAGAACAGTCTTTTGTGCTTGCTATCCGTACTGCACGCCACGACCCGATATCATCCTTGTGTGTAATCGCCATCGTAGGCGCGTGTCATATTTTTATCGTTTAAGGAGCGACGGGAACGCGCATGTGTCTGCGGCCTCCAGGGCACCTGCCGTACCAAGGAACAGGCTTTTGTGCTTGCTATCCGTATCTGGTACAAAATCTGGCACAAAACTGGTGCAACGACTGGCTAATGACACTTAATATAAACAAGTGCAAGTATATATCTTTCCACCGTCGCTGTAATCCTCTCCTGTTCCCCTACTCTATCTCTAACGTTCCTATCGACCCTCACGTGGAATAGCCATTTCGCGAACAATATTTAATCTTCTAACAAAACACTTGGCTTCTTAAAGCGTCATCTCCACTCTGCCCCCAGCATACTAAGCTACTCGCATACGAATCACTAGTTCGATCAAAATTAGAATACGCATCGCGCATCTGGTCTCCGTAACAAGTATACCTCACTAACTCACTTGATATCAGCATATCAGCTCTGAAATCGCAGTCCAATCTACCTACTCTTGCACTTCGTAGCCACATTGCTAGTTTATCCCTATTTCATAAATTCTTTTATTGTGAGCTATCACAGGAACCATATATCTTCCCTCCCCCACCACGCATTTCTCTTCGCACCGGACATCAGCAGCAGATATCTCGGCCACGAGCACGCACAACAAATTTTTCTTCATCATTCTTTCCCCGGACTGCTAGCGACTGGAACGGCCTTCCCCATGAACTTGCTGCTATCACATGCCAAACTATGTTTATTAACCAAATTACGCGTTTCCTTGCATCACGATAATCATTTTTCTTTTTATAACTCGTTCAATTTTTGTGTTCTTTTTCTGTTGTTAATCTATATGTGCACCACCCCTTATGTAATACCCTCACACGAGAGTCTTTAAGGAAATAAAGTGAAGTGAAGTGAAGTATGGCACCCAACGACCTGATATCCTTGCGTGGAATCGTCATCGTCGGCGCGTGTCTGGCTTTCATCGTGTTATGAGCGTCGGTGATGCGCACGTGTCTGCTGCCACCGGGGCCCCTGCCGTACCAAGAAAACAACAGGCTTTCTGCATGCTATTCGTATGGCACCCCACGACCCAATATCGTCCTTGTGTGTAATCGGTAATTTAGGCGCGCATCATGCTTTCATCGTGTAATGAGCGTCGATGACGCGCATATGTCTGCTGCCACCGGTGCACTTGCGTACCAAGGAAAGCACAGGCTTTTGTGCATGCTATTCGTATGGCACCCCACGACTCGATATCAGCCTTGCGCGTAATCGCCAGCGTAGGCGCGTGCCATGCTTTCATCGTGTAATGAGCGTCGGTGACGCGCATGTGTCTGCGGACACTGGCGCACTTGCCGTGCAAAGAAAAGTACAGGCTTTTGTGCACGCTCTCGGTATGGAACGCAACGACCTACATCATTCTTGCGTGGAATCGCCAGCGTCGGCGCGTTTCATGCTTTCATCGCGTAATGAGTGTCGGTGACGCGCGTGAGTCTGCTGCCACCGGGGCACCTGCCGTACGAAGAAAAGAACAGGCTTTTTTGCAAGCTATCCGTATGGCACCCCACGACCCGATATCATCCTCCCGTGTGATCGCCAGCGTAGGCGCGTGTCATGCTTTCATCGCGTAAAGAGCGTCGGTGACGCGCGTGTATCGGCGCAAACCGGGTCACCTGCCGTACCAAGGAAAGAAGAGGCTTTTGAGCATGTTATTCGTATGGCACCCCACGACCCGTTATCGTCCTTGCGTGTAATCGGTAATTTAGGCGCGTGTCATTCTTTCACCCTGTAATGAGCGTCGGTGACGCGCGTGTCGCCGCCGGGGCACCTGCCGTGCCAAGGAAAGAACAGGCTTTTGTTCATGCTAACCGTACGGCACCCCACGACCCGATATCATCCTAGCGTATAATCGCCAGCGTAGGCCCTTGTCATACTTTTATCGTTTAAAGAGCGTCGGGAACGAGCATGTGTCTGCGGCCTCCTGGGCACCTGCCATACCAAGAAAAAAACAGGATTTGTGCATGCTATCCGTATGGCACGCCACGACCCGATATCATCCTTGCGTGGAATCGCCAGCGTCGGCGCGTGTCATGCTTTCATCGTGTTATGAGCGTCGGTGACGCGCGCGTGTCTGCGGCCTAAGGGGCACCTGCCGTACCAAAGAAAAAACAGGTTTATGTGCATGCTATCCTTATGGCAACCCAGGACACGATATTGTCCTTGCTTGTAATCGCCATCGTAGGGGCGTGTCATGCTTTCATCGTGTAATGAGCGTCGGTGACGCGCATGTGTCTTCGACCACCGGTGCACTGGCGGTACCTAGGAAAGTACAGGCTTTTGTGCATGCTCTTGTTATGGCACCCCACGACCCGATATCTTCCTTGCGTGGAATTGTCAGCTTAGGCGCGTGTCATTCATTCATTGTGCAATGAGCTTCGGTGACGCGCGTGAGTCTGTGGCCACAGGGCACCTGCCGCACAAAAAAGAACAGGCTTTGGGCATACTATTCGTATGGCACCCCACGACTCTATATCGTCCTTGCGTGTAATCGCCAGCGTCGGCGCGTGTCATGCATTGTGTAATGAGCGCCGGTGACGCGCGTGTGTCTGTTGCCACCGCTGCACCGCCGTACCAAGGAAATAACAGGTTTTTGTGCATGCTATTCGTATGGCACGCCACGACCCGATATCATCCTTGCTTGAAATCGCCAGCGTCGGCGCGTGTCAGGCTTTCATCGGGTAATGAGCGTCGGTGACGCGCATGTGTCTGCGGCCTCCGGGCCACCTGCCGCACCAAGAAAAAAATGGCCAGGCTTAGCTTGGTTAAGCCAAGAATTCGTTGCATATCTCTATGGAGTTCCGTGCTGCTTCGTTGACTCGATAGGCTATTGACTCGATCGCCATTGAAACTGCCCATGTAGCAGCGCTCGATCGCCTTTGAGTCAATAGACTATAGGTTCGAGGGCCCTCGAAATGCCCGTGACAGGGGTAAAAGACTGTTCCGGCGAAGGAGCGCAGCTCTTTTATACATATGCCGTGACGTCAATCATAGCGCAGCGCCCCTAGCGGGAGGAGCGAGAGTCTGGTGGTGGCTGCGGCCGCGCGCGACCGCGCCAGTTGGGGCCCAGCTTTTCCCCCATGACGTCACGCGCCGGCGCAGCGCCCGTAGTGGGAGGAGAGGAAGTCAGGTGGTGGCTGGTCGCGCGAGTTGGGGCCCAGCTTTTCCTCCGGCTGTCGTGACGTCACGTCACATGGTTTGGTGGCTGCCCGGCATCGCCCAAGGGCTGAACTGAGTGATTCCAATATGCAACGTATAAAAGAGGCTTTTGTGCATGCTATCCGTATGGCCCCCACGACCCGATAGCATCCTTGCGTGGAATCGCCAGCGTCGGCGCGTGCAATGCTTTTATTGTGTAATGAGCGCCGGTAACGCGCATGTGTCTGCGGCCTCCGGGGCACCTGCCGTACCAAGAAAAAACAGGCTTTTGTGCATGCCATCCCTATGGCACCCGACGACCCCATATCATCATTGCGTGGAATCGGCAACTTGGGCGCGTACCATGCTTTCATCGTGTAAAGAGCGTGGGTGATGCGCATCTGTCTGCGGCTTCCTGGGCACCTGCCGTACCACAGAAAAAACAGGCTATGGCACCACACGACCCGATATCCTTGCGTGGAATCGCCAGCGTCGGCGCGTGTCATTCTTTCTTCGTGTAATGAGCGTCGGTGACGCGCATGTCTGCGGCCTCCGGGGCACCTGCCGTACCAAGAAAAAAGAGGCTTTCGTGCATGCTATCCGTATGGCACCCCAAGACCCGATATCATCCTTGCGTGGAATCGCCAGCGTCGGCGCGTGTCATGCTTTCGTCGTGTAATGTGCGTCGGTGACGCGCGTGCGTCTGCGGCCTCCGGGGCATCTACATTAAAAAGGAAAAAAAAACAGGCTTTTGTGCTGTGGGGACCTGCCCTGCAGCCCCTTGAGTTTGTTTCCCCGCGAGGAACCGTGCAGCGGCAGTCTCACCTCGAGGCTGAGCGCAATCCCTTGTGAGTTACATTAACTTGCAAGAGAGGGCGCCAGCATCGCTGCGTGGGAGACTGCCAAAGCCGGCGCGCGGGAGAGGGGCTTCGGCTGGGATCATCGGCGCTTGCGGACGCGTCGCTCGCGGCTCCGCTCTTCGCCGGCGGGGCGAGGAAGCGACGGGGAGACAGGCTCCCGTACTCGTCCCGTCCGGCCTTCGGAGGATATATCCTTTGCCCTAGCGCGGGCGAACATTCGCTCGGAAACTTGCTGGTGAGTCGGACGACCTTGATTCATAAGCGTAACTTGTTGCTAGCTGGCGTTATTGTTTCTGTAGCAATAAATGCCTGTTTGTGTCAGCCAATGTGTCGTTCCTTTGTTCCCCCGGAGCAAGGCCCGCCGTGGTAGGCGACCGCTCGTTAGCGTACGCGATCACGGGGTGGGGTCCGGGCGTCTTTGAACCGTGTCAGCCGCGATTGAATGGGGAGAACGTACTTATCTCCCCATTCATCCCCCACAGTGCATGCTATTCATATGGCACCCGACGACACGATATCATCATCGCGCGGAATCGGCATCGTCGGCGCGTGTCATGCATTCATCGTGTAATGAGTGTCGGTGACGACGCGAATGAGCCTGCGGCCTCCGGGGCGCCTGCCGCACCAAGAAAAAAACAGGCTTTTGAGCATGCTATCTGAATGGCACCCCACGACCCGATATCATCTTTGCGCGGAATCGCCAGCTTAGGCGCTTATCATGCTTTCACCGTGTAATGAGCGTCGGTGACGCGCATGAGTCTGCGCCTTCCGGAGCACCTACCTTAAAAAGGAAAATCAGGTTTTTGTGCATGCTATCCCTATGGCACCCGCCGACCCGATATCATCATTGCGCGGAATCGTCAGCGTCGGCGCGTGTCATGCATTCTTTGTGTAATGAGCGTCGGTGACGCGCATGAGTCTGCGGCCACCGGTGGACTTGCCATACCAAGGAAAGTAAAGGCTTTTGTGCATGCTATTCTTATGGCACCCCACGATCCGATATCCTCCTTGCGTGTAATCGCCAGCGTAGGCGCGTGTCATGCTTTCATCGTGTAATGAGCGTCGGTGACGCGCCTGTGTCTGCGGCCTCCGGGGCACCTGCCGTACCAAGGAAAAAAGACGCTTTTGTGCATGCTATATTTATGGCACGCCACGACCTTTAATCATCCTTGCGTGGAATCGCCAGCGTCGGCGCGTGTCATGCATTCATCGTGTAATGAGCGTCGGTGACGCGCGTCTGTCTGCGGCCGTCGGGGGCAACTGCCGTGCCAAAGAAAAACAGGCTATGGCACCCCACGACCCGATATACTTGCGTGAAATCGCCAGCTTCGGCGCGTATCATTCTTTCATCGTGTAATGAGCGTCGGTGACGCGCATGTGTGCGGTCTCCGGGGCACCTGCCGTACCATGAAAAATAGGCTTTCGTGCATGCTATCCGTATGGCACCCCAAGACACGATATCAATCTTGCGTAGAATCACTAACGTCGGCGCGTGTCATGCGTTCATCGTGTAATGAGCGTCGATTACAAGCGTGCGTCTACGGCCTCCGGGGCACCTACCTTAAAAAGGAAAAAAACAGGCTTTTGTGCTTGCTATCCGTATGCCACCCGACGACACGGTATCATCATTGCGCGGAATCGGCAGCGTCGGCGCGTGTCATGCATTCATCGTGTAATGAGCGTCGGTGACGCCCACGTGTCTGCGGCCTCCCGGGCACCTGCCGTACCAAGGAAAAACAGGCTTTTGTGCATGCTATCCTTACGGCACCACACGACCCTTTATCATTCTTGCGTGGAATCGCCAGTGTGGGCGCGTGTCATGCTTTCTTCGTTTTATGAGCGTCGGTGACGCGCACGTGTCTGCGGCCTCCGGAGCACCTACCGTACCATTGAAAAAACAAGTTTTTGTGCATGCTATCCGTATGGCACCCCAAGACCCGATACCATCCTTGCTTGGAATCGCCAGCGTTGGCGCGTGTCATGCTTTTATAGTATAATGAGCGCCGGTGACGACGCGAATGTGCCTGTGGCCTCCGGGGCACCTGCCGCACCAAGAAAAAAACAGGATTTTGTGCATGCTATCTGTATGGCACCCCACGACCCGATATCATCCTTGCGCGGAATCGCCAGTGTAGGCGCGTATCATGCTTTCATCGTGTAATGAGCGTCGGTGACGCGCATGGGTCAGCGGCCACATGGTCGCCTGCCGTAGCAAGAAAACAACAGGCTTTTTTGCATGCTATTCGTATGGCACCCCACGACCCGATATCGCCCTTGCGTGTAATCGGTAATTTAGGCGCGCGTCTTGCTTTCATCGTGTAATGAGCGTCGGTGACGCGCGTGTATCTGCGGCCACCGGGAACCTGGCGTACAAAGGAAAAACGGGCTCTTGCGCATGCTATCCGTATGTCACCCCACGACCTGATATCATCCTTGCGTGGAATCGCCAGCGTAGGCGTGTGTCATGCTTTCATTGCGTAAAGAGCGTCGGTGACGCGCTTGTATCTTTGGATACCGGTCACCTGCCGTACCAAGGAAAGAAAAGCCTTTTGTGCATGTTCTTCGCATGGCACCCCACGACCCGATATCGTCCTTGCGTGTAATCGGTAATTTATGGCGCGTGACGTTCTTTCACCCTGTAATGAGCGTCGGTGACGCGGGTGTCTGCTGCCGCCGGGGCACCTGCTGTACAAAATAAAGAACAGTCTTTTGTGCTTGCTATCCGTACTGCACCCCACGACCCGATATCATCCTTGTGTGTAATCGCCATCGTAGGCGCGTGTCATATTTTTATCGTTTAAGGAGCGACGGGTACGCGCATGTGTCTGCGGCCTCCAGGGCACCTGCCGTACCAAGGAAAAACAGGCTTTTGTGCATGCTATCCGTATCTGGTACAAAATCTGGCACAAAACTGGTGCAACGACTGGCTAATGACACTTAATATAAACAAGTGCAAGTATATATCTTTCATCCGTCGCTGTAATCCTCTCCTGTTCCCCGACTCTATCTCTAACGTTCCTATCGACCCTGTCCAATTATATAAATATCTGGTTGTTCATGTTAGTCATGACCTCACGTGGAATAGCCATTCCGCGAACATTATTTAATCTTCTAACAAAACGCTTGGCTTCTTAAAGCGTCATCTCCACTCTGCCCCCAGCATACTAAGCTACTCGCATACAAATCACTAGTTCGATCAAAATTAGAATACGCATCGCCCATCTGGTCTCCGTAACAAGTATACCTCACTAACTCACTTGAATCAGTTCAAAATAGGGCAACTAGATTCATTCATTCCTCATTCTCTTTTGATATCAGCATATCAGCTCTGAAATCGCAGTCCAATCTACCTACTCTTGCACTTCGTAGCCACAGTGCTAGTTTATCCCTATTTCATAAATTCTTTATTGTGAGCTATCACAGGAACCATATATCTGCCCTCCCCCACCACGCATTTCTATTCGCACCGGACATCAGCAGCAGATATCTCGGCCACGAGCACGCACAACAACTTTTTCTTCATCATTCTTTCCCCGGACTGCTAGCGACTGGAACAGCCTTCCCCATGAACTTGCTGCTATCACATGCCAAACTATGTTGAATAAACAAATTACGCGTTTCCTTGCATCACGATAATCATTTTTCGTTGTATAACGCGCTCAATTTTTGTGTACTTTTTCTGTTGTTAATCTATATGTGCACCACCCCTTATGTAATACCCTCACACGAGAGTCTAAGGAGATAAAGTGAAGTGAAGTATGGCACCCAACGACCTGATATCCTTGCGTGGAATCGTCATCGCCGGCGCGTGTCTGGCTTGCATCGTGTTATGAGCGTCGGTGATGCGCACGTGTCTGCTGCCACCGGTGCACTGGCCGTACCAAGGAAAGTACAGGCTTTTGTGCATGCTCTTCTTATGGCACCCCACGACCCGATATCTTCCTTGCGTGGAATTGTCAGCTTAGGCGCGTGTCATGCTTTCATTGTGCAATGAGCTTCGGTGACGCGCGTGAGTCTGTGGCCACAGGGCAGCTGCCGCACAAAAAAAGAACAGGCTTTTGTGAATACTATTCGTATGGCACCCCACGACACTATATCGTCCTTGCGTGTAATCGCCAGCGTCGGTGCGTGTCTTGCATAGTGTAATGAGCGCCGGTGACGCGCGTGTGTCTGTTGCCACCGGTGCACCTGCCGTACCAAGGAAATAACAGGTTTTTGTGCATGCTATTCATATGCCACGCCACGACCCGATATCATCCTTGCTTGTAATCACCAGCGTAGGCGCGTGTCATGCTTCCATTGTGTAATGAGCGTCGGGGACGCGCATGTGTCTGCGGCCTCCGGGGCACCTGCCGCACCAAGAAAACAACAGGCTTATGTGCATGCTATCCGTATGGCCCCCACGACCCGATAGATCCTTGCGAGGAATAGCCAGCGTCGGCGCGTGCAATGCTTTTATTATGTAATGAGCGCCGGTAACGCGCGTGTGTCTGCGGCCTCCGGGCACCTGCCGTACCAAGAAAAACAGGCTTTTCTGCATGCTATCTGTATGGCACCCCACGACTCGATATTATCATTGCGCGGAATTGCCAGCGTAGGCGCGTATCATGCTTTCTTCGCGTAATGAGCGTCGGTGACGCGTACGTGTCTGCGGCTTCCGGGGCACCTGCCGTACCAAGAAAAAAAGAGGCTTTTCGGCATGCTATCCTTATGGCACCCGACGACCCGATATCATCATTGCGCGGAATCCGCAGCGTCGGAGCGTGTCATGCATTCATTTTGTAATGAGCGTCGGTGACGGGCGTGTGTCTGCGGCCTCCGGGGCAACTGCCGTACCAAAGAAAAAACAGGCTATGGCACCCCACGACCCGATATCCTTGCCTGGAATCGCCAGCGTCGTAGCGTGTCATTCTTTCATCGTGTAATGAGCGCCGGTGACGCGCATGTTGCGGCCTCCGGGGCACCTGCCGTACCAAGAAAAAAGAGGCTTTCGTGCATGCTATCCGCATGGCACTCCAAGACCCGATATCATTCTTGCGTAGAATAGCCAGCGTCGGCGCGTATTATGCTTTCATCGTGTAATGAGCGTCGGTGACGCGCATGAGTCTGTGACCACCGGGGCACCTACCTTAAAAAGGAATAAAAACAGGCTTTTGTGCATGCTATCCGTATGGCACCTGACGACCCGATATCATCATTGCGCGGAATCGGCAGCGTCGGCGCGTGTCATGCATTCATCGTGTAATGAGCGTCGGTGACGCGTACGTGTCTTCGGCCTCCGTGGCACCTGCCGTACCAAGGAAAAAACAGGCTTTTGTGCATGCCATCCTACTGGCACCCCACGACCCCTTATCATCCTTCCGTGGAATTGCCAGCGTGGGTGCGCGTCAGGCTTTCATCGTGTAATGACCGTCGGTGACGCGCGTGTGTATGCGACCACAGGGGCACCTACCGTACCAGAGAAAAAACAGGTTTTTGTGCATTCTATCCGTATGGCACCCCGCGACCCGGCATCATCCTTGCGTGGAAACGCCAGCATCGGCCCGTATCATGCTTTCATTGGGTAATGAGCGTCGGCGACGCGCATGTGTCTGCGGCCACCGGGGCACCTGCCGCACTAAGAAAAAAAGAGGCTTTTGTGCATGCTATCCGTATGGCACCCCACGACTCGATATTATCCTTGAGCAGAATTGCCAGCGTAGGTGCGTATCATGCTTTCTTCGTGTAATGAGCGTCGGTGACGCGCCTGTGTCTGCGGCCTCCGGGGCACGTGCCGTACCAAGGAAAAAAGACGCTTTTGTGCATGCTATATTTATGGCACCCCACGACCTTTAATCATCCTTGCGTGGAATCCGCAGCGTCGGAGCGTGTCATGCATTCATCGTGTAATGAGTATCGGTGACTGGCGTGTGTCTGCGGCCTCCGGGGCAACTGCCGTACCAAAGAAAAACAGGCTGTGGCACCCCACGACCCGATATCCTTGCCTGGAATCGCCAGCGTCGGCGCGTGTCATTCTTTCATCGTGTAATGAGCGTCGGTGACGCGCATGTCTGCGGCCTCCGGGGCACCTGCCGTACCAAGAAAAAAGAGGCTTTCGTGCATGCTATCCGTATGGCAACCCATGACCCGATATCATTCTTTCGTGGAATCGGCAGCGTCGGGGCGTGTCATGCATTCATCGTGTAATGAGCGTCGGTGACGCACACGTGTCTGCGGCCTCCGTGGCACCTACCTTAAAAAGGAAAAAAAAGAGGATAGTGTGCATGCTATCCGTATGGCACCCAACGACCGGATATCATCATTGCGCGGAATCGGCAACGTCGGGGCGTGTCATGCATTAATCGTGCAATGAGCGTCGGTGACGCGCGCGTGTCAGCGGCCTCCCTCCGGGGCACCTGCCGTACCAAGGAAAAAAGAGGCTTTTGTGCATGCTGTCCTTATGACACCCCACGACCCGATGTCATCCTTTCATGGAATCGCGGCGTAGGCGCGTGTCATCCTTTCATCCTTTAATGAACTTTGGTTACGCGCGTGTGTCTGTTGCCACAGGGGCACCTGCCGCACAAAAAAAGAAGAGGCTTTTGTGCATGCTATTCGTATGGCACCCCACGACACTATATCGTCCTTGCGTGTAATCGCCAGCGTCGGTGCGTGTCATGCTTTCATTGCGTAATGAGCGTCGGTGACGCGTGTGTGTCTGTTGCCACCGGTTCACCTGCCGTACCGAGAAAAAAAAGACTTTTGTGCATGCTATCTGTATGGCACCCCACGACCCGATATCATCGTTGCGCGGAATCGCCAGCGTCGGCGGGAGTCATGCTTTCAGCGTGTAATGAGCGTCGGTGACGCGCGTGGGTCTGTGGCCACCGGGGCACCTGCCTTACCAAAGAAAGAACAGGCTTTTGTGCATGCTATTCGTATTGCACCCCACTAAGCGATATCGTTCTTGCGTGTAATCGCCATTGTAGGCGCGTGTCATGCTTTCATCGCATTATGAGCGTCGGTGACGCGCGTGAGTCTGTTGTCACCGGGGAACCTGCTGTTCCAAGGAAAGAACCGGCTTTTGTGCAGGCTATTCGTATGGCACCCCACACCCCTTTATCGTCGTGTGCAATCGCCAGCGTAGGCGCGTGTCATGCTTTTAGCGTTTAAGGAGTGTCGGGACGAGCATGTGTCTGTGGCCACCGGGGCTCTTGTCGTACCAAGAAAAGAACAGGCTTTTTTGCAAGAAATCCGCTTGGCACCCCACGACTCGATATCATTCTCCCGTGTAACCGCCAGCTTTGGCGCGTGTCATGCTTTCATCGTGTAAAGAGCGTCGATGACGCGCGTGCATCTGTGGGCACCGGGTCACCTGCCGTACCAAGGAAAGTAAAGGCTTTTGTGCATGTTAATCGTATGGCACTCCACGACCCGATATCGTCCTTGCGTGTAACCTGTAATTTAGGCGCGTGTCATTATTTCACCGTGTAATGAGCGTCGGGAACGCAAGTGTCTGTTGCCGCCGGGACACCTGCCGTACCAAGGAAAGAACAGGTTTTTGTGCATGCGATCCGTACGGCACCCCACGACCCAATACCATCCTTGCGTGTAATCGCCAGCGTAGGCGCGTGTCATGCTTTTATCGTTTAAGGAGCGTCAGGGCGAGCATGTGTCTGCTGTCACCGGGGCGCCTGCCGTATTAAGAAAAAAACGGGCTTTTGTGCAAGCTATCCGTATGGCACCCCAAGAGCCGATATCACCCTCGCGTGTAATTGCCAGCGTTGGCGCGTGTGTTGCTTTCATCATGTAATGAGCATAGGTGACGCGCTTCTGTCTATTGCCAGCGGGGCACCTGCCGTACCAAGGAAAGAACAGGCTTTTGTGCAGGCTTTTGTACGTTTTAAAGAGCATTCACTCAGATTTCTACCTCATCATATCGCACCAGTGTTAATGCATTTCCTCCATGTCTTATGATGCCGAATTTGGTTCTAAGCCGCGAGGGCATACATTCAGTTTTAATAAATAAAAAAACACAGGTCACATGGCGCCGATGGCAATCCTAATGTTTTTCTCCATCCGTACTCTGAGATCATTTCCTACTACATTTACGTGAATTTTAATGCCTAACTTGATCAAAGTTGCCTGCCTAGTGACTGGTTAGTCGCAAGAGTAGTGCCAGTGTTTAAGTCCGGGGAAAAGTCATATGCTGGAAACTGCCGGCCTATTGCACTTATATATACGTGTTGCAAGTTGCTTGAGCACATAATAGCTCATCATATATCATAATATATTGAATCAGTCAACTTTGTCGAATTTCAGCATGTGTTCCCTAAAAACGTGTCCACTTCAACGCAGCTATTATTCGTTATTCATAACTATTCTCTGGCATTTGATAAACGCGAAAAAATAGGTGCAATTTTATTGGATTTATCTAAGGCATTTGATTGTGTGCAGCACAACTTGCTTATTGGGAGGCTAAAAGAAATCTGCACGCCGACAATCTTATCAGTTTCTTTGGAGTATACCTACAGAATCGCACAGTTTGTTGAATGTGGTGGAATGAGGTCTGAGTGTCTGCATGTTCTGTCCGGTGTACCGCAGCGATCTGTGCTGGGAGTGCTTTGTTCCTCATATATATTAATGATATTACTCAAAATGATGATGAAAGTATCACTGTAAACTTGCTTGCCGATGATTGTGTCATTTGTTCCGTCACCAAGAATTCTTCCTGTCAGCAACTACTGAATACCAATTTATGTAAACTCGCAGACTGGTGTGAACAAAGAGCGATGAAAATCAATTTTTCTAAAACTGCGTCAATGACAATTACAACTAAGAAACAACCCCTACAATAAGCTTACAAATCTGGAGATCAATACATAAATGAAGTCCCATCCATTAAATATCTAGGCCTGACACTTACTACCAATATTAAATGGGATATGCATCTCAATGATATATGCTCGAAATGATTCAGGAAATAATGCTACCTACGCAAGAAATTAAAAGGGTCCCCATTGAGCGTTAAACTTGTAAAATATTGCACTATGATTCGACCAGTCCTAGAGTACGCGTCTATTTTGTGGGATCCGTATCATGTAAAAACATCGAGCAGGTGGATGTAAAAACATCGAGCAGGTGAAGTGCATCCAATGTCATGCAGCCAGGTTCATCTCATCAGATTACTGGAAAAGTTCTTCCGTTAAAAATATGCTGAAGCAGAATAAGTTTTATTCGCTCCAGATGCGCAGCCATATTGCCAGGTTAAAATTCTTGCAAAACTATATCATAACAAAACAGGATTGCCACGTGATTAGTATTTAAATTCTGCACCACAAAGATCCTCAAGGCTGAAACACACAAAAGTGATAAGGCCATACAATGACATGACTAAGCAGTTCCAAAAAAATCTTTTTACCTGCGCACATTCGAACAATGGAATCGCCTGCCTGCTTCGGTTGTTGAATATACTAACATTAATACCTGTGAGCGTTCTTTGCAAGCTTACTTTTCGTAACCCTCTCCTGCCTGGGCAGCACTGCTGCCTGCAGTATTTTGAAATAAATGAAATAAATGCTATTCTTATGTCAACCCATGACCCGATATCGTTCTTGCGTGTAATCGTCAGCGTCGGCGCGTGCCATGCTTTCATCATGTAATGAGCGGTGGTGACGCGCGTGTATCTGTGGCCATCGGGACACCTGCCGTACCAAGGAAAAAAACAGGCTTTTGTGTATGTTATTCGTAAGGCACCCCACGACCCGATATCATCCTTGCGTGAAAACGCCAGCGTTAGCGCGTGTCATGCTGTCATCGTGTAATGATCGTCGGTGTCGCGCGTGCATCTGTGGCCACCTAGTCACCTGTCGTACCAAGGAAAGAAAAGGCTTTTGTGCATGTTATTCGTATGGCAACGCAGGACCCGATATCGTCCTTGCGTGCAATCGGTAATTTAAGCGCGTGTCATTCATTCACCCTGTAATGAGCGTCGGTGACGCTTGTGACTGTTGCCGCCGGGGCACCTGCCGTACCAAGGAAGGAACAGGCTTTTGAGCATGCTATCCGTACGGCACCCCACGACCCGATATCATCCTTGCGTGTAATCGCCAGCGTAGGTGCCTGTCATGCTTTCATCGTTTAAGCAGCGTCGGGGACGAGCTTGTGTCTGCGGCCACCTGGGCGACTACCGTACCAAGAAAAGAACAGGCTTTTTGCAAGCTATTCGTATGGCAGCCCACGACCCGATATCATCCTCGCATGTAATCGCCAGCGTTGGCACATGTCATGCTGTCATCGTGTAATGAGCGTCGGTGACGCGCGTGTATCTGTGGCCACCGAGTCACCTGCCGTACCAAGGAAAGAAAAGGCTTTTGTGCATGTTATTCCTATGACACCCCACGACCCGATATCGTTCTTGCATCTAATCGCCAGCGTCGGCGCGTGTCATGCTTTCATTGTGTAATGAGCGTCGGTGACGCACTTTTACCTGTGGCCACCGGGGCACCTGCTGTACCAAGGAAAGAACGGGCTTTTGTACATGCTATTTGTATGTCACCCCACGACCCGATATCGTCCCTGCGTTCAATCGCCAGCGTCAGCGAGTGTCATGATTTCGTCGTGTAATGCGCGTCGGTGACGCTCGTATATCGGTGGCCACTGGGGCACCTGCCGTTCCAAGGAAAGAACAGGATTTGTGCATGCTGTCTGTACGGCACCCCACGACCCCATATCATCCTTGCGTGCAATCGCCAGCTTCGGCGCGTGTCATGCTTTCATCGCGTAAAGAGGCTCGGTGACGCGCGTGTATCTGTGGCCTAGGGGGCACCTGCCGTACCAAGGAAAAAACAGGTTTATGTGCATGCTATCCGTATGGCAACCCAGGACCCGATATTGTCCTTGCTTGTAATCGCCATCGTAGGGGCGTGTCATGCTTTCATCGTGCAAAGAGCGTCGGTGACGCGCATGGGTCTGCGGCCTCTGGGGCACCTACCTTAATAAGGAAAAAAAGAGGATAGTGCGCATGCTATCCGTATGGCACCCGACGACCCGATATCATCATTGCGCGGAATCGGCAGCGCCGGGGCGTGTCATGCATTCATCGTGTAATGAGCGCCGGTGACGCGCGTGTGTATGCGGCTACCGGGGCACCTGCCGCTCCAAGGAAAAAACAGGCTTTTGTGCATGCTATCCGAATGGCAACCCACGACCCGATATCATCATTGCGTGCAATCGTCAGAGGCCGCGCGTGTCACGCTTTCATAGTTTTACGAGCGTCGGTGACGCGCACGTGTCTGCGGCCTCCGGGGCACCTACCGTACCAGGGAAAAACAGGTTTTTGTGCATGCTATCCGTATGGCACCCCGCGACCCGGTATCATCCTTGCGTGGAAACGCCAGCATCGGCTCGTATCATGCTTTCATCGTGTAATGAGCGTCGGTGACGCGCATGTGTCTGCGGCCTCCGGGGCACTTGCCGCACCAAGAAAACAAGAGACTCTTGTGCATGCTGTCCGTATGGCACCCCACGACCCGATACCATCCTTGCGTGGAATCGTCAGCCTCGGCGCGTGTCATGCTTTCATCGTGTAATGAGCGTCGGTGAAGCGCATGAGCCTGCGGCTTCCGGGGCACCTACTTTAAAAAGAAAAAAACAGGTTTTTGTGCATGCTATCCCTAAGGCACCCGACGACCCGATATTATCATTGCGCGGAATTGGCAGCGTCGGCGCGTGTCATGCATTCATCGTGTAATGCGCGTCGGCGACGCGCACGTGTCTCCGGCCTCCGGGGCACTTGCCGTACCAAGGAAAAAACAGGCGTTGGTGCAGGCTACCCTTATGGGACCCCACGACCTTTTATCATCCTTGCGTGGAATCGCCAGCGTGGGCACGCGTCAGGCTTTCATCGTGTAATGAGCGTCGGTGACGCGCATGTGAATGCAGCCAGCGGTGCACCTGCCGTACTAAGGAAAGAACAGGCTTTTGTGCAGGCTATTTGTATGGCACCCCACGACCCGATAGCATCCTCCCGTGTAACCGCCAGCTTTGGCGCGTGTCATGCTTTCATCGTGTAAAGAGCGTCGATGACGCGCGTGCATCTGTGGGCACCGGGTCACCTGCCGTACCAAGGAAAGTAAAAGCTTTTGTGCATGTTAATCGTATGGCACTCCTCGACCCGATATCGTCCTTGTGTGTAATCAGTAATTTAGGCGCGTGTCATTCTTTCTCCCTGTAATGAGCGTCGGTGACGCAAGTGTCTGTTGCCGCCAGGACACCTGCCGTACCAAGGAAAGAACAGGCTTTTGTGCATGCGATCCGTACGGCACCCCACGACCCAATACCATCCTTGCGTGTAATCGCCAGCGTAGGCGCGTGTCATGCTTTTATCGTTTAAGGAGCGTCGGGGCGAGCATGTGTCTGCTGTCACCGGGGCGCCTGCCGTATCAAGAAAAAAACAGGCTTTTGTGCAAGCTATCCATATGGCACCCCAAGACCCGATATCACCCTCGCGTGTAATTGCCAGGTTGGCACGTGTCATGCTGTTATCGTGTAATGAGCGTCGGTTACGCGTACGTGCATGCGGCCTCCGGGGCACCTGCCGTACCAAGAAATAAAAGACCTTTGTGCATGCTATCTGTATGCCACCCCACGACCCGATATCATCCTTGCGCGGAATCACCAGCGTCGGCGGGAGTCATGCTTTCATCGTGTAATGAGCGTCGGTGACGCGCATGTGTCTGCGGTCTCAGGGGCACCCGCCGTATCAAGAAAAAACAGGCTTTTGTGCATGCTATCTGTATGGCACCCCACGACCCGATATCATCCTAGCGTGGAATCGCCACCGTCGGCGCGTGTCATGCTTTCATCGTGTAATGAGCGTCGGTGAAGTGCATGTATCTGTGGCCACTGGGCCACCTGCCGTACCGAGGAAAGAACAGGCTTTTGTGCATGCTATTCGAATGGCACCCCACGACCAGATATCATCCTTGCGTGGAATCGCCAGCGTCGGAGCTTCTCATGCTTTTATTGTGTAATGAGCATCGGTGACGCGCGTGTGTCTGTTGCCAGCGGGGCACCTGCCGTACCAAGGAAAGTACAGGCTTTTGTGCAGGCTTTTGTTCGTTTTAAAGAGCATTGACTCAGATTTCTACCTCATCATGTCGCAACAGTGTTAATGCATTTCCTCCATGTGTTAAGATGCCGAATTTGGTTCTAAGCCGGAGAGGGCATACACTCACTTTTATTAAATATAAAAACACAAAAGTCACATGGCGCCGATGGCATTCCTAACGTTTTCCCCATCCGTACTCTGAGATCATTTCCTACTACGTTTACGTGATTATTAATGCCTCACTTGATCAAATTTGCCTGCCTAGTGACTGGTTAGTCGCAACAGTAGTGCCAGTGTTTAAGTCCAGTGAAAAGTCATATGCTGGAAACTGCCGGCCTATTGCACTTATATATACGTGTTGCAAGTTGCTTGAACACATAATAGCTCATCATATATCCAAATATATTGAATCGGTCAACTTTGTCGAATTTTAGCATGTGTTTCCTAAAAACGTGTCCACTTCAACGCAGCTATTATTCGTTATTCATGACTATTCTCTGGCATTTAATGAACGCGAAAAAATAGATTCAACTTTATTGGATTTATCTAAGGCATTTGGTTGTGTGCAGCACAACTTGCTTATTGGGAGGCTAAAAGAAATCTGCATGCCAGACATTCTTATCAGTTTGTTTAACGTGTACCTACAGAATCGCACAGTTTGTTGAATGTGGTGGAATAAGGTCTGAGTGTCTGCATGTTCTGTCCGGTGTACTGCAGCGATCTGTTCTGGGAGTGCTTTGTTCCTCATAAATAATAATGATATTGCTCAAAATGATGATCAAAGTATCACTGTAAACTTGCTTGCCGATGATTGTGTCATTTGTTCCGTCACCAAGATTCCTTCCTGTCAGCAACTACTAAATACCAATTTATGTAAACTCGCGGACTGTTGTGAACAAAGAGCGATGAAAATCAATTTTTCTAAAACTGCGTCAATGACAATTACAACTAAGAAACATCCCCTACAATACGCTTACAAAACTGGAGATCAATACATAAATGACGTCCCATCCATTAAATATCTACGCCTGACACTTACTACCAATATTAAATGGGATATGCATCTCAATGATATATGCTCGAAATGATTCAGGAAATAATGCTACCTACGCAAGAAATTAAAAGGGTCCCCATTTAGCGTAAAACTTGTAAAATATCGCACTATGATTCGACCAGTCCTATAGTACGCGTCTATTTTGTTTGATCCGTATCATGTAAAAACATCGAGCAGGTGGAATGCATCCAATGTCATGCAGCCAGCTTCATCTCATCCGATTACCGGAAATGTTCTTCCGTTAAAAATATGCTGAAGCAGAATAAGTTTTAGTCGCTCCAGATGCGCAGCCATATTGCCAGGTTAAAATTTTTGCAAAACTATATCATAACAAAACAGGATTGCCACGTGATTAGTATTTACATTCTGCACCACAAAGATCATCAAGGCTGAATCACACAAAAGTGATAAGGCCATACAATGACAGTACTAAGCAGTTCCAAAAAAATCTTTTTACCTGTGCACATTCGAACTATGGAATCGCCTGCCTGCTTCGGTTGTTGAATGTACTAACATTAATACCTGTGAGCGTTCTTTGCAAGCTTACTTTTTGTAACCGTCTCCTGCCTTGGCAGCACTGCTGCCTGCAGTATTTTGAAATAAATGAAATAAATGCTATTCTTATGTCACCCCATGACCCGATATAGTTCTTGCGTGTAATCGTCAGCGTCGACGCGTGCCATGCTTTCATCATGTAATGAGCGGCGGTGACGCGCGTGTATCTGTGGCCATCGGGACACCTGCCGTACCAAGGAAAAAACAGGCTTTTGTGTATGTTATTCGTATGGCAATGCAGGACCCGATATCGTCCTTGCGTGCAATCGGTAATTTAAGCGCGTGTCATTCTTTCACCCTGTAATGAGCGTCGGTGACGCGCGTGGCTGTTGCCGCCGGGGCACCTGCCCTACCAAGGAAAGAACAGGCTTTTTGTTCATGCTATCCGTACGGCTCCCCACGACGCGATATCATCCTAGCGTGTGATCGTCAGCGTAGGCGCGTGTCATACTTTTATCGTTTAAAGAGCCTCGGGGACGAGCATGTGTCTGCGGCCTCCTGGGCACCCGCCATACCAAGAAAAAAACAAGATTTGTGCATGCTATCCGTATGGCACGCCACGACCCGATATCATCCTTGCGTGGAATCGCCAGCGTCGGCGCGTGTCATGCTTTCATCGTGTTATGAGCGTCGGTGACGCGCGCGAGCCTGCGGCCTAGGGGGCACCTGCCGTACCAAGGAAAAAACAGGTTTATGTGCATGCTATCCGTATGGCAACCGAGGACCCGATATTGTCCTTGCTTGTAATCGCCATCGTAGGGGCGTGTCATGCTTTCATCGTGTAAAGAGCGTCGGTGACGCGCATGTGTCTTCGACCACAGGTGCACTTGCAGTACCAAGGAAAGTACAGGCTTTTGTGCATGCTCTTCTTATGGCACCCCACGACCCGATATCTTCCTTGCGTGGAATCTCCAGCTTAGGCGCGTGTCATGCTTTCATTGTGCAATGAGCTTCGGTGACGCGCGTGAGTCTGTTGCCACAGGGCACCTGCCGCACAAAAAAGAACAGGCTTTTGTGCATACTATTCGTATGGCACCCCACGAACCGATATCGCCCTTGCGTGTAATAGGTAATTTAGGCGTGCGTCTTGCTTTCATCGTTTAATTAGCGTCGGTGACGCGCATGTGTCTTCGACCCAGCAGCAGCGGCAGCGGTGACGCCGATTGCCTTCATGCCTGGAAGTTAATCTCTCGACAACTTTCGCACGAGATTCTACCATCGTGCACGAGCTGCGCACATCTATCGAAGACACCCCCAGCCGTCAGGAACGAGGAAACGCCCTCGACGGATTCCTACAAAAGAGGCCTACTACCGAAGGAATCTACACTCACCCAGCAGCAGCGGCAGCGGTGACGCCGATTGCCTTCATGCCTGGAAGTTAATCTCTCGACAACTTGCGCAGGTTGGTCGACCCTTTTTGAACGGCTCTTGCTTAGGTTTTCCGTCAGTTGTGTATGGTGTCGGCCGCCGCTGCTGCTGTGTGCTGAGTGCATCAGTCTAAACAGTGAGTCTGAGTGCGTCAGGCAAAAATGTCTGATGAATGTCTTTCATGTCATGAAAAACTTTCTGACGATGAAGTGTTCTTGTCGTGCGCGGAGTGTGAGTATAATTAACACATAGGCGCCTGCTCAGGAGTAAATCAGGCCAACTACAAGAAAAAATCGGAGATCGCAAAAAAACATGGAAGTGCGCCACTTGCAAAACTTCACAAGCCCGTGGTAGTAGTCAGGGCACAACAAAGCAGAAAGAGGCCGGCCTAGACTTGGCAAAAGAAATTGCTGACATACAGAGCAAGCTTGCTACTGTACTGGAAATGAAGTCGAAATTAGACAACATTGAGGCTATTATGACCACCGTGGGCTGCATTGAGAGCTCAGTAAAAGCAATGTCTGATAAATACGAAGAAGTCCTCACGCGCATGGAAACTCAGTGCAGACATAACTGGCTTAAAGAAACGCATGGAAAAGCTTGAAGAAAAAGTTGATGACCAAGAAACAAAGAAACTGAGGCAAGAGATCAACAATCTCGAGCAGTATAGCAGACAGCAGAATATGGAAATACATGGACTGCGTCAGCATACCGACGAAAAGCTTTTAGACAAAATTAACCTTCTGGCCGATGAACTTGAGATTGCTCGACTTTCCGAGGCCGACGTTGAGGCAGTGCATCGACTTCCACTCAGGGGCGATAAAGACGCTTCGGAAAGGATAGCACCTGTGCTAGTTCGCTTTTCATCTCGTGTGACAAGGGACAAATGGCTAAGCAAGAAGAATGAACTGAAGGACAAACAGTCAAAGATATTCTTAAACGAGAACCTTACAGCACAAAATAAGGACTTGTTGTGGAGAATGAAGTCGAAGGCGAAAGAAAAGGAATACGAGTTTGCCTGGGTTAAGAACGGAAAGCTGTTTGTGCGTCGGGCCCCTCGTAGCAAGATTATCAGGATCGCTTCTGTCGATGATCTAGAGAAAATACGATAAGGATTCTGATGGGCCAAGAGTTGCTTACTTACTGGCTTTATGCCAATGACAAACTGCATTTCTAAAGGCGGCTATCATGACGCTGTTTCTTTCCGTGATTACAAGACTCGTTGTGCTAAGGCCTTTTCTGTCTGCCACCTAAATGCTCAAAGCCTACGAACAAAAAAGGACGCGTGGGATATGCTTCTGGACTCGTTAAATCATCGGTTTGACTTGTTCGCTTTCACTGAGACCTGGTTTTCCAATGAAATGAATGTTATTGAATTTAGCAGGTACAAACATACGTCAATTTTTCGTACTAATACAAGAGGCGGAGGCGTGACCGTTTATGTCAAGGAAAATTTAAGTTGCAGTGTAATCTCAAAATATTGCCGAATTAGTCCTCATTTTGAGACGGTTATGATAAAGTGCGAGAGCATAGTATGTGAGGTAGTATACCGACCTCCATCTGGAACACTATGTTTCTTGAATTTCTTGAAGAAATGTTGGAGTGCTGCATACAATATAGCTCATCGGTTGTTTTCCTTGGTGATTTCAATGTAGACATTCTTTGTCCTGATTTGAATAATCAAAAACTTACTGATGTGTTTCTTTTATACGGGTATGAAAATGTAATTTATGTACCGACAAGAGTAACAAACAATTCTGGAACCTTGTTAGATCTTTGTTTCACGAACTGTAGCTCAGCCGATATTGAATCTAGTGTTTTATTAGCGGACCTGAGCGACCATCTACCGATCTTTATTTTTCTAACACACCTTACACAACACACGGCGCGACCCTCGCGCACGTGGATTCAGTACACGGTTATTAATGAAGAAACAATTAAGATATTTGAAAGACTAACAGCGCAAACAAATTGGGATGACGTTTACTGTTCAGAGGACCCAGTAATGGCGTATAATTTATTTTCAGAGAAAGTTGAGAACACTTATAAACAATCATTTCCAGTATTAGAATTCAGGAAAACTAGGAAAATAAGAAAGCCGTGGATTAACAGAACACTTTTAAACAGAATCAAGGAACGTGATAGACTTTTCGCTCTATTTATCAGAACTAGAGCTCGGACTACTTAAATCAATATGAGAAAATAAGAAACAAACTAGGACATGACATTAAAAAAGCGCGCCATTCCTACTACGAAAACAAGTTTGCAGGTGTCATCAACAACCCAAGAAAAATGTGGCAAACCGCAAACCATCTCATGTCAAACACTCAGAAGAAAGAACTCAAGGAATTGAATATTGAAGGCACAACTTATACGGGAACCTCGCTAGCAAATAAATTCAACAAACACTTCCTAAACGCAGGAGCATTTAATACGAACAACGCGGATAGCTCTAACCTTGACTGCAAATCATATATGGGTTCGGCTGTTGCGGGTTCAATCTATTTGACTCCTACTACAGAGGCAGAAATATTTACGCTACTAAAAAAGCTAAGTAACAGTAGTGCTTGCGGAGTGGATAACTTGAAAGCGCAACCAATAAAATCAGTTGCACATCTATTTAGCCGCCCTTTGTCGCATATATGCAATTTGATCCTAAGTTCGGGTGTCTTTCCTGATAAACTGAAAATCGCAAGAGTATCCGTTGTTCATAAAGGAGGTGATAAATGTAGCCTTAATAACTACAGACCTATCTCTGTCTTGCCAATTTTTTCTAAAATAATAGAACAAGTTATAAATACACGCCTTCTAAACTACTTCCAGCAAAACGACGTCATAGTAGAACAACAGTATGGGTTCCAAAAATGTAAGTCAATGGAGACGGCCCTTCTATATATTAAAGATCAAATAATAGATAACTTTGAGCATAAATTGTACACAGTAGGATTGTTTCTTGATTTCAAAAAAGCATTCGACTCTATCAAACATGAAATCGTACTGCAAAAGTTACCCAACTACGGAATTAGAGGCGTTGCTCTCGACTTAATTAAGAGTTACCTGTCAAACAGATTTCAGTACACAGCGGTAGGCAAAGCGCAGTCAGATATTAGTGTTATCGCATATGGGATACCACAAGGGTCTATACTTGGTCCATTATTGTTTCTGTTATATATCAATGATATTGTAAATATTCCACTAACCCCGCAAATTATCCTGTATGCTGATGACACTAACGCCTTTTTTTCTGGTGCGAATATTGTAGATATTAAGAGGCAGGCGAATGTCTGGCTGTGTAACCTATCGGTATGGCTCGACGTAAATAAACTAGCCCTAAACACGAACAAAACAAAATATATTGTATTTCGACCAAAAAATAAATGTACGTCAGACATTCTTCTGCGCTTCGGCAATGAACAGATCGAACGCGTTGTATCACATAAATTTCTAGGTGTAATCTTTCAGGAACACCTAAACTGGTCTGCACATGTCGCAAAAGTTTGAACAGATATCTCAAGAACGATTGGGCTCACCTATAAACTAAAGAATTTGCTACCACCATGGTTAAAAAAGCAATTGTATTATGCACTAATACACTCTCGTCTACACTACTGTCTTCTTGTATGGGGTACGACCACAAAAACAAATTTAGAAAACCTACATGTACTACAAAAACATTTTCTGCGCCAAATAGAAAATGTCCCACGCCGAACTCATACAGCACCGTTATTCCAAAAACACCGAATCCTGACTATCACAAACATCCTATGTAAAAAACTAGCAGTAGCTATATACACTCAAATCAAACAGAATGCATCATCGTTCACAGAGAAATATCTTCATAAAGAACACATGTACAATCTCCGGCATACCATTTATAACAGACAGGATTCGTACAAACTACGGAACACAAAAGTTAACATATCAGATTCCTGACTTCTTGAATAAGCACGCCATGGTTATGAATATTATTACTGACAGTTCTTCAGCTCTAGCCTTTAACAGAAACATTAACACATTTTTTCTTAGCACACAATTTTGACTATTTATTTTTTTTTTCTGGGTTCCAAGTAGACACCAGATGGTTTTTGTTGTGAATGTTTTATTGTTCCCGCTTGTTTATTTTCTCTGCCTATTACTGCATGCGATTTATATTGGCTGTTTGTTTCCTCGCAGTATGACTTAGCTCTGTATGCTATGCTGTATAAATGTGTTCCTTTTATGTTGATCGAAACTTTGTTCAACGATGTGACTGTACCTGCTGTTGAGTGATGTGTTTGGGAAGGGGGGAAGGGGGCCGACACTGAGTCAGGCATTAATTTGCCTTTATGTCGGCCTCCTAGGCACCTATTACTGCTGCCTGAATAAAATGACTTTGACTTTGACTTTGACTTTGACCACCGGTGCACTTGCCGTACCAAGGAAAGTACAGGCTTTTGTGCATACTCTTCTTATGGCAACCCACGACCCAAAATCTTCCTTGCGTGGAATCTCCAGCTTAGGCGCGTGTCATGCTTTCATTGTGCAATGAGCTTCGGTGACGCGCGTGAGTCTGTTGCCACAGGGCACCTGCCGCACAAAAAAGAAGAGGCTTTTGTGCATACTATTCGTATGGCACCCCACGACACTATACCGTCCTTGCGTGTAATCGCCAGTGTCGGCGCGTGTCTTGCATTGTGTAATGAGCGCCGGTGACGCGCGTGTGTCTGTTGCCACCGGTGCACCTGCCGTACCAAGGAAATAACAGGTTTTTGTGCATGCTATTCGTATGGCACGCCACGACCCGATATCATCCTTGCGTGGAATCGCCAGCGTCTGCGCGTGCAATGCTTTTATTATGTATTGAACGCCGGTAACGCGCATGTGTCTGCGGCCTCCGGGGCACCTGCCGTAACAAGAAAAAACAGGCTTTTCTGCATGCTATCTGTATGGCAACCCACGACCCGATATCATCATTGCGTGGAATCCGCAGCGTCGGAGCGTGTCATGCATTCATCGTGTAATGAGCGTCGGTGACGGGCGTGTGTCTGCGGCTTCCGGGGCACCTACCTTAAAAAGGAAAAAACAGGTTTTTGTGCATGCTATCCCTATGGCACCCGACGACCCTATATCATCGTTGCGCGGAATCGGCAGCGTCGGCGCGTGTCATGCATTCATCGTGTAATGAGCGTCGGTGACGCGCACGTGTCTGCGCCCTCCGGGGTATCTGCCGTACCAAGGAAAAAAACAGGCTTTTGTGCATGATATCCTTATGGCATCCCACGACCCGATATCCTGCTCTCGTGTAATGGCAAGCGTAGGCGCGTGTCATGGTTTCATCGTGTAATGAGCGTCCGTGACGCGCATGTGTCTGCGGCCACCGGTGCACTTGCCGTACCTAGGAAAGTACAGGCTTTTGTGCATGCTATCCGTATGACACCCCACGACCCGATATCATCCTTGCGTGGAATCGCCAGCGTCGGCGCGTGTCATGCTTTCTTCGTGTAATGATCGTCGGTGACGCGCGTGTGTCTGCGGCCTCCGGGGCACATACCTTAAAAAGGAAAAAAACAGGCTTTTGTGCATGCTATCCGTATGGCACCCGACGACCCGATATCATTATTGCGCGGAATCGGCAGCGTCGGCGCGTGTCATGCATTCATCGTGTAATGAGCGCCGGTGACGCGCACGTGTCTTCGGCCTCCGTGGCACCCGCCGTACCAAGGAAAAAACAGGCTTTTGTGCATGCCATCCTTCTGGCACCCCATGACCATTTATCATCCTTGCGTGGAATCGCCAGCGTCGGCGCGTGTCATGCTTTCTTCGTGTAATGATCGTCGGTGACGCGCGTGTGTCTGCGGCCTCCGGGGCACATACCTTAAAAAGGAAAAAAACAGGCTTTTGTGCATGCTATCCGTATGGCACCCGACGACCCGATATCATTATTGCGCGGAATCGGCAGCGTCGGCGCGTGTCATGCATTCATCGTGTAATGAGCGCCGGTGACGCGCACGTGTCTTCGGCCTCCGTGGCACCCGCCGTACCAAGGAAAAAACAGGCTTTTGTGCATGCCATCCTTCTGGCACCCCATGACCATTTATCATCCTTGCGCGGAATCGGCAGCGTCGGCGCGTGTCATGCATTCATCGTGTAATGAGCGTCGGTGACGCGCACGTGTCTTCGTCCTCCATGGCACCTGCCGTACCAATTAAAAAACAGGCTTTTGTGCATGCCATCCTTCTGGCACCCCACAGCCCTTTATCATGTATGCGTGGAATCGCCAGCGTGGGTGCGCGTCAGGCTTTCATCGTGTAATGATCGTCGGTGACGCGCACGTGCCTCCGGCCTCCGGGGCACCAGCCGCACCAAGAAAAAAAGAGGCTTTTGTGAATGCTATCCGTATGGCACCCCATGACCCGATACCATCCTTGCGCGGAATAGCCAGCGTTGGCGCGTATCATTCTTTCATCGTGTAATGAGCGTCGGTGAAGCGCATGAGTCTGCGGCTTCCGGGGCACCTACCTTAAAAAGGAAAAAGCAGGTTTTTGTCCATGATATCCCTAAGGCACCCGACGACCCGATATCATCATTGAGGGGAATCGGCAGCGTCGGCGCGTGTCATGCATTCATCGTGTAATGTGCGTCGGGGACCAGCATGTGTCTGCGGCCAACCGGGGCTCGTGCCGTACGAAGAAAAGTACAGGATTTATTGGAATCTATCCGCATAGCACCCCACGACCCGATATCATCCTCCCGTGTAATCGCCAGCCTAGGCGCGTGTCATGCGTTCATCGCGCAAAAGAGGGTCGGTGACGCGCGTGTATCTGTGGCCACCGGGTCACCTGCCGTACCAATTAAAAAAACGGCTTTTGTGCATGTTATTCTTATCGCACCCCACGTCCCGATATCGTCCTTGCGTGTAATCGGTAATTTAGGCGCGTGTCATTCTTTCACCCTGTAATGAGCGTTGGTGACGCGCGTGTCTGTTGCCGCCGGGCACCTGCCGTACCAAGGAATGAACAGGCTTTTGTGCAGGCTGTCCGTATGGCAACCCACGACCCGATATCATCACTGCGTGGAATCGTAAAGGGGGCGGACGCTTCGTCAGGCAACTTTTGATTGCCTTTTTGTTCGCCTCCTCGGCAAACAAGTGTTGTTGAAATAAATCTGAATCTGAATCTGAATTGTACTTGCGTGTAATCGCCAGCGTCCACGAGTGTCGTTCTTTCATCGTGTAATGAGCGTTGGTGACGCGCGTGCGTCTGCGGCCTCCGGGGCACCTGCCATACCAATGAAAAAACAGGCTATACGCACCCCACGACCCGATATCTTTGCGTGTAATCGCCAACGTCGGCGCGTGTCATGATTTCATCGTGTAATGAGCGTCGGTGACGCGCGTGCGTCTGCGGCCTCCGGGGCACCTGCTATACAAAATAAAAAACAGGCTATGGCACCCCAGGACCTGATATTTATTTATTTATTTATTTATTTGGTACCTGCATCGCCTTTCAGCATTACAGCAGCGGGGCACTTTCACATTCAAAAAACAAAAAGTCATGCACTTAACGCGTGAAAAAAGGCATCATTAGGTAGAACATTAACAATATGTGGCGGCAAAGCATTCCATTCGCGAACTGTTCGCAGAAAAAACGAATAACGGAGTACGTCACCTTTAAAAGGAAATTCATGAAGCTTTAAATTGTGGTCCCTTCGCTTCGAGACATAGAAAGGCGGCTTCAAATATTTTGATCCGTCTATGGCAGTCTTGGAATAGAAAATGTTATGCAAAAATTTTAATCTCAGGTTTCTTCTTCGAGCTTTAAGTTCTGGCCACTGAAGATTCCTTTTGCTTTCCGAGACACTGAGTGTCCTGGAATAGTTTCCAAGTACAAAGCGGACTGCCCTATTTTGAATTTTTTTCAATTTGTCAATAAGTTCCTGTGTGTGCGGGTCCCAGCACACTGATGCATATTCGAGTACTGTGCGGACGGGAGTAAAATATAGCTGTTCTTTGAGATGCTGCAGAAGGTGGCTGCAATTTCTTCTTAACAAACCTAATATACCAGCAGCTTTCTTTACGACGTAATTAACATGCTTTGACCACCTCAGGTCAGCAGTAAGATAAACGCCTAAGTATTTAAAATTGTGTTCTTTTTTCAAGGCCGCATGGTTTATAGTGTAGATATAAGCAGGGTAGGAACGCTTCCTCGAAAAGGTGACGTGTACACACTTTTTAGTATTCAAAGTCATGTTCTAATCATTACACCACATGGCTATCTTATCTAAGTCGTTTTGCAGGCTTTGCACATCAAGAGAACTATCTATAATTCTATAAATCACGCAGTCGTCTGCGGACAATCGTGTAATCGCCAGCGTCGGCGCGTGCTATGCTTTCGTCGTGTAATGAGCGTAGGTGTCGCGCGTGTGTCTGCGGCCTCCGGGGCACCTGCCGTACCAAGAAAAAAACAGGCTTCTGGGAATGCTATCCGTATGGCACCCGACGACCCGATATCATCGCTGCGCGGAATCGGCAGCGTCGGCGCGTGTCATGCATTCATCGTGTAATGAGCGTCTGTGACGCGCACGTGTCTGCGACCTCCGGGGCACCGGCCGTACCAAGAAAAAAAGAGGCTTTAGTGCATGCTATCCTTATGGCACCCCACGACCCTTTATCATCCTTGCGCGGAATCGCCAGCGTGGGTGCGCGTCAGGCATTCATCGTGTAATGAGCGTCGGTGACGCGCGTGTGTATGCAGCCACCGGGACACCTGCCGCTCCAAGGAAAAAACAGGCTCTACTGCATGCTATCCGTATGGCAACCCACGACCCGATATTATCATTGCGTGGAATCGTCAGAGTCCGCGCGCGTCATGCTTTCATCGTTTTATGAGCGTCGGTGACGGGCACGTGTCTGCGGCCTCCGCGGCACCTACCGTACCAGGGAAAAAACAACTTTTGTGCATTCTATCCGTATGGCACCCCACGACCCGGTATCATCCTTGCGTGGAATCGCCAGCATCGGCCCGTATCATGCTTTCATCGTGTAATGGGCGTCGGGGACGCGCATGTGTCTGCGGCCTCCGGGGCACCTGCCGCACCAAGAAAAAAAGTCTTTTGTGCATGCTATCCGTATGGCACCCCACGACCCGATACCATCCTTGCGTGGAATCGCCAGCGTTGGCGCGTTTCATGCTTTCATAGTGTAATGAGCGCCGAAGACGACCATATATGCCTGCAGCCTCCGGGCGCCTGCCGTACCAAGAAAAAAAACAGGCTTTTGTGCATGCTATCTGTATGGCAACCCACGACCCGATATCATCCTTGCGCGCAATCGCCAGCGTAGGCGCGTATCATGCTTTTGATCCTGTAATGAGCGTCGGTGACGCGCAGGAGCCTGCCTCTTCCGGGGCATCTATCTTGAAAAGGAAAAACAGGCTTTTGTGCATGCTATCCGTATGACACCCCAAGACCCGATATCATCCTCGCGTGTAATTGCCAGGTTGGCGCGTGTCATGCTGTTATCGTGTAATGAGCGTCGGCTACGCGCACATGTATGCGGCCTCCGGGGAACCTGCCGTACCAAGAAATAAAAGACTTTTGTGCATGCTATCTGTATGGCACCCCACGACCCGATATCATCCTTGCGCGGAATCACCAGCGTCGGCGGGAGTAATGCTTTCATCGTGTAATGAGCGTCGGTGACTTGCATGTATCTGTGGCCACTGGGCCACCTGCCGTACCGAGGAAAGAACAGGCTTTTGTGCATGCTATTCGTATGGCACCCCACGACCAGATATCCTTGCGTGGAATCGCCAGCGTCGGAGCGTGTCATGCTTTTATTTTGTAATGAGCATCGGTGACGCGCTTGTGTCTGTGGCCAGCGGGGCACCTGCCGTACCAAGGAAAGTCCAGGCTTTTGTGCAGGCTTTTCATATGGCATCCCTCGACCCGATATCTTCCTTGCGTGTAATCGGTAATTTAGGCGCGTGTCATTCATCACCGCGTAATGGGCGTCAGTGACGCGCGTGTCCGTTGCCGCCGGGGCATCTGCCGTACCAAGAAAAGAACCGGCTTTTCTGCATGTTATTCGTATTGCACCCTACGACCCGATATCGTCCTTGCGTGGATACGCCAGCGTTCGCCCGTCATGCTTTCATCGCGTAATGAGCGTCGCTGACGCGCTTGTGTCTGTGGCCACCGGGGCACCTGCCGTACCAAGGAAAGAACAGGCTTTTGTGCATGCTACTAGAATGGCACCCCACGTCCCGATAACGTCCTTGCGTTCAAACGCCAGCGTCGGCGAGTGTCATGCTTTCATCGTGTAATGAATGTCGGTGACGCGCGTGTATCTGTGGCCACCGGGTCACCTGCCGTGCCAAGGAAAGAACAGGCTTTTCTGCATGCTATTCGTATTGCACCCCACGAAGCGATATCGTTCTTGTGTGCAATCGCCAGCGTAGGCTCGTGTCATGCTTTTATCGTTTAAGGAGAGTCGGGACGAGCATGTGTCAGCGGCCACCGGGGCTCGTGTCGTACCAAGAAAAGAACAGGCCTTTTTGCAAGCCATCCGCTTGGCACACCACGACCCGATATCATCCTCCCGTGTAATCGCCAACTTTGGCGCGTGTCATGCTTTCATCGTGTAAACAGCGTCGATGACGCGCGTGCATCGGTGGGCAACGGGGCACCTGCCGTACCAAGAAAAGAACAGGCTTTTGTGCATGCGATATGTACGGCACCCCACGACCCGATACCATCCTTGTGTTTAATCGCCAGCATTGGCGCGTGTCATGCTTTTGTCGTTTAAGGAGGGTCGGGGCGAGCATGCATCTGCGGCCTCAGGGGCACCTGCCGTACCAAGAAAAAAAATACTTTTGTGCATGCTATCGGTATTGCACCCCACGACCCGATATCATCCTTGAGCGGAATCGCCAGCGTCAGCGGGAGTCATGCTTTCATCGTGTAATGAGGGACGGTGACGCGCATGTGTCTGCGGCCTCCGGGGAACCTGCCGTATCAAGAAATAAACAGGCTTTTGTGCATGCTATCTGTATGGCACCCCACGACCCGATATCATCCTAGCGTGGAATCGCCAGCTTTGGCGCGTGTCATGCTTTCATCTTGTAAAGAGCGTCGTTGACGCGCGTGCACCTCTGGGCACCGGGTCACCTGCCGTTCCAAGGAAAGTGAAGGCTTTTGTGCTGTTAATCGCATGGCACCCCACGAACCGATATCGTCCTTGCGTGTAATCGGTAATTTAGGCGCGTGTCATTCTGTCACCCTGTAATGAGCGTCGGTGACGCAAGTGTCTGTTGCCGCCGGGACACCTGCGGTACCAAGGAAAGAACAGGCTTTTGTGCATGCGATCCGTACGGCACCCCACGGCCCGATACCATCCTTGCGTGTAATCGCCAGCGTAGGCGCGTGTCATGCTTTTATCGTTTAAGGAGCTTCAGGGCGAGCATATGTCTGCTGTAACTGGGCGCCCTCCCATTCAAGAAAAAAAGCTTTTGTGCAAGCTATTCATATGGCACCCCAAGACGCGATATCATACTCGCGTGTAATTGCCAGCGTTGGCGCGTGTCATGCTGTTATCGTGTAATGAGCGTCGGTTACGCGCACGTGTATGCGGCCTCCGCGGCACCTGCCATACCAAGAAAAAAAAAGCTTTTGTGCATGCTATCTGTGTGGCATCCCACGACCCGATATCATCCTTGCGCGGAATCGCCAGCGTCGGCGGGAGTCATGCTTTCATCGTGTAATGAACATCGGAGACGCGCGTGTGTCTGTTGCTACCGGGGCAACTGCCGTACCAAGGAAAGAACAGGCTTTTGTGTGTGCTATTCGTATGGCACACCACGACCAGATATCATCCTTACGTGGAATCGCCAGCGTCGAATCGTGTCATGCTTTTATTGTGTAATGAGCGCCGGTGACGCGCGTGTATCTGTGGCCACCGGGGCACCTGCACTACCGAGGAAAGAACAGGCTTTTGCGCATGCTATTCGTATGGCAACCCACGAAGCGATATCGTCCTTGCGTGTAATCGCCAGCATAGGCGCGTGTCTTGCTTTCATCATGTGATGAGCATCGTTGACGCGCTTGTGTCTGTTGCCAGCGGGGCACCTGCCGTACCAAGGAAAGAACAGGCTTTTGTGCAGGCTTTTCTACGTTTTAGAGAGCATTCACTCAGATTTTTACCTCATCATATCGCACCAGTGTTAATGCATTTCCTCCATGTCGTATGATGCCGAATTTAGTTCTAAGCCGCGAGGGCATACATTCACTTTTATTAAATATAAAAACACAAGAGTCACAAGGCGCCGATGGCGTTTCTAATATTTCTGTCCATCCGTACTCTGAGATCATTTCTTACTACATATACGTGATTTTTAATGCCTCACTTGATCAAAGTTGAATGCCTAGTGACTGGTTAGTCGGAAGAGTAGTGCCAGTGTTTAAGTCCGGTGAAAAGTCATATGCTGGAAACTGCCGGCCTATTGCACTTATATATACGTGTTGCAAGTTGCTTGAGCACATAATAGCTCATCATACATCCAAATATATTGAATCGGTCAACTTTGTCGAATTTCAGCATGTGTTCCCTAAAAACGTGTCCACTTCAACGCAGCTATTATTCGTTATTCATGACTATTCTCTGGCATTTGATAAACGCGAAAAAATAGATGCAATTTTATTGGATTTATCTAAGGCATTTGATTGTGTGCAGCACAACTTGCCTATTAGGAGGCTGAAAGAAATCGGCATGCCAGACATTCTTATCAGTTTGTTTGAAGTGTACCTACAGAATCGCACAGTTTGTTGAATGTGGTGGAATGAGGTCTGAGTGTCTGCATGTTCTGTCGAGTGTACCGCAGCTATCTGTGCTGGGAGTGCTTTGTTCCTCATTTATAATAATGATATTGCTCAAAATGATGATGAAAGTGTCACTGTAAAATTGCTTGCCGTGATTGTGTCTTTTGTTCCGTAACCAAGAATTCTTCCTGTCAGCGACTACTAAATACCAATTTATGTGAATTCGCGGGCAGATGTGAACAAAGAGCGATGAAAATCAATTTTTCTAAAGCTGCGTCAATGACAATTACATCTAAGAAACATCCCCTACAATACGCTAACAAAACTGGAGATCAATACATAAATGAAGTCCCATCCATTAAATATCTAGGCCTAACACTTACTACCAATATTAAATGGGATATGTATCTCAATGATATATGCTCGAAATGATACAGGAAATAATGCTACCTACGCAAGAAATTAAAAGAGTCCCCATAGAGCGTTAAACTTGTAAAATATCGCACTATGATTCGACCAGTCCTAGAGTACGCGTCTATTTTGTGGGATCCGTATTATGTAAAAACATCGAGCATCGAACAGGTGGAGTGCATTCAATGTCATGCAGCCAGGTTCATCTCATCCGGTTACCGGAAATGTTCTTCCGTAAAAATTTTCCGAAGCAGATTAAGTTTTAGTCGCTCCAGATGCGCAGCCATATTGCCAGGTTAAAATTTTTGCAAAACTATATCATAACAAAACAGGATTGCCACGTGATTAGTATATACATTCTGCACCACAAAGATCATCAAGGCTGAACCACACAAAAGTGATAAGGGCATACAATGACAGGACTAAGCAGTTCCAAAAAAATCTTTTTACCAGTGCACATTCGAACAATGGAATCGCCTGCCTGCTTCGGTTGTTGAATGTACTAACATTAATACCTGTGAGCGTTCTTTGCAAGCTTACTTTTTGTAACCCTCTCCTGCCTGGGCAGCACTGCTGCCTGCAGTATTTTGAAATAAATGAAATAAATGCTATTCGTATGTCACCCCATGATCCGATATCGTCCTTGCGTGCAATCGCCAGCGTAGGCGCGTGTCATGCTTTCAATGTGTAATGAGCGTCGGTGACGGGCGTGTGTCCATTGCCACCAGGGCACCTGCCGTACCAAGGAAAGAACAAGCTTTTGTGCATGCTTTTCGTTTGGCACCCCACGACCCGATATCATCCTTGCGTGTAATCGCCAGTGTTGGCGCGTGTCATGATTTCATCGTGTAATGAGCGTCGGTGACGCGTGTGTATCTGTGGCCACCGGGTCACCTGCCGTACCAAGGAAAGAAAAGGCTCTTGTGCATATTATTCGTATGGCACCCCACGACCCGATATCATCCTTGCGTGGAATCGCTAGCGTTCGCGCGTATTGCTTACATCGTGTAATGAGCTCCGGTGACCCGCGCGTATCTGTGGCCACCGGGTCACCTGCCGTACCAAGGAAAGAAAAGGCTTTTGTGCGTGTTATTCCTATGGCACCCCACGAACCAATATCGTCCTTGCGTGGAATCGCCAGCGTCGGCGCGTGTCATGATTTCATTGTGTAATGAGCGTCGGTGACGCACGTTTATGTGTGGCCACCGGGGCACCTGCCGTACCAAGGAAAGAACAGGCTTATGTGCATGCTCTTCGTATGGCACCGCACGACGCGATATCGTTCTCGCGTGTAATCGACATTGTGGGCGCGTGTCATGCTTTCATCGCGTAATGAGCGTCGGTGACGCGCGTGTGTCTGTTGCCATCGGGGCATCTGCCGTACCAAGGAAGGAACAGGCTTTTGTGCGTGTTTTTCCTATGGCACCCCACGAAGCGATATCGTTCTTGCGTGGAATCGCCAGCGACGGCGCGTGACATACTTTAATCGTGCAATGAGCGTCGGTGACGCGCATGTGTCTGTGGCCAACGGGGCACCTGCCGTCCCAAAGAAAGAACAAGCTTTTGTGCATGCTATTCGTATGGCACCCCACGACCCGATATCGTACTGGTGTGCAATCGCCTGCGTAGGCGCGTGTCATGCTTTTATAGTTTGAGCGTCAGGGACGAGCATGTGTCTGCGGCTACCGGGGCTCCTGCCGTACCAAGAAAAGAACAGGCTTTTTTGCAAGCTATCCGTATGGCACCTCACGACCAAATATCTTCCTTGCGTCGAGATCGCCAGCGTTGGCGCGTGTGATGCTTTCATCGTGTAATGAGCGCCGGTGACGCGCACGTGTCTGCGGCCTCCGGGGCACCTGCCGTACCAAATAAAAAACAGGCTTATGTGCATGCTATTTGTATGGCACCCCACGACCCGATATCGTCCTTGCGTGTAATCGGTAATTTAGGCGCGCGTCATGCTTCCATCGTGTAATGAGCGTCAGTGACGCGCATGTGTCTGCGGCCACCGGTGCACTTGCCGTACCAAGGGAAGTACAGGCTTTTGTACATGCTATTCTTATGGCACCCCACGACGCGATGTCATCCTTGCATGGAATCCCCGGCGTAGGCACGTGTCATGCTTTCATCGTTTAATGAGCTTCGGTGACGCGCGTGTGTCTGTTGCCACAGGGGCAACTGCCGCACAAAAAAAGAAGGGGCTTTTGTGCATGCTATTCGTATGGCACCCCACGACACTATATTGTCCTTGCGTGTAATCGCCAGCGTCGGCGCGTGTCATGCTTTCATTGCGTAATGAGTGTCGGTGACGCGCGTGTGTCTGTTGCCACCGGTTCACCTGCCGTACCAACGAAAGAACAGGTTTTTGTGCATGCTATTCGTATGGCGCTCTACGACCCGATATCCTCCTTGCTTGTAATCGCCAGCGGAGGTACGTGTCATGCTTTCATCGTGTCATGAGCGTTAGTGACGCGCATGTGTCTGCTACCACCGAGGCGCCTGCCATACCAAGAAAAGAACAGGCTTTTTGCATGCTATTCGAATGGCCTCCACGACATGATATCATCCTTGCGTGGAATCGCCAGCGTAGGCGCGTGTCATGATTTCATCGTGTAATGAGCGTCGGTGATGCGCATGTGTCTGCGGCCACCGGGGCGAATGCCGTACCAAGAAAAGAACAGGCTTTTGGCATGCTATTCGTATGGCACCCCTCGGCACGATATCTCCTTGCGTGTAATCGCCATTGTAGGCGCGTGTCATGCTTTTATCTTGTAATGAGCGTCGGTGACGCACGTGTATCTGTGGCCACCGAGGCACTTGCTGTACCACGGAAAGAACAGGGTTTTGTGCATTCTATTCGTATGGCACCCCACGAACCGATATGATGTTTTCGTAGAATCGCCAGCGATTGCGCGCGTCATGCTTTCATCGAGGAATGCGCGCCGGTGACGCGCAGGTGCCTGTGGCCACCGGGCCACCTGCCGCACCAAGGAAAGATCAGGCTTTTGTGCATTCTATCCGTATGGCACCTCACGACCAAATATCATCCTTGCGTCGAGATCGCCAGCGTTGGCGCGTGTGATGCTTTCATCGTGTAATGAGCGTCGGTGACACGCGTGGGTCTGTGGCTACCGGGGCACCTGCCGCCCCAGGCGAAGAACAGCATTTTGTGCATGGGAGCCGTATCGCTCACCACGACCTAATGTCCTCCTTTCGTAGAATCGCTAGCGATTGCGCGAGTCATGCTTTCTTCGAGGAACGGACGTCGGGGACGCGCGTGTATCTGTGGCCACCGGAGCACCGGTCGTGCCAAGGAAAGAACAGGTTTTGTGCATGCTAGACGCATGGCTCCCCGCGAACCGATATCATCCTTGCGTTGAATCGCCAGCGTAGGCGCGTGTCATGCTTTTATCGTTTAAGAAGCGTCGGGGACGAGCGTGTCTCTGCGGCCACCGAGGCGCCTGCGGTTCCAAGAAAAGAACAGGATTTTTTGCAAGCTACCCTTATGGCAGTGCACGACCCGATATCATCCTCGCGTGTAATCGCCAGTGTTGGCGCCTGTCATGCTGTCATCGTGTAATGAGAGTCGGTGACGCTCGTGTATCTGTGCCCAACGGGGCATCGGCCGTACCAAGGAAAGAACAGGCTTTTGTGCATGCTATCCACAATGCACCTCACGACCCGATATCGTTCTTGCGTCTAATCGCCAGCGTCGGCGCGTGTCATGCTTTCATTGTGTAATGAGCGTCGGTGACACACGTTTATGTGTGGCGACCGGGGCACCTGCCGTACCAAGGAAAGAACAGGCTTTCGTGCATGCTCTTCGTATGACACCCCACGACGCGATATCGTTCTCGCGTGTAATCGCCATTGTAGGCGCGTGTCATGATTTCATCGCGTAATGAGCGTCGGTGACGCACATGCGTCTGCTGCCACCGGGGCATCTGCCGTACCAAGGAAAGAACAGGCTTTTGTGCGTGTTTTTCCTATGGCACCCCCGACCCGATATCGTCCTTGCGTGGAATCGCCAGCGAAGGCGCGTGTCATACTTTAATCGTGCAATGAGCGTCGGTTACGCGCATGTGTCTGTGGCCAACGGGGCACCTGCCGTCCCAAGGAAAGAACAAGCTTTTGTGCATGCTATTCGTACGGCACCCCACGACCCGATATCATCCTCCCGTGTAATCGCCAGGGTGGGCGTGTCATGCTTTCATCGTGTAAAGTGCGTCGGTAACGCGCGTGCATCTGTGGCCACCGGGTCACCTGCCGTACCAAGGAAAGAAAAGACTTTTGTGTATGTTATTCGTATGGCAACCCACGACCCGATATCGTCCTTGCGTGTAAAGGGTAATTTAAGCCCGTGTCATTCTTTCACCCTGTAATGAGCGTCGGTGACGCGCGTGTCTGTTGCCGCCGGGGCACCTGCCGTACCAAAGAAAGAACAGGCTTCTGTGCATGCTATCCGTACGGCACCCAACGCCATGATATCATCCTTGCGTGTAATCGCTAGCGTAGGCGCGTGTCATGCTTTTATCGTTTAAGCCGCGTCGGGGACGAGTGTGAGTCTACGGCCCCCGGGGCGCCTGCCGTACCAAGAAAAGGACAGGCATTTTTGCAAGCTATCCGTATGGCAGCCCACGACCCGATATCATCCTCGCGTGTAATCGCCAACGTTGGCGCATGTCATGCTGTCATCGTGTAATGAGCGTCGGTGACGCGCGTGTATCTGTGGCCACCGAGTCACTTGCTGTACCAAGAAATGAACAGGCTTTTGTGAATACTATTCGTATGGCACCCCACGCCCCGATGTTGTCTTTGCGATTAATCGCCAGGATCGGCGCGTGTCATGCTTTCGTCGTGTAATGAGATTCGGTGACGTGCGTCTCTCTGTGGCCACCGGGCACCTACTGTACCATGGAAAGAACAGGCTTTTGTGCATGCTATTCGCATGGCACCCCAAGACGCGACATCGTTCTTGCGTCTAATCGCCAGCGTCGGCGCGTGTCATGCTTTCATTGTGTAATTATCGTCGGTGACGCACGTTAACCTGTGGCCACCAGGGCACCTGCCGTAAAAAGGAAAGAACAGGATTTTGTGCATGCTATTCGTATGGCACCCCACGACCCGATATCATCCCGGAGGTCAATCGCCAGCGTCAGCGAGTGTATGAATTTGTCGTGTAATGCGCGTCGGTGACGCTCGTATATCCGTGGCTAACTGGTCACCTGCCGTTCCAACGAAAGAACAGGCTTTTGTGCATGTAATTCGTACGTCACCCCACTACCCGATATCAAATTGTGTGCAATCGCTAGCGTAGGCGCGTGTCATGCTTATATCGTCTAAGGAGCGTCGGGGATGAGCTTGTGTCTGTGGCCATCGTGGCGCCTGCCGTACCAAGAAAAGAACAGGCTTTTTTGCAAGCTATCCGTATGGCAGCCAACGACCCGATATCGTCCTTGCGTGGATACGCCAGCGTTCTCGCGTATTGCTTTCATCGTGTAAAAGCGTCGGTGACGCCTGTGTCAGAAGCTACCGGTCACCTGCCGTACCAAGGAAAGAAAACGATTTTGTGCATGTTATTCCTATGGCACCCCACGACCCGATATCGTCCTTGCGTGGAATCGCCAGCGACGACGCGTGTCATATTTTAATCGTGCTATGATCGTCGGTGACGCGCGTGTGTCTGTGGCCACCGGGGCACCTGCCGTACCAAGGAAAGAACAGGCTTTTTTGTGCATGCTATTCGTATGGCACCTCACGACGCGATATTGTTCTTGCGTTTAATCGCCATTGTAGGCGCGTGTCATGCTTTCATCGCGTAATGAGCGTCGGTGACGCGCGTGCGTCTGTTGCCACCGGGGCACCTGCCGTACCAAGGTAAGAACATGCTTTTGTGCGAGTTATTCCTATGGCACCCGACGACCCGATATCGTCCTTGCGTGGAATCGCCAGCGACGACGCGTGTCATACTCTAATCGTGCAATGAGCGTCGGTGACGCGCGTGGGTCTGTGTCCACTGGGGCACCTGCCGTACCAAGGAAAGAACAAGGTTGTAGGGTTCGGCGCGCTGTCGTATCTTTTTGTACATGTGTTGCGAATATTCCGCGAGAGGGAAGTGACCTAGGCTGCGCGTCCGGTTTTGTTTTATTTTGTTTTGCTTTGGTGCACGCCGTTAGCAGGGGACTCATGCCTTTTTGGTTAGTCTCCCCATTCGTCCTTGCGGTTTGCTTCGCCGTTCCGGACGGCGGGGCTATCTGCCGGCCTCAACCTTGGACCCCTGTCCCATGCGCGGATTGCGAGACCACCTAGGGAGCAACTCGTGGGTAAGGAAAACGCTGACATCAATTCTGAGCTTTGCTATTCGTCAAAGCTGATGAGCCGCAGTTAGCAGTTTATTTTTACGCGTGGAAAGGGGCGCGGGCATCGTCGGGGTGTACCCGCGAAGGGAGCCGCGCCCGTGTGCTTTTGTCTCTAGCGGCTCCTAGCTGGCAGGCGCTCGGTCTGGCCGAGTGCGGAGGGAGTGACCGTTGAGTGCTGGTGCGAGGCGCGCCAGTTTGACTGTTGACCGCGGTGTCCCTCGCCTCTGAGCAGGCGGTCGGCTAGGCCGGTCGCTGATAGTTGTGGCCGTATACTGTCTTTTGTTTGTACGCATCTGTAAATAGCCTGTATAAAAGTTCGTTTCTCACTAAATCGCTTCGCCTGCAAGTCATATCATTGAGAAGCCTTCAAGCGGTGCATCCAGTTTCTGGAAATCACCGGACCAACACCACCGGCAAACCTTTACTGGCGCAGTCGACAGTACTGGTGCTCTGCAGCACCCCCGGGGAACGGACGAAGACATCCATGGAGAGAACGACGAAGTTCGGCATTCAAGTCGAGATACCGAAAGGACGACAGGCTACGGGGGTACGAAGGTGCGAACCGCATCGGGCGTGAAACGCCGAAGACAAGGCCTTCAACAGACATAGAGTGGTATCCCTGAGCAACGGCGGCAGTAGGAAGATTCAAGCGGACACGGCCTTCAGTGGACAGAAAACGGCATCCCCGAGTAAAGGCAGCAGCTTGCGGCTCCAGTCTGCACCTGGTCCGAGGTCGCCGCCATTCCTGCCCGAAAAGAGGACCCTGAGCGCAGCTCCGAGTGAGTTCCCTAGTTCCTTCATTTTCTTAGCGGTCACTGTTTGACTAAAGCTTGCGTAGTTGATGATAACCCGATTTGATCTTCTTAACCCCGACAAGGCATCTACGATGGACAGCGGTAGTGACAGTGGTGAGGGGGGGACGGTGGAGACAGGGGCAGCAACGAGGCGTCGGGGTCACGGCATGGTCGAAACATTGAGAAAGAGTTGGAATTGTATCAAAAAAAAAATAAGAGCCTTAGTGCTCGAGATGCAAATCATGCGTGATCGAAACCAGAATGCGGCGCCTTCCGAGAACGAGCGCTTGAGACAGTACGCTGAGCTACTCACCAGCGCGTTCCCCAAATTGCCGGCAGACGGTGAAGTACCCGTCTGGTTTGAGTCAGTGGAATGCTCGCTCGTGGCTTACAGCGTGCCGAAGGAACATTGGGCGTAGCTTGTGTTCCCGGTGCTGGCTGAGCGGGTAGCCTACTTATCGACACGGTCCACCGCAGAGCAGCACAGGGACTATGACAAGTTGAAGGCGGTGGTCCTAGACGAGTTGAAACTTTCAGCTGCAGAAAATCAAAGGCGGTTTTTTGGGGCCACCAAGTGCCGCGAAGAAACCTGGAAGGCTTTTGTCACACGCGTCCAGAGTTACTTAAATTTTTGCTTAAAGTCACGATGCGTGTTGTCTTTTGACGGATAATTGAAGCTAATGGTTGCCGACCAGCTCAAGGCGGGGCTATCAGAAGAAGCACATAAATATGTCAAGCTGCGCGAGGGTGAGAAATGGCTGAATGCGGATGAGATAGCTGCACTGCTACAGACATACGAGGAAGCCGTCGGGAAGGGAAGCGCTCAGAGGAAAGCCGACAGCTTTAAAGGTTTTGACACGCCCCAAAACCGAGAACTGAAGCCCCACCTACGGAGAAGCATGGAGCAGAGCGAAGAGAGAAAATAGCCGCAGTAAGGCCAGGAGGAGAAAAGAAAAAGGTATCGCGGTGGGGTGGCTGTTTCCGATGTGGAAGCTGGAGACATGTTGTCGCGAACTGCCCATTTGATTGTGAGAACCCAGCTGACAGACGAGAGAATACACCGCGCGATGATAGGCTAACAGCACGCGTGTCCACCCATGCCTTGCAATCCACGCGTCCAGCGCTCAGGGACATTAAAATCTGCGGTAGGGAAGCGGTTATTGGCGCTATTGCTGACACCGGTGCAGATATCACCGTAGTGCGCGAAAGTCTTGTACCTGAGGAGTTCGTATCCCCACATGGGACGATCGGTCTCGTCTCCGCTTTCGGAGAGAAGGTAGAGGCAAAACTGGCAGTAATTCCGTTGGCGCTGTGTCGTGGCGCTCCCCTGATCGAAAATGTGGACGATGCGACGCCGGTGTTGTGTGCGCTCACCGACAAGCTCACACAAGACGACAGTCTAATTTCCGCAGACGCATGGGAACAGCGGCGCGACTCGGGCAAGACGGACAGTGAGGGTCTCGTGCAGGCGGTGGGAACTGTCGCCGCCGGCTGAAGACAGACCAGATAGATCAGAGCCAGACGTGGGCACCGAGGCCGTCCTGGTGTTTGCAGACGAAACCCTGCCTCAACAGACAGTTGACAGTAATGAGTAATGAGGGTACAAATAACGCCTCTCACTCGCCCGAAGTTTCCCTTTCAGAAAGTGAACGTGGATATCATAGGTCCGATTGAGCCATCGTCTGGCTGAGGACATCGGTACGCACTTTGCATAATAGACCTGTGCACGCGTTGGCCACAAGTATTCTGCCTAAGGTCTTTGTACGCCAGGGCAACCTGCGACGCGCTGCTTTCGGTGTTTAGCCGGACTGGGGCTCCCGAGTTGGTGTGCTCAGACTGCGCGCCAATTTCACAGCCGCACTTACGAAGGAGTTCCTCGAAAGACTCGGCTGTACCTCGCGCTTTTCCGCTCCCAATCATCCGGAGAGCAATGGGGCGGTGGAGAGGTGGATTAGAGTCTTTAAGACCATGCTCTCACACGCAATCGAAAATGAACCGAAAGACTGGGACAAGTTCATTCCCTTTCTTCTTTGGGCCTATCGGGAGGTGCCACACGACACCACTGGCGTGTCACCCTTCCGAATGCTTTACGGCCGAGACCCTGTACGACCACTCGGTATCCTGAAGCAAAGCTGGGTAGGAGACATTGAGGTACCCGGGGAGCTAGCGAGTGCTCCCGCTGAGTATTTCAAAAATCTGAAAGCACAGCTCGAGATCGCGGCCGACATTGCGGAGCTAACGACTAGAAAACAGCAAGAGGCGTACTCGTCGCACTACAACAAGCACGCAATGGTAAACACCTTTAGCGAAGGTGAGGTGGTCCTCGTCTTTGATGACAAGAGGCCAGTGAAAATGTACCCGAAGTGGCTAGGGCCGGCGGTGGTGAAAAAAAAGGTACTGCGAGCTCTCGTACTAGGTGCAGATCAGTGACGGACGCCGCATGCTAGTACATGCAAATAAGCTACGCCCTTACGTCGGGAAGGTGGGTTCGGTGAGCGTCATATTTGATGACGACTGCGACTTTGGAGAAATCGAATGTACCCCACGCGCAAGCAACGTCCCGAAGGACCGGGTAATGACTACGCCAGATAAAACAAGCCACTTAAACAGGGATGCAGCGGAGCTGGTGCACGCCACGTTCGAGCAGCACCAGGCATTATTTACCAACGAACCGTCGATCGCGCGCGTGGACGAGCACAGCATAATGCTCGCGGAGGGGGCAACTCCAAGGCGAGACCACCCTTATAGGATCCCAGAGGCTTTAAAAGACGAAGTAACGAGGCAAATTGATGAGCTGTATGAAGAAAAAAGAACGCCGACCAAAAGGTCGTTGTTTAAAACGGAGACGTTTCGGCTTTCATACGGAAGCCTTGATCACTGGGCGGAAAGCCCGAAGCACAAAGCTTAAGTGCGTCGCAGTAATCGCCCCAAGCATCTTGCGTACGTAGGCGGGAGATTGCCTGCGTTGTGGTTAAGTGTTTTGTCTGTTGTTTGGATTATCAGGGATTCCAGATATTGACGTGACAGCCAATTCTTTTCTCTTGCGATGACTGATGCTTCTTCCCAAGCTATATTGTGCGTCGCGGCTTCCACGTGTTCCGCAAGCGCATTAGATGCAATCTTTTTGTTCCTGACGTCGTTCTTGTGGTCCCTCAATCGCCTTTCGAAATTCCCGCTCTCGCCGATATAGCAGTAGTCGCCGTCTGCGCAGGGAATCTTATAAATGACGCCAGGAAACTTCTCTTTATTTATCTTGTCTTTGGCGGCCAGCAGCTCATGCCTCAGCTTGCACGCAGGAACGTGAGCGACGTGCACACCGTAAGTGCGCAGAACGCGAGCCCAAGACTCGCTCACGCCCGGCACATATGGGATAGTGGCTCGGGCTCGGCAAGGAGGACCAACTGGTTCTGATGGGCGTGAAGACCGTTAAAGAACAGAATCCACGAACTGCTTGGGGTAGCCGCATTCACTCAATTCTCGGCGCACTTGGCGTAGGTCAGCAGCCCGATCTTCTGGCCTTGGGCAGATGTTTTTGGCACGTCGGGCGAGGGAAGCTACGACGGAGCGTTTGTGCAAACCGGGTAGACAGAATCAAAATGAAGATACCGGCCTGTGTGGGTTTCTTTTCTATAAACTTTGAAAGAAAGGCGGTTTCCACGGCGTTCCACCAAAACGTCCAGAAAAGGAAGACGGCGTGCAGCCTCCTCCTCTACAGTGAATTGAATGGAATCTTTCATGCTATTGATGTGATCTGTGAAAGGACCTAACGCATTCTTTTTGATACTACAGAAACAATCGTCGACGTAACGCACAAAAACCTTTGGGCGCGGTTCGAAGGTCGCCAGTGCGCGAGCTTCTATTGCTTCCATGGTAAGGTTTGCGGTTGTCACCGATATAGATGCGCCCATAGCAGCGCCATGAACTTGTCTACAGAGTGTATTTTCATTTTCATTTTTCATTTATTTACCTTAAAGGCCCCTTTCGGGGTATTACATAAGGGGTGGGGTAATCAAAAATTGGTACATTTTTCACGATGACATATGAAGTTCAATATTGGCGTTGAAGAGTGACGGGCAGGTGATAGCAGCAGCGGAGTGGGAGAGGCCGTTCCAGTCTGACGCGGCTCGTGGAAAGAAAGAGGTGGAGAAGGTTACAGTACGGGCACGTGGACGAGTAACTTGAAGGGGGTGACCAGTGCGATGTGATATGCGCGGCGGAGGTGCGCAGATGTATGGTTTATGGCCGAGTGAGCTGTAATAAAATTTATGAAAAAGAGATAGGGTTGCGACGCGACGACGGCACGAAAGACTTCGTAAGTTGGACAGTGATTTCAGAGATGTCACACTGACCTCGTATGAATATTGGGAGTGAATGAAACGGGCGGGGCGATTTTGCACGGCTTCAAGTGCATCGATTAGATATGCTTGATGGGTGCTCCAAATGGGGGATGCGTATTCTAGTTTTGGTCTTACCAATGATGTGTAAGCGAGTAATTTGACCTCTTTTGTTGCGTGACGTAAATGGCGCTTCAGATAGCCAAGGGTTCAGTTTGCAGATGAAATAACATTAGTAACATGTTCCCGCCAAGTTAGATCATGACACACAGTGATACCTAAGTATTTGTATGAATGAATGTGCTCTATTGGATTGTTAGAAATTCTATAGGAAAAGGACAACGGATTAAGTCTGCGGTGAAACGAAATAAGCTTGCATCTGTTAGGGTTAAGTGCCATTAGCCAATCATCGCACCATTTTTCAATGCGGTTAAGATCATCCTGAAGGGCTTTTTTGTCGGAAGTGTTAGTTATTGAGTGGTAGATAACGCAGTCGTCGGCGAATAAACGGATATTGCATGATAGGTGTTCTGGCAAGTCATTTATGTATATTAAGAAGAAAAGAGGACCTAGGACCGAGCCCTGAGGTACGCCTGAGGTTACGGGGGCAGAAGGGGATGACTGGTTGTTAACAGCAACTGACTGAAAGCGACACGTTAGGAATGCTTCAATCCATTTTAAGATGTTAGGATGCAAGTTCAGCTGTGAAAGTTTTAGCATCAAACGTCGGTGGGAAACCTTGTCGAAGGCTTTAGCAAAGTTTAAAAAAATTGCGTCAGTCTGGATTTTTAAGTCGAGGTTCGCATGTAGATCGTGAAGAAAGAGTGCTAATTGTGTGTTACAGGAATAGTTTTTGCGAAATCCATGTTGTGCAGGATGAAAGAATTTGTTACCATCCAGGAACTGCATGATTTCTCAGTAGTTAATATGCTCCATGATTTTACACGGTACACTTGTGAGCGAGATGGGACGGTAATTTAATGGCGAATTTTTGTTACCGGATTTGTAGACTGGAACGACCTTTCCCTTCTTCCAATCATCAGGTATGGTGCCTGTGGAAAGTGACTGCTCAAACAGTAACAACAAACATTCGGCAGAAATGCATTTTGTGTTTTTTAAAAAGTTTAGAGTTTATTTCGTCCATGCCTGCTGCAGATGAAAGTTTAATTTTATCTATTAAGGACATTATTCTATTAGCAGAAACATTGCTTACAGGCATGGTGTGCGGAATGGTTGTAGGCAGAATTGGTAAGGGCGCATCGGGCTCGCTTGTGAAGACAGAGGAAAAAGCAACTGAAAAGATATTAGCACATTCAGTATCGCTAAATGGCTCTCCTGAATCTTTATCCAGGGTAACTGAATGCGTATTAGTAGGGTTTATTATTTGCCAGAACTTTTTTGGTTTACTTTTTAGGATTCTCGACAAGTCGTCGTGATAGAAGTGTTGCTTAGCGTTTTTGACAGCTGATAAAGATGAGCTCTCGGCGGCATAACAGTTGTCCCATGAGCAGGTGCTGCGATTGGCTTTAGCTGCGCGGAATAGGCGTTTCTTTTTATTTTCGAGTTTTTTCAGTGACTTCGTGAACCACGGCTGGTTTCGAGTGTCATGAAAAGTAGTCTTCGGGATGTATTTATCTGCCAGAGAGTTAAGCTTTTGTTTAAATATTGACCAGTTTTCCTGGATAGACCTGCTTTGAAACGTTGCGTTAAAAGACGGAAAGAAGGCGTGCAGCTCGCTATTTATTGCTTCATAGTTGCCTTTATCGTACAGCCGGATTGTCTTTGCCGGACTGTGGCGAGGAATTGGTTTGAAATTAAAGACTGTGTGGATGACTTTATGGTCACTAATTTCCCGCAAGTAAGTCATGGAGGAGAAACTTTCAGGATGGCTTGTTAATACTAAATCTAAAATATTTGCAGTCTCGTTTACTACACGCGTAGGTTCTAGTACAAGTTGGGCAAGATTAAAATTCGAACAGATATCAAGAAATTCTCTTGTATCCGCTCGATTATCTACGAAGTGCACCGGGTTATGCCAGTTAATAGTCGGGTAATTAAAATCCCCGAAGAGGAGAATGTGAGCGTTGGGATACCGCGAGGTTAATTTAGACAAGGTTGCGTTCAGCTGGCGGCAAAAATGGGGAGTGTTGTGTGGCGGCCTGTAGCAGACACCCAGCAGCACGGAATGTGGTGCGGATCGCCAGATAAGCCAAATTAATTCAAGGTCGGATGAAATGTTTAAAGCAGTGCATGATAAGTGGTTGCTTGCCGCAATCAGAACACCACCACCACGTGCGTTTTTACGATCTGAACGAAAGAGAGAAAAATTAGGCAGATCAGCAAGCACCTCGCTATCACTAATGTCATTTGTTAGCCACGTTGCAGTTAATATAAGCAAGGTGCTATCAGATGATAACACCAAGTTTGACACGAGCTCTCGCTTCGGGATGAAACTGCGTATATTGGTAAAGATTGCCCAAAACGTAAGATTAGGACGAGGACATGTTTGGGAACGGTGTAGTGCCGACTTGCCTCGCCGTGGTGGCTAGATTTCTTTTACTGTTTGCTCAGACTCATAAAAAATAGCGTTTGGGGCCTATATGGAGGGTTTTGTACCGCAAAGAAAATTTAGTTGTTTTTGATTTGGCAAACGCGACAAGTTGGTTTCTTATATTTTGAACTCGGCGGGAGAAATCTTCACCAATGCTGAAATCAGTATCTTTTAGTTTAGGGCCATTTGAGAGGGTCATTTGTTTAGTCTTAAAAGACGCAAACTTTACAATTATGGGACGCTGGCGTTCTGTGTAGTGACGCCCAAGACGGTGTGCACGTCGATATCTTTACTATCTAACGACAAATCGAGCTGATCGGAGTAGTGGCGGATTATTACTTCTTCGGAATCGGCAAATGACTCGGATGGTGAGGATCGGAAAGGCCGTAAAAAATCAGATTGCACCTTCGTGAGCGGTTTTCGGCTTCATCAAATCGGGCTTCCAGATCCCGCAGCAGTTGAGTGCATTGCATACATTCGACATCTGTTTTCAAAGTAGCCAGGTTCTGGTAGTGGCTCTCTAAATCGGCAATCCTCTGAATTAGATCTGTAATGGTTTTCTCTGTAGTTGTCAACTTGTTTTTGATGTCTTGGACGTCACTAATTATTGTAGCCTGACCTGAGGACAACTTCTTAAATTCAGCAAGTACTGCCTCTGCACTGGCAGGTCCCGGATCCGTTTCTATGTCACCGGACAATAGTAGCAAGATGCGAATCGTTTCTAAACATTCAATAGCAACATCGACACAACACTGTGGGCTCGGAAGCTGCACCAGGCAGGAATTACTAGTTTTCTTAGCAAATAAGGCGTATGGGTTACTGACCTGCATTATGAGCAGAAGCGGATTAGTGGTCTGCTTCATGGTACAGCCACCAAGCCCACAGAGCGCAGCCGGTGATTGCCGCTCTTTTATACACGGTGTGCCAGGTGCCGTCGATGACGATGGGTGTGTCCAAGGTTCCGGAAGTGTCCAGGGTTCAAGCGATGACGCTGGCAGGTGTGAAGCGCTGATGGCGTTGAGACAACAGACATGCGTATCACTGCAGGATTATCCAGGCAGGTCTGACGGCGCGCATTCCACCCCAGCCGAAACCAGGGCGGGAAGCAGCGCGTGTGTGACGACTGCTGCGAGCACCTGCATTATGAGCAGAAGCGGATTAGTGGTCTGCTTCATGGTACAGCCACCAAGCCCACAGAGCGCAGCCGGTGATTGCCGCTCTTTTATACACGGTGTGCCAGGTGCCGTCGATGACGATGGGTGTGTCCAAGAATCCGGAAGTGTCCAGGTTTCCAGCGATGACGCTGGCAGGTTTGAAGCGCTGATGGCGTTGAGACAACGGACATGCGTATCACTGCAGGGGTATCCAGGCAGGTCTGACGGCGCGCATTCCACCCCAGCCGAAACCAGGGCGGGAAGCAGCGCGTTTGTGACGACTGTACCGAGCACCTGCATTATGAGCAAAACAGATTAGTGATCTGCTTCATGGTACAGCCACCAAGCGCACCACCCTGGAAAACAAAATAAGTGTTCTCAAGACAGAACTGCAACAGCTTCAGAAGATCCGATGCTTCGATAGGGGTTCTTTCAAACAATCCGTCGTCATTCCGCAGCGCTGAGTGGCACACCTCCACAGCCAGATCCACGGGTACGCTGGTGAACAGCGATTTCACATCAAAGGACACCATGACCTCGTCGTCCTCCACCGTGACATCACGTACTTTTTCAATAAAATCGAAAGACTCACGTATGAAAGTCGAGCCCTTTCCAACGAGTGGCGCAAAAACCTTGTGTAAGTAGCCCGACAAGCGGTATAAGGGCTACCGTGTAAAGTCAACTATTGGTCGCATCGGGACGTTTGGCTTATGGATCTTCGGGAGACCATACAAGGCGGGAGCTGACTCATTGTGGCAGAGGAGCTTGAAATAAAGTGACTTGTGGTCCGGTGCAACAAATCGGAAGACGTCAGTCAAAAGAATCTGCAAGTTTCTTTCTACCTTGAGCGTAGGGTCCCGCTTCAGCGGAAAGTGCGTACTGTCCTCCTGCAGAAGGCCAGTCATTTTCTCAACGCAGTCGTTGCTGTCCAAGATGACGGCAGCGTTGCCTTTGTCAGCGGGAAGTATTATAATGTCCGTGTTTTTACGCAGGCTTTTGATGGCATCCCGCTCCTCGGAAAGAAGGGGGGTCGGAGGATGTCGCGGAAGCTTGGCAAGGATGCTGACTGCACGAGTTCGGGCCTCATCTCGGCGGTTGTTATCTACTTGACCTATAGCGCGTTCGACAGCACAGACGATTTTTCTTGCGTCCGGCGCAGGTCTCGTGTTAAAGTTCAACCCGAGCTTATTACGGCGAGTTCTGCTCGAGTAGGCCTGTAAGAAGACAGGTTGTGGACTGTAGAAGTGGACGGGCCAGGCGCAAACACTTTTTCGCGAGGCAGCAGCCTTGATAACTTCTTTTGGTGGGAAAACTCACGTTGGCGGGACTGGAGGCTCACCTTGTAGTTAGAATGTAACTGGATGCTGGCGAAGTCGTCCGGACACTGGTGCTCGAGGCGGCGACGAGCAAAGAAGACTTCGTTCTGCAGGTGCCTGATAGAGGCTCTACAATCTAGGATCCTGGCTTGAAGCAGTTGCCGTTCCGCTCTTGATAACACACTGTGGCCAAAGGCCGTGTCAACAGGTCACAGCAGACGGACGGATCACGGAATGAGGCTCCTAGCCTTGCATATGAGGTTAAAATCCAGGGAGGCTTTGAAAGCAGAGTCGCAACGATAGCGAAACGTACTGGCGCACTTGAGTGATGAAAGGTTGGCCATAGGACCGTCGTAGCGTAATGAAATCTAAAGTCTGACGAAAACTCGTCTGGTCGGGTAGAAGATTCATGTATGAAGAAAAAGGAACGCCGACCAAAAGGTTGTTTAAAACAAAGACGTTTCGGCTTCCATACGGAAGCCTTGATCACTGGGCGGAAAGCCCAAAGCACAAAGCTTAAGTGCGTCGCAGTAATCGCCCCAAGCATCTTGCGTACGTAGGCGGGAGATTGCCTGCGTTGTGGTTAAGGGTTTTGTCTGTTGTTTGGATTATCAGGGATCCAGATATAGACGTGACAGCCGATTCTTTTCTCTTGCGGTGACTGATGCTTCTTCCCAAGCTATATTGTGCGTCGCGGCTTTCACGTGTTCCGCAAGTGCATTAGATGCAATCTTTTTGTTCCTGACGTCGTTCTTGTGGTCTCTCAATCGCCTTTCGAAATTTCCGCTCTCGCCGATATCTTCACCAATGCTGAAATCAGTATCTTTTAATTTGGGGTCATTTGAGAGGATCATTTGTTTAGTCTTAAAAGACGCAAACTTTACAATTATGGGACGCTGGCGTTCTGTGTTGTGACGCCCAAGACGGTGTGCACGTCGATATCTTTACTATCTAACGACAAATCGAGCTGATCGGAGCAGTGGCGGATTATGACTTCTTCGGAATCGGCAAATGACTCGGATGGTGAGGATCGGAAAGGCCGTAAAAAATCAGATTGCACCTTCGTGAGCGGTTTTCGGCTTCATCAAATCGGGCTTCCAGATCCCGCAGCAGTTGAGTGCATTGCATACATTCGACATCTGTTTTCAAAGTAGCCAGGTTCTGGTAGTGGCTCTCTAAATCGGCAATCCTCTGAATTAGATCTGTAATGGTTTTCTCAGTAGTTGTCAACTTGTTTTTGATGTCTTGGACGTCACTAATTATTGTAGCCTGACCTGAGGACAACTTCTTAAATTCAGCAAGTACTGCCTCTGCACTGGCAGGTCCCGGATCCGTTTCTATGTCACCGGACAATAGTAGCAAGATGCGAATCGTTTCTAAACATTCAATAGCAACATCGACACAACACTGTGGGCTCGGAAGCTGCACCAGGCAGGAATTACTAGTTTTCTTAGCAAATAAGGCGTATGGGTTACTGACCTGCATTATGAGCAGAAGCGGATTAGTGGTCTGCTTCATGGTACAGCCACCAAGCCCACAGAGCGCAGCCGGTGATTGCCGCTCTTTTATACACGGTGTGCCAGGTGCCGTCGATGACGATGGGTGTGTCCAAGGTTCCGGAAGTGTCCAGGGTTCCAGCGATGACGCTGGCAGGTGTGAAGCGCTGATGGCGTTGAGACAACAGACATGCGTATCACTGCAGGGGTATCCAGGCAGGTCTGACGGCGCGCATTCCACCCCAGCCGAAACCAGGGCGGGAAGCAGCGCGTGTGTGACGACTGCTGCGAGCACCTGCATTATGAGCAGAAGCGGATTAGTGGTCTGCTTCATGGTACAGCCACCAAGCCCACAGAGCGCAGCCGGTGATTGCCGCTCTTTTATACACGGTGTGCCAGGTGCCGTCGATGACGATGGGTGTGTCCAAGAATCCGGAAGTGTCCAGGGTTCCAGCGATGACTCTGGCAGGTTTGAAGCGCTGATGGCGTTGAGACAACGGACATGCGTATCACTGCAGGGGTATCCAGGCAGGTCTGACGGCGCGCATTCCACCCCAGCCGAAACCAGGGCGGGAAGCAGCGCGTTTGTGACGACTGTACCGAGCACCTGCATTATGAGCAAAAGCAGATTAGTGATCTGCTTCATGGTACAGCCACCAAGCGCACCACCCTGGAAAACAAAATAAGTGTTCACAAGACAGAACTGCAACAGCTTCAGAAGATCCGATGCTTCGATAGGGGTTCTTTCAAACAATCCGTCGTCATTCCGCAGCGCTGAGTGGCACACCTCCACAGCCAGATCCACGGGTACGCTGGTGAACAGCGATTTCACATCAAAGGACACCATGACCTCGTCGTCCTCCACCGTGACATCACGTACTTTTTCAATAAAATCGAAAGACTCACGTATGAAAGTCGAGCCCTTTCCAACGAGTGGCGCAAAAACCTTGTGTAAGTAGCCCGACAAGCGGTATAAGGGCTACCGTGTAAAGTCAACTATTGGTCGCATCGGGACGTTTGGCTTATGGATCTTCGGGAGACCATACAAGGCGGGAGCTGACTCATTGTGGCAGAGGAGCTTGAAATAAAGTGACTTGTGGTCCGGTGCAACAAATCGGAAGTCGTCAGTCAAAAGAATCTGCAAGTTTCTTTCTACCTTGAGCGTAGGGTCCCGCTTCAGCGGAAAGTGCGTACTGTCGTCCTGCAGAAGGCCAGTCATTTTCTCAACGCAGTCGTTGCTGTCCAAGATGACGGCAGCGTTGCCTTTGTCAGCGGGAAGTATTATAATGTCCGTGTTTTTACGCAGGCTTTTGATGGCATCCCGCTCCTCGGAAAGAAGGGGGGTCGGAGGATGTCGCGGAAGCTTGGCAAGGATGCTGACTGCACGAGTTCGGGCCTCATCTCGGCGGTTGTTATCTACTTGACCTATAGCGCGTTCGACAGCACAGACGATTTTTCTTGCGTCCGGCGCAGGTCTCGTGTTAAAGTTCAACCCGAGCTTATTACGGCGAGTTCTGCTCGAGTAGGCCTGTAAGAAGACAGGTTGTGGACTGTAGAAGTGGACGGGCCAGGCGCAAACACTTTTTCGCGAGGCAGCAGCCTTGATAACTTCTTTTGGTGGGAAAACTCACGTTGGCGGGACTGGAGGCTCACCTTGTAGTTAGAATGTAACTGGATGCTGGCGAAGTCGTCCGGACACTGGTGCTCGAGGCGGCGACGAGCAAAGAAGACTTCGTTCTGCAGGTGCCTGATAGAGGCTCTACAATCTAGGATCCTGGCTTGAAGCAGTTGCCGTTCCGCTCTTGATAACACACTGTGGCCAAAGGCCGTGTCAACAGGTCACAGCAGACGGACGGATCACGGAATGAGGCTCCTAGCCTTGCATATGAGGTTAAAATCCAGGGAGGCTTTGAAAGCAGAGTCGCAACGATAGCGAAACGTACTGGCGCACTTGAGTGATGAAAGGTTGGCCATAGGACCGTCGTAGCGTAATGAAATCTAAAGTCTGACGAAAACTCGTCTGGTCGGGTAGAAGATTCATGTATGAAGAAAAAGGAACGCCGACCAAAAGGTTGTTTAAAACAAAGACGTTTCGGCTTCCATACGGAAGCCTTGATCACTGGGCGGAAAGCCCAAAGCACAAAGCTTAAGTGCGTCGCAGTAATCGCCCCAAGCATCTTGCGTACGTAGGCGGGAGATTGCCTGCGTTGTGGTTAAGGGTTTTGTCTGTTGTTTGGATTATCAGGGATCCAGATATAGACGTGACAGCCGATTCTTTTCTCTTGCGGTGACTGATGCTTCTTCCCAAGCTATATTGTGCGTCGCGGCTTTCACGTGTTCCGCAAGTGCATTAGATGCAATCTTTTTGTTCCTGACGTCGTTCTTGTGGTCTCTCAATCGCCTTTCGAAATTTCCGCTCTCGCCGATATCTTCACCAATGCTGAAATCAGTATCTTTTAATTTGGGGTCATTTGAGAGGATCATTTGTTTAGTCTTAAAAGACGCAAACTTTACAATTATGGGACGCTGGCGTTCTGTGTTGTGACGCCCAAGACGGTGTGCACGTCGATATCTTTACTATCTAACGACAAATCGAGCTGATCGGAGCAGTGGCGGATTATGACTTCTTCGGAATCGGCAAATGACTCGGATGGTGAGGATCGGAAAGGCCGTAAAAAATCAGATTGCACCTTCGTGAGCGGTTTTCGGCTTCATCAAATCGGGCTTCCAGATCCCGCAGCAGTTGAGTGCATTGCATACATTCGACATCTGTTTTCAAAGTAGCCAGGTTCTGGTAGTGGCTCTCTAAATCGGCAATCCTCTGAATTAGATCTGTAATGGTTTTCTCAGTAGTTGTCAACTTGTTTTTGATGTCTTGGACGTCACTAATTATTGTAGCCTGACCTGAGGACAACTTCTTAAATTCAGCAAGTACTGCCTCTGCACTGGCAGGTCCCGGATCCGTTTCTATGTCACCGGACAATAGTAGCAAGATGCGAATCGTTTCTAAACATTCAATAGCAACATCGACACAACACTGTGGGCTCGGAAGCTGCACCAGGCAGGAATTACTAGTTTTCTTAGCAAATAAGGCGTATGGGTTACTGACCTGCATTATGAGCAGAAGCGGATTAGTGGTCTGCTTCATGGTACAGCCACCAAGCCCACAGAGCGCAGCCGGTGATTGCCGCTCTTTTATACACGGTGTGCCAGGTGCCGTCGATGACGATGGGTGTGTCCAAGGTTCCGGAAGTGTCCAGGGTTCCAGCGATGACGCTGGCAGGTGTGAAGCGCTGATGGCGTTGAGACAACAGACATGCGTATCACTGCAGGGGTATCCAGGCAGGTCTGACGGCGCGCATTCCACCCCAGCCGAAACCAGGGCGGGAAGCAGCGCGTGTGTGACGACTGCTGCGAGCACCTGCATTATGAGCAGAAGCGGATTAGTGGTCTGCTTCATGGTACAGCCACCAAGCCCACAGAGCGCAGCCGGTGATTGCCGCTCTTTTATACACGGTGTGCCAGGTGCCGTCGATGACGATGGGTGTGTCCAAGAATCCGGAAGTGTCCAGTGTTCCAGCGATGACTCTGGCAGGTTTGAAGCGCTGATGGCGTTGAGACAACGGACATGCGTATCACTGCAGGGGTATCCAGGCAGGTCTGACGGCGCGCATTCCACCCCAGCCGAAACCAGGGCGGGAAGCAGCGCGTTTGTGACGACTGTACCGAGCACCTGCATTATGAGCAAAAGCAGATTAGTGATCTGCTTCATGGTACAGCCACCAAGCGCACCACCCTGGAAAACAAAATAAGTGTTCACAAGACAGAACTGCAACAGCTTCAGAAGATCCGATGCTTCGATAGGGGTTCTTTCAAACAATCCGTCGTCATTCCGCAGCGCTGAGTGGCACACCTCCACAGCCAGATCCACGGGTACGCTGGTGAACAGCGATTTCACATCAAAGGACACCATGACCTCGTCGTCCTCCACCGTGACATCACGTACTTTTTCAATAAAATCGAAAGACTCACGTATGAAAGTCGAGCCCTTTCCAACGAGTGGCGCAAAAACCTTGTGTAAGTAGCCCGACAAGCGGTATAAGGGCTACCGTGTAAAGTCAACTATTGGTCGCATCGGGACGTTTGGCTTATGGATCTTCGGGAGACCATACAAGGCGGGAGCTGACTCATTGTGGCAGAGGAGCTTGAAATAAAGTGACTTGTGGTCCGGTGCAACAAATCGGAAGACGTCAGTCAAAAGAATCTGCAAGTTTCTTTCTACCTTGAGCGTAGGGTCCCGCTTCAGCGGAAAGTGCGTACTGTCGTCCTGCAGAAGGCCAGTCATTTTCTCAACGCAGTCGTTGCTGTCCAAGATGACGGCAGCGTTGCCTTTGTCAGCGGGAAGTATTATAATGTCCGTGTTTTTACGCAGGCTTTTGATGGCATCCCGCTCCTCGGAAAGAAGGGGGGTCGGAGGATGTCGCGGAAGCTTGGCAAGGATGCTGACTGCACGAGTTCGGGCCTCATCTCGGCGGTTGTTATCTACTTGACCTATAGCGCGTTCGACAGCACAGACGATTTTTCTTGCGTCCGGCGCAGGTCTCGTGTTAAAGTTCAACCCGAGCTTATTACGGCGAGTTCTGCTCGAGTAGGCCTGTAAGAAGACAGGTTGTGGACTGTAGAAGTGGACGGGCCAGGCGCAAACACTTTTTCGCGAGGCAGCAGCCTTGATAACTTCTTTTGGTGGGAAAACTCACGTTGGCGGGACTGGAGGCTCACCTTGTAGTTAGAATGTAACTGGATGCTGGCGAAGTCGTCCGGACACTGGTGCTCGAGGCGGCGACGAGCAAAGAAGACTTCGTTCTGCAGGTGCCTGATAGAGGCTTTACAATCTAGGATCCTGGCTTGAAGCAGTTGCCGTTCCGCTCTTGATAACACACTGTGGCCAAAGGCCGTGTAACAGGTCGCAGCAGACGGACGGATCACGGAATGAGGCTCCTAGCCTTGCATATGAGGTTAAAATCCAGGGAGGCTTTGAAAGCAGAGTCGCAACGATAGCGAAACGTACTGGCGCACTTGAGTGATGAAAGGTTGGCCATAGGACCGTCGTAGCGTAATGAAATCTAAAGTCTGACGAAAACTCGTCTGGTCGGGTAGAAGATTCATGTATGAAGAAAAAGGAACGCCGACCAAAAGGTTGTTTAAAACAAAGACGTTTCGGCTTCCATACGGAAGCCTTGATCACTGGGCGGAAAGCCCAAAGCACAAAGCTTAAGTGCGTCGCAGTAATCGCCCCAAGCATCTTGCGTACGTAGGCGGGAGATTGCCTGCGTTGTGGTTAAGGGTTTTGTCTGTTGTTTGGATTATCAGGGATCCAGATATAGACGTGACAGCCGATTCTTTTCTCTTGCGGTGACTGATGCTTCTTCCCAAGCTATATTGTGCGTCGCGGCTTTCACGTGTTCCGCAAGTGCATTAGATGCAATCTTTTTGTTCCTGACGTCGTTCTTGTGGTCTCTCAATCGCCTTTCGAAATTTCCGCTCTCGCCGATATCTTCACCAATGCTGAAATCAGTATCTTTTAATTTGGGGTCATTTGAGAGGATCATTTGTTTAGTCTTAAAAGACGCAAACTTTACAATTATGGGACGCTGGCGTTCTGTGTTGTGACGCCCAAGACGGTGTGCACGTCGATATCTTTACTATCTAACGACAAATCGAGCTGATCGGAGCAGTGGCGGATTATGACTTCTTCGGAATCGGCAAATGACTCGGATGGTGAGGATCGGAAAGGCCGTAAAAAATCAGATTGCACCTTCGTGAGCGGTTTTCGGCTTCATCAAATCGGGCTTCCAGATCCCGCAGCAGTTGAGTGCATTGCATACATTCGACATCTGTTTTCAAAGTAGCCAGGTTCTGGTAGTGGCTCTCTAAATCGGCAATCCTCTGAATTAAATCTGTAATGGTTTTCTCAGTAGTTGTCAACTTGTTTTTGATGTCTTGGACGTCACTAATTATTGTAGCCTGACCTGAGGACAACTTCTTAAATTCAGCAAGTACTGCCTCTGCACTGGCAGGTCCCGGATCCGTTTCTATGTCACCGGACAATAGTAGCAAGATGCGAATCGTTTCTAAACATTCAATAGCAACATCGACACAACACTGTGGGCTCGGAAGCTGCACCAGGCAGGAATTACTAGTTTTCTTAGCAAATAAGGCGTATGGGTTACTGACCTGCATTATGAGCAGAAGCGGATTAGTGGTCTGCTTCATGGTACAGCCACCAAGCCCACAGAGCGCAGCCGGTGATTGCCGCTCTTTTATACACGGTGTGCCAGGTGCCGTCGATGACGATGGGTGTGTCCAAGGTTCCGGAAGTGTCCAGGGTTCCAGCGATGACGCTGGCAGGTGTGAAGCGCTGATGGCGTTGAGACAACAGACATGCGTATCACTGCAGGGGTATCCAGGCAGGTCTGACGGCGCGCATTCCACCCCAGCCGAAACCAGGGCGGGAAGCAGCGCGTGTGTGACGACTGCTGCGAGCACCTGCATTATGAGCAGAAGCGGATTAGTGGTCTGCTTCATGGTACAGCCACCAAGCCCACAGAGCGCAGCCGGTGATTGCCGCTCTTTTATACACGGTGTGCCAGGTGCCGTCGATGACGATGGGTGTGTCCAAGAATCCGGAAGTGTCCAGGGTTCCAGCGATGACTCTGGCAGGTTTGAAGCGCTGATGGCGTTGAGACAACGGACATGCGTATCACTGCAGGGGTATCCAGGCAGGTCTGACGGCGCGCATTCCACCCCAGCCGAAACCAGGGCGGGAAGCAGCGCGTTTGTGACGACTGTACCGAGCACCTGCATTATGAGCAAAAGCAGATTAGTGATCTGCTTCATGGTACAGCCACCAAGCGCACCACCCTGGAAAACAAAATAAGTGTTCACAAGACAGAACTGCAACAGCTTCAGAAGATCCGATGCTTCTATAGGGGTTCTTTCAAACAATCCGTCGTCATTCCGCAGCGCTGAGTGGCACACCTCCACAGCCAGATCCACGGGTACGCTGGTGAACAGCGATTTCACATCAAAGGACACCATGACCTCGTCGTCCTCCACCGTGACATCACGTACTTTTTCAATAAAATCGAAAGACTCACGTATGAAAGTCGAGCCCTTTCCAACGAGTGGCGCAAAAACCTTGTGTAAGTAGCCCGACAAGCGGTATAAGGGCTACCGTGTAAAGTCAACTATTGGTCGCATCGGGACGTTTGGCTTATGGATCTTCGGGAGACCATACAAGGCGGGAGCTGACTCATTGTGGCAGAGGAGCTTGAAATAAAGTGACTTGTGGTCCGGTGCAACAAATCGGAAGACGTCAGTCAAAAGAATCTGCAAGTTTCTTTCTACCTTGAGCGTAGGGTCCCGCTTCAGCGGAAAGTGCGTACTGTCGTCCTGCAGAAGGCCAGTCATTTTCTCAACGCAGTCGTTGCTGTCCAAGATGACGGCAGCGTTGCCTTTGTCAGCGGGAAGTATTATAATGTCCGTGTTTTTACGCAGGCTTTTGATGGCATCCCGCTCCTCGGAAAGAAGGGGGGTCGGAGGATGTCGCGGAAGCTTGGCAAGGATGCTGACTGCACGAGTTCGGGCCTCATCTCGGCGGTTGTTATCTACTTGACCTATAGCGCGTTCGACAGCACAGACGATTTTTCTTGCGTCCGGCGCAGGTCTCGTGTTAAAGTTCAACCCGAGCTTATTACGGCGAGTTCTGCTCGAGTAGGCCTGTAAGAAGACAGGTTGTGGACTGTAGAAGTGGACGGGCCAGGCGCAAACACTTTTTCGCGAGGCAGCAGCCTTGATAACTTCTTTTGGTGGGAAAACTCACGTTGGCGGGACTGGAGGCTCACCTTGTAGTTAGAATGTAACTGGATGCTGGCGAAGTCGTCCGGACACTGGTGCTCGAGGCGGCGACGAGCAAAGAAGACTTCGTTCTGCAGGTGCCTGATAGAGGCTTTACAATCTAGGATCCTGGCTTGAAGCAGTTGCCGTTCCGCTCTTGATAACACACTGTGGCCAAAGGCCGTGTAACAGGTCGCAGCAGACGGACGGATCACGGAATGAGGCTCCTAGCCTTGCATATGAGGTTAAAATCCAGGGAGGCTTTGAAAGCAGAGTCGCAACGATAGCGAAACGTACTGGCGCACTTGAGTGATGAAAGGTTGGCCATAGGACCGTCGTAGCGTAATGAAATCTAAAGTCTGACGAAAACTCGTCTGGTCGGGTAGAAGATTCATGTATGAAGAAAAAGGAACGCCGACCAAAAGGTTGTTTAAAACAAAGACGTTTCGGCTTCCATACGGAAGCCTTGATCACTGGGCGGAAAGCCCAAAGCACAAAGCTTAAGTGCGTCGCAGTAATCGCCCCAAGCATCTTGCGTACGTAGGCGGGAGATTGCCTGCGTTGTGGTTAAGGGTTTTGTCTGTTGTTTGGATTATCAGGGATCCAGATATAGACGTGACAGCCGATTCTTTTCTCTTGCGATGACTGATGCTTCTTCCCAAGCTATATTGTGCGTCGCGGCTTTCACGTGTTCCGCAAGTGCATTAGATGCAATCTTTTTGTCCCTGACGTCGTTCTTGTGGTCTCTCAATCGCCTTTCGAAATTTCCGCTCTCGCCGATATCTTCACCAATGCTGAAATCAGTATCTTTTAATTTGGGGTCATTTGAGAGGATCATTTGTTTAGTCTTAAAAGACGCAAACTTTACAATTATGGGACGCTGGCGTTCTGTGTTGTGACGCCCAAGACGGTGTGCACGTCGATATCTTTACTATCTAACGACAAATCGAGCTGATCGGAGCAGTGGCGGATTATGACTTCTTCGGAATCGGCAAATGACTCGGATGGTGAGGATCGGAAAGGCCGTAAAAAATCAGATTGCACCTTCGTGAGCGGTTTTCGGCTTCATCAAATCGGGCTTCCAGATCCCGCAGCAGTTGAGTGCATTGCATACATTCGACATCTGTTTTCAAAGTAGCCAGGTTCTGGTAGTGGCTCTCTAAATCGGCAATCCTCTGAATTAGATCTGTAATGGTTTTCTCTGTAGTTGTCAACTTGTTTTTGATGTCTTGGACGTCACTAATTATTGTAGCCTGACCTGAGGACAACTTCTTCAATTCAGCAAGTACTGCCTCTGCACTGGCAGGTCCCGGATCCGTTTCTATGTCACCGGACAATAGTAGCAAGATGCGAATGGTTTCTAAACATTCAATAGCAACATCGACACAACACTGTGGGCTCGGAAGCTGCACCAGGCAGGAATTACTAGTTTTCTTAGCAAATAAGGCGTATGGGTTACTGACCTGCATTATGAGCAGAAGCGGATTAGTGGTCTGCTTCATGGTACAGCCACCAAGCCCACAGAGCGCAGCCGGTGATTGCCGCTCTTTTATACACGGTGTGCCAGGTGCCGTCGATGACGATGGGTGTGTCCAAGGTTCCGGAAGTGTCCAGGGTTCCAGCGATGACGCTGGCAGGTGTGAAGCGCTGATGGCGTTGAGACAACAGACATGCGTATCACTGCAGGGGTATCCAGGCAGGTCTGACAGCGCGCATTCCACCCCAGCCGAAACCAGGGCGGGAAGCAGCGCGTGTGTGACGACTGCTGCGAGCACCTGCATTATGAGCAGAAGCGGATTAGTGGTCTGCTTCATGGTACAGCCACCAAGCCCACAGAGCGCAGCCGGTGATTGCCGCTCTTTTATACACGGTGTGCCAGGCGCCGTCGATGACGATGGGTGTGTCCAAGAATCCGGAAGTGTCCAGGGTTCCAGCGATGACGCTGGCAGGTTTGAAGCGCTGATGGCGTTGAGACAACGGACATGCGTATCACTGCAGGGGTATCCAGGCAGGTCTGACGGCGCGCATTCCACCCCAGCCGAAACCAGGGCGGGAAGCAGCGCGTTTGTGACGACTGTACCGAGCACCTGCATTATGAGCAAAAGCGGATTAGTGATCTGCTTCATGGTACAGCCACCAAGCCCACCACCCTGGAAAACAAAATAAGTGTTCTCAAGACAACTGCAACAGCTTCAGAAGATCCGATGCTTCGATAGGGGTTCTTTCAAACAATCCGTCGTCATTCCGCAGCGCTGAGTGGCACACCTCCACAGCCAGATCCACGGGTACGCTGGTGAACAGCGATTTCACATCAAAGGACACCATGACCTCGTCGTCCTCCGCCGTGACATCACGTACTTTTTCAATAAAATCGAAAGAGTCACGTATGAAAGTCGAGCCCTTTCCAACGAGTGGCGCAAAAACCTTGTGTAAGTAGCCCGACAAGCGGTATAAGGGCTACCGTGTAAAGTCAACTATTGGTCGCATCGGGACGTTTGGCTTATGGATCTTCGGGAGACCATACAAGGCGGGAGCTGACCCATTGTGGCAGAGGAGCTTTAAATAAAGTGACTTGTGGTCCGGTGCAACAAATCGGAAGACGTCAGTCAAAAGAATCTGCAAGTTTCTTTCTACCTTGAGCGTAGGGTCCCGCTTCAGCGGAAAGTACGTACTGTCGTCCTGCAGAAGGCCAGTCATTTTCTCAACGCAGTCGTTGCTGTCCAAGATGACGGCAGCGTTGCCTTTGTCAGCGGGAAGTATTATAATGTCCGTGTTTTTACGCAGGCTTTTGATGGCATCACGCTCCTCGGAAAGAAGGGGGGTCGGAGGATGTCGCGGAAGCTTGGCAAGGATGCTGACTGCACGAGTTCGGACCTCATCTCGGCGGTTGTTATCTACTTGACCTATAGCGCGTTCGACAGCACAGACGATTTTTCTTGCGTCCGGCGCAGGTCTCGAGTTAAAGTTCAACCCGAGCTTATTACGGCGAGTTCTGCTCGAGTAGGCCTTTAAGAAGACAGGTTGTGGACTGTAGAAGTGGACGGGCCAGGCGCAAACACTTTTTCGCGAGGCAGCAGCCTTGATAACTTCTTTTGGTGGGAAAACTCACGTTGGCGGGACTGGAGGCTCACCTTGTAGTTAGAATGTAACTGGATGCTGGCGAAGTCGTCCGGACACTGGTGCTCGAGGCGGCGACGAGCAAAGAAGACTTCGTTCTGCAGGTGCCTGATAGAGGCTTTACAATCTAGGATCCTGGCTTGAAGCAGTTGCCGTTCCGCTCTTGATAACACACTGTGGCCAAAGGCCGTGTCAACAGGTCGCAGCAGACGGAGGGATCACGGAATGAGGCTCCTAGCCTTGCATATGAGGTTAAAATCCAGGGAGGCTTTGAAAGCAGAGTCGCAACGATAGCGAAACGTACTGGCGCACTTGAGTGATGAAAGGTTGGCCATACGACCGTCGTAGCGTAATGAAATCTAAAGTCTGACGAAAACTCGTCTGGTCGGGTAGAAGATTCATGTATGAAGAAAAAGGAACGCCGACCAAAAGGTTGTTTAAAACAAAGACGTTTCGGCTTCCATACGGAAGCCTTGATCACTGGGCGGAAAGCCCAAAGCACAAAGCTTAAGTGCGTCGCAGTAATCGCCCCAAGCATCTTGCGTACGTAGGCGGGAGATTGCCTGCGTTGTGGTTAAGGGTTTTGTCTGTTGTTTGGATTATCAGGGATCCAGATATAGACGTGACAGCCGATTCTTTTCTCTTGCAATGACTGATGCTTCTTCCCAAGCTATATTGTGCGTCGCGGCTTTCACGTGTTCCGCAAGTGCATTAGATGCAATCTTTTTGTTCCTGACGTCGTTCTTGTGGTCTCTCATTCGCCTTTCGAAATTTCCGCTCTCGCCGATATCTTCACCAATGCTGAAATCAGTATCTTTTAATTTGGGGCCATTTGAGATGATCATTTGTTTAGTCTTAAAAGACGCAAACTTTACAATTATGGGACGCTGGCGTTCTGTGTTGTGACGCCCAAGACGGTGTGCACGTCGATATCTTTACTATCTAACGACAAATCGAGCTGATCGGAGCAGTGGCGGATTATGACTTCTTCGGAATCGGCAAATGACTCGGATGGTGAGGATCGGAAAGGCCGTAAAAAATCAGATTGCACCTTCGTGAGCGGTTTTCGGCTTCATTAAATCGGGCTTCCAGATCCCGCAGCAGTTGAGTGCATTGCATACATTCGACATCTGTTTTCAAAGTAGCCAGGTTCTGGTAGTGGCTCTCTAAATCGGCAATCCTCTGAATTAGATCTGTAATGGTTTTCTCTGTAGTTGTCAACTTGTTTTTGATGTCTTGGACGTCACTAATTATTGTAGCCTGACCTGAGGACAACTTCTTCAATTCAGCAAGTACTGCCTCTGCATTGGCAGGTCCCGGATCCGTTTCTATGTCACCGGACAATAGTAGCAAGATGCGAATCGTTTCTAAACATTCAATAACAACATCGACACAACACTGTGGGCTCGGAAGCAGCACCAGGCAGGAATTACTACTTTTCTTAGCAAATAAGGCGTATGGGTTACTGACCTGCATTATGAGCAGAAGCGGATTAGTGGTCTGCTTCATGGTACAGCCACCAAGCCCACAGAGCGCAGCCGGTGATTGCCGCTCTTTTATACACGGTGTGCCAGGTGCCGTCGATGACGATGGGTGTGTCCAAGAATCCGGAAGTGTCCAGGGTTCCAGCGATGACGCTGGCAGGTTTGAAGCGCTGATGGCGTTGAGACAACGGACATGCGTATCACTGCAGGGGTATCCAGGCAGGTCTGACGGCGCGCATTCCACCCCAGCCGAAACCAGGGCGGGAAGCAGCGCGTTTGTGACGACTGTACCGAGCACCTGCATTATGAGCAAAAGCGGATTAGTGATCTGCTTCATGGTACAGCCACCAAGCCCACCACCCTGGAAAACAAAATAAGTGTTCTCAAGACAGAACTGCAACAGCTTCAGAAGATCCGATGCTTCGATAGGGGTTCTTTCAAACAATCCGTCGTCATTCCGCAGCGCTGAGTGGCACACCTCCACAGCCAGATCCACGGGTACGCTGGTGAACAGCGATTTCACATCAAAGGACACCATGACCTCGTCGTCCTCCACCGTGACATCACGTACTTTTTCAATAAAATCGAAAGAGTCACGTATGAAAGTCGAGCCCTTTCCAACGAGTGGCGCAAAAACCTTGTGTAAGTAGCCCGACAAGCGGTATAAGGGCTACCGTGTAAAGTCAACTATTGGTCGCATCGGGACGTTTGGCTTATGGATCTTCGGGAGACCATACAAGGCGGGAGCTGACCCATTGTGGCAGAGGAGCTTTAAATAAAGTGACTTGTGGTCCGGTGCAACAAATCGGAAGACGTCAGTCAAAAGAATCTGCAAGTTTCTTTCTACCTTGAGCGTAGGGTCCCGCTTCAGTGGAAAGTACGTACTGTCGTCCTGCAGAAGGCCAGTCATTTTCTCAACATAGTCGTTGCTGTCCAAGATGACGGTAGCGTAAGGACCGGGTATTGCCTACGCCGGATAAAACAAGCCACTCCTTTCCCCATCTAAACTTTCCTGTATCCAGTAATTAACCGCCTGTGTCTAGGCCTCTGCCCCGTAGTGGGTATGTGCCAGCAACGTCTAAGGCCTTCCTTCCTTCCTTCCACTTAGACAGGGATGCAGCGGAGCTGGTGCACGCCACGTTCGAGCAGCACCAGGCATTATTTGCGAACGAACCGTCGATCGCGCGCGTGGGCGAGCACAGCATAAAGCTCGCGGAGGGGGCAACTCCAAGGCGAGACCTCCCTTATAGGATCCCAGAGGCTTTAAAACACGAAGTAACGAGGCAAATTGATGAGCTGTATGAAGAAAAAGGAACGCCGACCAAAAGGTTGTTACTTAAAACGAAGACGTTTCGGCTTCCATACGGAAGCCTTGATCACTGGGCGGAAAGCCCGAAGCACAAAGCTTAAGTGCGTCGCAGTAATCGCCCCAAGCATCTTGCGTACGTAGGCGGGAGATTGCCTGCGTTGTGGTTAAGTGTTTTGTCTGTTGTTTGGATTATCAGGGATTCCAGATATTGACGTGACAGCCAATTCTTTTCTCTTGCGATGACTGATGCTTCTTCCCAAGCTATATTGTGCGTCGCGGCTTCCACGTGTTCCGCAAGCGCATTAGATGCAATCTTTTTGTTCCTGACGTCGTTCTTGTGGTCCCTCAATCGCCTTTCGAAATTCCCGCTCTCGCCGATATAGCAGTAGTCGCAGTCTGCGCAGGGAATCTTATAGATGACGCCAGGAAACTTCTCTTTCTGTATCTTGTCTTTGGCGGCCACCAGCTCATGCCTCAGCTTGCACGCAGGAACGTGAGCGACGTGCACACCGTAAGTGCGCAGAACGCGAGCCAAAGACTCGCTCACGTCCGGTACATATGGGATAGCGGCTCGGGCTCGGCAAGGAGGACCAACTGGTTCTGATGGGCGCGAAGACCGTTGAAGAACAGAATCCGCGAAGTGCTTGGGGTAGCCGCATGCACTCAATTCTCGGCGCATTTCTAGGCGCAATACTCGGCGCACTTCTATAAACTTTGAAAAGTTTATAGAAAAGAAACCCACACAGGCCGGTATCTTCATTTTAATTCTGTCCACCCGGTTTGCCACTAACGCTCCGTCGTGGCTTCCCTCGTGCGACGTGCCAAAAACATCTACCCAGGGCTAGAAGATCGGCCTGCTGACCTACGCCAAGTGGGCCGAGAATTGATTCTCAGCTTCACGCAGGGTTCATCTCGCTCCTAGGTCAATTTGCCTGGCGATTGATGCCTTTCGGTCTTAAGAACGCAGCGGAAACTTCTAAAGGAACATGAACCAGTTGCTAGCCTGGCAGGAAGAATACGCTTGCGCCTATCTACACGACATCGCTGTATTCAGCAGATCTCTAGAAGCGCATATCCATCATTTAAACCGGGTGTTTTGCACTCTGGAGGAGGTGGGCCTGCATGCAAGCTATTAGAAGTGCCAGGTAGCGATGCCTTCAATCCGCTACCTGCGTGAAGTTCTGAAAGGCGCAAAAGACACACACACACAGGAAAAAAGGGGGATGACACAAAGAGCGCCTACTACCAACTGAGTCTATTGCGGAAACACCCTCTTTTATAAGCCAAGGCATAACTACTACGGACCGGAAGCAGGAAAACACATGATCATGGTTTGAATTCATATTTCGAAACACCATTGGCAGAATAGAAAAATCCACAAGAACAAACAAAAAACAAAAAACCCCAGAATCTAGAACTACACGTGGCCGTCTAAGAAACCCAGTTCCTGGCGGCTGAGTTTAATCAATGAAGTGCTAATGCACGTGGACCCAGCTTTCTGAATATGATAGGCTTCGATAATCTCTCTTTCAAATCGCTCCCTGCATCTGCCGATAAACGTTGCCTGTTCCAGCACCGGTCCGCAATTTCTGCATTCCCTACAGTGATCCGGCAGGTTGCCCCTGTCGTTGTTTTTAATTGTTCTTATGTGCTCGCTAGCTCTCTCGTTGAAACACCGGCCAGTCTGGCCGATGTAAGCAGATACACAGCTGAGCGGTGTGCGATATATGACTTCAGACTTGCAATCGGTGAACCGTATCTGATGTTTGATAGCGCATCTTCGGGGTCGCCTGTTCATCATGGAGCAAATTTTTGCAAGCTTTCATGGTGCTGAAAACAACACATTTACACCATATCGACCCCCTACCTTCTTGATGTTGTGCGCTATCTTATGCATGTACGTGATTACCACCGTAGGCCTCTTGTCATTCTGCTTGCTTTGCGTATCACCGCTAGAAGTGACCTTGATTCTTTGTAGCAGAGATTCACATATCGCTGTTATCCTCAGATACGGGTAGCCAGCGCTACCCAGTATCAGCAGCTGCTTTTCGAAGCCGGCCTGCACACAATGAACGCAGGATTTCGAGAGAGCTGCGTGTGGTTGTGTCTTTTGCGCCTTTCAGAACTTCAATCATGAACCAACTAGCCCCAATGCAAGTTCTTCTGCACCGCTACCTGGGGCACGTTGTCGGCTCAGGCCGGCATGGCCCAGCCAAAGAGAAAATTGAGGACATCGAAGGAATTCAAGCCCCTAAGACAAAGAAAGAATTGAGGAGCACCCTTGGGCTGTGCGGCTACTACCGTAGCTATGTTCCCAATTTTGCAGAAATCGCTCTGCCACTAACACGCCTTACAGGAAAAGGCTTACCGAACAAAATACCGTGGCCAGATGACGCGGACAAAGCATTGAAAGCCGTGAAGAAAGTACTAAGTGAGGCGGTTTCACTGACGACTCCGGACCCGCGAAAGCCGTATCTGCTTTTTATAGACGCGTCGGCAGTAGCAGCAGGTGCCTGTTTAGCGCAGCTTTCTGACAACGGCACTGAGGCGCCGATAGCCTTCGCCAGTCACAAGTTCACACCATCGCAGATGCGGTGGGCGGCAAACGAGAGGGAGGCATTCGGGGTAATCTGGGCATTAAAAAAGTTTGAGACGTGGGTGCTCGCCGCCACCATGACTGTCAACACTGACCACAATCCGCTCTCCTTTCTTACGAGCAGTGTGCCTCAAAGTGCAAAGCTTACGCGCTGGGCTCTTGCGCTCCAACGCTACAATGTTACCATTGAACATCGCAGAGGAGCCCACCACGCAACGCAGATGCCTTGTCTAGAATACCCAACGCTTGTTGGGATAGTGCACTGGCTGACGTCCCGCAGTGACCGCTGGGGATAGTGGACCAGGGAACTGTGTGCATGGACAACAAACTGCTCTCGTTGTACTCAAGAAAGGCGCACATCGATCGAACGAAAGTGTGGGATTTCTGTACGTGTTTTTATTGTCTATATTTTGTGGACCTTAGTAGCATGTATCTGTGTGTATGACGAAGGGTCCCAGAATGCGGTCTCGCAGGCTGCGGTTGCTAGCTCGTGCAGAGGTACTCAACCGCCACTTGCCGAACCCTTTTTGTTGTTTGTTGTCTCGGCTTATCTCTGAATAGATTAGCGGAGTCTTGGGAGGAAGGTGTAGGGTTCGGCGCGCTGTCGCATCTTTTTGTATATGTGTTGCGAATATTCCGCGAGAGGGCAGTGAACTAGGCTGCGCGTTAAGAAAAAGGTTAAAGGAACAGAGAGAGTTTTGTGGAAAACAGGGATGCTGACGAAATCGGCACTAGAAACATACCGGACCTTTAAAAAGGAAATTGTCAAAGAAAATATCTATGATAATTGTAGGGGAAGTTCTTTGTTGTTTGAGGCCAGGACTGGAGTTTTGCGGACTAAGAAGTATAGAGTCAGGTACCAGGAGATAGACACTTTGTGCACTGCGTGCGGAGAGGAGGAGGAAACGGCTGAACACTTGATACTTTTCTGTAAAGGGCTTCACCCTACAGTGGAAGGCAGCGGAGCTGACTTACCCAAGGCATTGGGGTTTAGGGATAGTGAAGGGAAAGTGGATTTTAAGAGGTTAGAAGTAACTAAGCGAAGGTTATCTGATTGGTGGCTAAAAGCAAGACAGGAGTAAAATTTCACAAGACATGGCTAGGTGGCTTGAGCCACCGCCCGATGTAAAGGGTTCAGCCGTATCCATCCATCCATCCATCGTCCGGTTTTGTTTTATTTTGTTTTGCTTTGGTGCACGCCGCTATAAGGGGAGTCATGCCTTTTTTGGTTAGTCTCCCCATTCGTCTTTGCGGTTTCCTTCGCTGCTCCGGACGGCGAGGCTATCTGCCGGCCTCGACCTTGGACCCCTGTCTACTCCGCGGATTGCGAGACCACCTAGAGAGCAACTCGTGGGTAAGGAAAAACGCTGACATCAGTTCTGAGCTTTCCTATTCGTCAAAACTGATGAGCCGCAGTTAGCAGTTTATTTTTACACGTGGAAATGGGCGCGGGCATCGTCGGGGTGTACCCGCGAAGGGAGCCGCGCCCGTGTGCTTTTGTCTCTAGCGACTCCTAGCTGGCAGGCGCTCGGTCTGGCCGAGTGCGGAGGGAGTGACCGTTGAGAGCTGGTGCGAGACACGCCAGTTTGATTGTTGGGACGCGGTGTCTCTCGCCTCTGTGCAGGCGGTCGGCTAGGCCGGTCGCGGATAGTTGTGGCCTTATACTGACTTTTGTTTGTACCCATCTGTAAATAGCCTGTATAAAAGTTCGTTTCTCACTAATTCACTTCGCCTGCAAGTCAAATCATCGAGAAGCCTTCAAGCGGTGCATCCAGTTTCTGGAAATCACCGGACCAACAGCACCGGCAAACCTTTACTAAGCTTTTGTGCACGTTATTCGTATGGCAACCCCACGATCCGATATCGTCCTTGTGTGCGATCGCCAGCGTAGGCGCGTGTCATGCTATTAAAGTTTAAGGAGCGTCGGGGACGAGCATGTGTCTGCGGCCACTGGGGCTCCAGCCGTACCAAAAAAGAACAGGCTTTTTTGCAAGCTATCCGCATGGCACCCCACGACCCGATATCATCCTCGCGTGTAATCGCCAGCGTTCACGCATGTCATGCTGTCATCGTGTAATGAGCGTCGGTGACGCGCGTGTATCTGTGGCTACCGAGTCACCTGCCGTACCAAGGAAAGAAGGGGCTTGTGTGCATGCTATTCGCATGGCACCCCACACACCGATATTGTCCTTGCATTTAATCGCCAGGATCGGCGCGTGTCATGCTTTCATCGTGTTATGAGCGTCGTGACGCGCGTGTGTCGGTGGCCACCGCGGCACCTGCCGTACCAAGGAAAGAACAAGCTTTTGTGCATGCTATTCGTATGGCACCCAACCACCCGATATCGTCCTTGTGTGCAATCGCCAGCGTAGGCGCGTGTCATGCTTTCATTGTGTAATGAGCGTCGGTGACGCACGTTTATCTGTGGCCACCGGGGCACCTGCCGTAACAAGGAAAGAACAGGCTTTTGTGCATGCTATTCGTATGGAACCCCACGACCCGATATCATCCCTGCGTTCAATCACCAGCGTTAGCGAGTGTCATGATTTCATCGTGTAATGCGCGTCGGTGACGTTCGTATATCTGTGGCCACCGGGGCACCTGTCGTTCCAACGAAAGAACAGTCTTTTGTGCATGCTATCCGTCCGGCACCCCACGACACGATATCATCCTTGCGTTCAATTGTCAGCGTAGGCGCGTGTCATGCTTATATCGTTTAAGGAGCGTCGGGGACGAGCATTTGTCTGCGGCAATTGGGGCGCCTGCCGTACCAAGAAAAGAACAGGCTTTTTGCAAGCTATCCGTATGGCACCCCACGACCCGATATCGTAATTGCGTGGATACGCCAGCGTTCGCGCGTCATAATTTCATCGTGTAATGAGCGTCGGTGACGCGTGTGTTTCTCTGGCCACCGGTCACCTGCCGCACCAAGGAAAGAAAAGGATTTTGTGAATGTTATTCGTATGTCACCCCACGACGCGATATCGTTCTTGCGTGAAATCGCCATTGTAGGCGCGTGTCATGCTTTTATAGTTTAAGGAGTGTCGGGGACGAGCATGTGTCCGCGGTCACCGGGGTTCCTGCCGTACCAAGAAAATAACAGGCTTTTTTGCAAGCTATCTTCATGGCACCCCACGACCCGATATCATCATCCCGGGTAATCGCCAGCTTAGGCGCGTGTCATGCTTTCATCGTGTAAAGAGCGTCGGTGACGCGCGTGTATCTGTGGCTACCGGGTCAGCTGCCGTACTATGGAAAGAAAAGGCTTTTGTGTATGTTATTCGTATGGCAACCCACGACCCGATATTTTCCTTTCGTGTAATCGGTAATTTAGGCGCGTGTCATTCTTTCTCCTTGTAATGAGCGTCGGTGACGCGCGTGTCTGTTGCCGCCGGGGCACCTGCCGTACCAAGGAAAGAACAGCCGTTTGTGCATGCTATCCGTAGGGCACCCCATGACCCGATATCGTCCTTGTGTGTAATCGCCCGCGTAGGCGCGTGTCATGGTTTCATCGTGTAATCAGTATCGGTGACGCGCGTATGACTGTTGCCACCGGGGCATCTTCCGTACCAAGGAAAGAACAGGCTTTTATGCATGCTATTTGCATGGCATCTCTCGACCCGATATCTTCCTTGCCTGTGACCGGTAATTTAGGCGCGTGTCATTCTTTCACCGTGTAATGAGCGTCGGTGACGCGCATGTATCCGAGACTACCGGGGTGCCAGCCGTACCAAGAAAAGAAGAGTTTTTGCATGCAATTCGTATGGCCTCCACGACGCGATATCAACCTTGCGTGGAATCGCAAGCGTAGGCGCGTGTCATGCTTTTATCGTTTACGCAGCGTCGAGGATGAGCATGTGTCTGCGGCCATCGGGGTGCCTGCCGTACCAAGAAAAAAACAGGCTTTTTGGCAAGCTATCCACATGGCACCCCACGACCCGATATCGTCCTTGCGTAGATACGCCAGCGTTCGCGCTTCATGCTTTCATCGTGTAATGAGCGTCGGTGACGCGTGTGTATCAGAGGCCACCGGTCACCGGCCGTACCAAGGAAAGGAAAGGATTTTGTGCATGTTATTCCTATGGCACCCCACGACCCGATATCGTCCTTGCGTGGAATCGCCAGCGACGACGCGTGTCATATTTTCAACGTGCAATGAGCGTCGGTGACGCGCGTGGGTCTGTTGCCACCGGGGCACCTGCCGTACAAAGGAAAGAACAGGGTTTTCTGCATGCTATTCGTATGGGACCCCAAGACGCGATGTCGTTCTTGCGTATATTCGCCATCGTACGCGCGTGTCATGGTTTCATCCTGTAATCAGCATCGGTTACGCGCGTGTGACTGTTGCCACCGGGGCACCTGCCGTACCAAGGAAAGAACAGGCTTTTCTGCATGCTATTTGCATGGCATCCCCCGACCCGATATCTTCCTTGCGTATGACCGGTAATTTAGGCGCGTGTCATTCTTTCAACGTGTAATGAGCTTCGTTGACGCGCATGTCTCCGAGATTGCCGGGGGCCCTGCAGTACCAAGAAAAGAACAGGATACTTGCATGCAATTCGTATGGCCTCCACGACCCGATATCATCCTTGCGTGGAATCGCCAGCTTCGGCGCGTGTCATGCTTTCATCGTTTTAATAGCGTCAGTGACGCGCATGTGTCCGAGACCACCGGTGCACTTGCCGTACCAAGAAAACAACAGGCTTTAGTGCATGCTATTCGTATGGCACCCCACGACCCGATATCGTCCTTGCGTGTGATCGCCACCGTAGGCGCGCGTCTTGCTGTCATCGTGTAATGAGCGTCGGTGACGAGCGTATGTCTGTTGCCACCGGGGCGCCTGCCGTACCAAGATTAGAGCAGGCTTTTGTGCATGCTATTCGTATGGTACCCCACGATCCTATATCTTCCTTGCATGTAATCGCCAGCCTAGTCACGGGTCATGCTTGCATCGTGTAATGAGCGTCAGTGACGCGAATGTGTCCGAGACCACCGGGGCGCCTGCCGTACCAAGAAGAGAACAGGCGTTTTTCCATGCTATTCGTATGGCCTCCACGACCCGATAATAACGTTGCGTGGAATGGCCAGCTTCGGCGCGTGTCATGCTTTCATCGTTTTAATAGCGTCAGTGACGCGCATGTGTTGGAGACCACCGGTGCAGTTGCCGTACCAAAAAAGAACAGCTTTTTTGCAAGCTATCCGCATGGCACCCCACGACCCGATATCATCCTCGCGTGTAATCGCCAGCGTTCACGCATATCATGCTGTCATCGTGTAATGAGCGTCGGTGACGCGCGTGTATCTGTGGCCACCGGGGCACCTGCCGTGCCAAGGAAAGAAAAGTCTTTTGTGCATGTTATTCCTAAGGCACCCCACGACCTGACTTTATCCTTGCTTGTAATCGCCGTCTTCGGCGCATGTCAAGCTTTCATCGTGCAATGAGCGTCGGTGACACGCGTGTATCAGAGGCGACTCGGTCGCCTGCCGTACCAAGGAAAGAAAAGACTTTTCTGCATATTATTCGTATGGCACCCCACGACCCGATATCGTCCTTGCGTGGATACGCCAGCGTGGATACGCCAGCGTTCGCGCGTCATGCTTTCATCGTGTAATGAGCGTCGGTGACCCGCGTTTATCTGTGGCCACCGAGGCACCTGCCGTACCAAAAAAAGAACCGCCTTTTGTGCATGCTATCCGTATGGAACCCCAGGACCGAATATAATCCTTGCGTGGAATCGCCAGCCTAGGCACGTGTCATGCTTGCATCGTGTAATGAGCGTCAGTGACGCGCAAGTGTCCGAGACCACCGGGGCGCCTGCCGTACCAAGAAGAGAACAGACTTTTTTGCATGCTATTCGTATGGCCTCCACAACCCGATAATATCGTTGCGTGGAATCGCCAACTTCGGCGCGTGTCATGCTTTCATCGTTTTAATAGCGTCAGTGACGCGCATGTGTCCGAGTCCACCGGTGCACTTGGCGTAGCAAAAAACAACAGGGTTTTGTGCATGCTATTCGTATGGCACCCCACGACCCGATATCTTCCTTGCGTGTAATCGCCAGCCTAGGCACGTGTCATGCTTTCATAGTGTAATGAGCTTCAGTGACGCACATGTGTCCGAGACCACCGGGGCGCCTGCCGTACCAAGAAGACAACAGGCTTTTTTGCATGCTATTCGTATGGCCTCCACGACCCGATATCTTCCTTACGTGGAACCGCCAGCGTCGGCGCGTGTCATGCTTTCATTGTGTAATGAGCGTCGGTGACGCGCGGTAACTGTGGACACCGGGGCACAATGCGCACCAAGGAAAGAACATGTTTTTGTGCATTCTATCCGCATGGCACCCCACGACAAAAATATCATCCGTGCGTCGAATCGCCAGCGTTGGCGCGTGTGATGCTTTCATCGTGTAATGAGCGTCGGTGACGCCCGTGCGTCTGTGGCTCCGGGGAATCTGCGGCACCAGGAGAAGAACAGCATTTTGTGAATGCGACCCGAATCGCTCCCCACGACCTAATGTCATCCTTTCGTAGAATCGCTAGCGATTGCGAGTGTCACGCACTCATCTTGTAATGAGCGTCGGTGACGCGCGTGTGTCTGTTGCCACCGGGGCACCTGCCGTACCAAGAAAAGATTAGGCTTTTGTGCATGCTATTCGTATGACACCCCACGACCCGATATCATCCTTGCGTGGAATCGCCAGCGCCGGCGCGTGTCATGCATTCATCGCGTAATGAGTGTAGTTGACGCGCGTGTATCTGTGGCGAACGGGGCACCTGCTGTACCAAGTATAGAACAGGTTTTCTTGCATGCTAGCCGTATTGCTGCCCACGACCCGATATCGTCCTTGCGTGTAATCACCAGCTTCTGCGCGTGTCATGAATTCATCCTTTAATGAGCGTCGGTGACGCGTACGTGTCCGAGTACACCGGGGCGCCTGCCGTACCAAGAAAAGAGCAAGCGTTTTGCATGCTGTTCATATGGCCTACACGACCCGATATCATCCTTTCGTAGAATTGCCAGTGATTGCGCGTGTCATGCTTTCAGCGAGGAATGCGCACCGGTGGCGCGCTGTAACTGTGGCCACCGGGGCACCTGCCATACCAAGGAAAGAACAGGCTTTTGTGCATTCTGTCCGTATGGCACCCCACGACAAAATATTATCTTTGCGTCGAATCGCCAGCTTTGGCGCGTGTGATGCTTTCATCGTCTAATGAGCGTCGGTGACGCACGTGGGTCTGTGGCCACTGGGGAACCTGGGGCACGAGGCGAAGAAGAAAATTTTGTGCATGCGAGCCGTATCGCTCCCCACGACCTAATGTCATCCTTTCGTAGAATCGCTAGGGATTGCGCATATCATGCTTTCATCGAGGAACGAACGTCGGTGATAAGCGTGTATCTGTGGCCAACGGAGAACATGCAGTGCCAAGGAAAGAACAGGCTTTTGTGCATGCTATTCGTACGGCAACCCACGAATCCATATCGTCCTTGCGTGTAATCGCCAGCTTCGGCGCGTGTCAAGATTTCATCGTGCAATGAGCGTCGGTGACGCGCGTGTATCTGTGGCGACTCGGTCGCCTGCCGTACCAAGGAAAGAAAAGACTTTTCTGCATATTATTCGTATGGCACCCCACGACCCGATATCGTCCTTGCGTGGATACGCCAGCGTTCGCGCGTCATGCTTTCATCGCGTAACGAGCGTCGGGGACGCGCGTGAGTCTGTTAGCACCGGGGCACCTGCCGTACCAAGGAAAGAAGAGGCTTTTGTGCATAATATTCGTATGGCACCCCACGACCCGATATAGTCCTTGCGTGTCATCGCCAGGATCGGTTCGTGTCATGTTTTCATCGTGTAATGAGCGTCGGTGACGCGCGTGTCTGTTGCCGCCGGGGTACCTGCCGTGCCAAGGAAAGAACAGGCTTTAGTGCATGCTATTCGTATGGCACCCCACGACCCGCTATCGTCCTTGCGTGTAATAGCAAGCGTAGGCGCGTGTCATGCTTTCATCGTATAATGAGCGTCGGTGACCCGCGTTTATCTGTGGCCACCGGGGCACCTGCCGTACCAAAAAAAGAACCGGCTTTTGTGCATGCTATTCGTATGGAACCCCAGGACCGAATATAATCCTTGCGTGGAATCGCCAGCATTCCCGCGTGTCATGCTTTCATCGAGTAATGAGTGTCGGTGACGCGCATGTGTGCGACACCACCGGGGCGCCTGCCGTACCAAGAAAAGAACAGGCTTTTTTGCATGCTGTTCGTATGACCTGCACGACCTGATAATATCGTTGGGTGGAATCGCCAGCTTCGGCGCGTGTCATGCTTTCATCGTTTTAATAGCGTCAGTGACGCGCATGTGTCGGACACCACCGGTGCACTTGCCGTAGCAAAAAAATACAGGCTTTTGTGCATGCTATTCGTATGGCACCCCACGACCCGATATCTTCCTTGCGTGTAATTGCCAGATTCGGCATGTGTCATGCTTTCATCGTGTAATGAGCGTCGATGACGCGCGTGTGTCCGTTGCCGCCGGTGCACTTGCCGTACCAAGAAAACAACAGGACTTTGTGCATGCTATTCGTATGGCACCCCACGGCCCGATATCATCCTTGCGTGTAGTCGCCAGCCAAGGCGCGTGTCATGCTTTCATAGTGTAATGAGCTTCAGTGACGCACATGTGTCCGAGACCACCGGAGCGCCTGCCGTACCAAGAAAACAACAGGCTTTTTTGCATGCTATTCGTAAGGCCTCCACGACCCGATATCATCCTTACGTGGAATCGCCAGCGTCGGCGCGGGCCATGCTTTCATCGTGTAATGAGCGTCGCTAACGCGCGGTAACTGTGGCCACCGGGGCACCAGCCGCACCAAGGAAAGAACAGGTTTTTGTGCATTCTATCCGCATGGCACCCCACGACAAAAATATCATCCGTGCGTCGAATCGCCAGCGTTGGCGCGTGTGATGCTTTCATCGTGTAATGAGCTTCGGTGACGCGCGTGGGTCTGTGGCTCCGGGGAATCTGCCCCACCAGGCGAAGAACAGCATTTTGTGAATGCGACCCGTATCGCTCCCCAGGACCTAAAGTCATCCTTTCGTAGAATTGCTAGCGATTGCGAGTGTCATGCTTTCATCTAGGAACGAACGTCGGTGACAAGCGTGTATCTGTGGCCACTGCAGCAAGTGCCGTGCCAAGGAAAGAACCGGGTTTTGTGCATGCTTTCCGTACGGCACCCCTCGATCCGCTATCACCCTAGCGTGTAATCACCAGCGTTGGTGCCTGTCATGCTTTCATCGTGAAAGGAGCGTCGGTGACGCGCATGTGTGTGCTGCCATCAGGGCACCTGCTGTATCATGGAACGAACAGGCTCTTCTGCATGCTATGCGTATGACACCCCACGACCCGATATCATCCTTGAGTGGAATCTCAAGCGACGGCGCGTGTCATGCTTTCATCGTGAAATGAGCGTCGGTGACGCGCATGTGTTTGCGGCCAACGGGGCACCTGCCATACCAAGGAAAGAACAGGTTCTTGTGCGTGCTATGCGTATGGCACCCCACGACACGATATCATTCTTGCGTGGAATCGGCAGTGTAGGCGCGTGTCATGCTTTCATCGTGAATTGAGCGTCGGTGACGCGCGTGCATCTGTCGCCACCATGGCACCTGCCGTACCAAAGAAACAACAGGCTTTTGTGCATGCTATCCGTATGGAACCCACGTCCCAATATCGTCCTTGCGTGTAATCGCCAGCGTAGGCGCGTGTCATGCTTTCATCATGTAATAAGCATCGGTGACGCCCGTGTGTCTGTTGGCACCGAAACACCTGCCATACCAAGGAAAGAACAGGCTTTTGTACGTTTTAATGAGCATTCACTCAGATTTCTACCTCATCATATCGCCCCAGTGTAAATGCATTTCCTCCAAGTCTTAAGATGCCGAATTCGCTTCTAAGGCGCGAGGGCATACATTCACTTTTATTAAACATAAAAACACAAAAGTCAAATGGCGCCAATCGCATTCCTAATGCTTTTCTCCATTGGCACTCTGAGATCATTTCCTGTTACCTTTACGTGTCTTTTAATGCCTCACTTGATCAAAGTTGTCTGCCTAGTGACTGTTTAATCGGAAGAGTAGTGCCAGTGTTTAAGCCCGGTGAAAAGTCATATGTTGGAAACTGCCGGCCTATTTCACTTATATATACGTGTTGCAAGTTGCTTGAGCACATAATAGCTCATCATATATCCAATTATATTGAATCGGTCAAGTTTGTCGAATTTCAGCATGGGTTCCGTAAAGACGTGTCCACTTCAACGCAGCTTCTATCCGTTATTCATGACTATTCTCTGGCACTTGATAGACACGAACAAATAGATGCAAGTTTCCTGGATTTATCTAAGGCATTTGATTGTGTGCCGCAAAACTTGTTATGGGGAGGCTAAAAGAAATCGGGATGCCAAACATTGTTATCAGTTGGTTTGAAGTGTACCTACAGAATTGCACAGTTTGTTGATTGTGGTGGAATGAGGTCTAAGTGTGAGCATGTTCTGTCCGGTGTACCACAGGAAAATGTTCTGGAACCGCTTTCGTTCCTCATACGTAATAATGATATTGCTCGAAATATTGATGAAGGTACCACTGTAAAATTGTTTGCTGATGATTGTGTCATTTGTTCCGTTACCAAGAATTCTTCCTGCCAGCAACTAATCAATACCAATTTATGTAAACTCGCGGACTGTGTGAACAAAGAGCGATGAAAATTAATTTTTCTAAAAATGCGTCAATGACAATTACAACTAAGAACATCCCCTACAATACGCTTACCAAATTGCAGATCAATACATAAATGCAGTCCCATCCTTTAATTATCTAGGCCTGACACTTACTACCAATGTTAATGGGATATGCATCTCAATGATATATGCTCGAAATCATTCAGGAATTTATGCTACCTACGCAAGAAACTAAAAGGGTCTCCATTGAGCGTAAAACTTGTAGCATATCGCACTATGATTCGACCAGTTTTAGAGTACGCGTCTATTGTGTGAGATCCGTATCATGTAAAAACATCAAGCAGGTGGAGTGCATCTAATGTCATGCAGCCAGGTTCATCTCATCCGATTACCGGAAATGTTCTTCCGTTAAAAATGTTATGAGGCAGCATAAGTTTTAGCCGCTAAAGATGCGCAGACAGATTGCCAGGCTAAAATTTTTGCACACACTATATCCTAACAAAACAGCATTGCCACGTGATTCGTGTTTACTTTGTGAACACAAAGATCATCAAGCCTGAACCACACAAATGTAATAAGGCCATACAATGACAGGACTAAAGGTTCCAAAAGTCTTTTTACCTGTGCGCATTCGAACAATTTAATCGCCTGCTTGCTTCGTTTGTTGAATGTACTAACATTAATACCTGTGAGCGTTCTTTGCAAGCTTACTTTTTGTAACGCTCTCCTGCCTGGCAGCACTGCTGCCTGCAGTATTTTGAAATAAATGAAATAAATGCTATTCCTACGTCACCCCATGATCCGATATCGTCCTTGCATGTAATCGCCAGCGTAGGCGCGTGTCATGCTTTCAACGTGTAATGAGCGTCGGTGACGCGCGTGTATGTGTGGCCACCGGGTAACCTGCCGTACCTAATAAAGAAAAGGCTTTTGCGCATATTATTCGTATGGCACCCCACGACCCGATATCATCCTTGCGTGGAATCGCTAGCGTTCGCGCGTCATGCTTACATCGTGCAATGAGCGTCGGTGACTCGCGTGTATGTTGCCGCCAGGGCACCTGCCGTACCAAGCAAAGAACGGGCTTTTGTGCGTGTTTTTCCTATGACACCCCACGACGCGATATCGTCCTTGCGTGGAATCGCCAGCGACGGCGCGTGTCATACTTTAATCGTGCAATGAGCGTCGGTGACGCGCATGTGTCTGGCCAACGGGGCCCCTGCCGTCCCAAGGAAAGAACAAGCTTTTGTGCATGCTATTCGTATGGCACCCCACGACCCGATATCGTACTTGTGTGCAATCGACAGCTTAGGCGCGTGTCATGCTTTTATAGTTTAAGAAGCGTCGGGGACGAGCATGTGTCTGCGGCCACCGGGGCTCCTGCCGTAGCAAGAAAAGAACAGGCTTTTTTGCAAGCTATCCGCATGGCACCCCACGACTCGATATCATCCTCCCGTGTAATCGCCAGGGTAGGCGCGTGTCATGCTTTCATCGTGTAAAGAGCGTCGGTAACGCGCGTGTATCTGTGGCCACCGGGTCGCGTATTTACGTTTGCTAGCCGCTGCAGACAAGACCAATGTTGCCCGTGCCCGTTCCCGACAAGTGCAATGTTGCCAAAACAGACGCTGCTGCCAAGTTCAGTGTTGCCCACGCCCGTTCCCGTCAAGTGCAATGTTGCCAAAACCGCTGCCGCGTATTTCCGTTTGCTGGCCGTTCCGTTTGCAAGCCGTTCCCCCGCGTCTGCACAAGTTATATTGTAGTAACACCAGCCTGCGTCTGCACAAGTTGTATTGTAGTAACGCTAGCCTGCGTCTGCACAAGTTCCCCGCGTCTGCACAAGTTGTATTGTAATAACGCTAGCCTGGCCTGCATTTGTGGGAATAGGTGAGTGTCACCGGCTGTGTTATATTGTAGTAACGCTAGCCTGCGTCTGCACAAGTTCCCCGCGTCTGCTTAAGTTGTATTGTAGTAACGCTAGCCTGGCCTGCATTTGTGTGAATAGGTGAGTGTCACCGCCAGTGTGTGAAATTCCTGGCCTTTCACAAACCGTCATACGTTCATATCTATCTCAAACCTCTCATGAATGCTGCGCGCGGTTACGGGTGGCGTTGTCGCATGATTGTTTCGGCGAAACTGAAATAAAGAAGCTGGAGTGACAATTCTGTCAGGTAACCTAGAACAGTGCACTGGGCTGTAAGATCATTGCCTTCAGACACTGTTGCAAACAGTTTCATGATGGCATATACTTGCTGTCGGCATACCCTTGCTGTCTTACCTTAACATTGGACACAGGAATGGAAAAATCCCACTAAGCGCAACCTCCCATACCTAAACTGTTCAGAGTGCAAACAGTAGTCATTATTAATATTGCATTCACTGCTCTGTGTCTAATCTGAGCTCGATGTGGCATCCACATGTTTTCTGCAATCTGTGATCTGGTAGGTCCTAAACATAGGTGATAATGCTGCTTGGTTTATGTGCTTGCTCCTTTTCTCCAATGCATAATGACTCTTTTGGTGTTGTTTAAAGTGAGCCGCCCTTTGGTGGTTGGAGCTTATATAGTGTCCTCAGAATAAAAAAGAAAAAGGTGGCTACTTCTCTGAACATCAATAATTATTTCTTATTTAACAGTTACTTGCACCACCCCATAGGATATTACAGCAAGCTGTCCCACTCTAAGATAGGTAAAAAACAGAAGAATAGAAAACATCACCCTTTAAGGAAAGCTCTTTCACCTTGAAATGCTTCAATATGTAATTAAGTGTGTTGATTTCCTGGCGGAAATCAAGCAGCACTGTTTTGAATTTTTTCAATTTACTTATAAGTGGCCATATCTGCAAGCCCCAAGTATTGATCACACATGACTATCAGCTGTATTCTGAAATCACTTTGCAAATGACCAAATCCCTACTGTAATAAACCCAGAACTGATGGCTGCCTTGTTCCCAATGTAATTCAGTTGCTTATTCCAAGGCCCGAGATAAAAGCATTCCTAAGCACAAATTTCTTGCTTGTTCTTAAAGTAATATTTGACTCTGTACCTATCAAAGTCATTACAGCACTGTCTTGTAAAGGTGATGTGAACAGTTTTTAAAGCTTTTAGCAAAGTAGGTGAATCATACACAATTTGTGAATTACACTAGAGGAATATCATCAGCACCAAATACCTTGGCCTGATTAACATCTTGCAATAATATACCACTCACGTTAACACAAAATATGATCTCCAGCATGCGGTCTAGCTTAGCAGCCAGTGTGAATCTAACAGTATGTGAGCAAGACGGCAAGCAGATGACGAATAACCACTGCAAAGGTTTGTTTGACATACATTATTGTTTATTCAAAAACTAGTGCAGGCATGAGGTAAATAAATTAGTAGAAGAGGAGGCCCCAAGTAGAAACTGTCGTGGGGACCTCCTGTTATTAATTGTATATATGACGCATGATAAACATATGGAAGATAGTAACTGCATATCGGAAAACAGGTGCGGTGGAAATTAACAATCACAAAAAAAAATTTGATTAAGTATGCTCAATTTTGCAAACTCATTAAGGAACATGGCAAAGAGAGAACACAATACCTTACAAAAGCACTCGAGCAATAAAAGTCATATACAATAAATACAGGGTTCATTGGCATGGCAAATGATGGTAATTAAAAAGTACACACTCTTTCAACCTTTTATGGAATGATGCTTCTTTACTAGATGATGTGATGATTGTTAGCAGAGAGTTGCAGACAGTGATTGCTGAGAATGATGAATAAATACGAAACTAGAATATATATCACGTCTTTTCAAGCCAGGTATACAGATGTTGTCCTCATGGAAAAAAAAAATTCAGGGTGTAGTGTACAGTATGCATGCACAGACTGTGACCAAGTGTATGTGGGTGAAAGTTGAAATTTTGTTGAAAGGTTGAAACAACACCAGTGTGATGTTGCAAACAAAGAAGCTTCGTCAAATGAACTCGCCGAACATTCTGAAAGCAGGCAGCATGATATAGATTGGAGCAACGCGTGCATTTTGAAAACAGAAAATAATCTGCAGAGCCGTCTATATCTAGAATCCTTAATCATTCAGACAACCGAACATTCTCTTAATCGCACTGACGGAGCACTTCCTGGTGCATACTCCCGCTACCTAGGGCACATTTTCAAGCTTAAATAGCCAGCCTTTCACATCTGTACCTGTTTGTGAACAAGGTTCCCGTGTAGGAGCCGAAACGTCATTTAGGAGTTCATTTTATTTTCGTCGGTGTTCTGCCTTCTTCTTCATGTACACCCCCAACCAGATGGGTTTCCGTCCAACCCTCGAGTTCATCAACTTACACCGGTCGTATGGCCAAAGAGCAATCACCGAAATCTGTCGATTTACTTCCGTGACCACTCGAGTGGCATCATTCAAATGGTCACTTGAACTTCAACATGACATATGCAAGACCCTTGGCCTCATTCCTCAGTCCCTCCGCCTCAACAGGCCCATTGCAACAAGTTTCGGCTACAGCATTGTCGCCAAGGCTGAACGATTTCTACTACAGGAGAGAATTTTGGATTGCAAACAAACTATTAGGAAACTAGAAAACAAAGCTTTCTTTGCACGGTGCCGGCTAGAGTGCCAGTACTCGGCAGTATTCCCAAGTGTGCAGCTACACGGCAATTTTCAGGCCAAATTATCTGCAGCCAGAGCAGAACAGTCCCACGAAGACAAACTCAACAGGCTCACACATCAGGATAGGCCTGCACGCAGCAACATCACTTTGTCAACAGTCCACAGCCTGTACTCGCATAAGCCTGATCCTGCTCAAATGTCTGTACTCAGCCTGGGCCTAAACTTCAAGTGGCACCGGCCCCAGACCAAAGAAAATATTCTATACGCAGTGGAGAACGCGATCAGCAAGGTGGAACCTTCCCGCCGCGAAGAAACACGTACTCGCACACTCGGCGCTCTCTTGAGGCTGCGGCCGCTTCAGGCCTCCTTGACACTCTCTTCAGTTCAGTGCAACGCCATCAAGCAGCTCCAGGCTAATGCCGATTTGGTCATTCTACCAGCTGACAAAGGAAATGCCACTGTTCTTCTCGACAAGGTCACCTACAAGACCAAATGCTGGCCCTGCTGTATGACCAGAGCACTTACGTGTGTGTCAAGAAGGATCAAATGGCAAAGATACAGGCACAGTTGCAAAAGCTTCTATCACACCTTTTGTGGTGCCACCCCAACATAAGTCCTTCTGCTTAGCGCTACTATGTCACAATGGCTCAGTACCAGCGTTCTATGGCCTTCCTAAGATACACAAAACCGATGTTCCAGTGAGGCCTGTCGCACATTTTACCAGTTTACCACTCTACAAGCTCTCTGGCTTCCTGCACCACATACTCGCTCCGCTCATCGGAAGAACCCCGACCAGTGTGCCTCATTCTGCTGACTTTATATAAAAAGTTCGAAACGTGCGTCTTGACAACTGTGATATGATGGTCTCTTTTGATGTCAAGCCACTCTTCATGAGCGTTCCAATTGACTTAGCAGTCGAGGTTTGCGCGGCGGCCCTAGAATCTGATGCTACTTCGCCTGGCAGGTCGCCAATCGATGTGCCAGATCTCGGGCGATTCCTGCGTTTCTGCCTGAGTAACACATATTTTACTTATGACCAGGTGTTTTACAAACAGGTTCACGGCACAGCCATGGGTGCTTCAGTTTCTGTCCCCGCTGCAAACCTAACAATGGAATGGCCTGAAAGCCATGCACTAAATTCATTCAGCCCACAGCCAAAGATTTTTGTGTGGTACGTTGATGACTGCTTTGCTATTATCAAGAAGGATGTTTTATTTGATTTCACAGCGCATCTTAACAGCACCGAAAGCGCCGTCCAGTTCACAGTCGAAAAAGAAGAGAATGGACAGCTTCCGTTTTTGGATGTCTTAGTGAAACGAAGCCAATCCATGCTCTCATCCAAAGTGTACAGAGAGAGCACTCATACTGGCTGCTATCTTCACTTTCACTTCTTTCACCCAGCCTCTCACAAGAGATCAGTAGCTGCCTCGCTATTTCTTCAAGCAAACCGCATCTGCACACAGCCAGAGGACGTGAAGGCCGACCGTAAAGGTGTTCGCAAGGACTTCTCCGAATGTGGCTACCTATTGCCTTTCGTCAACGCTGTGGAACGCAAACTGTTGCAACCCCCACGATCTGACAGTGGCTCAGCCGCCAAAAAACGTGGACCTGTGCCATATGTGGCCGGGTTCAATGAAGCCTTGGCACGCATCTTGCGATCTTATGACGCTGAGGTGCCACACGTGGCGGCGAAAAAGTTGCTCGTCAATGTAAAAAGACTGCCTGCCGAAAGAAAAATTTCCGGGCGTAGTGTACACTATACCGTGCAGAGACTGTAACTATGTGTATGTAGGTGAAAGTGGAGACTTTGTTAAAAGGTTGAGACAACACTTGCATGCTGTTGCAGACAAGAAAGCCTGGTCAAATGCACTAGACTCCTTAGCCATTCAAACAACCGAACACACTCTTAATCGCACTGACGGGGCACTTCCTAGTGCATAAGCCCACTGCCTAGGGCACATTTTCAAGCTTAAATAGCCAGCATTTCACGTCTGCACCTTTTTGTGAACAAGGCTCCCGTTTGAGAGCCGAAACGTCATTTAGGAGTTGATTTTATTTTGGCCGGTGTTCTGCCTTCTCGATGTACAGCCCCGACAAAACAGGTTTCCGTCCAACCCTCGACTTCATGCAGGAAGCATATACTGTCTAGAAAGCCCAAGAGGGAGCCTAAATTCAAACGTCAACATGTGTTAGTTCATGCTGTAGATCCTCCTGCCAGGACTGCAGCCACTGTGAAAAAATGTGAAGCTGCTTTCATGCATGTTGCACAAAGCATTATCTAACATTATCTCTAATCCCAAGTTTCAGTGTACTCCGGAAATGCAGAAAGATAACCCCGAGAAACTGCCAGAAAGCATATGTTAGGTCCAACAGCTTTGCAGCATAAGAATCCAGTTATCTAAAAGCTTCCTGCTACATTTTATTCCATTGCAAAGAAAGTAAATTCCAACACTCTGTGAACTGCAGCAAATAGCCTGCTAAATATACCTGTTAAATGAAACAGGTGCAATCAGACTCCACAGCCTTGGCAAAAGAAAAATAGGAAATTGGAAGGGGGTAGGTAATGCAGGCAGCACTGCAGCAAAAGCCCTCTTGCATCCAAACAGTAAACATGAACGTTCATCGTGAGAGGCACTGAATGGAACTGTAAAGTGCGAGTGCGATTGATTTGTGTCTTAAGTCTGTGTACACAATGCTGTATCAAAAGTATCGTTACAATAGGATGCGTATATTCTCAAAGACTGAATAGGAAATTCCTGTTGACAGTGTCAGCATGGAGCCTCTTGTTTTGTTTTGAGTTTCAGATTGAAAACTGTTTTGGGGCAAGGAGAATGTTGGGGAATGGAAGATGCTCTTGGAATGCACATTCACAATGTAGCTCAAAGTGTTTAAGGGAAACACTCAAGGTGAAATGCATTTCAATTAGGCAGTAATTACTCATGAGTTTCTACTTGATCACATTTATACGGTTGCAGAGCAAAGCTAGACAGCTTTTTCAGAAACTTTGCAGCTGAAGGAAAATTCGTCTTAGTATGGGGTAGAACCAGGGACCACAGCCTGCCTGGGCAGTCACTCTACTTTTAAGCTAACCAGGATGCCTAGCAGATGCCATTGTGCACGAGGCCATATTGACCAACAACCTGAAGCAAGAACGGTGTTAGTCTCGCTCTGAGCTGTTCATCAATTAGCTCTCTTTAACTAAATGGTTTGAAGGTTCAGACACGATGAGACACAGTCCTGGAAATAGTTCAGGATAGCCCTTGGCCTTTTGCTTGTAACAGCCTATGCAGAAGTTCTCGAGGCAGCATGGTCACACTACGTTAAGTGTTTGTCTTCAGTCTTCTTTATATGCTTTAAATTAATCCGGAGCCCTCCACTAAGGTGACCCTTGTAGCCGGCAGGTTGTTTTGGGATGTTAAACTCTACAATTTACAAATTTTCCTCGCACGGTACGCTGGAGCCGTAGATGGGGAAGAGAGAAAGTCAAAAAGAGAGGCAATCCATTGATATTTACGCTGCTCAGAAGGCATGCCGGAGGTGGTGAGCGAAGGTGCAGCGGATTCGAGGGTAGAGAGGCTGGCAAGCTCGGCCAGTAGCGGGGAGCGGGACAAGGCAAGATATACGACACGTATGTTATATTCTTGTAGACGGAGATCCCATCGCGCAAGGCGACCGCAGGGATCTTTTAGCGAAGAAAGCCAACATAGGGCATGATGGTTGGTGACCACATCAAAAGGACGGCCATTATGATAGAGTCGAAACTTGCCAAGAGCCCAGACAATGGCTAAGCACTCTTTTTTCTACCACGGAGTAGTTGGATTCGGCTTTTGTGAGGGTGCGGCAGGGGTCAGCAACCACATATTCCTCGAATCCAGAGTTGCGTTGGGCGAGCACAGCCCCGAGGCCAATGCCACTGGCGTCCGTGTGTACTTCGTTTGGGTCTTGCAGGTCGAAGTGACGCAAGGTGGGTGGTGCTTGAGGAGACTGCGCGTCGTCGCAGGCAGGCAACCAACTCGAAAAACCTATGTTGCTGCTGAGAAGCTGAGTTAAAGGGGCAACAATGGCCGCAAAGTTGTGAATAAAACGTCGAAAATAGGAACAGAGGCCTAGGAAGCTGCACAGTTCCTTAATGCAAGTAGGTGTTGGAAACGCAGTCACAGCACGAAGTTTGCTTGTGTCAGGGCGGACGCCTCCTTCTGACACAACGTCGCCTGAAATTTTCAGTTCACAAGCAGCAAATCGACACTTTTTTAATTTCAGCTGAAGGCTGGCGTTCTTGAGGCAGGTTAAGATGTGCTTCAGTCGGGACAGATGAGTTGTAAAGTCGGGCGAAAAGATCACGATGTCGTCGAGATAACAGAGGGCACGGCTTCCATTTCAGGCAGTGCAGAATGGTGTTCGTCATGCACTCGAAAGTAGTTGGAGCATTACAGAGGCCAAAAGGCATGACGTTAAATTCATACAGGCCATCAGGGGTCACAAGTGCGGTTTTAGGGTGATCGTCAGATACCAGGGGACCTACCAGTACCCATAGCGTAAATCGAGAGAAGCGAAACGTTCTACTCCTTCGAGGCAATCCAGAGCATCATCAGTGCGGGGATGAGGGTAAACATCCTTTCGCGTGATCTTATTCAGGCGGCGGTAATCAATGCAGAAGCGAGTAGAGCCGTCTTTCGTCTTCACGAGTACCACGGGTGAGGCCCAGGGACTGTGTGAGGCTTGAATCACGCCGCTCTGAAGCATGGTGTCACCTTGTTCTTGAATAACATGCCACTCACTGGCGGAGACACCATATGGGCACTGACACAGAGGGGCGCGGTCACCGGTGGCGATGTGGTGGGCGACAGTCGACGTGCGGGTTAAAGCGGTCTGGTGTGAATCGGAGGAGGAACGAAAGTGATGAAGCAGCGCGAGAAGTTGAGTGCGTTGAGGTGCAGGGAGAGAGGCGTTGATGGCGGGAAGGACAACGTCTGGATGCGAAGTGTCGAGGACAGGAACCAGCGGGCTGATGGCATCTATGTCGAGGGACGGCGAATCATCAGTCTCCTCGTGATAGAGAATGAAATCAATGATTTAAACAGTTCCGAAACACTCACTGCAACGCACAGTGGAAGCATATGTAAATGGATTCGTCACGAACAACGCGCTAAGGCCAGATGTCAGGGTGAGGATGACGTAAGGTATGGGCACGTACTTCCGGCACAAAAAGAGGTGCGATGGTGTAAAAAGTATGTTGCCATCGCAAACAAGGTCAGAAGTGATGGGCACAAGAACTGAAGAGCAGGCAGGCAATTCAATGTCTTCAGCAACGACGGCTTTGGCAGGAGCAGCAGAAGGGGCATTGGGCGGCGAAGAACAGCTGAGTGCGAAGAACTTGAGTTCAGCACGAGCACCATCGATGACTGCATTATGGCGCATCAGGAAGACCCAACCCAAGATGATTTAATGAGCACAGGTGGACAGAATGATGAATTCAATCACGTAGAGGATCTCCTGAATAATGACGCGAGCCGCGCACGTCGCTAACGGTGCAATAGCCTGCACTCTTGCGGTGCCTAGCGAGAATCCAGGAAGTGGGGTCGTCACTTATTACAAGGAGCAGTAAAAGATGGCCGCCATGGCAGAAGCAGCAGCGTCGGTGTCGACAAGCGCCAGAACAGAAACACCCTCTACAGAAACGGCGATCAGATTTGCGGGAGATAATTGAGGCCTTGGACATTTCGCTGGTGGCGTAGTTCTTGCCTCAGGAACTGCAGTATCTAGCTTTCCTCTTGAAAAAGATCCAGGCACGAATGCATGGGAGAAAGGGAACGGCGACGAGGAGAAGGTGAGCGCTGGGTAGAGACGGTAGTGTGATCAGGTGAACGAGGGCAACTCTGTGGCGGCTCGGCTGGTGGTGAATATTCACTGGGAGGAGGCCAGTAACCGGGAACCTGGGAGATTGGTACACGACGACAAAGCTGGGCCACACGACCGGGCAATCTGCAAGAGCAACAAATAGGCCGGTTGTAACTGGTATGCCAAGGATTGCCGAATTGCCGAAGCGGTCGGAAAAAAGGCGTCAGAGCATGAGGGGGCTTGAGGCATAGATGCTTGAGGTGGAGCATAGGTTGGGCAGTAGTTAGGTGGCCCTGGCAGTGCGACGACGGCAGCAGCGTAAGTCAGGGGTGCAGTGACAGGTGCGGGCGGCTGAGCTGGCGCAGGCGGAGGGACCAGTGGAAGGGCCTCAGCCACTTTTTCACTGATGACAGTGCGAAGGTCGGGTACCAGGTACGGAGATTGCATGGAGTGGGATGGCAGAAGCGATAGTTGACGTGCAACTTCCTCATGCACGAAATCTTTGATGTGTGCCAATAGTTGCGAGTGGTCGGGTGCAGCTGACAGGCAGGCAAGCGACTCGACAAGCGCTGTGTGCTGGCGAGTGATTAGCCTCTGCTTGCGCAGCTTGTCGTAGCTCTGGCGGAGACTGACAACTTCGGCAATGGTGCAAAGATCTCGCGACAGCAGCATCTGAAAGGCATCAACCTCAGACATCTGGGCGTTGATGCGCAGGCACAGGTTTACCACATCTTCAGTGTAGCTTGTGAACGTCTCACTCGAGTGCTGAGAGCGCTCGAGCAAGCGGTGTTCAGCGCACAGCTTGCGGACAGCAGGACGTCCTAACACTTCGGTGAGGTTCGCCTTGAAAGCAGCCCACGTAGAGAAGTCTGCTTCATGGTTTAAAAACCACAGGCTGGCAACGCCGGTCAAATAAAAGATGACGGCGCTCAACTTGGTGGTATCGTCCCACTTGTTATATGTGCTCACCTGCTCGTATGTGAGACAGTCTTCAGCATCATGATCATCAGTACCGCTGAATAGGGTGGGATCCCGCTGCCGGAGGGAGCTGGAGCAGAGGACTGAGGAGTCCACCTGCACGGCTTGGTGGTTGGCGTCATTAGGCATAGTGGGGGTCGGTTGTGTGCGGCTGCAAAGGTCCACGGCGGTATGAGGATGCTAAACCAAACCTCCATCTAATGTAACGGGGGCTTAGGTCAGCGCTCAGGCTGCGGCAAAACCACGGCGGCGACAGTCTCTGGTCTGTCCAGGTCAGCAGGCTCTCGCTCTGAGCAATGGCAGTGCGGCTAGAATAATGCCCTTTTTCTTCTTCTTTCGTTACGAGTACAGCGCTTGTAAAATGTTCAGTCAGGAAAAAACATGCTCTTTTGAGCACACTGGCAAATTCTGATGTCCCCATTTGGTGCTGGTCAAGGTAGGAAATTGTTGATTCTGCCACACCCACAAAGAGTTATTGAAGCCATCTTGGTTCACTTAGCTTCTTGACAGGCTAAGGATTACTGGTGATGTGTGTCCATCCTAGTGGCACTTGGCACTAGGCACATTGTCACGGACATTGCAGCTCAGTGCGTGCTTCCATTTTAGGCTCCTTACTGCCCCTGATTGTGGTGGCCGTCCAGCGGGAACACGTCCTGAGCCCCTTGCCAGACCTGGTCGGCGCCTTTCCAGGCTTGTGGGTTGCACCTTTATCTTCTGGCCTCGCCGCTTGTCTGGTTTTGTTGCGGCCTTTACGGTTAGCATAACACCATTAGCGCCACTGCTTGTATTCACGCTACCGAGCTGTGCATTCACGGTATCAAGTAAAGCGGCGTATGACGAGTTTCCCTCAGCGAGTCTGTGTAGACGTCGCAGGTGTTGCTCCAGGGTCCTGTATTTTTCTTCGAGATCCTGCAAAAGGTTAATGAAGTCTGATTTTAATACGTCACCAGTTATGGCAGCTGGAACACTAAGTGGCTAGGACTGTAATTATTAGACCTTGCTGAAGGCTAACTATTTTCGGCATGCAATACAAGGTATCTTGCATCATGGTTGTGCTGTTTTGCCTACAAGATTTTTTTTTTTCACTTTTGATGGAACTAAATAGAATGAAAGGTTCTGCTGTACCTCTGGCTTTAAACGTGGCTCAGGACTTGTCTCATCCAACGTATCCATTGGTTGATCACAGCAGCTGGGGCTTTGGTGGTGTTCTGGGTCTTGCAGACTGGCAGAACAAGACACTGAAGTGCCTGCAGGTGCATCACTTTGTAGACCTCCCGTCATGGGCATAAAAAACTCCAGTGGTGGGCATCTCTCACCCAGTGCCAGCTGACCCAGCTGAACACAGTCAGCAGGTGTTAGCTGTGGGCTGTTAGGAAAGGACCCTCCAAAGGCCCTCTGTACAAGTGCCTGGTGTTTCCAGAAGGCCCCTTGACTCCCTGCCCAGCAGCTACAGACCCCAATGTCGGCATGTACTTCATACATCCCAGTCCAAGCTGAGTTTGGGACGCTGTAACCTTCGTCATGGTTTTGCACGATAGATTCGGTAGCAATGTCTGGGATCTTGTCTAAGAGACGGTCTATGCTGTTTCGATGCGCCGATTCTCTGTTGTGCGCATGGCGAAGAATTCTTGCCTCAAAATACTTCTCCCATGCTGTTGTGATATATTCCACCAAGGCTACTGCGTTGTATACTTTTGTTCTGCACAGGACAATGTCCTTCAGAATTCTAATCGATGCCTCGCTGTAGTCGTTTGTGTTCTGTCCTCTTGTAACAATGCCTGCCCGGTACATAGCCACCCATTCCTCCTCGGTCTTCAAAAGCGAGTCGACTCTTTGAACGTAGTCTTGGTGAGGCAGTGAGCGAAGAGCTGCTTTTGCTTCTTCAAGTTCTTCCTTGGTCTTTAAATACACTACCTGTGACATAAATGAGGACAATAGGAGTGTATTAACCATGCTTAATGAACGTAGTGATCCACAATCGTTTTTTTTTGCCTCACTCATGCATGAGGAGGTACTTTGTCACAGAAAAAGGTTTTTTAAAAAAAGGAAGAGCTAAACTCAAATTCTGCACTTCTTTCTGAAGCCATTTTTATTAGGAGCTCGTAATTCAGTTCCAGATCAGTCATTATGATTTCGTTTCTGATTGAGTATTTCCAGCTGCTTTCGTTGTTTTGTAAAGGTTTACACACGCACGTGCACACACACGCGCGCATGCACGCACACACACACACACACTGCTTGGAGTGCCCACACTGGCACATTGTTGTTTTAGGGAAAACTGCACAACAAAAAACAGAATGCATTATAATGAACAGGTGATATCATGTCCAAAGCTGTTAACACAAGCCATGCATTTTATGAGCAAATAAGGTAGTAGAAAAAAAAGTGAGCCAGTGCAATAAAAGGAAAGTGAAAGAAGTACTGTCTTAATATTAACCTGTAGCATAACTAAACCTGTTTCTGAGCAAACACCCGTTAAAAGGGTGGGTAACTGAGCTTGTTGCATACTTTATGGTGGCTCCAACACATTTCGTAGAGCGAGGACAAGGAAAAGAGCAAAAATTCAGAGGGTACTTTGTTGACCTAAAGTGCGGTGAGGGCTTTAGCACGGTGTTGCTGCTTGTGTCACTGATGTGTGGCTAAAATGTTAAGTACACAATTGTTTGTGAATCCTAAATGCTGGAGACACTGGAGGATGTTTGGGAGGCATCCGTCTGATTAGATGCCTTTCCGCAAACACTCTCCAGCATGCTTACGGTGGACAAAAATTACAGTGGGACTAAAAAAAGAATGAAAAATAAAATGACCCTGCCCATTCCACTAGGTATTACGGGCTGCCTTACGCTAGACAAAAATTATTGTTGGACTATAAAAAGAATAAAAATAAATTGTCCCTGCCCATGCCACTACGTATAACAGGCTTGCCTTACAGTAGACATATATTAGTGTGGGCAAAGAAAAAGAAAGAAAAATAAAGTTGCCCAGCCCGCGCCTTACAGCAGACAAGGAGAACTACATATGCATTGGCAGGAAGTAGCGTAGTCAAGTGGTAGCTCTTTCTTTATTGTCCTTTGTAACACATCCCAAAAATAAACCCCTTCCCAGCAATGCAAAAAACATGGTCTATTGTTTCGGGCTGTTTACAAATTAGGCAGTTCAATCCCCACGGTAAAAAGAAATCCTTTCCTTCCAAAAACTTTTTAACTGGGAGTGTCCCGGTGTGTAATTTAAAAAAGAAGGTCTTTACTCCTGGTGGCACCTGCATTTTCTTTACCCTTTTTAAAACATCAGCTCCAGGACCTCCACTGTACAAGGCCCTGTACATAGGCTCTGGGAAAACAACATCACAAAGATCATGGTACAACTTCTTTCTTTTAGTTTTGTACAAATAATCGCTAGAAAAACGCGCTGAAAGAAACCTAACACTTGCTACAATCTCTTTGTAGTAACCGAAAATTCCACCCGAGAGCTCTTCTGTGGTAACAACAAACTCGGGCAGCAATCGCCGCAGCCTCACCTGGCATACGGTGCGCAAGAACTGGTCTGAGACGTCGCGAAAAAACAAAAAACGGTTCACCAGCTGCCTTAAAAAGAGGTGCCCTAGCCCCAACCCCCCGTCTTTTACCCGCCGGAACAGGTTCGTTCGGCTGCAACGTTCCCATTCGGAAGCCCATATAAAGACGGCAAAAATCCGGTGTAACTTTTAAATGTGCACCCGAGAGCAATGCAAAACCTGCATCACATACCAGAGCTTGCTAATAAAAAAACAGGTTGCAGACTGTAGCTCTGGCGAAAATGGAGAGATTAGTGCCTTTCCATTTTCCAGCTCTGTCACGTGCTTCTTTCGTTTGCTGTTTCCAATACTCCTCGCTTTCGCGATAAGCATCGAGCGGAACGCCCATATACTTGCCCGGTGTCGTCGTCCACGGTACGCTGGCAAAATGGTCCGGGTGGGATGGCCACCATCCATGCCAGAGTCCGAGGCATTTGGACCAATTAACCCCGCTACCGGTGACTTCGCTGAACTCGCGTACACACCCGACAGCTTCGCTTATGCTCTCCTGCTCAACCGTGAATACAGCAACGTCGTCAGCTACGCCAGCAGCTTAACTTCAGCAGCTTGCAACCTAAAGCCATTAATACTATTGTCTTCTAATATTTTCCTACACAGTGTTTCGATGTAAATACCAAATAACCACTTGACGCGCAGGGAATTCCTTATTTAAGCACAGACAATGAGGATGGGGTACCATTTGATCTCATAATGCTCTTGGGCCTCCACAGTATATGGCGCTCCAGAATGGCAGGCTATTATTGTGACAAAGACGCACGACCTGCCCGAATTTATTTTAGGGAAAGAATGAACTGCTTTTTGGCCATCCAGAAAGCAACTGCAGAGCCTCCCGAGTGGCTCTCGAGGCTAGAGCCGCTCTGTATGCTTCGTGAATTTTAGTATGACGAAGCCAGACTCATGATGGCTGACCACGACAGTGTCGTATGTACAGTACTCACGGATTGAAATAGGACATCCGGAGCGCGTGGCTGTCGCTTCATGGAGCGCCGCCCGTAGATGCTCATGGAACCAAGGTGGTGCATTGTGGTATGGCGCGAGGGGGAGAACATCTACAAAGCAGAATTGTTCCTTCCAGCCGCCAACGAGCCGGCCTGTGGTTTACCACATGCCTGCGTGGCACTGCAAGGCTTGCGCTTCGAATGTCCTATTTCAATCCGTGAGTACTGTACATATCGTTTTGTGTGTTTTTTGTTGAGTGTTTTTTGTGTAAATGGTATGGGTCAAAGCCAGGCAATAAAGAAAAAAAAAGGAAGTAGCGTAGTCGTTAGCACGCTTGGCTGCGGAGCGGATGGATGCTGGTTCGAATTCCGCTGTGCACAAGGATTTTTTTTTCTTATCCAGTTGACGTCATTTTATTGACAGCTATAGTGTGACAGATTTTGCGTACGGACGGACAACGGTGAGCCACTGAAGGCTTTCGCTTTAATAGACAGATGTGGGCGAAGGTGCTGAAGCAGCACCTTTGTCCACGCCTGTCAGTGCATTCCTTTCTTTGTCCTTATTCTACCCATTCTGCCGTAACCATCCTGAAAAGGAAATCTGATGGTAAGTGCAGCACACATCAGCTACAGTTTGGTAGCACTTCAAACATTGCTAGCAAGATCGTTTGTGAATACATCGGAGGCCTGAAATGTACACCCAAGGCCACACACACACTTGTTGAACTTGTGCAGTTGTAAGCTGCACAGTGCTTCCTTCCCACTAGATATGCTTCAATCCGTGTGAAGAGGGTAGTAGGAATGTTTGCTATTCAGAGTTTTTGCGATACCTATTAAGTTTTGAGCTTCTAAATTGGAAGCCTTTCGAGAAGCCAGAGAAATGCAGTCTACCGAAAAAAGAATGCTGAGATGAATTCTATGAGCTGTGTTTCACACAATAAGCCTGACCTAACTCCATGTTGCTTTTAGTGGGAAAAAAAACCACTTGTTTTCTAGATTTCATCATAATCATCAATCTGACTATGCCCACCTTCAGGACAAACACCTCTCCCATGGCCCCTTATCCCTGCAGACTTCTTAGTATCATTCACTCACCTGGCTTTATGCCGCCGCCGGGTACGCTTGCCTTCTCTTGGAATCCAGTCCATTACACTTAACGACCATCGGCTATTTTGACCTCACATTACATGCCGTTCCCAAGTCCATCACTTTTTGATTTTAACTAAGATGTTGTTAACCTGTGTTGACATGTTATATATATTGGTCGCAGCCGAATACAGCGGGGTGCTGTATACATAAAAATGTCTAATGCATTGTTTAAAAGAGGAAAACACGCAAGCAAAAATCGGGTATCTATAGTCTTTTAAGGTGTCCGCTGACCCTGGGAGCCATTTCTATGCCTTTTTTGTCCCGAAATTGAATGGAGTGCTTAGACTGCAAATAAGGCAACACTGGGAACTAGACTGCTTGCTTTGTGCAAACAGATCCTGGAGTCCGTGAAGTTTGCCGGGAATGGGATCGAACTGAACATTGGAAGCAGAAGAAGGCAGAGAGTTCATGTGAGCATATAGGCACCAGAACAGGCCTGTAAGACGCCCAAGTGGGCAGGCGCTTGTGAAACGTCAAATTGGGCCTGCCACTCCAGACCTTTCAGCTGCTAACGCCAATCAGCTTTCACTGATTAATGCATTAGGCTGGTGAGCTGAGGTATAATAATTCTCTTCCGTTAGTGCAAGCAGTGCATTCTGGCTCAGACTGGACAGAACCCAGTGTCTACATCGCTCTGCATTTAGTAATTAACAATCATTAAATATTACATCAATTTCCTACCAAATAAATATTAATCTTATAGGCTCAGATGTGGTGTGGGAAAAATGAAAACCTGGACAATTTGGTAAACGCTCATATTGTTTGATCACCATGCCAAAACATAAGACCTTGATCTTGTTTAGTTTTTTCTGTGTAATGTGTACCACGCAAGCAGTATGATAGCCTATATGTAGTGCTTCCATCATTTAAATTTTCTCACACAGCATTTGGTCTATTTTTTGTGTAGTACTCAACGAGCAGTAAGTTGGCAATACCTTTTGGAAGGCTGCCATGAAGCGGCGTCGGTCATCTTTGTCCACCTTATGGTGTGAAGAGGTGATCCACCTCCACTCTGCCTGCAGGATATGAAAATGGCACAACAGGTGTTGTGCCGAGGGCAGACGTCACGCAGGGCGTCCTTCTCAGGCCGAGAAGAATCTGACATGAATGCAGCAGGTGCCTGCAACAGCAGTTGACATACGCCAAAAAGATTAGCATTCTTTGCTGCATTAAGGGAAAGTGCATGTGTACTGTGTTTGTTGAGGGCGTTTAGGCAGTTATTTTTATGTGTTAATGCAGTGAATGAAAGCTATGAAGTAACCTTTAAAACATTAGCATGCTTTTGTACTCATGGGTAGTAAAGGCTTAACCACATGCCAAGCAGTATTACCCATATGTGAAGTTTACCAGCTTCACAGGGAAATCTGACGTTAAGAAACGAAATTTGTTGAAAACAAAGGAAGTCGTTTTCATTTAAGAGTATGGTTTCTAAACATCTTGAAGCAAGCATGCCACTTTCAACAACAGTGCACAAGCACCTCACTTCCAACAACAGTATGTCAGATGCTAATGACGTCATTTGATTTTCCTTGAAAAATAAGCACTCGTTAAATGCTGTCGCTATTTTCCAGCTCCTGCATTAGTTCCGAAACCCTTACCTCTCTGTTTCCAAAGCATGTTGGGCAGCAATGCTTCAGCAGCTGGAAAGCCAAACTGTTGCCCTCCCTGCTCTGTGAGCTGTGTATTAGCACAGCTATTGGCACTGCACCAGCTTTTGTGGCTGTCAACAACACTGTGACTGTGCTCCTTGTAGTGTCGCAGGAAGCCGTCGAGTCAACAAAGATGAGTTCTTGAGCTGACTCCAGGCTCTGGGCACGCCGCATAATGGGTGTGACCACGAGTGCTGCCCAGGAGTCATCTGCCTTACTGCTGGTGTAGACATCTGTGCCTGTGCAACAGAACATGCAGAATGGTCATTCAGGAGACACAAATGAAGTAACACAGATACCGAGATTTCCAGAGGAAGAATTGACATGGCGCTTGTTCTATTACCACTAATGAACATTGCGGCATTTTGCAGTGAACATATTTGCTGCCTCCATTCTGTAGTAACTATATTTTAACACTCTGTCATATGCTAGGTATGATTGAAAGTTTAGGCAGATGTGCGTCACAAATGGGAGTCACATTGGCGAGCTATTCAGTATTGATGGCAGGAGAAAGTCAAAAAGTGTGAAACAATGTTTTCGACTTTCGCTTGGAAAGGCATCTCTCTTGGTTGTGTCAGAAATGATGTTGGTTCACAGTTTTGCCTAGGAGCCATGGCTGCTACCATATTGCTCATGACTGATGGAACACATGTAGTATGTGAAAAATTATGGCCAAACTAAGCTACAGATTAGTTAAAACATTTGGTGAGAGCCCTGATTTTTCTCGTCTTCGCCTCCTCTTATTTATCCCTCCTTCTTTGTCTTGGGTTAGCTTGCAGATTTCTACTACTACTACTACTACTACTACTACTACTAGCCGCCACAGTAACTCGGTGGTTACGGTGCTTGGCTGCTCACCTGAAAGGCGTAGGTTCAATCCCGGCTGCAGCGGTTGCATTTCATTGAAGGCAAAATGCTTAAGACCCATGTACTATACGATGTCATTGCAAGTAAAGTGAACCCCAGGTGATTGAAATTATCCGAAGTCCTCTACTACTGCACCCCTCATAGCCTAAATTGGTTTAGGATGTTAAACCCCATAAACCAAACTGCTACTTCTACTTGACTACAACTACAGCAGTCAAACCCGGATATATCAAACTTGACGGGGCTCACGAAAAGTTTGATATGTTGGTAATTTGATGTCTAAAAAATGGCAAGAAATGAGCTTATCTGTAACCTAAAAACAAGAATACATAGCACTCACTGTAGCAGCGGGCTTCTTGCAAAAAAGCGTCGTCCATCAGTGTACTGGTAGCACACCACTCGCTAGGCATTCCTAGATGTAATGTGCTTTTCATTGGAGCCGCAGCAAATGGTGCTTTGGAGCTAGCCACTGCCTAATATAAGAAGTGTAATCCTGCCGCCAGTACACTGTAAATATTCTAATCGCAGTGCATATTAAGATACAGTTAGTTTCCACAATGCCTTCGGCAGTGAAGCGAGCGAAGCATGCCAGCCGAGAGTTGCTGCTAAACTCCGCAGCAGCGACCTACTAGGCTGCAGAGCAGCTCACTATTAAGTTCATGCTTCATCCTGTATAGAAAGTTCCTGTCACTGCATGTGGTGCGCTTATTTCTCTGTACGAGCAGCAGCAAGGACACCAACTTGGCATGCTGCATAGGTTTCAAACATATTACAGTGAAATTTTAGGAATGATATTGCATACCTTTGGCTGCATATTGTGGCATCTTTTCCTGCAGCTTGACCAGTGGACTCCCGCATGGTCCATACTTGTCGGTCCGCCAATGGTCGTGCATGTAGTACACGGCCCTTTTAGTAGGATTCACAAAACCACTTGCTAGAAGTTCTGGCCCATCTGGCTGCACAGCGAGGAGACTGTCATGGTGGTTTATAGCCTGAGAGGGTGTCATTCCCGCTTCAAAGTAGGAAATAATTGTGGCCTTTGTTTCGGGGCTGGTGCGAAGCATTCTGAGTGAATCAGCTGACTCGGTACTATGATTGTGGCTTGATTTCAACCGAATTACAGCAGGCAGAGGGACTGCCCTGCAGAGGAACTGGTCATTCTTCTTTGTATTCCGATTCAGTTTTTTTATTTTGATAGGCAGCTGCACAAGTCATCGCCACATATCCTTTGGGCGGCAGTTCGAGAGGAATGGAGCAGGCTGCAGCCTCTTCCTGACCTTGCAAGCAGCCTGCTTGACTCCTTCCCTGAGCGCCTTCAAAGCGTTGTGAGGGTCGGTGGGACCTATGCACGCCATTAGTGCAACGACGCATTTGCTCTCGCATCACGACAGCGAGCTGGCTCTCCTCCTTACTTCTTTTCCTGAATTGATGGCATAGTGCTCCTGTTAATATTGTTACTAAAGCTTCCTAACAAAGTGACTTGTGTGAATTTGTTGCACCGGGAAAATCTCTTTTTCGAGATTGTGTAATACTGGCTAAAAGCAGCATTATCATCTATTGTTCCCGCGAGTTCCTTTTGACACACCATCACACACATAAAAAACAGTAATAAAAAGAAGCCATCTTTGCTCATGATAACCGAGCCAAAATAAATGCAGTGTGCACAGTCACGTAGGGTCAACACTTCGATGTTCGGGCAATAGCACACTTGATAAAGCTTACTTCCTGCCCCCCACTCCCAGGTACATAAACATGCAAGGCGGTAGAAAGAGAGCGAAGGGGTTAGAGATAGAACAGCAGTTGAAGGACGAAGAAGTAGGTGTGTACACGCTATGCGAGACACATCTCAGGGATCTAGAACATCCACCGCTTATTGACGGCTACGCCTGGGAAGGGAGGAACAGAACAGCTACGGAGAGGAAGAGTATAGGTATGCTTATGCAGCAAGGAACAAATTCGCAAAGAATAAAGTCAACTTGCAAAGAACATGTCTGGGTATCGCGTACAAATGCCGGTAAAAGGACATGGCTAGGTGTAGTTTATTTAGGGACAGGGGATAAATGCAGGCAAGAGAACACGGATCTAGTTAAGTGTCTCAATGACGATATAAAGCAGTTTGGAGAAGGCGCCGATATTATTCTGTTGGGGGACATGAATGGCCACATTGAGGATCTGGATGGATACGCAGATTGTAACGGGAAGTTGATGCTAGACTTCTGTGAGCGACACAACCTAGTTATTGTAAATAGAGAAACTAAGTGTGAGGGACAAATCAAGTGGGAATCCCATAACAGGCAAACAACCATTGACTACTGCTTAATCGCGCAGGGGATGTATAGCAAGCTCGCAATGATGGAAATAGACGAAGAGGGGAAGTACAGCCTCGGTAGTGATCATAAGCGTATTAGAATACAGTTTGGAACCCTGCTCAAAAGAGAAATGAAGGAGAGTCAAAAAGAGTACGCAAAATTAAATGACAAACAAATAGTACAAATAGCGGCCTGCATAGAGGAAGCAAAAAGGACACATCCCATGAAAAAATGGGATTATAATAAATTAAAACTGCTCATTAGTACAAAAATAAAACAAGTTAAAGGAGTAAACGGCTGGAGAGGAAAGAGGAAGCCACGAAGTTGGTGGAATAAGGAAATTAGGAAGGCCATCGAACAACGACGGTTGGCATCACGGGAACACAGAGAAGCAAAGAGGGCGCAGTTATCTGAAGAGGAAATAGGCCGAAAATGGGAATCTTATCGACAAAGGAAACAGCAAGTGCAGGTCCTCGTCCAGGCTAAAATAAAGCAGTCCTCTGATCGCTGTCTGGCTGAAGTTCGCGATGCAACTAAAGGGGGGCCAAAAAAAATTCTGGAACCATATAGGCTGGCTGGGCAAAGCGAATCACAGAAAGCAGGAACAGATTCACTATGCCGAGGGAAAATGTTTAGAAGGAGATGACGCTGTGAACTACATGTCATCAGTTATAGCTGGTTCATTTAAGAAAGACAATAGAGTAATCACCCCAAATGAGGGAGCAACACAGGACAGCACAATAGAAAACAGCGAGGAACTGACGAATCTTAACTGGATAAAGGCGGAAACAAATATTCCAAGATGTACGTCCGCAGGGATCGACGAAATTCCAATCAAGCTAATTAATAAACTTGGCCCAAGAGGCAAGGAAACGCTGCTAAAGTATTGGAGGCAGTCATAACAAATCAGCAAATTCCGCACAGCTGAAAACAGACTAAAATTAATTTGATTTATAAAGGGAATGGCAATAAGACGAACATAAAATCCTTCCGACCAATTACAATAGCATCAGTTACATACAGGCTGGCGATGTAGGCGTTGAAAATAAATATGCAATTATGGGTAGAAAGTAATAAAATACTCAGAGAACTTCAGAACGGGTTCAGAAGTGTTAGGCGCTTAGATGACTGCCTGTTCGTGCTTACCCAGTGCATAGAAATACCTAAGGCGGAAAACAGACCTCAGTATTTAGCCTTCCTGGAGATAAGCGGTTCATACGACAATGTGAACAGGGAACTCCTGTGGAACATAATAAAAGGTGAAGGTGTCGGGCATGAGGTAATTAATTTTCTGCAGGAAATATATCGAGAAAATGTTGAAATAACATGAGAAGGAATTAAGAGTACAATAAGTGTCCAGGTACACAAAGGATTAAGGCAAGGTTGTCCACTATCACCGCTGATGTTCATGCTTTATATGATCAGTTTGGAAAGAAGGCTACAAGGAAGCAATCTAGGTTATGATCTGTCATACACATTAGGCGGAAAGGTTGTTGAGCAGCGACTACCAGGTTTAATGTATGCAGATGGTATTGTACTGTTAGCAGATAGCCAGGAAGATTTGCAAACTGTGGTGAATTGCTGTGGAGACGAAGGAGACAGTCTAGGTTATAGTTTTAGCGCAACTAAATCAGGTGTGATGGTTTTCAACGGTACAACTTATCAGGAGCTTACAATACAAGGCCATGAAATACCCTGAGTGGCCGAATACAAATATCTCGGAGTATGGGCAAACAAAGGACATATGTACATGGAAAAGCACGAACAGTCTCTCATAGCAAAAGGGCGAAGAGATGCCGGAATAATGAAACATAGGGCATTGTGGGGGTACAACAGGTATGAAGTCCTCAGAGGTATTTGGAAAGGAATAATGGTGCCGGGGCTTACTTTCGGGAATGCAGTTCTATGCTTAAGGGCTGAAGTTCAGTCGCGATTAGAACTAAATCAGAGAACTATTGGAAGATCAGCACTAGGTGCCCACGGGAAAACCACAAACGAGGCAGTACAGGGGGATATGGGCTAGGCAACGTTTGAAGCACGGGAAGCTCAGAGTAAAGTACTATACAAAGAACGCCTGAGCAAATTGGATGATAATAGATGGGCAGCTAAGGTATTTAAATACCTGTACAGAAAGAGCGTTGACACACAGTGTCGGAAACGAACTAGAAAGCTGGCCAGTAAGTTTGCCAGAGATGAGGAAGGAGAAAGAAAGAGCACTAATTGACAGGTTAAAAACGTCGAAGGTAAAAATTGGATAGATTCAGTGGGAAAGAAGCGTAGTGTAGAACTATATCGATGCTGGAAAAGGCAAATCAGGAAGGAAGCCTTTTATGATAACTCAAGAGGCAGTGCCCTCCTCTTTGAAGCAAGGTCAGGGTGTCCCAGAACGCGCCGCTACAAAAAGAAATTTAACGAAGAAGCTAGATGACACGTGAGCTGCGTGTGGTAAATCTGTATAAACAATAGAACACCTCATTCGAAAATGTGATGGTATCCATCCCCATGTTGATGCAGGCAGTCACTCTTCCTGAGGCCTTAGGGTTTAGAGATAACTATAGTCATGTAAATAAATCTGCGGTGGAAATAAGCAAAAAGTGATTGGAGGATTGGTGGCACAAAAACAGAGAGGTGACATAAGTTTTAAAGTGTAGAAAGACGTATTTTAAAGAAAATGAGCGAATTTTATTTACAACTTACAGCAGAGTTAAACAAAAATAAAATAAAAAAACAGCATGGTGGGGACTACCACTGCCCCGTTTCAAAGGTGATGCTCCTACTTTCCATCCACCATCCAAGGTTCGGTTACACTACATATAAATGCCCCCCAAAACAAAGATTGAACAGCCTTCGCCGTGGCTCAGTTGGTAGAGCACCGGACGCGGAATCGGGAGGTCGTAGGTTTGGATCACCGGCGAGATGTGTTTTTTTTCTTCTGCTTTTATTAGTCTCCTAGACGGGATAGCTCATACATAGCCTATAAGGAGGATGGTACCAGTTCCCACCGGAGTTCTGGCGGGAAAATCGGAGGAACATTGAGCTAGATCTCATTGTAGACACCATGGCAAGCAACGTAAAGGCCGTCGGAGTTTTTTCTTTAGAATTATTTCCCCATTGTCTTGTTTCGTGCCTATCGCGCAAGAGTTGCCGGCCGCTAACTGGCATGGTATTTTTTAATAAATCCGAGATGGCCGAGATCGAGCCCCCCCCCCCCCCTCCTTCTCGTGTAATGAACGCCACATTTTGTCGTGTGTGGCATGCTATACTAACATCACTTTCTTGGTGCATTTTGTTGTCACCTTGTCGACGATCCACGATGTGTTAGTATCGGCGCTGTACTGTTGCACCCATTGCTCCGCTGCTGCGTCATCTGAGAGGTTGCAGCGAAGCACCTTCACAACAGGGGTGGAGGCTTGGACGTCTTCCACGCACTCCAGTGCAGTAGGAGCCGACATTTGTAGATGTGATGCCCACAAGGCAGGCGTGGCTTACGCAAACTTGACAGGTCGCAACGCGAGGCACACAGCTTAAGAGAACAAGACACGGACTCGGGACGAGCTCTGGCTGTCGAATGGCGTTTACGTGGTGCGCCGTGAAACAATGCACTTTTTGCGGGAGAGGACGGGAAATGAGAGAGAAGAGAAAGGGCATGTGAAAGAGAGCAGACGGAGGAAGGAGAGGGCAAATATCGACTGCGAGCGAGGGGTGAACGAGGACGGAGGGAGATGTTTTATAAGCTTGTTATTAAGGAGAAAGCCTTTAATGGCTCATGCTGTGTCCGTTCATCCGTCCGTCCGTTACACTCTTGAACAATGGCTTCCGGAATCACTCATTTCGCGTTAGCTTTCGGTAATCTCGGAGGCCGTGTTGCGCCATTGGTAGTTCACTGTTCATTGTAGCTGCTTTTGAGAGGAATGAGCATTTAAGCCTATAGTATACGTCATACAGTATCTGGCGACTGAATAGCGAGGTCACGGAGGAAGACTATAAGGAGTGGAAACTCCGCCGTCTGCGGCGACCAGAAAAGGTCGCATCCCGCGGCGCCACTATCCTGCTGGCGGCGCCTGGCGGCCTGGAAAGAAACTACTGAAATACAACGTCACGGCGTGCCCGCTGAAGCAAACACCCGTTTCGTCTGCTTGTCGTCTGCTCTGAGCTCGCGCCACCGGAGAGCGCGCCGGAGCCGCGTGTCTGGGCGCTGCATTTTTTTTTTCCTGCTGCTTCTACGAGGCGCCGCAAGGCGCCGCCACTGCATGCGCCCCCGTCGGCGCATACAATTGTGATTGTCTGGTCGCCTGCGCTCGCTCGCGTTGACGGGAGTTTCACCTCCTGTATAGTCTTGCTCCGTGAGGGAGGTGGAGCTACAATAAACGTTTTTCCAAGAACTCTCGTCCCGGATAGTACATATTGTATGTGAATAGTGGCGTGTCGCGTCCGTGAAATATACGGCGCGGCACTGCTGCATTCTTGTGAACGCAGCTTATCTCAGCCTGCATTATTTACCCGTCCTTGTGAAACGCGATATGACGCCTCGAGAAAAGGGTTGAGACTACACAATTAATATCTTCCATGCACCTCCATGAATGCTAGCACCTTCGCTCAGCGCTGCTGTGGTTATTGTGCTCGGCGTCTGACCCGAAAGGCACAGGTTCGATCCCGCGGCGGCTGTCGCATTTCGATGGAGGCGCTAATGCTAGCGGCCCGTGCACTGTCTGATGCAGTGCACGTTAAGGAAACGAAACCAATCTTGTTTCGGTTATGAGAGAGCATTTGATTCGAGAAATAACATTTTCACGCTTCAAAATTGAGATTCAAGTTGGTGCAGTTGTAGGTCAACGCGCTTCGATGACAAAAAAAAATGGTAAAGTCGTCTGCTGAGTGCCTTCTTTGCCGAGTTTGGGTTTTGATTTTACGATCGGCAGTTTTGTCTAAAATCTGTACTTTCATTATTTTTGCGGTCAGCTTTCATTATATTTATGGTGCTAATGTGGTGTCCTTTCTTACTAATTCTGAGTCATGCTTCCAGCGGATTTGGTAACAGCTGCAGAAAAAGTTCATTTCGTAGGTGGCGCTGCAGCGCCATCTGCTGGGATGGCCTGCCCATCGACATCAGCATCATCCTTCTGCGTGCCGCGGGTCGTTTGTATCTGTGGCTGGATTGGTGCTCTTCTTGTGTTTGTTGTAACACTAAGTGCATTTTTAAGCGCAAGCAAAAAGTTAGGCTGCGGTGTTGAAGTATGACACGTTGGAGCCAGTTCAGGTGAGCTCTCCGTGCTGCGCAGCTGCCTACACGGCCTTCGTTAGTATTGTACTAATTTTTCGGAAAACAGCAGTTGAGGTACCTTATAGTCACTTTTCTTTTCGGAGGCTTTCTCTGCTGCGTAATCCTGTCGGGCAGAGTCGAGTTCATACCGCGTAAATGCATGTACCACCAGCAGCAAAAGTTATTGGGGTGCGTGTTCTCCTGGAAGAAAAGTTATTGTAGAGCTTCCTCGCGAACTAGTGTTTTAAAAATGCTACCAGCGTGTGGCGAATGCAAGTCGCCTCGTTCAGACACTTCGAGCGATTGGCTTACGTGGCGCTCGGCTACTGTGCCGGAGCTCCCGGGTTCGAACCCGATCGCGGCGGCCGCGTTACCGATGGAGGCGAAACGCAAAGGCGCCCGTGTGCTGTGCGATGTGAGTTAGGACTGTGGTGTAGGCCAGTTGGTATGAGATCATGAAGAGCAAAACCGCAAAACAGGACGGGACCGAGGCAGGCGACAACACAGGGCGGTACTGACAACTGAACATTTATTGAAACACAGCAGAGCTTATAAGGATCAGTCGCGCGTGTAATCTGGAAAGCAATCATAAATCATAAAAAGAAGATGAAGCATGTAGAAACAGTTCAATGGCAACCATGACGAAAACATTCAGTGCGGCGAAAGTACCGCCCTGTGTTGTCACCTGCCTTGGTCCCGTCCTGTTTTGCGGTTTTGCTCTTCGTGATGTGAGTGCAAGTTGAACATCCCCAGGTGGTCGAAATTATTCCGTAGCCCCTCACTACGGCACTTCTTTCTTCCCTTATTCTCTTTAGTTCCTCCTTTTTCCCTTCCCTTACGGCACAGTTCAGTTGTCCGCCAAGATGCGAGACAGATACTGCGCCATTTCTTTTCCCCAAAAACATCTTCCCGTACACTCCCATCTCGTAAATTTTGCCTGCCGATAGTACCTCCGTGTGACGCGACACGAAATTGATCGCTTAAGGCCTGACCGGTTCAATTAAGTGAGTTCACACAGTTAAATTTCTTAGAAATACTGAGCGCAGTGCTTGAGCTCAGCCACTGCGCCCCTGTATAGTAAATGGGTACCACACCAGGGGGGAAAAATGGTAGGGTTTGAACGTAGTTAAACCGAGCATATGTGCGAAAGCATGTGTTTAGCCTGTTTGTCTCATGGTATTGCTTTGCTAGGTCGTCGGCACTTCTGGTGACAAGATTAGTTCTAGAGTAGTTTTAGTTAATGGAAGACGACGACATGCAATGCACCGCGTGAGCGTGTGTTGCAGCTTAACGCAGTTTGGGGAACGTTGCTGTGTTAGACGCCAAGTGCCGGCGCAAAGGCCTAAAAGACTGAAAAACCGCTGCTTGGTGGCTGCTGCTGCTTCGTCACCGCCTGCCTGCTTCATTTCCTGGTGGTGCCGGGCATTTCTTTTCTTTTGGTGAGGCCGTTCCCTGTTCATCGGTTTTCTGCCACGGTTCAGGGTAGCTGTGCTTACTCAGGGGATGTAAGGTTGCCGGCGCGCAGTGTGTAGGCATGTCTTTCACCTACCCGGGAGGAGGCTCGGCAGCCTGGTTCACCAGCCTGCCGGCCGAAAGCTTGCCTTTGAATTAATTTCTGAAAATAGCGTCGATTCAATTCCCATGGCGCATGTACAGATTGGAGATGCAATTCTCAAAATGAAGAACCCAAAACAATGCAGCATCAACTAAAAAGTCTAACCAGTCACTATCTCGACATCTCTGAAGTGCCACCTTTTGGAAGGTGGGGCATTGTTTGTAAGTCGTTAAACATTGAGTGTGTGTCGGATCTGCTCCGGTGTAATACCTTCACTTCTCTGCCAGTTAAAGCCTTCATTCCTGAGCAGCTTGCGTGCACTAAGGGCATTGTACGCGGAGTGGACCCGTCATCTTCAATTCAAGAAATTTTGGAGGAGTTCCAGGAAGCCGGGGCGGAAATTACTTCTGTATACCGCTGCTTTCGCGAGACGGCTATAGTCCGTGTTGCAGCGGAGTCAGTCATAACAACTTTTGATGGCCGCACATGCCCCTCGGAGTTGAAAATTTGGCCTATTGTCTGCCGCGTGGACCCGCTGCATCCTCGACTCCTGCAATGTACCAACTGTTGGAGAGTTGGACATAGTGGCAGAGCCTGTAAGTCGGTGACCAGATGCCGGGTGTGTGGCGAAGGTCGCTCTTCCGACAGCTGCACCACTGAACAACCAAGCTGTTGTCTATGGAGTAACAGTCACAGCGGCGATGATGCCATTTGTGAAAGTCGGTCACAGGAGCAAAGTTTACTGAATTAATCGAGCAGAATCGCTGCTCACGGGCAGACGCTTATGCACTCCTTAACCGCAAAAACATTCATATACCAGCCTTGTGCATTCCTCTACTCCTGACCTCGAGGCCACGTTGTCTGCCTCAACAGTGTCAACCGTTGAAAAAGCCCTCTCAGCTGTGGTTGAGCGCATGTTTAGCAGCTTCACGCAGGCATTGTCTGATATTGTTGCAAATCAGGCTATTCCTCAAACTCAGCTTGTAATTCCACGAGCATCAGCATCACAGCAACGCTGTGCTCAAAGTTCCATTGCCACGTCATCACCCAAGGTACCGTCTCACGTGCCGCTTCTCGGCAGCACCCCTGTAAGTCTTTCTTGCAACACTGTTTGCACTAATGATGTAGAAATGGCGTGTCCTACACAGAAGCGTCGTGCTTCAACCGCTCCTTCTAAGTCCTCCATTCCCCATCTCAAGAGAAAAAAAGGGCCTTCTAGAGTGTCTTCCAGGTCAGATATGCTACAAAAGGCTGTTTCAGCCTCTATTCTCAAATAGGCATCATGGCAGGTGTAAAGGTTCTCCAATGGATTTGCCACTCTGTTGCATCTTCTCTTCCCGATTTAAAAATTCTTCTATCTTTTCATAGCCCAGATATTCTGCTCTTGCAAGGAACTTGGCTATTCCCTCTTAAGTCATTTTCTTTAAATAGGTTTCGTATTTTCCCTGTGGACCGCATTAATGGCAGGGGGGAGGGTTCGTGACCCTGATTTCGTCAAAATTTTGTCACCGGGCATTAATAACTAAAAAGTAATGGATCCAGATGTGAGCTTCTAGCTATAAATCTCTTTGCCGCACTGCTCTACTGTCACCGTCGCAAACGTCTATTTTCCAAATATAATATGCAGAACAGACCACCTAGACAGCTTACTTGCAAACTCTAGCAGGGTAATCATTGCTGGGGACTTCAACTCACATCACGTCGTCTGGGGTTCCTATACTGATTCACATGGACATATGTTATGGGCATGGATGTCAGAAAATGTGCGCTGCTGCAATTCTCGGGCTATAACCTTCATCCTCAGACACTTACGCTCAGTTCTCGATTTGTCCTTGGCAGCAAGAGGAGTAGGTATAGGGGCATGGTCCACAATTGACTGTGGCACATCTAGTGACCACCTGCGAATTACTTTCACCATATTGGTGAGCCCCTTTAAGATAATGGTTCTGCCCGAAAATTAGTTGCAGGCTACAAATCATCTTTGTGCGCCTCCCTTACATCTGATCTTTGTTAATGTGTGACCGACTGGGCTCAGCGAGATTTTTCTTCAGTTTTGAAGGCTACGGAGAGATCCCAGTTCACTGTGCGTTCTGCTATTTGCAAGAAATCACCATCCCCATGGTAGAATGACGCGTGTGAGACAGCTTTCCGTTGCAGAAAGCAGTGTGGAGGACCCTTTCGCATAATCAGAGCCAGGCAAATTGGATCAACTACAAATTTTACTCGGCCTCGTTTTAACGAACCATAGCAAAGGCAAAGGATGACTACAATCAAAATTTGAACACCTATTTGTCAAATCCAAAAAAATATGAAAGCTTTGTATCGTTTTATGGAACAGAATGTGAACTCCTCCGCCATGCATTTAAGCAGCTCAGTGGTGCTCTCTCCACATGAGGCGAAAGATGAGTTAGAGCGAATTGCTCAAGGGCGTGCTTCACGTTTTCAGGAGCAGCATAGAGTCCCTTTGTTCGCCCCCTACCCCGGCTCAGACTATGTTGCGGTCGACAAATCAGAGTTAACAACTGCAGTTTATTTAATGCAATCCTCAGCTTCGGGTTGGGATGGTGTTACGGTCGGTACGTTCAAAATCTTAGCGCAAGACTTCACTCGGGACCTCCCCGATCTGGTCAATACATCATTGGAAACTGAAGTCTAGGGTTCGACGGAATCCCGTCTGGCGGGAAAAATTCATACTGATGAAGAAAACATACACTCGCCAAGGTTCAAAGAAAATAAGAATGAATTGACGTTTCGGCGCCCGTACGGGTGCCTTGATCACAAAGAAGCGAAGGACGGGCAGGTGAGCTATATATGGGCAGTTTTTTGAAGGGTGCGCAGGTATATCTCTGGGAGATTGCCACGGGTCCGGTTAATCGTGTTTGGCGTGGATTGAATGCACAATGACTCTATGAGAAGGCGTTTTGGTAATGATTTTTCCTTTGCAATTACACGTGCTGCGTCCCAGTCGATGGTATGGCCAGTTTCTTGATGATGTTGCGCCAAAGCGTTTGAGATAGATTTTCCTTTGGCGACGTCATTTTGGTGCTGTTTGAGCCTTGTCTTGAATTTGCCTGTTTCTCCGATATAGGAAGCGTCGCAATCATGACAGGGGATCTTGTAGATCACGCCTGGAAAGATATCGATGTCAAGAGGGTCCTTGACTCGCAAGAGTCGTTTCCGAAGTTTGCACGACGGGACGTGGGCCACATGAATGTTATAATCTGAAAAGATGCGAGCAAGGTTCTCACTCACACCGTGGGCATACGGAATCGGCACCCGCTTCTTTGCGCATGCGTCAGTTCGGATAGTCGGAGCAGAGGCGCGTCGTTCCTGGGATCGTAGTATTTGGGCTGGGTAACCGTTCCGTATCAGGCCTTGCCTGACCTGTTTCACTTCTGCTGCTCTGCGCTTAGGACTTGAGCATATCCTAAATGCGCGGTTGAACAGAGACGCCGCGACTGAGCGCTTGTACCCGATGGGATGAGATGACTGAAAGCTTAGGTACCTTCCGGTGTGAGTGGGTTTACGATAGATTCTCTGCAAACCACCGTCTATCGTAAACCCACTCACACCGGAAGGTACCTAAACTTTCAGTCATCTCATCCCATCGGGCACAAGCGCTCAGTCGCGGCGTCTCTGTTCAACCGCGCATTTAGGATATGCTCAAGTCCTAAGCGCAGAGCAGCAGAAGTGAAACAGGTCAGGCAAGACCTGATACGGAACGGTTACCCAGCCCAAATACTACGATCCCAGGAACGACGCGCCTCTGCTCCGACTATCCGAACTGACGCATGCGCAAAGAAGCAGGTGCCGATTCCGTATGCCCACGGTGTGAGTGAGAACCTTGCTCGCATCTTTTCAGATTATAACATTCATGTGGCCCACGTCCCGTCGTGCAAACTTCGGAAACGACTCTTGCGAGTCAAGGACCCTCTTGACATCGATATCTTTCCAGGCGTGATCTACAAGATCCCCTGTCATGATTGCGACGCTTCCTATATCGGAGAAACAGGCAAATTCAAGACAAGGTTCAATAAGCACCAAAATGACGTCGCCAAAGGAAAATCTATCTCAAACGCTTTGGCGCAACATCATCAAGAAACTGGCCATACCATCGACTGGGACGCAGCACGTGTAATTGCAAAGGAAAAATCATTACCAAAACGCCTTCTCATAGAATCATTGTGCATTCAATCCACGCCAAACACGATTAACCGGACCCGTGGCAATCTCCCAGAGATATACCTGCGCACCCTTCAAAAAACTGCCCATATATAGCTCACCTGCCCGTCCTTCGCTTCTTTGTGATCAAGGCACCCGTACGGGCGCCGAAACGTCAATTCATTCTTATTTTCTTTGAACCTTGGCGAGTGTATGTATTCTTCATCAGTATCATTGGAAACTGCATGGTTGCCGCACTCCTGGAAGGTGGCGAAAATAATATTGCTCTTAAAAGGTACAAAAAAAGGCTTCCATATTGATAACATTTGGCCGATAGCTCTAAAATCCAATTTGGTAAAGCTCATAGACAGAATTGTGCACAGCCGCCTATCCACGCATGTTCCAGTAGTGACCGCATTGAGCTCTGCCCAGATTGGCTTTCGCCGCGGATGCTCCGTTTGGTCTGCCCATGTCGATTTAGAGAGCAGAGTCCACCTTGCTATGCGCAAGAAAGAAGTATCAGCATTAGCGACGCTCGACATTGCTAAAGCGTACGACAGTGTTGAATATTCGACCCTTTTCTCTAAATTGGCATTATTACTCCCGTCGTACTACATTCATGCATGGATCCGCGAATTTTTAACAGGATGGCAGTTCTTTTGCTCTGACGGTTCCTTCACCTCAGACACCTATGCCCAAACCAGAGGCGTGCCACAAGGTTCTGTACTTCTGCCACTTCTATTCAATCTGCTGATGTGTGACATTCCAGTACACCCTGATGTTACAGTATATGTTTATGCAGACGACATAGCCTTCTTTGCTTCGGCAGCAGACATTCATGCCCTATATCGTTCTCTCCAGGATTACCTCAGTGCGCTCGCGGTTTGGCTGGATACGTTAAATTTGGTATTAAATGTGCCTAAAAGCAGCGTGATGGTTTTTAAAACCAACATGCCTCTATATATATATCGCTACACTATTGCTCGGACAGCATACCTCAGGTAGAAACGTTGAGGTATCTAGGCGTCATTTATGATGCCAGTATGGATTGGCGGCCCCACATCAAGACTAACGTTCAGAAAGGTGAGTGTGCACTAGGTAGGCTACTATGGATGAGTAATAGGAAATTTGGCATGCACCGGGACATGCTTGTACTTCACTACAAAGCCTTGCAAGTGTCAGACCCATTTTGGAATTTGGCTGCATAATTTTTCTGTCTCCCCTAAATATAAGTTTCATCCGTTGCTGCTGTTAGAAAGGCGCGCACTGCGCCTCTGCCTAGGTCTCCCTCAAACAGTTTCCACCGCAGTTCTGTACCTGGAGGCTCGTATTCCCGACCTTAACTCCTGTTTTCACTTTTTAACTGTCAGGACTTTTTTGCGGGCATTTGAGTCGGCTCCTGATGTGGCTACACCTATTTTCGTCACCCAGCCCTCTTTCTCACTCCTCCTTAGCCAAGGTTTATCCAACATTGGTGTGCATCTCAATTTTGTATGCAGAGTTGTTTGGGCAGCGTCCCTTGTGGATATTGCTTTTGATTATAATCTCCCACCTAACGCGAAGCATCTGCCTGCAAGGACATTAACTGGACTCCTCATTGATCACCTTGCCCATTCCCGGTAACATACTGTGATTGCTACAGATACGTCTGGGGCCAACCGGAAGGCAGTAGTTGCTATTTTTTGAGCCTCTCTTGTGGAGCTTTTCGTTTAGAGTCCCGGATTACACAACCATATTTATAGCAGAGTTTATGGCTCTTGGGCTGGTCACTTTGAATTCCCCCAATTGTTTCTCAGGTGATATTCCTCTCCGATTCTCTGTCTGTTCTGTTGGTGCTGGAGTCCACATGAAATGCTTTTTTGAGACGCCCACTAAAGTTTTTTTTATTCCTGGATGGGTGAAAGAGGTGTGCTTAGTTTGGATACCAGGCCACTGTGGTATTTTACAAAATGAAGCAGCAGACGTTTTGACAAAATAAGCTCTAAATGCACCTGTTGCCTGTAGCGTCCCTAATCTTGTTCTTTTCGGTATGACTCCATTTCAGCGCTTTCAGTTTATAACCGCCACGTGCAACGATCCCTTACTCTCTACCGTTGGCTGCCAACATCTCATGTACCCATGGAAGGCTCATGCGTGTAAAACCCGGCAGTGTGAGGTAGCGATGACACCCATGCGGTGCAGGGTTCCCCGTTTAAATCTTTACTTATGTAGATGCGGGTTCAGTCCCAGAAACCTTTGTGCGGCTTGTGGTGAAGTCGAGACATTGGAGCATTTCCTACTCTCTTGCTGGAGGTTTGCGCACCAGACGAGAGCACACCTAGAAATTCCCATTACAAAGTTGGGTCTCACTTTGTCGGTTCCCCTTCTCAACTCTTTCGGCGTGAGCGCAAGGTGTTTTGCATTGCATCAAGTTTGCGAATACCTCCACAATTATGTAACTACCGGCAGATTCCCTTGCTGATTGTTTCAAAAACTTCCGCATTCAAAAGAGCGTTTGGGTATTTTCGTATGTTTAATTATTTAATTCTCAGATATTCTCTCCCGGTATTTTGTTTCTTCCTTCTCTTTTAAATTACTCTGAAATTTCACCCAAGGCACAATCATTAGCTTGACGCCAGTTTACTTTATTCTATGGGGTCTCCCCACTGAACCCTGGCCAGTCCCCTGTCGTGGGTATGTGCCATGCCTCATGGCAACAACAACGCGAGCCGTGGTCGTCTGCGGCAGCAGCATAGTGTTCTCGTGCACAGGCCAGCGAAATTGATCTGCTTGTGCTGCCGTGGGTTTGAATCCCAGTCACGGCAATATTTTATTATTTGTTAGCCAAGGTCATCCTCAAGGTCAAGGTTCACACTAACTCTGTGAGCCTGTTAGACCTCATGTAGTACTACTTTCACACTAAAATATTAGCCCTCCTGAGCCAAAATGACAGTGACGTTTACAATTGCTGTACAGTTGATGCCTTCATAACAGTATAAAGACACTCCATAAGCACGTTTCTGACCAGCCCTGCTCGATTCAGCACCTTAAATGAGCGGCAACCAGTTCAGTTTGACATAACTCGTGTTAACAGAGGTCATCAACATGGTTTAGCAAAGCATCCGTATTTGATAGCCTCTTCTCTCTCTGTATTTTTTTACTGTAAGTGTTTTTCACCACCACTGCCTGCTCATAATGACAAATGCTTCAACTGGTTAACATGTCTTGTATGAGTAATGAGTATGAGCAAACAAACTCGAAGCATGTTATGAGTAGTTAAAGAATGGGTAATAGTGTTTGAGTTCATTGTAAATACTCACTTTTTAAAGTATTTGCAAGATACCAAGTTATCATGATAAGTACTGAATATAGAATATTCAGTCTGTGATAGAAGAAGCACCAAAAGATATTGACACAAGAACTAGGGGCTGTGCTGTTCCTGTGCCATTGTCTTGTGGTGCTGCTGTCGCCATGGAATACAAACAACTCACCAATGTGCGACCCGCGGCGGTGGCTCAGTAATGGCGCTCGGCAGCTGACCCGAAAGACGCGGGTTCGATCCCGGCCGCAGCTGCGGAATTTCTATGAAGGCGAAATTCTAGATGCCCATGTACTGTGCGATGTCAGTGCACGTTAAAGAACCCCAGGTGGTCGAAGTTCCCTTCACTACGGCGTCCCTCATAGCCTGAGTTGCTTAGGTACGTTGAACCCTAATGAACCATACCAGTGTACAATTCTTCTCTGTTGTATGTTAGTTATGTGCATGTTTATACAGAGTTTTCCATGGCCACTTTTGTTAAATCCTATCATCCAGAAATCTTGAGTCACAGTCATGACCTTGTGCTGCACTGCTATCTTCTGTTTTGTCAGCCTTAAAGGTTTGCAGAATGTGGCTCTGTAGAAAAAACTTCATTGGTGTGCTGCTGCCTTGTGCACCAGTTGCCTGGCATTACGCCAGTGAATGGAGCGTGCATGTTCCCTCAAGATTACCTTGGAAATGTTATGGGTTATGGCGCATGCATATGGGTTTTTCTGCGCACCCAATTTTCGTTCAGTTTTTCAGGATCATGCATGTCAGAAGGGCTGGTAGTTGTTATATCAGGGCAGTGTGAATGTGAAAAAACGTACTGCAGTGGGTAAATGAAAACTAAAAATACTGGTACGGTGCAAACCTGCTGAAACCGCTCACCAGTTCTTGAAACAAAGTGAACATATCACCACTAAATTAAAGCTTCTGTTTGGGCAAGTTGGTAATGATTCATTTGCTTCAGTGGTTGTGTAGCTTGTCTTCCTTTCATGTGTCCCGTCTTCTCACACTGTTTAACAATGACATCCCTACTATGCTTCACAATTTTTTACCTAATGTGTTTGTCTTGGGTGGCTTGAAAAAATGGCTCAAGCTTGCACATCTACGTCATATCAAGGCCGGCATATCAAGGTCCACGGAACGTTAAATTATGGAACAACTTGGACGGTTCTCTGCATGCATTGCTAAATAATTTCAAAAAGAACTGCCTAACCATGTTATTGGCATTGTTGTAATCAAATGCTGTGTAGCCCACCCCTGTTAAGCCTTTAACAGAAGACACAGCAGTATGTGTAAATAATAAAAGCACTCGAATGCTTCTTCCCCAAAAAATTTATGCCATGTAATGACACCATTTTTTAGACATCAACTGCTAATCCTTATCCTATGCTTTGTAGCATTTCCAGCCTTTGTAGCGTTTCCAGCCGTCAGCCTGTCTGTAAAAGACTTTTTTGTCACTGTTTAGGCGATGTAGGTGCCGATTAAACCAAAGCGCAGGATTAGTGCATGAATCTCTCAATAAGAGCAGCATGTTTTTTACTGAACAGGTTCCAGTTGACCTGCACTGAACGTGTTGAAGAAATTTAGAAGAAAGTGCTCAGCAAAAGCAGTCAACTCAGCATTTATTTCGGCAAAGTTTGCTCAGTTGTAGTAGCTGATTTGGTTTTTGCAAGTTGCTTTCTTGTGGTGCTTGAAATTAAGCTTTCCCGTGATTATAGTATGATCAGAAAGGCCTTCTAAGAGGGTAATATTGGAGCAAACGTTTACTGGTTAGGATAAGATCACGAACATTGGCAGAACAATGCGTGGGTTCAGAAATATGTTGTTGGAATAAAAAAAAACACGCAAGCCTGAGCTTCAGGATCATTAGCTGTAGCTGTTAATGAAGACCAACCAATTGCTGCAAAGTTAAGATCACCAAGTAATAGTAAGCCTGAATTAGGAAATCGAACAGTAACTTCGCTTAACATTCCACAGAATTCAATTGAAAAAAAAGTGCTCATGTCAGGAGGGCTGTAAACACCAGTAATGACATCCGTAGGACCACATTTCATACGAACCCACACTGACTCAAGGTACGATACGACCTCAATAAGCACAGCAGTAACCTCTTTTTTTAATGGCAAGAAGTACACCACCACCCCTACGGCCGACGTGGTCACAATGAAATATGTTAAATTCGGAGTCGCAGAGGAAAATGTAATTGTCAGAAATCATGTCATTTAACCAGGTCTCAGTAAGCGTGATGATAGACAAACTGCTTGAATCGATTAGTGAAGAAAGAGCCATGTATTCAGACAGAAAACCTCTTATGTTAGTGTACAGAAAACTAACATCCATATCAGTGTGACGCTGCATGTGACCGAGGGTGTGGTTTGACTACCAATTTATGAGGACTGGAAGGAATACATCACTCGTCTGACATCCGCACTGTGCAGAAAGTTGTGTGGACTCTGTTGTGCAGCTCCTTAACTTATGTTTCAGACATAAAATTCGCAGTGCCTTGGTGCGAAGCACATTGTAGGAAATGGCTTGTTTGATGAGATCGGGCCTGGTCTCGCAGCGTAAGTAATCGTAATTTTTATTTTTGGTAAAGTACACAGACAATGAATACAGAGGAAAGGATGATGCACTGCTGCTGCTTGCCATTTACTGTTCGCACTCTTACACAGACTTAAGCAGTAAAGAGTGCTAGAACTGTGAATGCATAAGAATCATCATCATGACTGCAGGTTTCTGCAGTAAAATGTCGGCAGTAGTAGACGTGCATTTTTCTCTTTTCAGACTATGAATTATTTCTGCTCAGACAATTTCTCGGGTTATCAGAAATGCTTCTTCCTGTTACAATGTGTCAAAGATAAGTTGACACCTGCATACTCTGAAATGAAGGTTGGGGAAACCACCATTCTCTGACTTTTACATTTTTGCTATGCTCGTGAAAACAATAATTTAAATGTACGCCAGTCTGTCGTTAAAGAAACCGTACCTAATACAGCGGGATCCAATGTACAAGGAATCCTGTGCACTGAACAAATGTGATGTTATATTGTTTTTTTTTCCGCATTCTATTCGTGCAAAAAATGGTTGGCCTAGTTACCTGGCATAACGATTGCGGCTCGTTTGGCTCAGAAAGCAATCACTTTTACATTGAATCGCTGTCCGATTTTCTCTTGGCTATATATATATGGCAGTTTGGTTGCTCTGAAGAGCAATGAGGAGACAGTGCCTATATTAAAGGACTGCTTCCATACAATTCAGTCCACCGTAAACTTGTGAAGACATCTTTTGAATGTCATTTTCACACCATGTTGGCATCGGGGCCTCAAAGAATTCACACTTAGCAGAAGCACAGTACCTTAACTATGTTTTGGCCAATGTTGGTGAAGGCTTCATTCATATAGTCTGCAGAGCACCTCAGCTGTTGCATAGCTTGAACAAAATCAGGCAGCGAACCAATATGTCAGTGGCTTTCTTCTGCAAAGCACTAGCCTCATCACTTTGTTGGATGGCGAGGGCAACAACTTCTGGAAAAAAAGTGTACAAAGAAATGTGTAAGGAAAAAATTCCACTGCACAATATACAGTGTATTAGATCCTGCTATCACTGGACAGGTGTTTAGAAGGTCACACTGGGGTACGTATTTTTTCACCTCCTCATGCCACAGCTTCACCTGAGGCTGCAGGATGTGAAAATGAATAAATGTTCAGATGACCACCTCCATAAGCATTTCAGCATTTTAAAGAAAAGAACGGAAGCTTCCTCAACCTTTGTTGCACCAACCTGCACCTGCAAGAAAACAAAGCCACTAAAAAAATAATGGAAACAAAGCTGTTCACTTGCAGTGTGATGACCACTCGGGAAAAAAAAGCGCACAAGAAAAAAGTTCCGATGAAAATTAAGCGGTATTTGGTCTTTTGTTCTTGAGATATGACTGCGGTTAAGCGCAGAACTGAGCTTAACAGCAGTTCAAAGCTCGAAATTTACGAGTATAAGCAGCAAGAACAATTTATTGGGTCCAACCAGTGAGTAATGAAATCGAAATTAAACTTTGGGAGTTGAACAGGTCCAATGCTTGACCTCAGCTTTGACGCACAGACTCTAGCATCGATACTGCCAGATTCGGGAACGGCTCAACTCAGCAGTGCAGTGTCTGTCAATGTGCATACATCCTGCACAAGAATTGGAATTTAGTTAGGGAACGTGCTAATGGTGCTATCATGAGTACAGAACCATATGCAAACAGATAGGTGAACCGGGGAACCTATAACTCCAGTACAAAACGTGCAAACGCACACAGACACCTGGAAAGATTCTGCATATCCAACAAAGCCCACATATACATTGGCTCACCATCGTTGTCACGGAGCAGACAAGAAATCACATTCCTCACAGGGAGGTCACAGGAAAATGAATGTGCGCATCAATGACATCCTCCTCTTGAGTCTGCAGGAATGCCTGCAGCTGATGCAGTAGACCCAGGAAGTGGTGAATAAGTGGTGAACAAGCAAGTTGTCTACAGGGCCACTGTGGATACAACAGCAAACACAGAATCGGACACCCAGTGCGAATCCTGGCATCATGTCTTTCACGGCCTATGAGGCACTTCGCACCGCCGTGCAATTTTTGCAACCGGGGAAATGTTAAGTTTCTAAGATTACAACTTAGAAAAGCATAATGTAATCCCTGTGTATATATCTGAATAAATCCGTCTTTGTTTTATTTTTCTTCCCAACTTTTATGGACAGTTTTGATGCGGGATCAAAGTACCATATTAACGAGGCATGCCTGCATAACCATGCAGTATCCAAAAAACACCACCTGGTTTTGCATGATATGCATGGCCTTCCTGAGGAACGTCCCTCATCCCTGCTATGAGAAGAAAAAAAATGCAGGAAAGGCAGAGCAGTAAGTTGAGCGCACAGAAAAGGTATTATGCAAAACTTTCTGAAGTAAACAGCAGCCAGCCAAACAAGCTTCAGTGTTCATTTTCAGAGTCCTTTCAATATTCCTGTTATGAGGAAGCCCACTAACTTTGCATGCATTTTCTAATGTTGTGGCTGCATCAAAGGACGAACAGCACGATAAACACTGCCACTATAGTGGGAGCGATGTATAGGGAGACTGTTTGAATATCAATGATGACAGGGGGGGTTACCTTTATCTCGGCCATGGAAGAAGAGATGTGGTAACTTGCAGATAGTGGCTACATACAGAGTGCTACAAGGTGGCATTTCTGGAGCGCACCCATGGCAATAAACAGTCTCGCAGTAAAGGTACTCCTGCATCATGGTCGGCTGCTGAACTGTCAAGCAAGAGTGATTTCTGCATATTTCCAAACAGTCTGCTGGCGCTTAGTGATTGCAAAGAAAATGACCACTGCTTCAAACTACATTTCTGGCCATGTGCCACTCTGTGTCAAAAAGAGGTGGCACCTTGCCCATTTTCAAATTTCACTGACACTTGACAAGGAAATGTGAGAACCAGTCAAAAAGAAAGACAATGAGCAAGCAATACGGCACTTGATGCAGAAGAATGCTCCGTTAGGCAAGTATCTAGGCAGAACACCTTAACAAAGAAAATTGCCTGTTTCTTGAATGTTTCGTCACAATTCACAGGCACCTAGGTTCACGAAACAATTTTTTTACAGTACTTTCCAGTCAATTTGAAGAATTAAATTTGGGGACAGCACAGTCATTCCATGCGAAAGGAGATGAACCAAATTCTTGGCATTTTAGATTTCGCTGAGAAAATTCATGGAAGACCAGTCCCAACAGAAGTGTAGAGACCTTCTTTCGTATAAAAAAATTTTTCTTCATATATCATGCTCTAATGTGTAAGAAATAACATTAATATGGGCATTTTGCAAAAATTATTGTTAGAAACCGGTCGTTGTCAGCAAAGTTTATCTCCGCATGTACTCTGGTATTGAAATGCCCTGTCATGTCTAAAAAAATAAACTGTGTATGATGCCATTTTGGTTTAAAATGGGAGTGCTTAACAGGAGAAAAATTTGAAGTTTTCCACATTTTTTAAACTAAACTGGGAGTCTAAATATAAACAAACTTTTTTGGGGTTTCGCTTGAAACCTTGATCTAGCACTGTTTGCATTAAACTCGAACCTTGCGTTGTTCTGTAATTTAATATAAAAGTATATAGATTTCTACAAAAATGGCCACACTGAGGACTAGAAAACGCTATGTGAGCAACAGTGCTAGACAAAAAAAAATAGCCAAATGGTCAACCCATTTAGTTTCGTATATTAAAAAAAACGAAAAATATTTTTTTGTTGGCGAGAAAAAAATTTTTATAAAGCAGTTCCAGCGATGTGGTGCCAGCACCTGTTACGGTCCGGCCTCGCTAAGCCCTAAGCAACGGCCATTAGCAGATGGCAGAAAGCAGAAGATGGCAGAATGGAGCCATTTCAGTGTTTTCAGTTATTCTTAAACAATATGTTTGGGCGGAATACTCATGGTATACAGGGGGTGCCATGTTATTCCCTGTAGTTATGACCTAAACGCAGGATTTTAAAAAGCCAGTCTGAACAGTGTGTTAAGTTTTATGGCACATAGGCAGCTAAGGCTATCATGCGCCAGGCTCACGGTATAGAATATAAGTGTCGTGCAGAATGTTTACAATCGGGATATTATTATCTATGGCGTAATGCCCTAAAATATTGTACTGCCTAGTGATAACATAGGGGAAGAAATTTGGAAAAGGCTAACTGTAGAAGCCTTAAAGTAGGTCAGGTAGCCTCAGTGGCTATCCTTGGCTGGGCAAGGATCCTGAGGCTCCCAAACAATCAAAGAAAGACCTCAGCCTTCTTTTCGGGGATGAGAAAATGGCTGAAGGTGTATCACGCATTAAAGTGAGGCAGTGGTTCAAAATTTAGTTTTTCAAGTATGCCTGCTTCTTTTAAAAGCTAAAAATAGAAGGTATGTTAACAATGACATTATCATCTAAGAGCAGTGATGGATGAAAAGGAATGCATTCATTATAAAATTGAGTGAAATCCTTTTTTCTTAGTTTTCCAGTTTCACACATGAGAATAAAATGTGGTTACCGATGAGTTCATATGCGCATTCTTGGCAAACAGGTTTGTCTTGTTTTGTTAGTAGGAAGTTGTGCGTAAGATGCGTGTGGCCTATTTCGGAGACGGCATAAGATCACTTCCCTGAAACGTTCTTGGTGCACACACGACTTCAATTCACCTAAAACTGGTTTTACCAAGTGTAGTTTATTATTTACTGCATTGTTCCAAACCAACTGCCATTTTTTCCTTAGTTTCCTTGCTACTAATTTCGTGCAATCATTATACGGTATATTTACTTTTTCCTTGCCATGAGCTTTAGCAGCACACACATCTGCTCTCTCATTGCCTTTTATTCTGACATGACTCGAGACCCAGCGCAGTTTTATATTTTGTTCTTGAGCTGCGGCAGGTACTATGTTGTCTGTGATGTAACCAAGCAGAGGGGTGCGTGCATTTTTAGAATGGAGAGCTGTAAGTACAATTAAGGAGTCTGTGTAAATAATAGCATTTTTGAGGTTCTCACTTATTTTTTCTGTTGCCACACATACTGCGTAGCACTACGCGTTGAAGATGGAAGAACACTGTGGTAGTCTATTTCCTCGGAATTCCCTCGCACCACTGCGCTTCCTACACAACTATCTGTTTTTGATCCATCAGTATAACATTCTGTAAAACTACTGTATTTTTCTTCAAAGGCACAGAATTCTTGTAATATATGTTGCTGTGGAGTTTGTTTTTTACTGAAATGTGTAAGAGTGAGGTCACGGGTTGCTAGGAAATTGTACCATGGAGGCAGTGGACCTTGTTTTCGAGCAATGCTAGGTAATGCATCCATTACACCGAGGTTTTGGCACATCTCTTCAAAATGCAGGAGAAGTGGCCTTATAGCTAATGGTTTGCTGTTGAATAGTGTTCTAGATGGGCACTTTGTGACTATTTGGTGCCAGATATGTTTATGTAGTCAACAGATTTTGCCATAGTCTGAACGTGTTAGATGGATAAGCATTTATTATTTACATTGCACTTGATTGAGTCATCAGCCTCACCGATTATTCAACTTCCAAAGCTGTGGTGTATAGCAAATTCAATGTTTAATGAACCATTTGTATTGAATTAAATGGGACACCTTGTATACGTACAAAATATGAAGGGGAATCTGCATAGTTTAGCAAAAAAAAATGGGTTATAACATCATGTGGCCTGAATTGGGAACAGCTGGGGATAAGAGATAATGGAGAACACCTGAAGAATCTGATTTGCTGATGACATTGCCTAGCTGAGTCACTCACGAGATGAATTGCAAGGCATGATCGATGATTTAGACAGGCAGAGCAAAACGGTGGGTCTAAAAATTAACATGCAGAAAACCAAAGTAATGTTCAATAGCCTAGCAAGGGAACAGCAGTTCACAATTGGAAGCGAGGTGCTGGAAGGTAAAGGGCGTCTACTTAGGGCAGGTAGTGACAGCTGATCCACATTTTGAGAGGGAAATAACTAGAAGGATAAGAATGGGGTGGAGCGCATATGGCAGGTTCTCTCAGATCATGAATGGCAGTTTACCATTATCCCTCAAAAAAAAAACAAAAGTATGCAACAGCTGTACCTTACCGGTACTAACCTACGAGGCAGAAACATGGAAGCTAACGAAAAGGGTTCAGTTTAAGTTAAGGATAGCACAGTGAGCCATGGAAAGAAAAATGATAGGTGTAGCATTAAGAGACTGGAAGCTGGCAGAGTGGATGAGGGAACAAATGCGGGTTAATGACATCCTAGGCGAATTCAAGTGGAAGAAATGAACTTTGGTAGTGCATGTAATGTGAAGGCAAGTCAACCGCTGGTCCTTAAGGGTAACGGAGTGGTTCGAAGAGAAGGCAACAGCCGCAGCGGGCGGCAGAAAGTTAGGTGGGCGAATGAGATTAGGAAGTTTACGGGGATACAGTAGCTGCAGTTTTCAAAGGACAGGGTTAATGGGAGAGACATGGGAGAGGTCTTTGCCCTGCAGTGGGCGCAGTCAGGTTGATGTTGATAATGATGAAGATAGAGGGTCTGCTCATATACTTTTGTCGGCATTCTTGGAGATATGCAAGCCTCAGTTACCTTCCTTTCAGTTTTACCTCTTGCCTTTGCAAAGAACACTGTGTTTTAAAGGGCAGGGCAGCAGCCATGCTTATTGCATTTACTACAGTTTATTGCCAAATGGGCATACTCCCACACGGTAGGCAAATCTTGGCCTGTAGTCCAATTTGTGTTCCTTTTGAAAACGTCGCTTTCAGCAACACCTGATTGGCCAAAATGCCAGAAGCAGATGTGCATCCACTTCTGCCATTTGGAGCAGTCAGGTGCCACCGAATAGAATTTTGAAAAGAGACGATGTGCAAACAAACAACACAGAAGAAATACAAATGAAACAAGTGCAACTCTGCAACTGTTTATTCACTTGGAGAGCGAGTGAATAGATCAGCAAAAGGGCAAGACCAGACTTAACAAGCTGGCTATCGTACTCTGCTCAGTTGCCAAAGCATTACTGAAAAAGGTTAAAAAAGAAAAATGTAATAACAGTGCAAAAAATGATGTTGCCAAACAGAAACCTAAACCTGTGATAATTCCTTATATTCATAAGATGGCACACAATCTGAAACATGTTGAGGCAAACTGTCTTTTTAGACATGTGCTGAGACACATTTTTTCTATAGCCATTTGTTACCTTCTTGTTTCTACTTATGCGCATGTGTGGGTCCCTATCTGCTCTTGCCATTTTGTCTATATATTCACACGCTTCCTAGGTGAATAAACAGTTGCACTAGTTTCGTCTGTCTTCCCTTTGCGTGGTCTGTTTTCCGTGTCTGTTTTCAAAACCATTACCGAATGGGATGTTTTTGAATGTGCTGCAAGTTGGAATAAAGGGCCTTGTTGATGGCAGTGAGGTACATTGTGTTTACTTATGCCTTTTTTTTAACTGTTTCATCTCCTAATCTTGGTCAACCTTGAGTACACCTCGGCAAGATTACGAGAGGAGGTCTAAAATTTCTGGCGGCTAGTTAATAGAACGAAATACAACGGTTGTATCAAAAGAGTTTATTCATTGAAACATCTCATCATATCTGCCACTGATGTCAGTGCATTTCTTGTTGTGACAGATTTATTTTTCCTAATGAGCTTTGAAATCATTCCTTTGTAGCCATTTTGAAACAGCGCAACAAAGACGGGACGTGGAGACTGAGGTGTAAAGACAAACATGCGCTGACTAACAACTGGGTTTATTGAAAAAAACACACAAAATATATACAGAGTTAGGAAAGATTAATCGCCACCATAGTCAACTCATGCCACATGTGACGCCAGATATCCAATCTCCCCTTCGGAAAGGGAGACCGATGGGCAACTAATGCACGTTGCGCCTTTCTCACGTATAAGAAAAGCTTCAAAAACTTCTCGCGTCATCTTATCACAATGGCGAAACACGATATTGGTGTTCTTATAGTCGGGGGTACATTTGCATTTCTTGCAACGGAATGCACCTTTAGTGAGAGGGTCTCCTTCTGTTTTTCTTTTTTCGTACTCTTTTTCGTGTTTGCATTTGCACCTTCTGCAGTGGACCGCCACGTGTGACAGGGGGTCTTTTTTTCTGGTGTTCTCATGTTCCATGAGTCGCTTGTTGATGCATCTTCCTGTTTGGCCAATATATGTGGCGCCACACGAGAAGGGAATTTGGTATACTACCCCTACCTCGCAAGGTACATAAGGGGAAACATGGCGCACCTGACAAGCCCTTTTGTTTCCCTCCTGCCTCTGCCTTACCTGTCTACACATTCTGCCTAATTTCTTCGGGGCAGAAAATACGACGTCAACGCCATATCTGCCTGCCACTTTTTTGAGCCCATGGGACATGCTGTGCGCATATGGAACCACTGCCGGCCTTTTATTTTTATTTTTATTTTCATTTCTTGCACTCGGCCGAGCCCCATTCTTCACGTGCCTAAGCAATTTCTCCGCTGCCCTGGAAATGAGGTGAGCCGGATAGCCATTCGCGCATAATCTGTTTGATTGGGCTGCAATGCTCTCCCCAATCATTTCATGGCAGGACTTCTTGAGTGAAGATTGGAGGCACGACAAGATAATGCCTTCTTTTATAAGCTTGGAATGACCTGACCTGAAGTTTAACAAGGGCTTAGCCGATCTTGGCCGATAACACCAGCACACGTGCTTGTCTCGGGAAAACAAAACCAAATCTAGAAACTGCAGTTCCTTGTTCGTGGGTACCTCTGTTGTAAATTTTAGCCCACGCCCGTACTCATTAAACACCTTAAGAACATCGACTAACATTCTAGGCAGGCTATCTGGCGGGGTAAACACCAAATAGTCGTCGACATAACGAAAAATACGCACCCCTAACTCCTTCGAAGCTTGCTCAATCGCCCTGTCCACAAAACTCAAAAAAATGTTAGCCAATACAGGTGCAACCCTGGAACCAATGCATACACCGGATGCTTGCACAAATGACTTGCCCTCCCACTCAACAACTGTTGCCAGTTGTTAGTCAGCGCATGTTTGTCTTTACACCTCAGTTTCCACGTCCCGTCTTTGTTGCGCTGTTTCAAAATGGATACGTACCAACTTGCCCAAATTTCTGCTTTATTCCTTTGTAGATTTTGCAATTCACTGTTCCCAGTGGCAGTGATCTCATTTCTGGAAATAAACAGTGGTCCTAGATGAATCTTCATTCGCAAGATGCAGTTGGAGTTCGACAAGTCAATAGATAGGCCTGAGACGATAGTGAAAATGGCACAGTATCGTTGTTAATTTTTGTTCCTTCAAGAATGCTGCCGTTGTCTTTGCACCATCTCCACTTTTTTCTCATACTTATAGTCAGTATGTGTATATGAAAAAGCACCATGAAGCAGTTATGCCTCTAAAACGACATAAAAACACCACTCTAAGCTTGACAAGACAGAAAATTCATGCAGCAGAATGTATTGCCAAAGTCCACAAAAATTTGGAGCTCCTCGCATAAATGGCATTCAAAAACATAGGATCACTCGTTACCTGCCTGCAGCTTTCTTGACGTGAGCAACACAATGCAGGTAAAGCATGGAACACACTCACTTCCTCTCTTCATTGCTCTTCAAATGCTGTGTGTGTGTGTAGTTCTCATTTCTCCTCCTTCCTTCCTTGCTTTTTCAGTTTTTTTTAAAGGACTATACCCACGAAATCTTTGCTTGCGTGTTTTCTTCTTTGAAACGATCCGTTAAAGATTAGTATATATGGATCACTCCGTACACATCACAGCCGCTAAACAACTTACAATCGAATTTCCTCTTGATGCTGTTTTGGTTCCAGCGGCTAGGAGATGGTTGTGATATCAAAGGTCGGTGCACGCCACATGCGGCATAAAGGAAAAACAGCAATACAACTGCTCCTTCTTTGTTTTCATGAACTGCAATGCTAAAACCAGCCCGTCTCAAGAACGAGAATGACTACAAATGAAGAAGCAGTGACCTATACTGACCTTTGATGTCATAGCCATTGTCTGGCTGTCTGAACCGATACAGCATGAGAAAATAAATTGATTTTTAAATCACATAGCAGGCCTAGCTAAATACCACGTGGTGATCCATGTATTCTAATATCTTATGCTTCACTACAGAGAAGACAAGATGTAACTAAAATTAGGTGTCATTTTCGAAAGTGAGTGACAGTATGACATTTACTGTGGCCTCCATTTATTCTTGTTTAACTATGTTCACAATACGGCAACCATTTCATGCAGTTCAGATTATAGTAACTGCACGAAGCTTATCTATGTAATAAAGTACACTACTTGTGCAATGTATGAAAGAACTCTGACTGGCACCTACAAAATGTGCCAACTTTCTTCTTCTGTCATGAGCATGTTTGCAATTCGTAACGGTTCGAGAAAGCTTAGCTAGCACCACAAGCGGCCATCTAAGTAAGAATGGAACTATAAATGACCTCACTGACACCATGCCTGGCCTCATCTTTTTTTTTAAATGCATATAATTTCATACATGTAGAATTGCAAGGGAAATTAGCACAGCTCAAAACGGGACTAAGCCTTTGCAAGTTTTTTCAGCATTACACTATGTGTATGAGCCTTTCAAATGTTGAGAACTGGAATTGATTTCCTCACTAAATTCCCTTCAGATACAGTTTCATGCACCTACATTTAGAGCAATCTATCTCGAGTCAACATACACTGAAGTTGGTGCAACACTAATGAGGTGTATATTTCAGTGTTTGCCGTTCAGAAACTGTACGCCACAGCTCTCTGGAATATGAAATTGCGCATATGAAAGATCTGTTTTTAGATGGACCAGCTTATTATTAGTCATTATACAACCTCACTTACACAGCTGTAGACCCGATATTCAAAATCAATCTTTGTACAACGTACAGTTATGAGCAGGTTTTATTGCTCTCTCAGTGCATAGCAATCGTGAACCTCATGTTAACTAAATTATTTAAGGATGAAGTGCACTTTTGAGAGTAATATTAAAGTGCTCTGAAAAATTTCAGCCCCCAAATGAATGCTGCATAACTACACACAATATAAGCTTCAGTTATGACTGGGCACAAATCAAACAAAACTTAAAAGAACATTGAGGATAAATTAAAGTTGACCTGCTACTCGACAGATTATAATATTCTAATGTCAAAGGAACTGCTGTCATTGAAAACTGAGCTTTAATAAGATGGAAAACACCTAAAGGTGAACAACAGGTGTTATCATCACCAGCTGAGATTTTGCAAGTAAACTGCGTGCGTGCGTAGACACCAAGTTTTTGGCTTATAAAAAAAGCCAGAAAATACCAGGAGGTTCTAAAACATCTGCATGATTGAACAAGATGAAAATAGCCCAAGTTTTGGCAAATTTCTAACAAAAAAAAGCGTCAGCACAGTTGTCCCAGATAAATTACTCAAAAAAAGCGTCAGCACAGTTGTCCCAGATAAATTACTCACCATCAGTTAAACTTATCCCATATATACCAAGCCTACGGCAGACATCGTTGCTTCACCGCCTCACCGGCGTTCAAATAAATTACCTGCGTTATCGATGCAAAGAATGGAAGCGAACAAAATACCCACCTTGAATTAAGCTTGTCCAAACGGCGCTCTAATAGTCTGATAGTCGCTTCATCGTTGCTGTCATTGAAAAGCACGAACACCCAAAGGCGGCAGGGCGCCGCCATTTTCAGTCACCGGCGTCGCGTCTATTTCAACGCTTTGCCATGGGAACAGCTGCTCCGCGTGCGCGTTGGCGTAGGCAACAATGGCGTGTACATAGTCGTAATGGCAACAGCTGCACCGCGCGCGCGTTGGCGTGGGCAACATTGGGCTTGTCTGCAGCGGCTAGCAAACGTAAATACGCCACCGGGGCACCTGCCGTACCAAGAAAAGAACAGGCTTTTGTGCATGCTATTCGTATGGCACCCCACGACGCGATATTGTTCTTGCGTGTAATCGCCATTGTAGGCGCGTGTCATGCTTTCATCGCGTAATGAGCGTCGGTGACGCGCGTGCGTCTGTCGCCACCGGGGCACCTGCCGTACCAAGGTAAGAACATGCTTTTGTGCGTGTTATTCCTATGGCACCCAACAACCCGATATCGTCCTTGCGTGGACTCGCCAGCGACGGCGCATGTCATACTTTAATCGTGCAATGAGCGTCGGTGACGCGCGTGTGTCTGTGGCCACTGGGGCACCTGCCGTACCAAGGAAAGAGCAAGCTTGTAGGGTTCGGCGCGCTGTCGCATCTTTTTGTACATGTGTTGCGAATATTCCGCGAGAGGGCAGTGACCTAGGCTGCGCGTCCGGTTTTGTTTTATTTTGTTTTGCTTTGGTGCACGCCGTTAGCAGGGGACTCATGCCTTTTTGGTTAGTCTCCCCATTCGTCCTTGCGGTTTGCTTCGCCGTTCCGGACGGCGGGGCTATCTGCCGGCCTCAACCTTGGACCCCTGTCCCATGCGCGGATTGCGAGACCACCTAGGGAGCAACTCGTGGGTAAGGAAAACGCTGACATCAATTCTGAGCTTTGCTATTCGTCAAAGCTGATGAGCCGCAGTTAGCAGTTTATTTTTACGCGTGGAAAGGGGCGCGGGCATCGTCGGGGTGTACCCGCGAAGGGAGCCGCGCCCGTGTGCTTTTGTCTCTAGCGGCTCCTAGCTGGCAGGCGCTCGGTCTGGCCGAGTGCGGAGGGAGTGACCGTTGAGTGCTGGTGCGAGGCACGCCAGTTTGACTGTTGGGACGCGGTGTCCCTCGCCTCTGTGCAGGCGGTCGTCTAGGCCGGTCGCTGATAGTTGTGGCCGTATACTGACTTTTGTTTGTGCCCATCTGTAAATAGCCTGTATAAAAGTTCATTTCTCACTAAATCGCTTCGCCTGCAAGTCATATCATCGAGAAGCCATCAAGCTGTGCATCCAGTTTTTGGAAATCACCGGACCAACACCACCGGCAAACCTTTACGGGCGCAGTCGACAGTACTGGTGCTCTGCAGCAGCCCCGGGGAACGGACGAAGACATCCGCGGAGAAAACGACGAAGTTCGGCATCCAAGGCGAGATACCGAAAGGACGACAGGCTACGGGGGTACGAAGGTGCGAACCGCATCTGGCGTGAAACGCCGAAGACAAGGCCTTCAACAGACATAGAGTGGTATCCCTGAGCAACGGCGGCAGTTGGAAGATTCAAACGCACACGGCCTTCAGCGGACAGAAAATGGCATCCCCGAGTAAAGGCAGCAGCTTGCGGCTTCAGTCTGCACCTGGTCCGAGGTCGCCGCCATTCCTGCCCTAAAGGAGGACCCTGAGCGCAGCTCCGAGTGAGTTCCCTGGTTCCTTCATTTTCTTAGCGGTCACTGTTTGACTAAAGCTTGCGTAGTTGATGATAACCCGATTTGGTCATCTTAACCCCGAAAAGGCATCTACGATGGACAGCGGTAGTGACAGTGGTGAGGGGGGACGGTGGAGACAGGGGCAGCAACGAGGCGTCGGGGTCATGGCATGGCCAAAACATTGAGAAAGAGTTGGAATTGTATGAAAAAAAATAAGAGCCTTAGAGCTCGAGATACAAATCATGCGTGCTCGAAGCCAGAATGCGGCGCCTTCCGAGGACGAGCGCTTGAGACAGTACGCTGAGCTACTCGCCAGCGCGTTCCCCAAATTGCCGGCAGACGGTGAAGTACCCGTCTGGTTTGAGTCAGTGGAATGCTCGCTCGTGGCTTACAACGTGCCGAAGGAACATTGGGTGTAGCTTGTGTTCCCGGCGCTGGCTGAGCGGGTAGCCTACTTATCGACACGGTTCACCGCAGAGCAGCACAGGGACTATGACAAGTTGAAGGCGGTGGTCCTAGACGAGTTGAAACTTTCAGCTGCAGAGTATCAAAGGCGATTTTTTGGGGCCACCAAGCGCCGCGAAGAAACCTGGAAGGCTTTTGTCACACGCGTCCAAAGTTACTTAAATTTTTGCTTAAATTCACGATGCGTGTCGTCTTTTGACGGATAATTGAAGCTAATGGTTGCCGACCAGCTCAAGGCGGGGCTATCAGAAGAAGCACATAAATATGTCAAGCTGCGCGAGGGTGAGAAATGGCTGAATGCGGATGAGATAGCTGCACTGCTACAGACATACGAGGAAGCCATCGGGAAGGGAAGCGCTCAGAGGAAAGCCGACAGCTTTAAAGGTTTTGACACGCCCCAAAACCGAGAACTGAAGCCCCACCTACAGAGAAGCATGGAGCAGAGCGAAGAGAGAGAATAGCCGCAGTAAGGCCAGGAGGAGAAAAGAAAAAGGTATCGCGGTGGGGTGGCTGTTTCCGATGTGGAAGCTGGAGACATGTTGTCGCGAACTGCCCATTTGATCGTGAGAACCCAGCTGACAGACGAGAGAATACACCGCGCGATGATAGGCTAACAGCACGCGTGTCCACCCATGCCTTGCAATCCACGCGTCCAACGCTCAGAGACATTAAAATCAGCGGTAGGAAAGCGGTTATTGGCGCTATTGTGAACACCGGTGCAGATGTCACCGTAGTGCGCGAAAGCCTTGTACCTGAGGAGTTCGTATCCCCACATGGCACGATCGATCTCGTCTTCGCTTTCGGAGAGAAGGTAGAGGCAAAACTGGCAGTAATTCCGTTGGCGCTGTGTCGTGGCGCTCCCCTGATCGAAAATGTGGACGATGCGACACCGGTGTTGTGTGCGCTCACCGACAAGCTCACACAAGCCGACTGTCTAATTTCCGCAGACGCATGGGAACTGCTGCACGACTCGGGCAAGACGGACAGTGAGGTTCTCGTGCAGGCGGTGGGAACTGTCGCCGCCGGCTGAAGACAGACCAGATAGATCAGGGCCAGACGTGGGCACCGAGGCCGTCCTGGTGTTTGCAGACGAAACCCTGCCCCAGCAGACAGTTGACAGTAATGAGGTCGAGCCATCGCAGGCGGGCGGCATGGCTGAGCTTAGCGGGGCACAGAAATTTCGCGCGGAGCAGCATGAGGATGAGACTCTGCGTCAGGCCTGGCAGAACACCAAGCAAGGAAAGGCGGGCATGTCTATCGTAGACGGAGTTTTGTATCATATAGACCGGGTGCTAGACCAAGGGGTACAGCAGTTAGTACTGCCAAGATTACGGCGCGAGGCCGCACTCAGCCTAGCACACGAGGCCTATTGAGGGGGGGGGGGGGGGGGACACCTGGGCTTTCGCAAGACTAAAGCTCGACTAAAGTACAGTTTCTACTGGCCGGGCATCGAGTCGGATTTTCGCAAACACTGTGAAAGCTGCCATAGCTGCCAAGGGCGTTCAGACCACCGGCGAACCGATAGGGTACAAATAACGCCTCTCACTCGCCCGAAGTTTCCTTTTCAGAAAGTGAACGTGGATATCATAGGTCCGATTGAGCCATCGTCTGGCAGAGGACATCGGTACGCGCTTTGAATAATAGATCTGTGCAAGCGTTGGCCAGAAGTATTCTGCCTAAGGTCCTTGTCCGCCAGGGCAACCTGCGACGCGCTGCTTTCGGTGTTTAGACGGACTGGGGTTCCCGAGGTGGTGTGCTCAGACTGCGGCGCCAATTTCACAGCCGCACTTATGAAGGAGTTCCTCGAAAGACTCGGCTGTACCCCGCGCTTTTCCGCTCCCAACCATCCGGAGAGCAATGGGGCGGTGGAGAGGTGGATTAGAGTCTTTAAGACCATGCTCTCACACGCAATCGAAAATGAACCGAAAGTTTGGGACAAGTTCATTCCCTTTCTTCTTTGGGCCTATCGGGAGGTGCCACACGACACCACTGGCGTGTCACCCTTCCGAATGCTTTACGGCCGAGACCCAGTACGACCACTCGGTATCCTGTAGCAAAGCTGGGCAGGAGGCATTGAGGTACCCGGGGAGCGAGCGAGTGCTCCCGCTGAGTATTTGAAAAATCTGAAAGCACAGCTCGATATCGCAGCCGACATTGCGGAGCTAACGACTAGAAAACAGCAAGAGGCGTACTCGTCGCACTACAACAAGCACGCAATTATAAAAACCTTTAGCGAAGGTGAGGCTGTCCTCGTCTTTGATAACAACAGGCCAGGGAAAATGTACCCGAAGTGGCTAGGGCCGGCGGTGGTGAAAAAAAAGGTACTGCGAGCTCTCGTACTATGTGCAGATCAGTGACGGACGCCGCATGCTAGTACATGCAAATAAGCTACGCCCTTACGTCGGGAAGGTAGGTTCAGTGAGCGTCATATTTGAGGACGACTGCGAATTTGAAGAAATCCAATGTACCCCGCACGCAAGCAACGTCCCGAAGGACCGGGTATTGCCTACGCCGGATAAAACAAGCCACTCCTTTCCCCATCTAAACTTTCCTGTATCCAGTAATTAACCGCCTGTGTCTAGGCCTCTGCCCCGTAGTGGGTATGTGCCAGCAACGTCTAAGGCCTTCCTTCCTTCCTTCCACTTAGACAGGGATGCAGCGGAGCTGGTGCACGCCACGTTCGAGCAGCACCAGGCATTATTTGCGAACGAACCGTCGATCGCGCGCGTGGGCGAGCACAGCATAAAGCTCGCGGAGGGGGCAACTCCAAGGCGAGACCTCCCTTATAGGATCCCAGAGGCTTTAAAACACGAAGTAACGAGGCAAATTGATGAGCTGTATGAAGAAAAAGGAACGCCGACCAAAAGGTTGTTACTTAAAACGAAGACGTTTCGGCTTCCATACGGAAGCCTTGATCACTGGGCGGAAAGCCCGAAGCACAAAGCTTAAGTGCGTCGCAGTAATCGCCCCAAGCATCTTGCGTACGTAGGCGGGAGATTGCCTGCGTTGTGGTTAAGTGTTTTGTCTGTTGTTTGGATTATCAGGGATTCCAGATATTGACGTGACAGCCAATTCTTTTCTCTTGCGAAGACTGATGCTTCTTCCCAAGCTATATTGTGCGTCGCGGCTTCCACGTGTTCCGCAAGTGCATTAGATGCAATCTTTTTGTTCCTGACGTCGTTCTTGTGGTCCCTCAATCGCCTTTCGAAATTCCCGCTCTCGCCGATATAGCAGTAGTCACCGTCTGCGCAGGGAATCTTATAGATGACGCCAGGAAACTTCTCTTTATTTATCTTGTCTTTGGCGGCCACCAGCTCATGCCTCAGCTTGCACGCAGGAACGTGCGCGACGTGCACACCGTAAGTGCGCAGAACGCGAGCCAAAGACTCGCTCACGCCAGGCACATATGGGATCGCGGCTCGGGCTCGGCAAGGAGGACCAACTGGTTCTGATGGGCGTGAAGACCGTTAAAGAACAGAATCCACGATGCGCTTGGGGTAGCCGCATTCACTCAATTCTCGGCGCACTTGGCGTAGGTCAGCAGCCCGATCTTCTGGCCTTGGGCAGATGTTTTTGCACGTCGGATGAGGGAAGCCACGACGGAGCGTTTGTGGCAAACCGGGTAGACAGCATTAAAATGAAGATACCGGCCTGTGTGGGTTCTTTTCTGCAAACTTTGAAAGAAAGGCGGTTTCCACGGCGTTCCACCAAAACGCCCAGAAAAGGAAGACGGCGTGCAGCCTCCTCCTCTACAGTGAATTGAATGGAATCTTTCATGCTATTGATGTGATCTGTGAAAGGACCTAACGCATTCTTTTTGATAATACAGAAATAATCGTCGGCGTAACGCACAAAAACCTTTTGGCGCGGTTCGAAGGTCGCCAGTCCGCGAGCTTCTATTGCTTCCATTTTAAGGTTTGCGGTTGTCACCGATATAGATGCGCCCATAGCAGCGCCATGAACTTGTCTACAGACTGTACCCTGGAAAACAAAATAAGTGTTCTCAAGGCACAACTGCAACAGCTTCAGAAGATCCGATGCTTCGATAGGGGTTCTTTCACACAATCCGTCGTCGTTCTTCAGCGCTGAGCGGCACACCTCCACAGCCAAATCCACGGGTACGCTGGTGAACAGCGATTTAACATCAAAGGACACTATGACCTCGTCGTCCTCCACCGTGACATCACGTACTTTTTCAATAAAATCGAAAGAGTCACGTATGAAAGTCGAGCCCTTTCCAACGAGTGGCGCAAAAACCTTGTGTAAGTAGCCCGACAAGCGGTATAAGGGCGACCGTGTAAAGTCAACTATTGGTCGATCGGGACGTTTGGCTAATGGATCTTCGGGAGACCATACGAGGCTTGAGCTGACCCATTGTGGCAGAGGAGCTTGAAATAAAGTGACTTGTGGTCCGGTGGAACAAATCGGAAGACGTCAGTCAAAAGAATCTGCAAGTGTCTTTCTACCTTGAGCGTAGGGTCCCGCTTCAGTGGAAAGTACGTACTGTCGTCCTGCAGAAGGCCAGTCATTTTCTCAACATAGTCGTTGCTGTCCAAGATGACGGTAGCGTTGCCTTTGTCAGCGGGAAGTATAATAATGTCCGTGTTTTTACGCAGGCTTCTGATGGCATCATGCTCCTCGGAAAGAAGGGGGGTCGGAGGATGTCGCGGAAGCTTGGCAAGGATGCTGACTGCACGAGTTCGGGCCTCATCTCGGCGGTTGTTATCTACTTGACCTATAGCGCGTTCGACAGCACAGACGATTTCTCTTGCGTCCGGCGCAGGTCTCGTGTTAAAGTTCAACCTGAGCTTAAGTACGGCGAGTTCTGCTCGAGTAGGCCTGTAAGAAGACAGGTTGTGGACTGTAGAAGTGGACGGGCCAGGCGCAAACACTTTTTCGCGAGGCAGCAGCCTTGATAACTTCTTTTGGTGGGAAAACTCTCGTTGGCGGGACTGGAGGCTCGCCTTGTAGTTAAGCATGTAACTGGATGCTGGCGAAGTCGTCCGGACACTGGTGCTCGAGGCGGCGACGAGCAAAGAAGTCTTCGTTCTGCAGGTGCTTGATAGAGGCTTTACAATCTAGGATCCTGGCTTGAAGCAGTTGCCGTTCCGCTCTTGATACCACGCTGTGGCCAAAGGCCGTGTCAACAGGTCGCAGCAGACGGAGGGATCACGGAATCAGGCTCCTGGCCTTGCATAGGAGGTTAAAATCCAGAGGGGCTTTGAAAGCAGAGTCGCAAGGATAGCGAAACGTACTGGCGCACTTGAGTGATGAAAGGTTGGCCATACGACCGTCGTAGCGTAATGAAATCTAAAGTCTGACGAAAACTCGTCTGGTCGGGTAGAAGATTCATGTATGAAGAAAAAGGAACGCCGACCAAAAGGTTGTTGTTTAAAGCAAAGACGTTTCGGCTTCCATACGGAAGCCTTGATCACTGGGCGGAAAGCCCAAAGCACAAAGCTTAAGTGCGTCGCAGTAATCGCCCCAAGCATCTTGCGTACGTAGGCGGAAAATTGCCTGCGTTGTGGTTAAGGGATTTGTCTGTTGTTTGGATTATCAGGGATCCCAGATATAGACGTGACAGCCAAATATTTTCTCTTGCGATGACTGATGCTTCTTCCCAAGCTATATTGTGCGTCGCGGCTTTCAGGTGTTCCGCAAGTGCATTAGATGCAATCTTTTTGTTCCTAACGTCGTTCTTGTGGTCCCTCAATCCCCTATAAAAGCACCCCCGCCACCGGCACCGTTCTGTGGGCTCGGTGACTGCACCTCAGCGCAGCCATCTAATCCGCTGATCTTTGCGATGCAGGTTAGTAAATCATATACCTTATTTGCCAAAAGGTCAAGCAATTATATTCTGGTGCAGGTCCCGAGCCCACAGTGCTGTGTTGCCATTGCCGCCGAGTGTGTCACTGTTGTTCATACTTTGCTATTGTTATCAGATGATATCGAAACTAACCCTGGTCCTAACGACAGCAGTGCAGTAGTCGCGGAACTCCAGAAACTAACCGCAGGCCAAACCCAACTAATAGCCGAAGTACAAGGTCTGAAATCCCAGCTCACTACTACGGATAAAACCATAACTGATTTAAGCAATCGTATGGCCGACCTGGAAACACACTACCAAGCACTACTTCCCCTTCGAAACGACATTGAAAAGATGCAGGCTGACACAAGCAACATGGCGCGTATAATCCAGGAACTAGAAACCCGCATAGAGACGCTGAAAACAGGTCACGCCGTAACAATCTCATCTTCTATGGTATCCCTGAAACTACTGATAGCGAAACGTGGGCAGAATCTGAAAAACTAATCATTGATGTTTGCCGTAATAACCTTCAAATAACTGTGGAACCTCACGAGATAGAAAGAGCTCATCGCCTCGGTCGTCACTCACAAGATAAAAATAGTCCCATAATCGTGAAATTCACAAGTAGCAAAACTAAAGAATCCCTCCTATCAAATGGGCGAAATCTGAAAGACACGGTTTATAGTGTTGGAGAGGACTTCTCGCATGCCGTTGTTTACGCGTGAAAACAACTTACTGCATTTGCTAATGCCAGGTCTGCCAAATTTTAGTTGCGATTTAAAACACTTCACATCGGCTTGAACCGTTATATTTATGACACTTCATCTAACACCGTCAAGCAACTCGCGTAGCAATCGTCCCTTCACCCTACACCAATAAAACGCCAGCGTGCGACACCCTCAAATGTTCCCTCAAATGTTCTAACATTCAAATGTTCTAACCTAACATCCGCAGCTTCCTCCCAAAGCGTGAACTCATATCCAATGTAATTTCGTCATCCAGGAGCAATATACTTATACTAACTGAAACTTGGTTAAACAGTAACGTGTCCGACGCCGAAGTTTTAACTGAATTACCCGAATTCAACGTCTACCGAAACAATCGAAAAAACTCACGGGGGGGGGGGGGGCGGTGTTCTTGTTGCAATTCACCGAGGTATATCATGCTCTATTGCACACGTCACATCTGATATGGAATCATTATGGCTAATTATTCGCACTCCCCCTGTAACAGTACTTCTCGGCGTTTGTTATAGGCCCCCGCAGTCAAATACAAACTTCTGTCAACATCTGAATGATACTATAAATCATCTTGTTGTTAAATACCCAAATGCGCGCATTCTCCTTTTCGGGGACTTCAATTATCCTGACATTGATTGGCAGAGTTTAGGCACTTCCTCATTAACATGCAATACAGAGGCCAAGAACTTCATTGATGTCTGTTTAAATTTTAACCTCGCACAGTTAGTCTCGGAACCTACTCGCACCACGCATGCAACCGCAAACACCCTTGACCTAATACTAATAGCCCTGAGTACCTATCATCCATTAGTTATCTTCCAGAAATCAGCGGCCATAAAATCTTACATGCTCTATTTTCATTTACCCCAGCTCAGAAGCACCCATCCAGAAAAACAATAAATCTTTACGATAAAGGGAATTACGATGCAATAACTGAAGACCTTAACATGTTTTTTCAGAGTACCAATCCACATTCGACACTCACTCTGTTCACGAAAACTGGTTTATATTCAAAAATAAGTTAAATATGCTCTCTAATATATTTATCCACAGGGTATCTTTCCAAAATAACCGCAATAAACAATGGTTTACTAAGCATCTAAAACGTCTAGAAAACAAGAAAAAACGCCTGTTTCGTACAGCCAAACACACTGATAATCAAGCCACTTGGGAAAAATACCTTGCATCTGAGAAATCATACTTACTTGCAGTTCGTAGCGCCAGGCGCTCATTTTATCACACTGACTTACCGAAGCTACTAATCAGCAATCCTAGACAATTCTGGCAGGTTTTAAATCCTAAGCACACTCATGATATTACACTGACTAACGACTTGCACGAAGCGGTTACTGACCATGAATGCGCAGAAATGTTTAATAACGCCTTTGTATTTATTTTATTTATTTATTTATTGATACTGTCAGCCGTAAGGCCTGACTCTGTAAGGCCTGACACTGTTTTCACGAGTGAATTTGACATGCCTTCACAGTTACCATCGCTCAACACAGAAGCCGTCATGCCAGCTATCACATTCTTCACAGATGGTACCGCTTCCATAATTGATAACATGAAACTCTCATCATCAGCTGGTATGGACATGATTAATACAAAACTGCTTAAAAATGTTAAATCAACATGTGCAGCCTACTTATCTTTGATCTTTTCGCAATCGCTCTCTTCAGGGATAATTCCAGATGACTGGAAAACGGGGAAGGTCGTTCCAGTCCACAAATCAGGTAACAGAGACTCCCCATGAATTATCGTCCCATTTCACTAACTAGCGTACCCTGCAAAAGCATGGAACATGTCATCTACTCTCAAATTAAAAATTTCTTAGACTCAAATGATTTCTTCTATTCTTCACAACATGGGTTTCGTAAGGGCCTCTCTTGTGAAACCCAATTAGCGTTGTTCCTTCACGACTTGCACACTAATCTTGACCGTAACAGACTGATGCCATATTCCTAGATATTGCGAAAGCTTTTGATAAAATTCCCCACCGTCGTTTACTAGTAAAACTTGCACTGCTGAACTTACATCCTAACATACTACAGTGGATTGAGCAGTTTCTCACTAATCGTTCTCAATCAGTGTTTGCTAACGGCCACCTGTCTAACAGCCTCCCGGTTACTTCGGGCGTTCCGCAAGGATCTGTACTCGGTCCATTACTCTTTTTAATATATATTAATGATTTACCTGACCACGTTTCTTGTAGTATTCGAATGTTTGCTGACGACTGTGTTATTTACCGCACTATTATTCACTCTCGTGATCAACTTAGTCTTCAAACCGATCTTAACAGCGTACTTAATTGGTGTAACAACTGGCTCATGTCCCTAAATCCTAATAAATGCAAACTCTTATCGTTCTCTCGTCGCCATAGCCCGCATCGCTTCCAATATTCCATTTCTAACACCTCGATTGATTCAGTATCATCTTATAAGTATCTAGGAGTCACCTTGTCTTATGATTTATCTTGGCGCACCCATATTGGCAACATGATTTCAGCATCGAATAAAACACTTGGTTTTCTCAAGCGCCATCACCGCCTTGCCCCTCAACACGTAAAATTACTCGCATCAAAATCGCTCATCAGACCAAAATTAGAATATGCCTCTGCCATATGGAGCCCGCACCAAACTTATTTAATTAATGCATTAGAAGCTGTCCAAAACCGTGCCACTCGATTCATCCACTCTTCATACTCATATGACGTCAGCATTTCTTCATTGAAAGCATTATAAGGACTACCACCCCTTTCGTTCCGTCGTCGCATTTCAAGTCTCACCCTTTATCACAAATTATTTCATTCTTCCCTCAATCGGTCACCGTTTATCACAACTGCCGCACGCATTTCTCACCGCACCAGTCATCCCCTACAAGTTGCCCGGCCGCCATCGCATACTGCCACCTTTTCTGCTTCATTTTTCTTTCAAGCAGCAACGGACTGGAACGCCCTACCGCGGACATCGTCAACATCGCTTCATCCTCTACTTTTCAAGAACATGTAACCGATCACCTTCAGTGCTAAATAATATTCGCTGTTTTGTTTGCTCATTTCATTAAAATCCCACCCCTTATGTAATACCCCCGATACAAGGGGGCCTTTAAGGTAAATAAACTGAAAAAAACTGAAAAGTGACCTTGATTCTTTGTAGCAGAGATTCACGTATCGCTGTTATCATCAGATACGGGTAGCCAGCGCTACCCAGTCTCAGCAGCTGTTTGTCGAAGCCGGCCTGCACACAATGATCGCAGGATTTCGAGAGAGCTGCGTGTGTGTCTTTTGCGCCTTTCAGAACTTCAATCATGAACCAACTAGCCCCAATGCAAGTTCTTCTGCACCGCTACCAGGGGCACGTTGTCGGCTCAGGCCGGCATGGCCCAGCCAAAGAGAAAATTGAGGCCATCGAAGGAATTCAAGCCCCTAAGACAAAGAAAGAATTGAGGAGCACCCTTGGGCTGTGCGGCTACTACCGTAGCTATGTTCCCAATTTTGCAGAAATCCCTCTGCCACTAACACGCCTGACAGGAAAAGGCGTACCGAACAAAATACCGTGGCTAGATGACGCGGACAAAGCATTGAAAGCCCTGAAGAAAGTTCTAAGTGAGGCGGTTTCGCTGACCACTCCGGACCCGCGAAAGCCGTATCTGCTTTTTACAGACGCGTCGGCAGTAGCAGCCGGTGCCTGTTTAGAGCAGCTTTCTGACAACGGCACTGAGGCGCCGATAGCCTTCGCCAGTCACAAGTTCACACCATCGCAGATGCGGTGGGCTGCAATCGAGAGGGAGGCATTCGGGGTAATCTGGGCATTAAAAAAGTTTGAGACGTGGGTGCTCGCCGCCACCATGACTGTCATCACTGACCACAATCCGCTCTCCTTTCTTACGAGCAGTGTGCCTCAAAGTGCAAAGCTTACGCGCTGGGCTCTTGCGCTCCAACGCTACAATGCTACCATTGAACATCGCAGAGGAACCGACCACGCTAACGCAGATGCCTTGTCTAGAATACCCAACGCTTGTTGGGATAGTGCACTGGCTGACGTCCCGCAGTGACCGCTGGGGATAGTGGACCACAGAACTGTGTGCATGGACAACAAACTGCTTTAGGCGCGTGTCATTCTTTCATCGTGTAATGAGCGTCGGTGACGCGCCTGTCTGCTGCTGCGGGGGCACCTGCCGTGCCAAGGAAAAAACAGGCTTCAGTGCATTCTATTCGTACTGCACCCCACGACCGATATCGTCCTTGCGTGTAATCGCAAGCGTAGGCTCGTGTCATGCTTTCCTCGTGTAATGAGCGTCGGTGACCCGCGTTTATCTGTGGCCACCGGGGCATTTGCCGTAACAAGAAAAGAACAGGCTTTTGTGCATGCTATCCGTATGGAACCCCAGGACCGAATATAATCCTTGCTTGGAATCGCAAGCATTCCCGCGTGTCATGCTTTCATCGAGTAATGAGCGTCGGTAACGCGCATGTGTCCGAGACCACCGGGGCGCCTGCCGTACCAAGAAAAGGACATGCATTTTTGCATGCAGTTCGTATGGCCTGCATGACCTGATATCATCCTTTCGTAGAATTGCCAGCGATTGCGCGTGTCATGCTTTCTTTGAGGAACGAAAGTCGGTGACGCGCATGACTCTGTGGCCACCGGGCACCTGCCGTGCCAAGGAAAGAACAGGCTCTTGAGCATGCTACGCGTATGGCACCCCACCACCAGATGATTCTTGCGTGGAATCACTAGCGTTTGCGCGTTTCATCCTTTTATCGTGTAATGAGCGTCGGTAACGCGCGTGTGTCTGTTGCCTCCGGGACACCTGCCGCACCAACGAAAGAACAGGCTTTTCTGCATGCTTTTGGTATGGCAACCCACGACCCGATATCGTCCTTGCGTGTAATCGCCAGCGAAGGCGCGTGTCATGCTTTCATCGTATAATGAGCGCCGGTGACGCGCGTGTGTCCGTTGGCACCGGTGCACTTGCCGTACCAAGAAGAGAACAGGCTTTTGTTCATGCTACTCGTTTGGCACCCCATGACCAGATATCGTCCTTGCGTGTAATCGCCAGCTTCTGCGCATGTCTTGCATTCATCGTGTAATGAGCGCCGGTTACGCGCGTGTGTCCGTTACTACCGGTGCACTTGCCGTACCAAGATGAGAACAGGCTTTTGAGCATGCTATTCGTATGGCACCCCACGACCAGATATCGTCCTTGCGTGTAATCGCCAGCTTCAGCGCGTGTCATGCTTTCATCGTGTAATGAGCGTCGGTGACGAGCGCGTGTCCGTTCCCACCGGTGCACTTGCAGTACAAAGAAAAGAACGGGCTTTTGAGCATTCTATTCGTACGGAAACCCACGAATCCATATCGTTCTTGCGTGTAATCGTCAGCTTCGGCGCGTCTCATGCTTTCATAGTGTTAAGAGCGTCGGTGACGAGCGTGTATCTGTGGCCACCGGGGCACCTGCCGTGCCACGGAAAGAAAAGGCTTTTGAGCATGATATTCGTAAGGTACCCCACGACATGATATCTTCCTTGCGTGTAATCGCCAGCGTAGGCACCTGTCATTATTTCATCGCGTAATGAGCGTCGCTGACGCGCATGTGTCGGCGGCCACTGGTGTGCCTGCCGTACCAAGAAAAGAAAAGGTTTTTTGCATGCTATTCGTATGGCACCCCACGAACCGATATCATCCTCGCGTGTAATCGCCAGCGTAGGCACGTGTCATGCTTTCATGGTGTAATGAGTGTCGGTGACGAGCGCTGTGTCTGTGGCCACCGGGGCACCTCCCGTACCAAGGAAAGAACAGGCTTTTGCGCATGCTATCTGTACGGCACCGCACGACCCGATATCGTCTTTGCGTGGAATCGCGAACGACGGCGCGTGTCATCCTTTCATCGTGTAATGAGCGTCAGTGACGCGCGTGTATCTGTGCCCACCGGAGCACCTGCCACACCAAGGAAAGAACAGGCTTTTGTGCATGCTATTCGTACGGCAACCCACGAATCCATATTGTCCTTGCGTGTAATCGCCAGCTTCGGCGCGTGTCAAGCTTTCATCGTGCAATGAGCGTCGGTGACGCGCGTCTATCTGTGGCCACCGGGGCACCTGCAGTGCCAAGGAAAGAAAAGGCTTTTGTGCATATAATTCGTATGGCACCCCACGACCCGATATCGTGCTTGCGTGGATACGCCAGCGTTCGCGCGTCATGCTTTCATTGCGTAACGAGCGTCGGGGACGCGCGTAAGTCTGTTGGCACCGGGGCACCTGCCGTACCAAGGAAAGAACAGGCTTTTGCGCATGCTATTCGTATGGCACCCCACAACCCGATATCGTCCTTGCGTTTCATCGCCAGGATCGGCGCGTGTCAGGTTTTCATCGTGTAATTAGAGTCGGTGACGCGCGTGTATCTGTGGCCACCGGGGCACCTGCCATACCAAGGAAAGAACAGGCTTTTGTGCATGCTATTCACATGGCACCCCACGACACGATATCGTTCTTGCGTCTAATCGCCAGCGTCGGCGCGTGTCATGCTTTCATTATGTAATGAGTGTCGGTGACGCACGTTTATCTGTGGTCACCGGGGCACCTGCCATACCAAGGAAAGAACAGGTTTTTGTGCATGCTATTCGTATGGCACCCAACGACCCGATATCGTCCCTGCGTTCAATCGCCAGCGTCAGCGAGTGTCATGATTTCATCGTGTAATGCGCGTCGGTTACGCGCGTGAGTTTGATGCCACCGGAGCACCTGCCGTATCAAGGAAAGTACAGGCTTTTGTGCATTCTATGCGGATAGCACCCCACGACAAAATGTCATCCTTGCGACGAGATCGCCAATTTAGCGCGTGTGATGCCTTCATCTTGTAATGAGCGTCGGTGACGCGCGTGGGTCTGTGGACACCGGGGAACCTGCCGCACCGGGCGAAGAACAGCACTTTGTGCATGCGAGCCGTATCGCTCCCCACGACCTAATGTCATCCTTTCGTAGAATCGTTAGCGATTTCGCCAGTCATGCTTTCTTCGAGGAACGAACATCAGTGAAGCGCGTGTATCTGTGGCCAGCGGAGCACCTGTCGTGCCAAGGAAAGAACAGGCTTTTGTGCATGGTAGCCGCATGGCTCCCCGCGAACCGATATCATCCTTGCGTGTAATCGCCAGCGTAGGCGCGTGTGATGCTTTCATCTTGTAATGAGCGTCGGTGACGCGCGTGTGTCTGTTGCCACCAGAGCGTCTGCCGTACCAAGAAAAGAACAGGCTTATGCTCATGCTATTCGTATCGCACCACACGACCCGATATCGTCCTTGTGTGTAATCGCCAGCGTTGGCGCATTTCATGCTAACATCGTGTATTGAGCGTCGGTGACGCGCGTGTATCTGTGGCCACCGAGTCACCTGCCGTACCAAGGAAACAAAAGGCTTTTCTGCATGCTATTTGTATGGCACCCCACGACCCGATATCGTCTTTGCGTGTAATCGCCAGCGTAGGCGCGCGTGATGCTTTCATCGTGTAATGAGCGTCGGTGACGCGCGTGCGTCTGTTGCCACCGGGGCGCCTGCTGTACCAAGAAAAGAACAGGCTTTTGCGCATGCTATTCGTATCGCACCACACGTCACGGCACTCGCCTGTGGGACAGCATGGCTAAACGCCTTCTGCTGATTTTGCAGGTCGTGTCGTGGTTTTCGGATGCGACAACGAACACTTCACATGGGCTACCATTGAACCTGCCGGATCATCTAGAAAGCAGCGTGACACAAGATGCAACTGCCTGCGTACTACCCGTGCACGCATTCCCGCTTGCTCATCTGGAAAACGTGACGGTGAAACTACGTTTTGCCGAGAAGAAACACCACCGGACAATTACGTCATCTACAGCGGATCTACAAAAGCGGCAGTCCTGCGCGGGCCTCTTCAGAGGGCACGGCACTCGCCTGTGGGACAGCATGGCTAAACGCCTTCTGCTGGTTTTGCAGGTCGTGTCGTGGTTTTCGGATGCGACAACGAACACTTCACATCGGCTACCATTGAACCTGCCGGATCATCTAGAAAGCAGCGTCACGCAAGATGCAACTGCCTGCCTACTACCCGTGCACGCATTCCCGCTTGCTTATCTGGAAAACGTGACGGTGGAACTACGTTTTGCCGAGAAGAAACACCACCGGACAATTACGTCATCTACAGCGGATCTACAAAAGCGGCAGTCCTGCGCGGGCCTCTTCAGAGGGCACGGCACTCGCCTGTGGGACAGCATGGCTAAACGCCTTCTGCTGGTTTTGCAGGTTAGTTCCTGGCATAATGTTCATTCTAACAGAAATGACAATAGATTTGTAGTAGTCCTGTCGTGCCCTCGCAGGTGTCGCGCAATTTTGAGTGATTTCTGGACAGTGTTGTTGTTGCTGTTGACGTCGGGCGATATTGAGGAGAATCCGGGGCCTACAACAGAGGAATACTTGCAGATGATTGTAAAGTATCAGGCAGACACGGATCGCAAATTGAAAGCTATTCAAGACGAAATCGGTGAGCTGAATGCAATAACGGAAGGGTTATCGGACTTTCTAGCGGCATTCAAGAAAATGAGCACAAGAATTGATAACCTTGAGTCTATCATCAAAGAGCAAGCTAAAAAGTTAGTGGAATTTGAAAGCCGCGGCCGGCGTAACAATCTTTTAGTTTTTGGGCTCCCTGAACAAACCACTGAGTCAGAGTTAGATCTGAGAAAAGCGGTTGTAGGCAATATTTTCCACAAGGATCTTGGTGTTCAGGTTACTTCAGTCGAAAGAATTCATCGTCTAGGAAGAAAGAAAACAGGAGCTACTAGACCAGTAATTATGAAATTCTATGATTCCAGGGAAAAAGACAGCGTTCTTAAAACTGCCACAAACTTAAAGGCACCTCTGTTAGCGTCAGCAATGACTACGCAGAAGATATTGTACAAGTTCGGAAGAATCTGTGGCAGTCTGCTGCTGTCGAACGATCTAACGGACAAAAGGTATCGCTGGTTCACGATAAACTGAAGATAGATGACCGTCTGTACTCTTGGGACGACACTCGAAACGAGCGTTTGCTCTGCCGGACCCAACGTAACGGTGCTCGAAACACCCACAATGAATCGGAGACAACAGATAACAGCCATAATGGATCACCTTCCAGAAGTGAAAGTAATTCATAGCTCAGGATAGTTCTGCTGAATGCTCGCAGCATTCTTAACAAGGTCACAGAATTGGAATTTTTATTCCTCTCAGAGGACCCGCATGTCGTTTGCATAACGGAAACATGGCTCAACAGTTATGTTTCTTCTGATTGCATTGTTCCTCCTGGCTATACAATGCTCAGATGGGATCGAGATTCCCGTGGGGGTGGTGTGGCCATTATTGTGAAGTCATCGCTCTCAGTTTCCACGATTACGAGCGAAATGCCGGAGTCAGTGTGGTGTAAAATTATGTTTTCTGGTGCTGTGTACGTCATAGGAGCAATTTACAGGCCACCGAATACTTCATCCGATTTTCTAGATAAGGTAAATGAGTTTCTTTTCAGTCATGTAACTAGGAGCACCCGCCTGGTAATGACTGGAGATTTCAACTTGCAACATATTGATTGGGGATTGACTACGCCTTGGCATACAGAAATTTCTAGCGCTGAAAAATTGCTGGATATTGCTTTCTTTTACAATTTGAGACAAGTAGTTGGACAACCTACACGGATATCGCCTCAGTCACAGTCATTACTAGACTTGATGTTCCTCTCAAATAATGTAGGAGATATTGAAACAAATGTCACCGATGGAATATCTGATCACAAAATTATTTTCGTGACAGTGCTTACTTCTGAAAACGTTCCCGCGGAACCTATGGTTCGAGTAGAAATCAAAGAGTACGGGAAGGCCGATGATACATCTATCCTGGATTACCTGGAAACTTGTTTTGATGAATTTGAAAGTGCCTCTGAAAATGCATCAGTTGAATGTTTATGGCAGCGTCTTAAAGTTATCATCAGTACGTGTGTCGACCGGTACGTTCCAACTAGAGTTAAGAAAACAAAGCAGCGCAACCCATGGGTCACCAGGGATATCATTCACGCGAAACGGAAGTTGATTGCGTAGAAAGAAGGCCGACTTCAACGACATACAGGTTTTACGTCAAAAAATAAAAATGTTGCTATCGGCTGCAAAAGAAAGATTTTTCAATCACACTCTTAGTGGTTTTCTGCGAAATTCTCCAGAGAAATTTTGGCGCTATCTTGATAAAAGAAAGGAAAGAGTAAAGCAGGTGACAGTGGGAGCCGAACTTATTGCAGATAAAACGAGTATGGCCGACCACTTCAATAAATATTTCCAATCTGTATTCGCAAGAAACACGAGGCAAAGCGACGCGCACGACGAAGCACATTCTCGTGAAACGTCTATCGATGCTATCAGCTTTACTCAGAGCGGCGTGTTTCAGCAGCTGATACAATTGGACGAAAAAAAAGCTATCGGCCCGGATGGAATACCTACATGCTTCTTGAGACGGTATGCTGAATGGATGTCCTTCTACTTGGTAATTATATTCCGAAAATCACTCGTAACTCATTATCTGCCACAAGACTGGCGCACTGCCATTGTTATACCCGTATTTAAAAGTGGCAATCGCACACTTATGAACAACTATCGGCCTGTGTCACTTACTTCAATCTGCTGTAAGGTAATGGAACATGTTATTGCGAAACCTATTATCATTTTTTTGGAAACAAACGGACTACTTTCTGAAGGTCAGCATGGCTTCCGTCGAGGGTTTTCAACGGTGACACAGTTAATTGAGACAATACATGACCTTTCTAAAGCTATAGATGACCGGGGACAGATTGATGTTATTTGTGTAGATTTTGAAAAAGCCTTTGATAAGGTTCCTCATGACAAATTACTCCTGAAAGTGCGAAGGGCTGGCATTAATGGAGACATCCTTAGATGGATAGAAGCGTACTTGGCGAAACGCAAACAGGCGGTACGTGTTGACAATTGTGAGTCTCGCTTTTTGGATGTGTATTCTGGTGTACCACAGGGTTCTGTGCTGGGGCCATTGCTATTTCTAGTTTATATCAATGACGTAGTATGTGCTGTTGGAAATTCTGTTAAACTGAAACTATTTGCGGATGATTGCCTCATTTATGCACCTGTCACATGTGAAGGAGATCAGATTAACATTAACCAAAACCTGCAGGCTTTTGTACTTTGGTGTGAGAAATGGGAAATGAAAATCAACTTCAATAAGACCACATTTACCCATATAACCAACAAACGAAATATAATTTCTTTTCAGTACAGTATTGCAGGTCACGATTTGGTTAATGTTAGTACATTCAAGTATCTGGGGGTGTCAATTTCTCACAACCTAAGTTGGCACAATCATGTCGAAAATGTTTGTGCGGTGGCACACAGAAAACTGTGTTTTCTAAGAGGAATGTTGGGGAGAGCAACGAAAGATGTCAAACTTTTAGCATACAAATCTCTCATACGGCCTTCCTTTGAATATGCATCTGTAGTATGGTCTCCTCGGCAGAAGATTCTTTCAATGGAAATAGAAAAGATTCAAAGACGTGCAGCGAGATTCATTTGTTCAAAATACAGGACAACAGATTCGGTAACGGAGATGTTAAACTTATGTAGTCTAGGAACATTAGAAAAAAGACGTAAAAAGCAGAGATTAAAAATACTTTACCAAATAATTCACGGAGAAATTAACATCAATAAAGAAAAATATCTGCAGCCTCCAGGTAGACTAAGCTCCCGCCTTAACCACCACAAAGCGATTCGGCCATACTTGACACGAACTAACGTCTTTCGCTGCTCATTCTTTCCGGATGCTATTGAGCACTGGAATAAACTGCCCGCTCACGTTGCTGAGTCTACAGGTGTAGCGGCATTCTTGAATGCACTTGGGGATTCCGTCTAGGCATGGGATTCTTGTAGATGGGCGCGTAACTGATTGTCCAATATTACTTTTTGTATAGCAAGTGGTTCTACAGTGGTGTGAACTGTGTTGCGTTTCAATGCTCTCTTGTACTGTATGCTCAAAGAAGCTTGTTCATTCATGGTTATATATGCATTTTTTTCTGTTCACTTTCCCTCCCTGTAATGACCCTCAAATGAGGGTTGACAGTATTCATAAATAAAATAAAATAAAGATATCGTCCTTGTGTGTAATCGCCAGCGTAGGCGCGTGTCATACATTCATTGAGCAATGAGCGTCGGTGACGCGCGTATGTCTGTTGCCACTGGGGCGCCTGCCATACCAAGGAAAGAAAAGGCTTTTCTGCATGCTATCTGTATGGCATCCCTCGACCCGATATCTTCCTTGCGTGTAATCGGTAATTTAGGCGCGTGTCATTATTCTTTCATCGTGTAATGAGCGTCGGTGACGCGCGTGTCTGCTGCTGCGGGGGCACCTGCCGTACCAAGGAAAGAACACGCTTTTGTGCATGTTATTCGTATGGCACCCCACGACACGATATCGTCCTTGCGTGTAATCTCCTTCGTTCGCGCGTGTCATGCTGTCATCGTGTACTGAGCGTCGGTGACGCGCGTGGGCCTGTGGCTCCGGGGAATCTGCGGCACCAGACGAAGAACAGCATTTTGTGAATGTGAGCCGTATCGCGCCCCCCGACCTAATGTCATTCTTTCGTAGAATCGCTAGCGATTGCACGTGTCATGCTTTAATCGAGGAACGAACGTCGGTGACAAGCGTGTATCTGTGGCCACCGGAGCAAGTGCAGTGCGAAGGAAAGAACAGGCTTTTGTGCATGTTAGGCGCATGGCTCCCCGCGAATCGATATCATCCTCGCGTTGAATCGCCAGCGACGGCGCGTGTCATGCTTTCATCGTGAAAGGAGCGTCGGTGACGCGCATGTTTCTGCTGCCACCGGGAAACCTGCTGTACCAAGGAAAGAACAGGGTCTTCTGCATGCTATTCGTATGACACCCCACGACCCGATATCATCCTTGCGTGGAATCGTCACCTTCGGCGCGTGTCATGCTTTCATAGTCTTTTGAGCGTCGGTGACGCGCGTGTATCTGTGGCCAACGGGGCCCCTGCCGTACTAAAGAAAAACAGGCTTTTGTGCATGCTATCCGTATGGCACCCCACGACCCGATATCATCCTTGCGTGGATTCGCCAGCGCTTGCGCGTGTCATGCTTTCATCGCGTAATGAGTGTAGTTGACGCGCGTGTGTCTGGCGAACGGGGCACCTGCCGTACCAAGAAAAGAACAGGTTTTTTTGCTCGCTAGCCGTATGGCTGCCCACGACTCGATATCGTCCGTGCGTGTAATCAGCTTCGGCGCGTGTCATGAATTCATCGTGTAATGAGCGTCGGTGACGCACATGTGTCTGCTGCCTCCGGGGCACCTGCTGTAGCAAGGAAAGAACAGGCTCTTCTGCACGCTATGCGTATGACACCCCACGACCCGATATCATCCTTGCATGGAATCGCCAGCGTTGGCGCGTGTCATGCTTTTATCGTGCTTTTAGCGTCGGTGAGGCGCGCTGTGTCTTTCGCCACCGGAGCGCCTCCCGTACAAAGGAAAGAACAGGCTTTTGTGCATGCTATCTGTACGGCACCGCACGACCCGTTATCATCTTTGCGTGTAATCGGCAGCTTAGCCGCGTGTCAAGCTTTCATCCTGTAATGAGCGTCGTTGACGAGCGTGTATCTGAGGCCACCGGGGCACCTGCCGTGCCAAGCAAACAGGCTTTTGAGCATGCTATTCGTAAGGCACCCCACGACCCGATATCTTCCTTGCGTGTCATGCTTTCATCGCGTAATGAGCGTCGCTGACGCACGTGTATCTGTTGCCGCCGGAGAACCTGCCGTACCAAAGCAAGAACAGGCTTTTGTGCATGCTATTCGTATGGCACCCCATGACCTGATATCGTTTTTGCGCGTAATCGCCATCGTAGGCGCGTGTCATGCTTTCATCGCGTAACGAGCGTCGCTGACGCGCGTGAGTCTGTTGACACTGGGGCTGCTGCTGTACCAAGGAAAGAAGAACAGGCTTTTCGGCATGCTATTGGTATGGCACCCCACGACCCGATATAGTCCTTGCGTGTAATCGCCAGCGACGGCGCGTGTCATGCTGTCATCGTGTAATGAGCATCAGTGACGCGCAGGTGTCCGAGACCACAAGGGGCGCCTGCCGTACCAAGACAAGAACAGGCTTTTGTGCATGCTATTCGTTTGGCACCCCACGATCCGATATCGTCCTTGCGTGTATTCGCCAGCTTCGGCGCGTGTCATGCTTTCATCGTGTAATGAGCATCAGTGACGCGCATGTGTCCGAGACCAGCGGGGCGCCTGTTCTACCAAGAAAATAACAGGCATTTGTGCATGCTACCCGTACGGCACCCCAAGTCCCGATATAGTCCTTCCTTTTAATCGCCAGCTTCGTCGCGTGTCATCCTTTCATCGTGTAATGAGCATCAGTGACGCGCATGTGTCCGAGACCAGCGGGGCGCCTGTTCTACCAAGAAAATAACAGGCATTTGTGCATGCTACCCGTACGGCACCCCAAGTCCCGATATAGTCCTTCCTTTTAATCGCCAGCTTCGTCGCGTGTCATGCTTTCATCGTGTAATGAGCATCAGTGACGCGCATGTGTCCGAGACCAGCGGGGCGCCTGTTCTACCAAGAAAATAACAGGCATTTGTGCATGCTACCCGTACGGCACCCCAAGTCCCGATATAGTCCTTCCTTTTAATCGCCAGCTTCGGCGCGTGTCATGCTTTCATCGTGTAATGAGCATCAGTGACGCGCATGTGTCCGAGACCAGCGGGGCGCCTGTTCTACCAAGAAAATAACAGGCATTTGTGCATGCTACCCGTACGGCACCCCAAGTCCCGATATAGTCCTTCCTTTTAATCGCCAGCTTCGGTGCGTGTCATGCTTTCATCGTGTAATGAGCATCAGTGACGCGCATGCGTCCGAGACCAGCGGGGCGCCTGTTCTACCAAGAAAATAACAGGCATTTGTGCATGCTACCCGTACGGCACCCCAAGTCCCGATATAGTCCTTCCTTTTAATCGCCAGCTTCGGCGCGTGTCATGCTTTCATCGTGTAATGAGCATCAGTGACGCGCATGTGTCCGAGAACAGCGGGGCGCCTGTTCTACCAAGAAAATAACAGGCATTTGTGCATGCTACCCGTACGGCACCCCAAGTCCCGATATAGTCCTTCCTTTTAATCGCCAGCTTCGGCGGGTGTCATGCTTTCATCGTGTAATGAGCATCAGTGACGCGCATGTGTCCGAGACCAGCGGGGCGCCTGTTCTACAAAGAAAATAACAGGCATTTGTGCATGCTACCCGTACGGCACCCCAAGTCCCGATATAGTCGTTCCTTTTAATCGCCAGCTTCGGCGCGTGTCATGCTTTCATCGTGTAATGAGCATCAGTGACGCGCATGTGTCCGAGACCAGCGGGGCGCCTGTTCTACCAAGAAAATAACAGGCATTTGTGCTTGCTACCCGTACGGCACCCCAAGTCCCGATATAGTCCTTCCTTTTAATCGCCAGCTTCGGCGCGTGTCATGCTTTCATCGTGTAATGAGCATCAGTGACGCGCATGTGTCCGAGACCAGCGGGGCGCCTGTTCTACCAAGAAAATAACAGGCATTTGTGCATGCTACCCGTATGGCACCCCATGTCCCGATATAGTCCTTCCTTTTAATCGCCAGCTTCGGCGCGTGTCATGCTTTCATCGTGTAATGAGCATCAGTGACGCGCATGTGTCCGAGACCAGCGGGGCGCCTGTTCTACCAAGAAAATAACAGGCATTTGTGCATGCTACCCGTACAGCACCCAAAGTCCCGATATAGTCCTTCCTTTTAATCGCCAGCTTCGGCGCGTGTCATGCTTTCATCGTGTAATGAGCATCAGTGACGCGCATGTGTCCGAGACCAGCGGGGCGCCTGTTCTACCAAGAAAATAACAGGCATTTGTGCATGCTACCCGTACGGCACCCCAAGTCCCGATATAGTCCTTCCTTTTATTCGCCAGCTTCGGCGCGTGTCATGCTTTCATCGTGTAATGAGCATCAGTGACGCGCATGTGTCCGAGACCAGCGGGGCGCCTGTTCTACCAAGAAAATAACAGGCATTTGTGCATGCTACCCGTACGGCACCCCAAGTCCCGATATAGTCCTTCCTTTTAATCGCCAGCTTCGGCGCGTGTCATGCTTTCATCGTGTAATGAGCATCAGTGACGCGCATGTGTCCGAGACCAGCGGGGCGCCTGTTCTACCATGAAAATAACAGGCATTTGTGCATGCTACCCGTACGGCACCCCAAGTCCCGATATAGTCCTTCCTTTTAATCGCCAGCTTCGGCGCGTGTCATGCTTTCATCGTGTAATGAGCATCAGTGACGCGCATGTGTCCGAGACCAGCGGGGCGCCTGTTCTACCAAGAAAATAACAGGCATTTGTGCATGCTACTCGTACGGCACCCCAAGTCCCGATATAGTCCTTCCTTTTAATCGCCAGCTTCGGCGCGTGTCATGCTTTCATCGTGTAATGAGCATCAGTGACGCGCATGTGTCCGAGACCAGCGGGGCGCCTGTTCTACCAAGAAAATAACAGGCATTTGTGCATGCTACCCGTACGGCACCCCAAGTCCCGATATAGTCCTTCCTTTTAATCGCCAGCTTCGGCGCGTGTCATGCTTTCATCGTGTAATGAGCATCAGTGACGCGCATGTGTCCGAGACCAGCGGGGCGCCTGTTCTACCAAGAAAATAACAGGCATTTGTGCATGCTACCCGTACGGCACCCCAAGTCCCGATATAGTCCTTCCTTTTAATCGCCAGCTTCGGCGCGTGTCATGCTTTCATCGTGTAATGAGCATCAGTGACGCGCATGTGTCCGAGACCAGCGGGGCGCCTGTTCTACCAAGAAAATAACAGGCATTTGTGCATGCTACCCGTACGGCACCCCAAGTCGCGATATAGTCCTTCCTTTTAATCGCAAGCTTCGGCGCGTGTCATGCTTTCATCGTGTAATGCGCGTCGGTGAAGCGCGTGTGCGCGTTGCCGCCGGTGCACTTACCATTCCAAGAAAAGAACAGGTTTTTGTGCATGCTATTCGTATGGCACCCCACGACCCCATATCTTCCTTTCGTGTGGTCACCAGCGTAGGCGCCTGTCATTATTTCATCGTGTAATGAGCGTCGGTGGCGCGCGTGTGTCTGTTGCCACAGGGCCGTCTGTCGTACCAAGAAAAGAACAGGCTTTTTTGTATGCTATTCGTTTGGAACCCCACGATCCGATATCGTCCTTGAGTGTATTCGCCAGCTTCGGCGCGTGTCATGCTTTCATCGTTTAATGTGCATCAGTGACGCGCATGTGTCCGAGACCAGCGGGGCGCCTGCAGTACCAAGAAAAGAACAGGCTTTTGTGCATGCTATATGTATGGCAACCCCACGACCCGATATCATCCTTGCGTGGAATCGCCAGCGTCGGCGCGTGTCATGCTTTCATCGTGTAATGAGCGTCGGTGACGCGCGTGTATCTGTGACCACTGGGCCACATGCCGTACAAAGAAAAGAACAGGCTTTTGTGCATGCTATTCGTATGGCACCCCACGACAGGATATAAACCTTGCGTGTAATCGCCAGCTTCGGCACGTGTCATGCTTTCATCGTGTAATGAGCGTCGGTGACGAGCGTGTATCTGACCACCGGGGCACTTCGCGTACCAAGGAAAGAACAGGCATTTGAGCGTGCTACCCGTACGGCACCCCTTGACCCGATATTATTCTTGCGTGGAATCGCCAGCGTTGGCGCGTGTCATGCTTCAATCGTGTAATGGGCGTCGGTGACGCGCCTCTATCTGTGGCCACCGGGGTACATGTCGTGCCAAGGAAAGAACAGGCTTTTGTGCATGCTAGCCGCATGGCTCCCCGCGAACCGATATCATCCTTGCGTTGAATAACCAGCGTAAGCGCCTGCCGTGATTTCATCGTGTAATTAGCGTCACTGATGCCCATGTGCCGGCGGCCACCAGTCCGTCTTCCGTACCAAGAAAAGAACAGGCTTTTGTGCATGCTTTTCGTAATCCACCCCACGAACAGATATCATCCTCGCGTGTAATCGCCAGCGTAGGCGCGTGTCATGCTTTCATCGTGAAATAAGCGTCGGTGACACGCGTGTTTCTGTGGCCACCGGGGCACCTGCCGTACAAAAGAAAGAACAGGCTTTTGTGCATGCTATCCGTATGAAACCCTACAACCCGATATCATCCTTGCGTTTAATCGCCAGCGTATGCGGGCGTCATTGTTTCATCGTGTAATAAGCGTCGGTGACGCCTGTGTGTCTGTTGCCACCGGGGCACCTGCCGCACCAAAGAAAAAACAGGATTTTGTGCTTGCTAATCATGTGGCACCCCACAAGCCAATATCGTCCTAGCGTGCAATGGACAGCATCGGCGAGCGTTATTCATTCATCGTGTAATGAGCTTCGGTGACGCGCGTGTGTCTGCTGCCAACGGGGCACCTGCTATACCAAGGAAAGAAAGGCTTTTGTGCATTCTATGCGTATGGCGCCCCATGACAAAATATCAATCTTGCGTCGAATCGCCAGCGTTGGCGCGTGTGATGCTTTCATCGTGCAATGAGTGTCGGGGACGCGTGTAGGTCTGTGGCCACCGGGAAACCTGCCGCACCAGACGAAGAACAGCATTTTGTGCATGCGAGCCGCATCGCTCCCCAAGACCTAATGTCATCCTTTCGTAGAATCGCCAGCGATTGCGCGAGTCATGCTTTCTTTGAGGAACGAAAGTCGGTGACGCGCATGACTCTGTGGCCACCGGGCACCTGCCGTGCCAAGGAAAGAACAGGCTCTTGAGCATGCTCCGCGTATGGCACCCCACCACCAGATGATTCTTGCGTGGAATCACTAGCGTTTGCGCGTTTCATCCTTTTATCGTGTAATGAGCGTCGGTAACGCGCGTGTGTCTGTTGCCTCCGGGACACCTGCCGCACCAACGAAAGAACAGGCTTTTCTGCATACTTTTGGTATGGCAACCCACGACCCGATATCGTCCTTGCGTGTAATCGCCAGCGAAGGCGCGTGTCATGCTTTCATCGTATAATGAGCGCCGGTGACGCGCGTGTGTCCGTTGCACCGGTGCACTTGCCGTACCAAGAAGAGAACAGGCTTTTGTTCATGCTACTCGTTTGGCACCCCATGACCAGATATCGTCCTTGCGTGTAATCGCCAGCTTCTGCGCATGTCTTGCATTCATCGTGTAATGAGCGCCGGTTACGCGCGTGTGTCCGTTGCTACCGGTGCACTTGCCGTACCAAGAAGAGAACAGGCTTTTGAGCATGCTATTCGTATGGCACCCCACGACCAGATATCGTCCTTGCGTGTAATCGCCAGCTTCAGCGCGTGTCATGCTTTCATCGTGTAATGAGCGTCGGTGACGAGCGCGTGTCCGTTCCCACCGGTGCACTTGCAGTACAAAGAAAAGAACGGGCTTTTGAGCATTCTATTCGTATATCACCCCACGACCCGATATCATCCGTGCGTGTAATCGCCAGCGTAGGCGCGTGTCATGCATTCATCGTGTAATGAGCGTCGGTGACGCGCGTGTGTCCGAGACCACCGGGGCGCCTGCCGTACCAAGGAAAGAACAGGCTTTTTGCATGCAACCCGTACGGCACCCCACCACCCGATATCATCCTTTCGTAGAATCGCCAGCGATTGCGCGTGTCATGCTTTCATCGAGGAATGCGCGCCGGTGACGCGCGGGTGACGGTGGCCATCGGGACACCTGCCGTGTAATGAGCGTCGGTGACGCGCGTGTCTGCTGCTGCGGTGGCACCTGCCGTACCAAGGAAAGAACACGCTTTTGTGCATGTTATTCGTATTGCACCCCACGACACGATATCGTCTTGGGAATATGTTTTTGCAGGCTAGTTGGTGCCTAAGCATTCTGGGTTTTTTGCGCAAAAAACACGACACAAAAGAAACGAGGTAGACAGGACAAGCGCTTACTAACAACTCAGGTGTTTATTGATGGAACGTTTGCTTAAATACAGCAGCTGCTCTTATCAAACAAGAAGAGGGAAAGAAGAGCTATCGCATACATACATATCAGATCAGCACAGGTCCCATCATCGCACGAGTGAAGGCATGTGTCGAGCTCTAATTCTGCGCAAGATAACTGATTTCTTTTTTTGAGAGTACAATTGAAGGAGTGCTGACACACGAGTTACCCGATTTTCCTATCTCATTAGCCTCAATTATCTCTCTTCCAAGTTGTGTCTTGCACCGGCGCAGTACTGACGTTTTTTCGAGCGCGGGAGTGCAGTTGCGGCAATTCCGAATATGGTCAATCATTTTGCTACCTGACTTATTCTTGACATCTCTTGCGTGCTCCGTCAGCCTTTCTTTAAAACGAGGCATTGTGAAATTGTGCCTTTCCAACGCTCTGAGCAAGTCCTGCCTGCATTTGCTTGGACGCAGCTTTGCCATCCAGATGCAGCGCCTTTCGAGCGCAGGCTGCCAGCCGGCCTTGCTGGCATCAACTGCCGAAAACCTGCTGAAGAAACCAGCCAGCTTACCCGATCAAATTGACCGGACGAAATTGGCGGTTATTCCTTACATTCACGGAATTTCGCATAATATTAAGAAGATCGGTGCTACGGCTGGTGTTAGAGTGGTTTTTAACGCTCCTGAAAAACTCTCCAGGATTTGCAAGAGAGTGAATGCGGAGGAAGCGGCCGTCGCTTGTTCGAAGCGGCACCAGCAGCGATTCGTGGCCTGTAAAAAGAGCGTTGTATACTCGATACCACTTGCCTGTGGTAAGCAGTACATTGGCCAAACTGGCAGGTGCCTTAATGAAAGGCTGAGGGAGCACGCAAGAGATGTCAAGAACAAGTCAGGTAGCAAAATGATTGACCATATTCGGAATTGCCGCAACTGCACTCCCGCGCTCGAAAAAACGTCAGTACTGCGCCGGTGCAAGACACAACTTGGAAGAGAGATATTTGAGGCTAATGAGATAGGAAAATCGGGTAACTCGTGTGTCAGCAATCCTTCAATTGTACACTCAAAAAAAGAAATCAGTTATCTTGCGCAGAATTAGAGCTCGACACATGCCTTCAATCGTGCGATGATGTATGTATGCGAAGGCTCTTCCTTCCCTCTTCTTGTTTGATAAGAGCAGCTGCTGTATTTAAGCAAATGTTCCATCAATAAACACCTGAGTTGTTAATAAGCGCTTGTCCTGTCTACCTCGTTTCTTTTGTGCCGTGTCTTTTGCGCAAAAAACCCAGAACGATATCGTCCTTGCGTGTAATCTCCAGCGTTGGCGCGTGTCATGATGTCATCGTGTAATGAGCGTCGGTGACACGCGTGTATCTGCAGCCACCGAGTCACCTGCCGTACCAAGAAAAGAACAGGCTTTTGTGCATGCTATTCGTATCGCACCACACGACCTGATATCGTCCTTGTGTGTAATCGCCAGCGTAGGCGCGTGTCATACTTTCATCGTGGAATGAGCGTCGGTGACGCGCCTATGTCTGTTGCCACTGGGGCGCCTGCCGTATCAAGAAAAGAACAGGCTTTTGTGCATGCTTTTTGTATGGCACCCAACGATCCGATATCATCCTAGCGTGTGATCGCTAGCTTCGCCGCGTGTCATGCTTTAATCGTGTAATGAGCGTAGGTGACGCGCGTGTATATGTGGCCACCGGATACCTTCCGTGCCAAGAAAAGAACAGGCTTTTTTCCATTCTAATCGTATGGCCTCCATGATCCGATATCATCCTTGCGTATAATCGCCAGCTTCGGCGCGTGCCATGCTTTCATCGTTTTAATAGCGTCAGTGACGCGCATGTGTCCGAGACCACCGGTGATTTGCCGTACCAAGGAAAATACAGGCTTTTGTGCATACTATTCGTATGGCATCCCACGACCCGATATCGTCCTAGCGTGTAATCGTCAGCGTAGGCGCACGTCATTCTTTCATCGTGTAAAGAGCGTCGGGGAAGCGCGTGTGTCTGTTGCCAACGGGACACCTGCTGTACTAAGCAAAGAACAGGCTTTTGTGCATGCTTCTGGTATGGCACCCGATGATCCGACATCGTCCTTGCGTGTATTCGCCAGCTGCCGCGCGTGTCATGCTTTCATCGTGTAATGAGCGTCGGTGACGTGCGTGTGTCCGTTGCCACCGGTGCACTTGCCGTACCAAGAAAAGAACAGGCTTTTGTGCCTGATGTTCGTATGGCACACCACGACGGGATATCATCCTTGCGTGTAATCGCCAGCTTCGGCGCGTGTCATGCTTTTATCGTTTAAGCAGCGTCAGGGACGAGCATGTGTCTGCGGCCACCCAGGCGCCTGCCGTACCAAGAAAAGAACAGGCTTTTTTGCAAGCTATCTGTATGGCAGCCCACGACGCGATATCATCCTCGCGTGTAATCGCCAGCGTTGGCGCGTGTCATGCTTTCATCGTGTAATGAGCGTTGGTTACGCGCGTGTATCTGAGGAGACCGGGTCACCTGCACGTACCAAGGAAAGAAAAGGCTTTTCTGCATGCTATTCGTATGGCACCCCACGACGCGATATCTATCTTGCGTGTAATCGCCATAGTAGGCACGTGTCCTGCATTCATCGCGTAATGAGCGTCAGTGAAGCGTGTGTATCAGAGGCCACCGGGTCAGCTGTCGTACTAAGAAAACAAAAGGATTTTGTGCATGTTATTCCTATGGCACCCCACGACCCGATATCGTCATTGCGTGGAATCGCCAGCGTCGACGCGTGTAATACTCTCAACGTACAATGAGCGTCGGTGACGTGCGTGGGTCTGTTGCCACTGGGGCGCCTGCCGCACCAATTAAAGAACAGGGTTTTGTGCATGCTATTTGTATGGCACCCCAAGACGCGATAAGTTCTTGCGTGTAATCGCCTTCGTATGCGCGTGTCCTGCTTTCATCCCGTAATGAGCGTCGGTGACGCGCGCGAGTCTGTTACCGCCGGGGCAGGAGCCGTACCAAGGAAAGAACAGCCTTTCGTGCATGCTATTCGTATGGCAACCCACGACCCGATATCGTCCTTGTGTGTATTCGCTAGCGTAGGCGCGTGTCATGGTTTCATCGTGTAATGAGCATCGGTGACGCGCTTGTGTCTGATGCCACCGGGGCACCTGCCGTTCCAAGGAAAGAACAGGCTTTTGTGCATGCTATTCGTATCGCACCACACGACCTGATATCGTCCTTGTGTGTAATCGCCAGCGTAGGCGCGTGTCATACTTTCATCGTGGAATGAGCGTCGGTGACGCGCGTATGTCTGTTGCCACTGGGGCGCCTGCCGTATCAAGAAAAGAACAGGCTTTTGTGCATGCTTTTTGTATGGCACCCAACGATCCGATATCATCCTAGCGTGTGATCGCTAGCTTCGCCGCGTGTCATGCTTTAATCGTGTAATGAGCGTAGGTGACGCGCGTGTATATGTGGCCACCGGATACCTGCCGTGCCAAGAAAAGAACAGGCTTTTTTCCATTCTAATCGTATGGCCTCCATGATCCGATATCATCCTTGCGTATAATCGCCAGCTTCGGCGCGTGCCATGCTTTCATCGTTTTAATAGCGCCAGTGACGCGCATGTGTCCGAGACCACCGGTGATTTGCCGTACCAAGGAAAATACAGGCTTTTGTGCATACTATTCGTATGGCATCCCACGACCCGATATCGTCCTAGCGTGTAATCGTCAGCGCAGGCGCACGTCATTCTTTCATCGTGTAAAGAGCGTCGGGGAAGCGCGTGTGTCTGTTGCCAACGAGACACCTGCTGTACTAAGCAAAGAACAGGCTTTTGTGCATGCTTCTGGTATGGCACCCGATGATCCGACATCGTCCTTGCGTGTATTCGCCAGCTGCCGCGCGTGTCATGCTTTCATCGTGTAATGAGCGTCGGTGACGTGCGTGTGTCCGTTGCCACCGGTGCACTTGCCGTACCAAGAAAAGAACAGGCTTTTGTGCCTGATGTTCGTATGGCACACCACGACGGGATATCATCCTTGCGTGTAATCGCCAGCTTCGGCGCGTGTCATGCTTTTATCGTTTAAGCAGCGTCAGGGACGAGCATGTGTCTGCGGCCACCCAGGCGCCTGCCGTACCAAGAAAAGAACAGGCTTTTTTGCAAGCTATCCGTATGGCAGCCCACGACGCGATATCATCCTCGCGTGTAATCGCCAGCGTTGGCGCGTGTCATGCTTTCATCGTGTAATGAGCGTTGGTTACGCGCGTGTATCTGAGGAGACCGGGTCACCTGCACGTACCAATAAAAGAAAAGGCTTTTGTGCATGCTATTCGTATGGCACCCCACGACGCGATATCTATCTTGCGTGTAATCGCATAGTAGGCACGTGTCCTGCATTCATCGCGTAATGAGCGTCAGTGAAGCGTGTGTATCAGAGGCCACCGGGTCAGCTGTCGTACTAAGAAAACAAAAGGATTTTGTGCATATTATTCCTATGGCACCCCACGACCCGATATCGTCATTGCGTGGAATCGCCAGCGTCGACGCGTGTAATACTCTCAACGTACAATGAGCGTCGGTGACGTGCGTGGGTCTGTTGCCACTGGGGCGCCTGCCGCACCAATTAAAGAACAGGGTTTTGTGCATGCTATTTGTATGGCACCCCAAGACGCGATAAGTTCTTGCGTGTAATCGCCTTCGTATGCGCGTGTCCTGATTTCATCCCGTAATGAGCGTCGGTGACGCGCGCGAGTCTGTTACCGCCGGGGCAGGAGCCGTACCAAGGAAAGAACAGCCTTTCGTGCATGCTATTCGTATGGCAACCCACGACCCTATATCGTCCTTGTGTGTATTCGCTAGCGTAGGCGCGTGTCATGGTTTCATCGTGTAATGAGCATCGGTGACGCGCTTGTGTCTGATGCCACCGGGGCACCTGCCGTTCCAAGGAAAGAACAGGCTTTTGTGCATGCTATTCGTATCGCACCACACGACCTGATATCGTCCTTGTGTGTAATCGCCAGCGTAGGCGCGTGTCATACTTTCATCGTGGAATGAGCGTCGGTGACGCGCGTATGTCTGTTGCCACTGGGGCGCCTGCCGTATCAAGAAAAGAACAGGCTTTTGTGCATGCTTTTTGTATGGCACCCAACGATCCGATATCATCCTAGCGTGTGATCGCTAGCTTCGCCGCGTGTCATGCTTTAATCGTGTAATGAGCGTAGGTGACGCGCGTGTATATGTGGCCACCGGATACCTGCCGTGCCAAGAAAAGAACAGGCTTTTTTCCATTCTAATCGTATGGCCTCCATGATCCGATATCATCCTTGCGTATAATCGCCAGCTTCGGCGCGTGCCATGCTTTCATCGTTTTAATAGCGTCAGTGACGCGCATGTGTCCGAGACCACCGGTGATTTGCCGTACCAAGGAAAATACAGGCTTTTGTGCATACTATTCGTATGGCATCCCACGACCCGATATCGTCCTAGCGTGTAATCGTCAGCGTAGGCGCACGTCATTCTTTCATCGTGTAAAGAGCGTCGGGGAAGCGCGTGTGTCTGTTGCCAACGGGACACCTGCTGTACTAAGCAAAGAACAGGCTTTTGTGCATGCTTCTGGTATGGCACCCGATGATCCGACATCGTCCTTGCGTGTATTCGCCAGCTGCCGCGCGTGTCATGCTTTCATCGTGTAATGAGCGTCGGTGACGTGCGTGTGTCCGTTGCCACCGGTGCACTTGCCGTACCAAGAAAAGAACAGGCTTTTGTGCCTGATGTTCGTATGGCACACCACGACGGGATATCATCCTTGCGTGTAATCGCCAGCTTCGGCGCGTGTCATGCTTTTATCGTTTAAGCAGCGTCAGGGACGAGCATGTGTCTGCGGCCACCCAGGCGCCTGCCGTACCAAGAAAAGAACAGGGTTTTGTGCATGCTATTTGTATGGCACCCCAAGACGCGATAAGTTCTTGCGTGTAATCGCCTTCGTATGCGCGTGTCCTGCTTTCATCCCGTAATGAGCGTCGGTGACGCGCGCGAGTCTGTTACCGCCGGGGCAGGAGCCGTACCAAGGAAAGAACAGCCTTTCGTGCATGCTATTCGTATGGCAACCCACGACCCGATATCGTCCTTGTGTGTATTCGCTAGCGTAGGCGCGTGTCATGGTTTCATCGTGTAATGAGCATCGGTGACGCGCTTGTGTCTGATGCCACCGGGGCACCTGCCGTTCCAAGGAAAGAACAGGCTTTTCTGCATGTTATTCGCATGGCATTGCACGACACGATATCGTCCTTGCGTGTATTCACCAGCGTCAGCGAGTGTCATGCTTTCATCGTGAATGACCGTCGGTGACGCGCGTGTATCTGTTGCCACCGGGGCACCTGCCGTGCCTAGGAAAGAACAGGCTTTAGTGCATGCTATTCGTATGGCACCCCACGACCCGATAGCATCCTTGAGTGGAAACTCCAGCTTCGGCGAGTGTCATGCTTTCATCGTGTAATGAGCGTCGATGACGCGCGTGTGTCCGTTGCCACCGGTGCACTTGCCATACCAAGAAAAGAATAGGATTTTGAGCATGCTATTCGTATGGCACCCCACGGCCCGAAACCATCCTTGCGTGTAGTCGCCAGCCTAGGCGCGTGTTATTCTTTAATCGTGTAATGAGCTTCGGTGAAGCGCATGTGTCCGAGACCACCGGGGCGCCTGCCGTACCAAAAAAACAACAGGCTTTTTTGCATGCTATTCGTATGGCCTCCCCGACCCGATATCATCCTGGCGTGGAATCGACAGCGTCGGCGCGCGTCATGCTTTCATCGTGTGATGAGCGACGGTGACGGGCGGTAACTGTGGCCACCAAGGCACCTGCCGCACCAAGGAAAGAACAGGCTTTTGTGCATTCTATCCGTATATCAACCCACGACAAAATATCATCCTTGCGTTGAATCGCCCTTGTTGGCGCGTGTGATGCTTTCATCGTCTAATGAGCGTCGGTGACGCGCGTGGGTCTGTGGCGCCGGGGAATCTACGGCACCAGACGAAGAACAGCATTTTGTGAATGCGAGACGTGTCGCTCCCCACAACCTAATGTCATCCTTTCGTAGAATCGCTAGCGATTGCGCGTGTCATGCTTTCATCGAGTAACCAACGTCGGTGACAAGCGTGTATCTGTGGCCACCGGACCAAGTGCAATGCGAAGGAAAGAACAGGCTCTTCTGCATGCTATTCGTATGACACCCCACGACCCGATATCATCCTTGGGTGGAATCGTCACCTTCGGCGCGTGTCATGCTTTCATAGTCTTATGAGCGTCGGTGACGAGCGTGTATCTGTGGCCACCGGGGCACCTGCCGTACTAACGAAAAAACAGGCTTTTGTGCATGCTATCCGTATGGCCCCTCACGACCCGATATCATCCTTGCGTGGATTCGCCAGCGTCAGCGCGTGTCATGCTTTCATCGCGTAATGAGTGTAGTTGACGCGCGTGTATCTGTGGCGAAAGGGGTACCTGCCGTACCAAGTAAAGAACAGGTTTTTTTGCATGCTAGCTGTATGGCTGCCAACGACCCGATATCGTCCTTGCGTGTAATCAGCTTCGGCGCGTGTCATGAATTCATCGTGTAATGAGCCTCGGTGACGCGTATGTGTTTGCGGCCTCCGGGGCACCTGCCGCACCAAGGAAAAAAACACTCTTTTGTGCATGCTATCCGTATGACACCCAACAACCCGATATCGTACTTGCGTGTTATGGCCAGCGTCGGCGCGTGTCACGCTTTCAGCGTGTAAGGAGCGTCGGTGACGCGCATGTGTCTGCTTCCTCCGGGGCACCTGCTGTACCAAGGAAAGAACAGGCTCTTCTGCACGCTATGCGTATGACACCCCAAGACCCGATATTATCCTTGCGTGGAATAGCCAGAGTTGGCGCGTGTCGTGCTTTTATCATGCTTTTAGCGTCGGTGAGGCGCGCTTTGTCTGTGGCCACCAGGGCACCTCCCGTACAAAGGAAAGAACAGGCTTTTGTGAATGCTTTCTGTACGGCACCGCACGACCCGCTATCATCTTTGCGTGTAATCGCCTGCATAGCCGCGTGTCATGCTTTCATCGTGTAATGAGCGTCGGTGACGAGCGTGTATCTGAGGCCACCGGGGCACCTGCCGTGCCAAGCAAACAGGCTTTTGAGCATGCTATTCGTAAGGCACCCCACGACCCGATATCGTCCTTGCGCGTAATCGCCATCGTAGGCGCGTGTCATGCTTTCATCGCGTAACGAGCGTCGCTGACGCGCGTGAGTCTGTTGACACTGGGGCTGCTGCCGTACCAAGGAAAGAAGAACAGGCTTTTCTGCATGCTATTGGTATGGGACCCTACGACCCGATATCGTCGTTGCGTGGAATCGCCAGCGACAGCGCATGTCATCCTTTCATCGTGTAATGAGCGTCAGTGACACGCGTGTACAGTGGCCACCGGGGCACCTGCCGTACCAAGGAAAGAAAAAGCTTTTCTGCATGTCATTCGTATGCCACTCCACCAACCAATATCGTCCTTGCGTGCAATCTCCAGCGTCGACGCGTGTCAGGTTTTCATCGTGTAATGAGTGTCGGTGACGCGCGTGTATCTTTGGCCACCGGGCCGCCTGCCGTACCAAGGAAAATACAGGCTTTTGTGCATACTATTCGTACGGCATCCGACGACCCGATATCATCCTAGGGTATAATCGTCAGCGTAGGCGCATGTCATTCATTCATCGTGAAAGAGCGTAGGTGAGGCGCGTGTGTCCGCTGGCACCGGTGCACTTGCCGTACCAAGAAAAAAACTGGCTTTTTTTGCATGCTCTTCGTATGGCACCCCACGACCGGATATCATCCTTGCGTGTAATCGCCAGCTTCGGCGCGTGTCATGCTTTCATCGTGTAATCAGCATCAGTGACGCGCAGTAGTCCGAGACCACCGGGGCGCCTGCCGTACCAAGAAGAGAACAGGCTTTTGTGCATGCTATTCGTTTGGCACCCCACGATCCGATATCGTCCTTGCGAGTATTCGCCAGCTTCGGTGCGTGTCATGCTTTCATCATGTAAAGAGCGTCGGTGACGCGCGTGTGTCCATTGCCACCAGTGCACTTGCCGTACCAAGAAAAGATTAGGCTTTTGTGCATGCTATTCGTATCACACCCCACGACCCGATATCATCCTTGCGTGGAATCGCCAGTGTTGGCGCGTCTCATGCTTTCATCGTGTAATGAGCGTCGGTGACGCGCGTGTATCTGTGACCACCGGGGCACCTGCCGTACCAAGGAAAGAACGGGCATTTGTGCATGCTACGCGTAAGGCACCACAAGACTCGATATCATCCTTTCGTAGAAACGCCAGCGATTGCGCGTGTCATGCTTTCGTCGACGAATGCGCGCCGGTGACGCGCGGTTGACTGTGGCCACCAGGGCACCTGCCATACCAAGGAAAGAACAGGCTTTTGTGGATGCTATTCGTATGGCACCCCACGATCCGATATCATCCTCGCGTGTAATCGCCAGCTTAGGCGCATGTCATGCTTTCATCGTGTAATGAGCATCGGTGACGCGCGTGTGTCTGTTGCCACCGGGGCACCTGGCGTACCAAGAAAAGAACGGGCTTTTCTGCATGCTAATCGCTTGGCACTCCACGATCCGATATAGTCCTTGCTTTTAATCGCCAGCTTCGGCGCGTGTCATGCTTTCATCGTGTAATGAGCGTCGGTGAAGCGCGTGTGTGCGTTGCCACCGGTGCACTTGCCGTTCAAAGAAAAGAACAGGCTTTTGTGCATGCTATTCGTATGGCACCCCACGACCCGATATCTTCATTTCGTGTGATCGCCAGCGTAGGCGCCTGTCATTATTTCATCGTGTAATTAGCGTCGGTGACGCGCGTGTATCTGTGACCACTGGGCCACCTGCCGTACCAAGAAAAGAACAGGTTTTTGTGCATGCTATTCGTATGTCACCCCACGACAGGATATCAACCTTGTGTGTAATCGCCAGCTTCGGCGCGTGTCATGCTTTCATCGTATAATGAGCGCCGGTGACGCGCCTGTGTCCGTTGCTACCGGTGCACTTGCCGTACCAAGAAGAGAACAGGCTTTTGAGCATGCTATTCGTATGGCACCCCACGACCAGATATCGTCCTTGCGTGTAATCGCCAGCTTCGGCGCGTGTCATGCTTTCATCGTGTAATGAGCGTCGGTGACGAGCGTGTGTCCGTTCCCACCGGTGCACTTGCCGTACAAAGAAAAGAACGGGCTTTTGACCATTCTATTCGTATATGACCCCACGACCCGATATCATCCTTGCGTGTAATCGCCAGCGTAGGCGCGTGTCATGCATTCATCGTGCAATGAGCGTCGGTGACGCGCGTGTGTCCGAGACCACCGGGGCGCCTGCCGTACCAAGGAAAGAACAGGCTTTTTGCATGCCACCCGTACGGCACCCCACCACCCGATATCAAGCTTTCGTATAATCGCCAGCGATTGCGCGTGTCATGCTTTCATCGAGGAATGCGCGCCGGTGGCGCGCGGGTGACTGTGGCCACCGGGGCACCTGCCGTACCAAGGAAAGAACAGGCTTTTGTGCATTCTGTGCGTATGGCACCCCACGACACAATATCAATCTTGCGTCGAATCGACAGCTTTGTCGCCTGCCGTGATTTCATCGTGTAATGAGCGTCACTGACGCCCATGTGTCGGCGGCAACCGGTGCGTCTTCCGTACCGAGAAAAGAACAGGATTTTGAGCATGCTTTTTGTATGGCACCCCACGAACCGATATCATCCTCGCGTGTAATTCCCAGCGCAGGCGCGTGTCATACTTTCTTCGTGAAATGAGCGTCGGTGACGCGCTTGTATCTGCAGCCACCGGGGTGCCTGCCGTACCAAGAAAAGAACAACCTATGTGCATGCTATTCGTATGGCACCCCACGACCCGATATCTTCGTTGCGTGTAATCGCCAGCGACGGCGCGTGTCATACTTTCATCGTGCAATGAGCGTCGGAGACGCGCGTTGGTCAGTGGCCACCGGGGAAAATGCCATACCATCGAAGGAGCAGGCTTTTGAGCATCCTTATCGTATGGCACCGCACGACCCGATATCTTCCTTGCGTGTGATCGCCAGCGTAGGCACCTGTCATTCTTTCCTCGTGCAATGAGCGTCGATGACGCGCGTGTGTCTTTTCCCACCGGAGCACCTGCCGTATCAAGGAAAAAATGCTTTTCTGCATGCTATTCGCATGCAACTCCACGCCCCGTTATCGTCCTAGCGTGTAATCGCCAGCTTAGGCGCGCGTTATCCTTTCATTGTGTGATGAGCGTCGGTGAGGCGCGTGTGTCTGTTGACACCGGGACACCTGCCGCAAGAGCAAAGAACAGGCTTTTGTGCATGCTTTTGGTATGGCAACCCAATCAATCAATCAATCAGGTTTATTTCACATCAAGGATGTGGGGAGCGGGGACAAAAAGCCTATAGAGGCTTGACGGAGGTCCCCGCCCCCTACAGCAACTACATTGTGCACAAAAACCCACAATCACACAACGGTGCATTATATGTTATGCCTGTGACATATTTAAAACAAAAGCACATTGCATCGAAAATAAAACACGTTCAGGGCATCAAAAAACACATAACCATCAAACATATCACGTAAAGAGGGAAGGCATAAAAGCAGGCTGAGTTAGTACACTAAAGAAAGAAACTATATGCTGTTACTCTTCAATAATTACAGTTTTTCACAAATTGTTTAAAATGGACGGGATATTATAGGACAGCATTTGTCTGCCGTAGTTAGTTCGCGTTCGCGGTAAATACCAGTTGTCTCCGATGCGCGTATTGTAGGGGCGTTCTCTGCATGTTAGTCGAGACAAATCAGCGAGAAATGCAGTTCCTTGATTAATATTTGATGTGTACTTTTTGCGGAGCATGACAGAGTACAATTGCACAATAGGTACAATGTGTAATGCCTCAAAGACAGGTTTGGTGTGTACATCATTTGGGATGTTGTTAATTGCACGAACTGCTTTTTTCTGTAGTGCATGGAGTTTTGTAATATTGGAGACAGTGGTTGTACCCCAGACTAAGAAACAATAAGTTATAACACTGGTGAACAAAGAGTCGTACGAAAGTTTTTTTATGCATTGTGGAAAGTAGTACCGAAACTTGGACAGGATACCTACTACTCTTGAAATTTTGGCAACTGTATTATGAACATGAACATCCCAAGATAAGTTCTCGTGGAATGTGACACCAAGGCTTTTAACGGAAGAGGAGACGTGTATTTTTGATGAACCGATCGATAACGTTAACTCAGAAACAGACTTATTACGGGGTCTAAAAAGCACAGCTTTTGTTTTGCTTATATTGATATTCAGCGAATTGGAAAGTGACCAGTGGTGTAGCGAACGTAGGCACCTCGTAGCATTTACTTCCAGACTCGATACACATGGTGCCCTGAAAAATAGGCTGGTTTCATCGGCGTAGATAACAAAAGTTGTGTTAGGGTCAATGTTTACAATATCATTAATGTAGAGATTAAAAATTAGCGGTCCGAGTATGCTACCCTGGGGTACGCCGGCAGCAATATGCTTGGGGTCAGATAGTGTGTTATCAATCACAACCTGCTGAAAACGGGCCTCTAAATATGATTTAATGATACTATAAAAACAACCTCGGAAGCCATATCTGTCTAGTTTTAGTAATAAGGTTTCGTGATTAACGCGATCGAACGCCTTAGAAAAATCTATAAAAATGCCTAGTGTTAGTTCTTTGTGTTCGAAAGATTCTAAAATCAGCTCCTTCTGTGTAAGAAGAGCGGTCTCAGTGGAGTGTAATTTCCTAAATCCATGCTGACTGGGTGTGATCAACTTATGCTTTTCGCAAAAACCTAGAATCCTGCTATGTAACAGCTTTTCTAAACATTTGGAAAATAACGGGAGTATAGATATCGGACGGTAATTGGATAAATTGTTGCTATTTTTGAGGCTATTAAAGCATCGCATAATCTTGTTTTGGTCTGTTGGAGCCAGGAAAGCGGTAAACGAGTTTGATTGACCAAGAGATCTCATGCAGGTAGGGTCATGAATAGTATGCGCAACAGACACAAAGAAATCGTTAAAAGAATCAGCCAGCTTTTTTCCTGATAACTTCTCATCATCTATCATGACTTCCAGTTCATTAATGCTCTTGGATGGGTTAATAATGGTATTAAGTTGTTTCCATACCTTATCACTTCGCTTCAGAACATCCTTGTTAAATAGATTATGGAAGTACTCTTTCTTTGCCTGACGCAGAGATGATGTCACCTTGTTTCTGTACGCCTTAAATATAAGAAAGTCATCAGTGCTTCTATTCTTAATGAAACAATTATAAAGGTAGTTTTTGTGTTTTATCATCTTTAAGCATTCTTTGTTTATCCATGGCTTACGAGCACTCTGTGGTTTTCTGGTGCTTCGATATGGGAAGCATTCAATATATACCGGTTTTATGATGCTTATAAATATATCATATGCTTTGTCAGGATCTGTAACCTCATAAACTGGACTCCAGTCTATTTGCTCAAGTCTAGACCGAAAGCGTGTCAAGGTATCCTTATTCACTAACTGTCGCTGTTGCGGAGTAGTTTTATTGGACTTTGTTATACGACTATCTATGAAGTAAAAAATCGGTAGGTGATCACTAACCTGGCCAGAGATAACGCCAGACACGATTGACTTGTCATGCAAATTTGTAATGAAAGCATCTATTGAAGTTGCAGTCGATGTGGACAGGCGTGTTGGATCAATGATGGCATTAATGAAACCGTTACAGTCTAACAGGTTATTTATTTGACGCTGCTGAGTTGAGGGTGTAGAAAAGTCTATGTTGATGTCGCCGCCAAGGACTAAGTAAAATCTGTTTTCTGTTATCCATGTTAAAAAAGTGTCAAGAAATGAAAGAAAGTTTGGGATGCTACCACATGGAGGTCTGTACAAAACAGAAAAAATGTTCTGCCCAGCCTTTAGAGAAAGTATTTCAAAATCTTCACATGATTTAGTAAAGTCAAGAAGAACTGAACACCGAACGGATTCCTTTGCAGCTATCATTACTCCACCGCCTTTTTTGTTTGTGCGTATTAGCACGTATGAGTTATAATGCGGCATAATAAGGGCTTCATGATCAGTTCGGTACCAGGTCTCAGGGAAAAATATTATGTCAAACTCGAAATCAAACAAGCCAAGAAATGCGATTATTTCATCCTCTTTACTGCGCAGAGATTGTGCGTTAAGATGAAAGAATGACGTTACTTTTTTGTTTTTTGCAAAAAGGCTATTGATATCTGCAGGTAGAAAGAACTGGGAAGCCATGCCTAATCAAAAGGAAAATCTCAGTAGGCGCACGAAATCTTTAGACTATCTTTTCCAGGTCATTGACGTAATCGATCCGGACCACTGACGAAGTTACATCCTTCTTAGCAAAGATGCGGCCATTCCTCGTCCACGCAAACTTCCATTGCTTATCTTTCTTACGAGCAACAGTGAGTCCCATCAGCTTCTTGAGTGAAGGGCACAGGTGCTCATTTATATAGACAGGATTTGCATCTTCATCAGGGTGCCCAAGATCGCTTGTGGTAATTCTTTGTTTTCTGGCTTTTTCAAGGAAGGCGTCGCGTTTTGAGCGTTTCTGAAACTGTAGCACTATGTTCTGGCACGAAGAGGACTTAGTAGGCACACGATGGCACACTTCAATGTCGTCGGATGTCACGGGTACATTCAAAACCTCCCCGATCCTCTCAATAACCTCAGGAAGGTTTTCCTTCTCGGTTACCGGCAGGCCAGTGATCTCTACGTTTCGGTTCCTGGAATATTGTTCCAAGCTGTTGAGCCTTAGTTCACAGTCAGACACTTGACTTTGTAGCGCATTACGGTCAGAGGTCAACGCGGCATTTTCAGCCCTTAAGGATTTGTTTTCTGCCTTCAGCGCAGCACACTCATTGACCATGTCATCGTATTGCTTGCCACAGTAATCTATACTCTGTGAAACTTCTCGCAGCTCCTTCCTCAAGTCACGTTCAAGAACGCTTCGCAATGCCGCAATGTCCTTCGCAAGTTCTTTCCTTAATTCATCCCGTAATTTCTCAAGTTCGCTAGGCATGGCTCACAGCAGATGACGAGAAAAAAAAAAAGAAAAAAGAAAACGATGCACACTTGGAAGCACCAATGAAAAATGCACTACTCTCGCGCTAAGATGGTTTACGATTGTACAAAGAAATACGTGCAGAGCATGAAACTATTTGGCAGCAGTGCAAACATGCAAAAACCACGGACAGAGTGCCTAGAAAGATTCAGCTTACCTGCAAAGTGCAGGAAACGTTATTGACTGTGTCAAGATGTACACTGCTGCCAAACTACGGTGCCGTACGACGTGCTGCAGCTATTTAACGGTGATCCAGGTGGCGGGTCAGCAGTTGGCGCAGGCGCAGGAGCTACCGATAGGTCCGCGATCCTTCAGGGCGGTGATCTGGCGCGTGTCCGGTTACGGCGAACAGCTGATCCCGGGAACTTGGGTCGATGAAATGCCGGATTTGTAGCTGCAAAGTGCAGGAAAAGTTAGTGACTGTGTCAAGATGTGCACTGCTGCCAAACTACCCGATATCGTCCCGATATCGTCCCGACCCGATATCGTCCTTGCGTGTAATCGCCAGCCTAGGCGCGTGTCATCCATTCATCGTGTAATGAGCGTCGGTGACGCGCGTGTGCCCGTTGCCACCGGTGCACTTGCCGTACCAAGCAAAGAACAGGCTTTTGTGCATGCTTTTGGTATGGCAACCCACGACCGGATATTATCCTTGCGTGCGATCGCCAGCTTCGGCGCGTGTCATGCTTTCATCGTGTAATGAGCGTCGGTGACGCGCGTGTGCCCGTTGCCACCGGTGTACCTGCCGTACCAAGAAAAGAACAGGCTTTTGTGCATGCTATTCGTATATCACCCCACGTCCCGATATCATCCTTGCGTGTAATCGCCAGCGTAGTCGCGTGTCATGCTTTCATCGTGTAATGAGCGTCAGTGACGCGCATGTGTCCGAGACCACCGGGGCGCATGCCGTACTAAGAAAAGAAGAGGTTTTTGTGCATGCTATTCGTATATCACCCCACGTCCTGATATCATACTTGCGTGAAATCGCCAGCGTAGTCGCGTGTCATGCTTTCATCGTTTTAATAGCGTCAGTGACGCGCATGTGTCCGAGACCACCGGGGCGCCTGCCGTACCCAGAAAAGAAAAGGCTTTTGTGCATGCTATTCGTATAGCACCCCACGACCCGATATCGTCCTTGCGTGTAATCGCCAACTTCGGCGCGTGTCATGCATTCATCGTGTAATGAGCTTCGGTGATGCGCGTGTGTCCGTTGCCACCGGTGCACTTGCCGTACCAAGGAAAGAACTGGCATTTGTGCATGCTACCCGTACGGCACTCAACGACCCGACATCATCCTTTCGTAGAATCGCCAGCGATTGCGCGTGTCATGCTTTCATCGAGGAATGCGCGCCAGTGACGCACCGGTGACTTAGGCCACCGGGTCACCTGCCGTACCAAGGAAAGAACAGGCATTTGTCAATTGTATGCGTATGGCACCCCACGAAAAAATATCAATCTTGTGTCGAATCGACAGCGACAGCGCGTGTCATGCTTTCATCGTGAAATGAGCGTCTGTGACGCACATGTGTCTGAGGCCACCAGGGCACCTGCCGTGCCAAGGAAAGAACAGGCTTTTGTGCATGCTATTCGTATGGCACCCCACGACACGATATCATTCTTGCTTGTAATCGCCAGCGTAGGCGCCTGGCATGATTTCATCGTGTAATGAGCGTCGGTGACGTTCGTGTATCTGTGGTCACCTGGGCACCCGCATTGCCAAGGAAAGAACAGGCTTTTGAGCATGCTATTCGTATGCCTATCCACGAACCAATATCGTCCTTGCGTACAATCGCCGCGTGTCAGGTTTTCATCGTGTAATGAGCGCCGTTGACGCGCGTGTATCTGTGGCGACCGGCGCACCTGCCGTACCAAGGAAAAAACAGGCTTTTGTGCATATTATTCTAATGGCATCCCCCCGACCCGATATCGTCCTAGCGTGTAATCGCCAGCTTATGCGGGCGTCATTTTTTCATCGTGTAATGAGTGTCGGTGACGCGCCTGTGTCTGTTGACACCGGAGCACCTGCCGCACCAAGGAAAGAACAGGCTTTTGTGCATGGTTTTCGTATGGAAACCCCCGACCGGATACCATTCTTGCGTGTAATCGCCTGCTTCGGCGCGTGTCATGCATTCATCGTGTATTGAGCGTCGGTGACGCGCATCTCTCCGTTGGCACCTGGGCACTTGCCGTACCATGGAAAGAACAGGCTTTTGTGCATTCTATTCGTATGGCACCACACGACCCGATATCTTCCTTGCGTGTGATCGCCAGCGTAGGCGCCTGTCATGATTTCATCGTGTAATGAGCGTCGCTGATCCGCATTTGTGGGCGGCCACCAGGGCGCCTGCCAAACGAAGAAAAGAACAGGCTTTTGTGCATGCTATTCGTATGGCACCCTATGAACCAATATCATCATTGCGTGCAATCGCCAGCGTCGGCGCGTGTTTGGTTTTCATCGTGTAATGAGCGTTGGTGACGCGCGTGTATCTGTGGCGACCGGGGCACCTGCCGTACCAAGGAAAAAACAGGCTTTTTTGCATACTATTCGTATGGCATCCCACGACCCGATATAGTCCTAGCGTGTAATCGCCAGCTTATGCGTGTGTCAAACATTCATCGTGAAATGAGCGTCGGTGACGCGCGTGCGTCTGTGGCCACCGGGGAACCTGCCGCACCAGGCGAAGAACAGCATTTTGTGCATTCGAGCCGTATTGCTCCCCACGACCTAATGTCACCGTTTCGAAGAATCGCCAGCGGTTGCGCGTGTCAAGATTGCATTGAGGAATGCCCGCCTGTGACGCGCGGGTGACTGTGGCCACCGGGACACCTGCCGTATCAAGGAAAGAACAGGCTTTTGAGCATTCTATACGTATGGCCTCCACGACCCGATATCATTTTTGCGTGGAATCGCGAACGTCGGCGCGTGTCATGCTTTCATCGTGTAATGAGCGTAGGTGACGCGCGTGTGTCTGTAGCCACCGGGGCACCGGCCGCACTATCCAAGACCAGAATATTGTACATGTGAGCCCTACGGCTCCCCAAAAACCGATGTCATCCTTGCGTTGAATCGCCAGCGGCGGCGCGTGTCATGCTTTCATCGTGTAATGAGCGTCGGTGACGCGCGTGCATCTGTGGCCACATGGCACCTGCTGTACCAAGGAAAGAACAGGCTTTTGTGCATGCTATTCGTATGGCACCCCACGATCCGATATCGTCCGTGTGTGTAATCGCCACCGTAGGCGCGTGTCATGCTTTCATCGTGTAATGAGCGTCGGTGACGAGCGTGTGTCTGTTGCCACCGGGGCACCTGCCGTAGCAAGGAGAGAACAGGCTTTTCTACATGATATTCGTATGGCACCCTACGACCCGATATCATCCTTGCGTGTAATCGCCAGCGTAGGCGCGTGTCATGCTTTTATCGTGTAATGAGCGTTGGTGACGCGCGTGTCTGTTGCCACCGGGGCACCTGCCGTACCAAGGAAAGAACAGGCTTTTGTGCATGCAGTTTGTACGGCTCCCTACGACACGATATCGTTCTTGCTTGTAATCGCCAGCGTAGGCGTTTGTCATGCTTTCATCGTGTAATGAGCTTCGGTGACGCGCTTGTGTCTGTTGCCATCGGGGCACCTGCCGTACCAAGAAAAGAACACGCTTTTGTGCATGCTATTCGTATGGCACCCCACGAACCAATATCGTCCTTGCGTGTAATCGCCAGCCTGGGCGCGTGTCATGCTTTCATCGTGTAATGAGCGTCGGTGACTTGCGTGTGTCTGCTGCCACCGGGACACCTGCCGTGCCAAGAAAACAACAGGCTTTTGTGCATGCTAGTTGTATGGCACCCCACGACCCGCTACCATCCTTGCGTGGAATCGCCAGCGTTGGCGCGTGTCATGCTTTCATCGTATAATAAGCAACGGTGACGAGCGTGTATCGGTTCCCACCGGGGTACCTTCCGTACCAAGGAAATAACAGGCTTTTGTGCATGCTATCCTTATGGCCCCCAACGACCCGATATCATCCTTGCGTGGAACCGCCAGTGTTGGCGCGTGTCATGGTTTCATCGTGTAATCAGCACCGGTGACGCGTGTGTGACTGTTGCCACCGGGGAACCTGCAGTACCAAGGAAAGAACAGGTTTTTCTGGATGCTATTTGCATGGCATCCCTCGACCCGATATCTTCCTTGCGTGTAATCGGAAATTTAGGCGCGTGCCGTGCTTTCATATTGTAATGAGCGTCGGTGACGCGTGTGTATCTGCTGCCACCGGGGCACCTGCCGTGCCAAGGAAAGAACAGGCTTTTGTGCATGCTATGCATACGGCACCCCTCGACCCGATATCATCCTTGCGTGTAACCGCCAGCGTTGGCGCGTGTCATGTTGTCATCGTGTAATGAGCGTCGGTGACGCGCGTGTATCTGAGGCCACCGGGTCACCTGCTGTACCAAGGAAAGAAAAGGATTTTGTGCATGTTATTTCTATGGCACCCTACGACCCGATATCGTCCTTGCGTGGAATCGCCAGCGTCAGCGCGTATCTTGCCACTCATAGTTGCAAATTGCACTTTACGGAGCACAATGCCGCACAATGCTGGCGACACTTGTGTAGTTCCGGCAGAAAAGAGCCCAAAGGTGTGCGGCCGAGGTCCTTTCTCATATGCAGAACAAAAGTTTCAGAATGGTGTCGTCGCGCTCACGGTGGTTGTCTAACATAGTACACACGAACTACGATCGATATCTGTGACAGATACGCCGTTGCACGACGACTTGTGCTAGCGATCACTGCAACCGCTGCAACAAATGCAACTCGCTGCAGAGCTCGAAGTTCATAAGTTCATTTCGTCCCGTCGCACTCACGGCAGTTCTCGAACTCAGTACTCACGCGTGCACCCGAACAAGGATCTACTGTACAGCCCCAAGTCTATTTCAGCACTCCTAAATCAAGGCGTTCGAAGTAAGCTTTTCAAATGTAATTATACTTGCAGGCGGTATCACTGACTGACGCAAAAGCGCTCGTTCCGACTGCAATCACTTTCACTACACTGACGCTTGTCACTGCGCTGTGAAGCTTGCTATATGCATAGTGAATTCTCCCTGGGGAGCTACTTCTCGCTGCTATTGGTAAAGATCGTCGCGCGATTAAAGAACGCTTGAAGCTATCACAAACGGCCCCAAATACACACATCGCGACGCCGGCACTGTTTCGTCTGGCGTACCCGCTCTGTCAACTCATCGTAGACGGCGGCAAAACAACTTAGGGGAAGCTGTCACTTGCCGCTATCCTACAAAGTGAAACTCGAAGTCGCTGTCAACACTCGTAATACTGACACGCGGCCAATATTATGTGCTTCTCGGCAGAGCTACCACAAACTAGGCCTGGTTTTTCACTCCGCTTCGCGGGCGGCCATCTTGCTGAGGAGGCGCGGCCTTGCGCCGGTGCACTGTTACGTCACGGGACAGCAGCCAATAGCGTGATGCAACCATACGCTCGTGCGGAAAAAAGTTTAAGTGGAACCAACTTGTGCGCACAGGCGGATGTGTTCATGCACTCCATTGTTCGGCCCTTGCACAACCCTTGCGCAATGTCGCAACGACGCGTGCGCATGCGGAAAAAAGTGATCATACAGCGCCCTCTAGTTTCATCGCGAACTTCACCCTAAAAAACTATCCCCAGGAGAGGTTCTGTTACAGGTCAAGTCCAAAAAGCAGATAGACACATTACTCAAACAAGAGAAACTTGCCGACCTTGTCATTACTGTAACACCTCACGGGAGCCTCAACAGCACTCAGGGAGTAATTTCTGAGCGGCTGCTAATGACAGGACACGAAAAAGAGCTCCTCGAAGATTTGCGTGACCAAGGCGTAACGTCTCTTCGCAGCATCACTGTAAGGCGTAAAGGGGAGGAAAAACACCACACATCGTGCTAATATTCGACAGCACTCATTTGCCCGAGTCTGTCTGTGCTGCATTCATCAGGTGCCCAGTGCGCTCATACATTCCTAACCCTACAAGATGTTTCAAATGCCAAAGTTATGGCCATGCAGCAAGACAGGTAGAGGCAAGGAGACCTGTGGCAAATGTGCCGAAACCGAACGCGATACAGACAACTGCCAAGCAACAGATGCAAAATGTGCAAATTGCAAAGGTCCACACGCAGCCTACTCGCCATCATGTGATGTATTCAAAAAGAATAACAAATCGTGAATCTGAAAGTACGAAAAAATATATCTTACCCTTAGACAAGAAAACGTTCAATGAAGAGACATCCAGGACATAAGTTGACGCCGTGCGCCCGGGGGCCGAACGGCGTCTGGTGACTGTGGGCACACAGTACACCATTGTTGATGTGTACCTGCCCATTCCCTGACGCGAACGGCAGTCCGGTGTCGGCACCATTGACATGCCAGAGATGCGCCTGACGACACCCTCTGGCACAACCAAAGATAATGGACCACTCCAACTTCAGGACAAGGCCCAGGCAAGCCCATTCACATCTCCGACAGGAGCAGCCAAGGCTGCTCTGCCATCTCAACAGAAAGGCTCGCTGGCCCCTGAGCCTGTAGGCCGCACGGCTTCCCTCCATGGGGAAAAGTCACAAATCCGCACTCCCGCGGGTTCCCCGCGGAAACCCATCGCCTCGCAGGAGGCGATGGATATTAGCAGTAGCCCATATCCCCATCAGCGGCGGCGTAACTCCCTTGAAAAAAAAAGGGAGGAAAAATTCCAATAACAGGCCCCGTAAAACAGGGAGCATAAGTTTTTAAACACATCTACAAAAGGCAGCATGAATGGCATTCCTAAATCACTGGAACTGTCGAGGTGTATTAAAAACTAGTCACGTAAAGGATATTCTTCCTTATATTCCCCGGTTGTTTTGTGTCTCCAGGGGACACACATGGGATCAAAACATAAAAATGTTTTAAGACAATAGTCTTTCCCCACGATCGAGAGCGCGCAATTAGGCTCTCTGGAGGTACTGCTATATTTGTTGAAAGTGGTGCGGCCACTCGTGAAGTCAAGCTTCAGGCTAGTTTTGAAACCGTTGCAGTATCTGTAGTACATTTCAAAGCAATTATAGTATGTTCTTTATATCTCCAACCACACCTGACAGTTGCACTCTATGACATAGAAGACCTTTTAAGACAGTTACCGTAGCCATATCTGTTAGTCGGCGTTTTAATGCTCATTCCAATTTGTGCGGAAACGAAAAAACGGACACTAGAGGCCGTATTTTAGAATATTTTATTCTCTTCAATATTATATGGCTGCTCAACAAGGGAAAACACACATACTGGTCTCCAAGCTCGCGGAAATGGAGCTGTAGTGATTTGTCTCTTACGTCACCTTTTGTTTTTACTGCTTTTAAAAGGAATGTCTTGGACAACCCGTATGGTAGCGATCATCTACCCGTTCTTATCAACATAAGATATTTTCCGCAAATTATTCCTACAAAACCACGACTTTGGAAGCTCAATTTGACCGACTGGGCGCTGTTTCAAGAAAATGCCAGCCTAGAAAATAATAGATATTCATAACTTAAGTACAGATGAACTTAATGAAATTGTCACAAAATTCATTATTTCCGATGCGCGCCTGGCTATGCCTCAATCTTCTGGAATGGTGAAACAAAACCACGAATCCTTGTATACAAAAGAATGTAGAGCAGCAAAAAAGAAGCAGAACTAAGCACGGGGAAAGTTTCGGAGGTACTCCTACCAGAAAAATCTCATAAACTTTAAAACAGCAAGAGCAGAAGCCCGATATAAACGCCGTAGTGCCGAAAAGACTTCGCGGAAAAGTTACGTCACTTCAATTGAAATAGCTGAACCGAATCAAAAGAAATGTGGGAGAAGGTACAAAAGCTGAGTGGTAAATACTCCCCATTCACACTTCCCCTTCTAAAAGCCCCTGGTATAAAAACATCGAAGAACAGGCAGACATTTTAGGTGAATATGTTTAGGCAGTATCCAGCTCATCATATTACACAGAATATTTTCTAAAGCACAAAAACACAGCCGAGAAACCTATTCCCCACAAGTGGATATACAAATGAACCGTAAAGCATTTTTTTTACAGTTCAAAAAATCAACACAGTCCTGTCCGCTGGTAAACAGACTACGCCCGGCTCTGACGGAATACACCATCAAATGCTGCCCCACCTTTCTGAACCTGCCGCAGAGGCGCATTTAAGTTTTTTAATAAGGTTTGCGTGTCAGTTAACTACCCGAAGCCTGGATGAACGCCATCGTCGTTCCATTTTTAAAACCCAAAATACCACCAACCTCTCCAAGTAGTTATATGCCCATAGCCTTCAGCAGCGGCCTTGCAAAATCCATTGAAAGTATCGTGAATATTAGATTAGCCTTCGTGCTAGAAGCCCTTGAGGTTCTCGATGTCCATCAGTGTGGCTTCAAATGGTATCCTCCACAACAGACCATTTAGTTCGTCTTGAAAACACTGTCATTGAAACTTTTGTACACGAACAACAATGCATTCTGTTTTTTTTTCAACTTAGAGAAAGAATATGATACAACCTGGAGGTACGAGATTCTTCACGACTTGGCTGAACTTGGCATTCGTGGCAGTATGTTGAACTGCCTTCAAGACTTCCTGTCAAACCGTTAATTTCAAGTACGCCTCGGATCAACCCTCTTCAGAAATTTCATTCAGGAAAATGGAGTGCCTCAAGGTAGTGTTTTAGCACGACCCTCTTTTTGTTAAAATGAATTCAATAATTAAAATAATTCTAAGGTTCATTATGTATTCAGTCTATGTCGACGATATTCAGATAGCTTGCACGTCCTTAAACATATCAAACATGGGCTGACCAAACTGGTTTGGTCTTTAGGAAATGTGGGCTTTCAAAATGATGCGGGTATTTCTTTGGTGAATTTTATAACTCTTAGTTTTACCTTTCCAGCACATTTGTAAATTTTCATGGCGGGATGTACGTTCAGCGCGATGGTGTGTGCATCGGATCTTGCGTCGCCCCCGCGCTAAGTGAATTGTTTTTAGCCAGTTTGGACAGACGCATTGAATCGTGTCTTGACAACAGGATTTTAAAGATATTTAGATATGTCGATGACTTTTTGGTAGTTGCAAAAACTACTCAGGATGACAAAAAGGATGTTCTAGTCGAACGAACCTTGCAAGTATTTAAGTTTCAAATAATTTATTTCAAATATTTATTCGAACATTACACCCTACAGATATAATGTCGAGAATGGCAGGCAAAAAGCCTCCTGGAGGCTTGACCGGTCCTGCATCCTGGTGTACACTTGGCAGAGCAGCGGTGGCACTCAGCTCATCAGAACACAAGAAGTGAATAAAGAAAGCCCAAAACAAAACATAGAAACATTCACAAATATGTATGAAGGAGAGACAGAGGTGCTAAAGAAATAATAAAGACAAAAATATATTACATTTTATGCAGTATAGGAACGCATGAAGGGTTTAAAGTTTGACGGGTTCATGCTTAGAATGTCGATACCCATTTCAATTAGGGAATTCAACAACCTTGGTAAATTATTCTCAAGCATCTGTTTGCTATAATTAGTTCTGTATCTCGAAACATTCCATAGTTCTGTGCGGCGTGTAGTGTAGGCAGGTACATTCTGATGCAGGTTCGCGATTTTCACTAACGTAAAATTATGTTTCCTGCTGCTATAGTAAAAATCCCGCAGAAGTCTGTATGTGTAAATGTCGTGAATCTTTCTTATATTATACTTCTTGAAGAGTGGTTCAGTGTGTTCCATAAAGAATACATTGGCAATAATACGTAGAGCCCTTTTCTGCATGATTACTATATTATTAAGATTTGATGGTGTCGTTGTACCCCATACTAAATGACCATAATTAATGTGTGAGGCAAACAAGGCATTATACAAAAGTATTTTAACAAAAGTAGGAAAAATGTGTCGATTGCGACTTAGCATACCAACCGTGCTGCTTAGCTTCTTGAGGACTGAATCTGCATGCTCGTCCCATTGTAGGCTGCTGGAGAAGGTTACACCAAGAATTTTAATTGAGTTAACAACCTCAATTTGCATAGACTCGAACATTATATTATGATACTGTGGGACTTCTTTTCCTTCAGTTCGGAAAATTACTGCTTTTGTTTTACTGCAATTAACCTGCAGGCAATTTTTTTTCGACCAAATCGAAAGTCTCCCGAGAAGTTTATTTGCCATTCTTATTAAGTCTGTGTAATTGCCGGACGATAAAAAATACTCGTGTCATCTGCGTACATTATAAATTTTGCTTCTTGATAAATCGATACTATATCATTAACATAAATGTTAAAAAGTAGCGGCCCGAGAATACTTCCCTGTGGTACACCTGAGATTATGCCCTTGGTTTGCGATTTGAATTCGCTTAATGAGACACATTGGTGCCTGTTTTTGAGGCAGTAAGATAATAAAGCGAGTGGTGTGCCCCTTACTCCGTACCATTCTAGTTTATTGAGGAGAATATTGTGGTTGATATGGTCAAACGCCTGAGTGTAATCAACAACTATACCGAGAGTTAAAAGCTTGTTTTCAAAGTTTCTTAATATGTGCTCTTTCTGATCTAAAAGCGCTAGTTCTGTGGACTTCTTGTTCTGAAATCCATACTCTGCTCGGTTATAAGCTGTTGTTTACTGCAAAATGAAGACAGCCTATTGAGGATAATTTTCTCAAGACCTTTAGAAAAAATGGGGAGAATCAATATTGGACGGTAATTTTTTATATTCTCTTTGTCGCCTTTTTTAAAAATAGGAATTACTCTTGCGGTTTTCATTCTGTCGGGAAAAACCCCGCAAGAGATACACATGTTATAAATGTACACCAGTATAGGGGCGAGTTCATGTATGGCATATTTAACAGGCCGTATCTGTAGGTCGTCTATGTCGCTGCTGTGTGAATTTTTAAGGTTGAGATAAATGGAGCACACCTCATCACTGTCAGTTGGCGCGAAAAAAATGGAATTATTGTTTCTATGTGCAGTGAGGTCATTGCTAGGACGAGCATTCTGATCAGTATCTTTTGTTACAAAGTACTGATTAAATGCATCAGCAAGCTCCCGGTCTCTCACTAAGCGTCCATTTAACGAAATCTCTTGTGGTTGTTCTCCCTTCTTCTGCCTATGGTCTTAATTTCACTTATGAGCTTTCTAAAGAGGGCAGCCTACAGTTCCCCGATGTTAGGTTTTTTTTTGACCGACACACGAGTTTGTTATATGTACCAGCCAAGGTCCAAAAAAGAACTTTTGAATTTTGATTCGGCCCATTCAAAATTAGTAAAGAGAGGTATAGCCAAGACATGCCTTAGTGCTGCCATAGATAAGTCCTGCTCACACAAGGTGATGGAGAGTGTGCACCTGCAGGCGGATCACTTGACGAAAGCAGGCTTCCCTAGGGAACTCCTGACATCTGTCACTGAAGTCTTGCAAAAAATGATAACCGTTAAGAAATCGGCAACGACGACTGAGCTACAAGCTCATGAGCGGGTTAGATACGTGGCACTGCCCTACATCCATCAGCTGACACACCGCCTAAAGAAGGTGGCGCAGAAAGGCAAGGTCCGAGTTGTGCTGACTGCACCCGATAGACTCGAAAAATTGTGTAAAGCTGTTAATGTTGCCTCAACTCAGAACAAGCCCCGTTGCCGGATAAAACATCAAAGGCCATATGTGGCCTGCAGGACTAATGTGGTATACAGAATTCCCCTGTCATGCGGGAATTGCTACATAGGCCAAACTGGCCGTTGTATCAATGTTCGGCTTATGGAGCACAAGCTGGCTGTCGAGGCATTATCAGGTCCGGGACACTTGGCGGCACATTGCAAACGATGTAAGGATAAATGTTCTCCAATATTCAATCAGACCAGGGTCATTTTTGCAAGCGCAGATCAAAAACAACGCGAAATACTAGAAGCATTCCTCATTCACATAGAACGACAGCTTTGCGTAAGCAACCAATCGGTATCACTGTCATCTAAAGAAATACATTTCCTGAACAAGAAGGTGCCGTTGCACTTGCGCTTTAGGGTGTGATCTGATGTACACGTCTGCCCATATATTCATGTGCCTGTCTGGAATAAAGCCAGTTGATGTTAGCGTTCGTGGTGTCCTTCTGTCTTTGTCCGTGTCTCTAGCACAGTTACCATGTGCATTGAATCCAAACTGGTTTCAGGTTCTCCCCACAGAAAACAGTGGCCATTCTTTTCTCACTCAAACGTGGCCTAGAGACAGATCCTAGACTACACCTGAGCGAAACCGAATTACTGGTAAATGGTGACAACATATTTCGGGGCATAATGTTTGACAAAAAACTTATCTTCTAGCCTCAAATGAAGAACTTAAAGAAGAAAGCTCCTCGATCATTAAATATTTTAAAGGTGCTTTCACGTGAACACTGGGGGTCTGATAGACCCTGCCTTTTACACATCTACCACAGCACAGTTCACTCTAGCCTAGATTATGGGTGCATAGCGTACAATTCAGCTCGACCGTCCGACCTGAAGGAATTATATCCAGTACATCACTTTAGGTCTGCGTCTTCACAGTGGGGCACACAGAACACGACCCATAAGCAGTCTCTATGCAGAATGTAGCGAACCAGCCCTCAGTGATGGAAGAGCCATGCTCACAAGTACATAAGCCCTAAGAACCATTTCACAACCAAAACATTTCTTCTACTCCATAGATACGAAGTGCCCATCTAGGCAGTTTTTTCTTGTTAACAAACATAACGCAACGAGGCTCGTCATCCTCCGTTCTGAAGAAATTTGCCACGAATTAGGTATTCTGGACACACTACCTGGTGTTGCCCAGAGACCCGAACCACTGGCACCTTCGTTCACCTTTACCTCTGTAGGGGACTACACACTGAAACAATTTCATAAAAAGCACACTCCACGCAAACACATATTACAAGAATTTTTGGCGCTAGAGGAAAAGTACAAAGAATACAAAGCATTTTACACAGACGGTTCTGAAACAGCCCTTTCCGTTGCAAGTACTGTAGCGCAAGATAAATGGGAAAAGGTAGTTAGGTTGCCTCAGTGCACTTAAATTTTCTCAGCAGAATGATATGTCATTTCGGTGGTTGTATCAAAATAGTCAAAAAGGACATTCAGGACAGCATTATCTATACGGACTCGCTGAGTGTAATCACAGCACTGAATGCCATAAATTTAAGAGAACATTTATAGGAGACATGATACATAACATAACTGCTGACACACAAGGACATGAAATTAAGCTCTGTTGGATACCAAGCTATCTCGGAAATAGTGTCAACGAGAGCTGACACGTGCGCTGCTCAAGCTCGCCATAAGGAAGTCTGGACTGTAAATATACCCTTTGCAGGTTGCATAAAGTTAGTAAAAAATAAACTTATATAAAAATGGCAGCCTACATGGAATACTGGAGAAAAAAAACTACATTTGATGGAACCTATTCTGGGAGAATGTAGGTCATGCAGCTGTCAGGAAAGTTTTATAGAAGTAATTTTTTGCCGCCTGGGTATCAGACACACACACCTAACACAACGTTCTGCTCACAAAACAAGCGAAACCTTTATGTGAGAAATGTGTACATAAGCCCAAAGTAAATCACATCTAATTCTCGTGCACAGAACTCGAACGGCTAAGGAAAAAATATTTCGCATTCTTTCACAATGAACGCATTCCTTTCTACGCCAATTTACTTTAAGGAAATAATCCACTCATAGGTATTCATCTGCTTTTAGGTTCCTGAAAGATGCGGCGATCTTAAACAAAATATAATATCACAGAACCATTTATAAAAAAATTCTTACCCTGCGCTTTGACGCAATTTGTGATGCACCTCATCCATTTTCTCAGGCCTGAGACGAAGGCTGAGGTCTGCATTTGATTTGTTGAGCTCCTCAGAGTCCTTGTCGTCCGGACAAAAAATTTCGCTGAGGAAACACAATTTTTGAAATAAATTATACCATATGTTTGGCGCATGATAGCCTCAGTAACTTATGCGCCATAGAGCCCAATAAAACACAAAAAATATTTTATGACTTCCCTGAAGTTCTCTCTTGAGCAGGGCTCCCAACTTCAGACTAATACGATTATGATCACTTCCGAGGCTGTATATCCCGTCTTCGTCTATTTCCATTATTGCGATCTTGCTATATCTATTATTACATCCCCTGCGATATTAGGCAGTAGTCAATGGTAGTTTTCCTGTTACGGGGTCCACACGCAATTTGTCCCTCACACTGAGTTTCTCTATTTACAATAACTAGGTTGTGACGCTCACAGAAGTCTAGCGTCAACTTCTAGCTACAACGTGTGTACCCAGATCCTCGATGTGGCCAATCATGACACCTAGCAGAATAATATCGGCACCTTTTCCAAACTGCTTTATATCGTCATTGAGACACTTAATTCGATATTTGTTTTCTTGTCTCAATTTATCCCGTGTCCCTAAATAAACTACTCCTAGCCATGTCCTTTCATCGGCAATTGTACCTGACACACAGACATGTTCTTTGCAAAATGACTTTATTCTTTACCAGTTTGTTCCTTGATGTATTATCCTACCTACTCCTCCTCCCTTCCGCTTCGCTGTTGTTCTGTTGCTCTCTCGCAGACGTAGCCATCAAGAAACGGTGGATCATCTAGATCCCTGAGATGTGTCTCGCATAAAGCGTATACACGTACTTCGTCATGTAACTGATGTTCTGTTTCTAACCACATCGCTCTCTTTTCCCCGCAGGGGCGCGTCTGCAGCTTGCAGGCGTTGGTGAGTGGCGACACCACGGGTTCCCGAGCATCCGCAGAGACATTCCCACAAGAAAATTATGGTGAGCAGGGCATCTCCGCGGACCCGAGCACCCGCGCCTAGCCGTGCGTGGCAACGCCGTGTCCGGCGAAAAGGGGTTCCTGGTGGCTGAGCCGAAGCCGAGCGTTTGTACCTTTAAGGCCCCTCGGCGGAAGTAACACACTACTTAGCCCCAGCTTCTTGTAGACGGCACCTCCAGCCTGACCCGACCGGAGGAAATTGGTAGACGCCTCTTCCTATCCTGCCCTTAATTTTTCACCTTCCTATCTTTCACACGTCGTGCCTTGTTTCAGTATATTTCGACGACCTTCAAATAGCTTGTACATCATACAATGTAGCAACATGCGAGAGACTAACACAGTTAACAATGAACAAAATAGAGACATGGAGAGACAAAAATAGATTCCAGCTCACACAGAAAACAGTGGGCTCCATGAGTAAACGAGCAGAGAAAGCAAATTATTGCAGGACTGTTTTCTTTTCTTTCTAACGGTACCAAATATGATAGTACACACGAGTGAAGACGCCGAAGTCGCCTACGTTAGCTGAATAATCAACAATTCAATTCTAAATTTAATGTTACGGTTTAGGTTGATTACTGAAGTAAGACTGTGAATTAAACGATGATTTAAAGTCACGTAATTAATACAAAAGCTGCGGTGTTTCTTTATGCGAACTTGTGAACGCATCAAATGATATTGTCACGGAATCGAAGACGACAAAGTGGGCAGTGGCGCGTCACGGAGCGCTCGCGCAAGGCCCACCGCCAATAAATCATCCCATCGCCATCTGCTATGTAGGAATGTCTTCACCTGCTTGCCTTCACGTAACATTATACCTCAAAAGTTGGCGGCGTAGGACATACTCCGCCATTTCTTTGTAGACATTTTGTGCCACCAGCAATACTAGAATTTTCTTTTCTGAATTTGTGGCTTCATGTACAGTACTCACGGATTGAAATAGGACATTCGGAGCGCTAGCCTTGCAGTGCCACGCAGGCATGTGATTGGCCGGCTGATTGGCTACTGGAAGGAACAATTCTGCTTTGTAGATGTTCTCCCTCTCACGCCATACCACAATGCACCACCTTGGTTCCATGAGCGTATACGGGCGGCGCTCCATGAAGCGACGGCCACGCGCTCCGAATGTCCTATTTCAATCCGTGAGTACTGTACATCTTTGGAAATTAAAACGGTCCCACAATGCCTTTGGTGTTAATTTCACAAGCACCTTTCTTGCTGGTTTTCCAGTTCGCACCTATTCTCGCGATATGTAATAAGTTTTGTATATAATCTAGAAAACTTAATCATTACCGGGTACCAATGGAAAATAACGGATCGGCTTTCTGAATGCCTGGCTCTACTCTCAGCGTAAAAATCTTAGCTTTACATGAAAATGATGACTGGAGCCAGAAAGGGCTAGGCAAGGAATCTTATAATGCGAAAGCGCTCCTCTAATCGTTAAAAATGTGGTACCCGGTTTGTCAGGGTTAACGGGGCAGAAGGCAATAGTTTCTATACCGGCTGCAGTGCAGGCCGACGACAAATTGCGCGTGGTTTGGAGCGGTTGCAGCTTCGCCCTCGACAAAGCCATCAAGATGCAGGGATCCATCTCATCCAACTCTTCCTTGATTTGTCCTCCTCTCCTTCCCACATAGTATAATCTTGGGAGGCAGCTTGCCCCACCGCGTTACGTTGCGCGCCGTTGGTGGCCATTATACGCGAACGGCCGGTCTGTGGTTAGCGTAGAGAGCAGTAACTCGAAGGCGTCCCGATGAATAGCGGCATGGCGAATACATTGATTCCGGACAGCGAGCGTAGCCCAGCCCGGTGGAATCGATCCTGCCTTCTCTCTAATGCTCTCTCTTATGCTCCCGTATGCAATCGCATTACCACTTTACCTAACTCTATTTCATTGCTGCCTGTGATCCCAGAAGAAGTAGCTGCCCGCATTGGGAAAATAAAAACAATGTCTCAGCAGGCTATGACGACTTCAAAGCGATACCTTCGAAGTATGTGTCTGCATTAATATGAGAGGTTCTAGTCTATATTATAAATTTGATGCTCACATCTGGTGTCTTCCCTGATGAATTGAAGATTGCTCGTGTTTGTCCTGTATATAAAGGAGGAAATAGAAATGAAATCACGAACTATCCTCCCATCTTCGTGTTATCAGAGAAGGAGCCATTATTACCAGATTAGAAAAGTTCCTTAGGGTTCATAACATTATTAACCCCTCTCAGTATGGCTTTTTGAAATATAGATCGTCTGAGCAAGCTTTACTCCCCGTTAAAGAAAAGATCATTGACCACATTGAATCCAGAGTATACACTCTTGGTCTGTGCTGAGGCCTCGGGAAAGCTTTTGACTGCGTACATCATGAAATTCTTTTTAGTAAACTGAACAGTTACGGGATACGCGGAATAGCTCTAAACCTGCTGAAAACCTACTTGAATAACAGAATACAATACGTTAAATGGCATAATATCGTTTCGAACTGTTTGTGCATTACCCTAGGGGTTCCGCAGGGGTCAATATTGGGTACATTTTTTTATTGTATATAAACGAAATCTGTAACATACCTGATTCTCCAGATTTGGTTATGTACGCTGACGATAAAAATATTTTTTTCACATTGCGTACTCTGCCGGAATTAGAAACTATCGTGAACACTTATTTGGTAAAATTATACACATAGATGTAGGCGATTGACCTTAACTTAAACTTGTCAATAACCAGGTATATAATTTTCAGAGCTGTTAATGCCCCTGTACATTGCACACTTAACCTAAAATACGCCAACACTAAACTGCAACAGGTAACAACCCAGAAGTCTCTTGGTGTCTGGTTTAACGAACATTTATCATGGAACACGCATATTTCAAAACTTCTCACTGACGTTAGTAAAACTGTTGGTTGTCTTCAGCGGATCAGATATCTCTTGCCCGTTTCCCTAAATGTGTCCGTATACTATGCATTATTTTTTTCCAAATTGTCTTATTGTGCTCTGGTCTGGGGCACTACAACAACAGGTAATTTTCAAAAGTTACTGCTTAGGCAAAAGAAGGCATTGCGGGCTATAGAGCATTACGATGGTTGGCCGGAATACCTACGAACATCACCACTCTACCATAAGCATAATTTACTTAAATCAAACCATGTTTACATATTTCGCCTTTTACAGTACATATATCGTAATCGTTTGTAATCCATTGCTCCTAAGCGCCCTCCTTCTAAATACTCCCTTCAGCAAAACTGAAACTTGATCCCTAACACAAAGACAAATTACGGCAAACAAAAGCTCGATTACCAGATTCCAGTCGTTCTCAATAACCCATTTTTAAATGTCATGTTTGATATCCCTAAGAACACAATTTAAAAAGACACCAAGAAGTTACTAATCAGCACTGACTCAATATAATTTCAGGTTTTACTTAGCGTAACATCTCTCATTTTCTTGTCATACTGTTTGTGTGTGTTTTCTTCAGTGACCTCATGCCATGTTTATACACTGCCTTTGATTTGATTATTAGTAAACTGTCTTTGTATCAAAAGCATTTTTTACGGTGATACTGTCATTTGATGCAATGTATTTTGCTCACCATCATACTATGTTATTTCTGTGTTATTTCTGTGTTGCTCCCTGCTGTATAAACTGTTTTGGGTAACTGCGACCTCGTCAGGCTTTACCGCCTTTTGTCGCAGTTAAATCTTTCATTTTTGAAGAAAAATAAACCTCAACCTCAACCTTCTACACCCTGATGGTAAGCTGCAAGCGATTTGTCTACGACAGTCTAATGAAGTGGTCTGAGCAGATGACAAAATTTATAGTGAAGCGTTACAAATAGAGCGATTTTCACTTTAGTGGTCAATTTGTGGAACTAAGTGACAGGTTATCTATTTTTTCTCTCGCTTTTCTCAGCGCTGAACAGATGCGGTGCGAAAACCTACTGCTGTTTTCCCCGAATGCAGTCGTGCTTACTGCGCCTGTAATTCTTGGGTGCGCTCTAAACACGTTCACCCTACGAGCTCATACGCTTGGCATCACATCCGGCTCGTGCCCGTATCTCACGCATGTGATTTTTGCGACTGGATTCTGTCCCGTTGGAATTCATTCGCAGAGTTTGTGTGCTCGATCAGCGACGCGGAGTCACGAGGGAGAAATTGCCGCGGCAGAAGCAAAACTGTTCATTCTAATCACAACAAATGGCATATTGCTTTGCATCTAAAAGTACGCGGGCCATAGCATTATCAGCACATTCCGTGTCGTGTTTGTCGCGTTTAATCGTGGGTCGCCTATGCCATCAAGTAACCTTGTGGGTCCTTCCGAGCGAATTTGCTGCGTATGCGTTGCATGTGAAAGCGCTAACCGAAAATCGCTAACCGAAAAATTCCGTTCTGCGAAACGGGTTTCAGTCGTAAACTTCTTTTTTTTTCTTCCTAGTCTAAGTGGCGTGTTCACGATTCACTTAATAGCTTCATGTTATTAGGTGACAATGAAGTGGTCGATGCTGGTGGAAGATATTTGCTTCTTGGTTCTTTCAGTCAGTGAACAACTTAAGTCTCCTGTGCAGCTCACTAGGCACCAAGTGCACTTTCCCGCTAAGCACTGGCAGATGATATCCCCCTCGCGATAAGATGCGAGCAGTCAGCTTAGTAGAGGCTGGATCAGGCTGAATTACCTGCGCGTTTCACGACAAAATAGAGTCAGAAATGTGCTTGTCAACACATGTGGTCTGTTCTGTGCACTAGTCGAGGATAGACATTGAGGTGCCGAAGTATATAAACTCAGCTGTTCCGGTTCTTGAATGACCGGCGGGCGCATTTTCGAAATGCATACTGAAGAAGTTGGCGCGGAAAAACGAGGACAAGCGAGACAAACAAAGACGAGCGCTTTTCCGCGCCAACTTCTTCAGTATGCATTTCAACCAACTCGCCCAACTTTCTGCTCTCCTACGCATTTTCGAAGCCGATATTTTGCAAGTTTGCAGCGAGCATTGTACTCATGCTGAGAAGCAAAGAGAGAGGATCTGTCCCGCATAGACATGACTTTTGATACCAAATATGCGTATTCTTTTCTAGCGAGTTTGACAGACGGGCCGCTCATATATTGTTATTTCATTCTCATCATCGTGAAGGCTTCGATTATTTCTTACTTTCTTCTTTTTCTGATTCTTGATTGTGGTTGTTTCGCTGAACAATGGTTTGCATGATTCCTTCATGTCTTGGTTTTCGGGGAGTAATTTGCGACTAGCGTTGCCAGGATACAATATGTCGTTGACTGCACGCTTCCGCTCAATCAGCCTCTCATTCGGGCATCTGCCTGTCTGTCCCACGTATACCTTCTTGTATGTGAGGGCAATCAACTTGTGGTTTTTGTGACGCCACACGTGCATTTGTTATTGCACATATCGCAACGTGAATTCGCAATCTTGCAATGTCCTCTCATCTTAATGGGTGCAGAGAGCTCCCCAGGAATGTCGTTCTTTTCCATTATCTTTTTCAGTCGATGTGAAAGATTCATCATGTACGGCACACAGCATGTACGCGCACTATCTTTTTCCGTCTTTTCATATTCTACCTGCTGTTTCCTTTTCTGATTTATTTTTGTTGGGTCTCCGCGATTCCAGGTTTTCTCCCTGAAGTGTATGCCTTCACTTCGTTGGCAGCACCAGCCCAGGCGCCGCCCAGAGTAACAAGGGCACGGATGTGCTTGTCCTTCTTTGTCTGCCCCTTGCGGCTGAAAAAGTACAGCAGGCTGGGGCAGGCAAGGCTTTGACACACCAGGATGACGCATTGGTCTCCATTTGTCGAGTACGTCTCCTCGATGAGGTCGCGCAGGTGCTCAAAATAGTCGCCCGGTTCATTCGGTGCTTTCCTGAAGTCGAAAGGAGCCCCGCGAATTTCTATGCCACATCGGTATCCAAGTAGAATCAACTCCTTCACAGTTATTGTAAGATACGCAGTCGGGTACACCGGCCCGGGTCCAGCCACTGGACGGTGGACGTGTTGCCGAAGCCAGGCACCAGCACGTCTACACCCTGTGGAGACCTGGTGGTCCTGAGCTTCTTGTCGTATACCTGCCTCACGTCGTCCACCCAGCAGTCGAGCACCTAGCGAACCATGAGCTCGAGGTTAACCCCGCGGTTGAAGTATTCGGCCATCCGCCACTCGCAGAATGAGTGCACCCTCTCGGTCTTGTTGAGCTTGGCCTCCAGTTGGCTCCCTCCATCAACAGGAACCAGTATCATCCGACGCCTTTTGACGGGAAGAATCTCGTTCAACATCCTTTCTTAGACGGTACCACCTGCCACCTCTGCGACGCAGTGGACCGCACAGGCAAACGAAAGTTGGGCTACTTTCCCTGCCGGCGACATTGTATTAGAGCGACACAGGAATGTCCCGCTTTTCTCTTATCTTATTTAGTCGATGTGAGAGAATGATAAGGTACGGCACAGCAACTGGACGCCTATTATCTCTTTCCTTCGTTTCTTATTTTATCTGCTGTTTCCTGTTATGAATTTTTTTGAGTAGGCTTTCTTCGATTCCAGGTCTTCTCCCCTCACCCCCCCCTGAAGCGTAGGCCTTCAGGGCTTTGACAGCACCGCCCCAGGTGCCGCCAAGAGTAACAATGGCACGGATGTGCTTTTCCTTTCATGCCTGCCTCTGGCAGCTTAAAAAGTAGCGCTGCTTAGGGCAGCTCATGATGTGGCACACCTGGATGACGCTTTGGTCTCAATTGGTCGAGTACGCCTGCTCTATGACGTCGTGCAAACGCTCCAAATAGTTGCCCAGTTCATTCGGTACATTCTTGAAGTCGTAAGCAGCCCCCGAATATGGATCCCTCATCGGTATCCAAGGAGAGTAAACTCCTCCTTACTTCTTGTAAAATACGCAGTGGGGGACACCTCGCTCAGGTCCAGCCACTCGACGGTGGACTGGTACGAACCAGGGCATCCGCACGTCCTCACCCTCTGGAGTCCTGGTGGTCCTCAGATTTTTGTCTAATACCAGCCTTATTCTGTCCAGCTAGCAGTCGAGCATGTAGGAATTTATGACCTCGAGGTTAACCCAGAGGTGGAAGTAGTCGGCCGTCCGCCGCTCGCAGTAGTGCACCGTATAGGTCTTGTTAAGCATGGCCTCCAGCGGGCTACCTCCATCACCAGGATCCAGTATCACCTGACATATTTTGACGGAAAAAATCCTGTTCCGCATATTCTCGAAGACAGTAGCACCTGCCGTCTCTGCGACGCAGTGGACCGCGCAGGCAATCGAAAGTAGGGCTAATTTTCCTGCCGGCGACATCGTATTAGGGTGACTACGAAACAATAAGATTCACCATCGAGCGCAAACTTAAAAACAAGTCTGATGAGTGCGCGAAGCATGGCCGGACAGCAGGTGCGGCGACTGGATACACTAAAGCTAGCGGCGGTCACGAACCGACGAGGGGTGCGGGATGACGTTTGGAAGCAGCAGCCAGTAGACCACGGTCGCCTGTCTTGGCGCGCGATGCGAGGTGCCGGATGGCGCCGTCCATCTTAGGCATAGCAGGAAGCCTTCTAAGAAAATTCGAAGGAAAATATAGTGCAAGTCCAGGGGGCTGTTGTTCCGTACGTGCACAATCTTTCACAACGACTAAAAACTATTGGGTGGAGCAAAAGCAGGACATTCCTCTGGCGCTCTCGGTACCCATAAAATGAGCTGGCTCTTTAAGTTTGTGAACTCACGGGACGACATGGGCATGAAAACCACGTGTAGCGTGAAGTTGGTGTTGTTTTTAGTGGTTATTTATAAATAAAATAACCGTGGAAGGCAAAAAAATTGCTATACGCGGCATCTCTTACCGAAACGTGAAGCACCTGGGCTGCGACTATCGGGAATTAAAGGAAAGGGAAAGAAAGCCTGGGGCGCTAATAAAGGATGAGGGTAGGGGGTAATCAACATTGTGTAGAGAGAATATGGAAATAAATGCGGGATGCTGCGCCACGCATGATAGTACTGGGTGCAAGGGCGTGCAAATTGCTTTGTGGAGTGAAACGGTTGGTCGCCGCCCACGCGATGTCTTCCACGCCGGCACAGATGTGTTTACCTGTGCCAGGCCGAACGTGGCGCGCGGCATTGTCTGCGTGCGCTGCCATCGACGCTCTCACACTCTCCCGTGGACGTCGCGCGCCGGCCGCTGAAAGTAAATATTGATATGCCACGGTCTTGCTCTCTAGTGGTAGGACACGGCCAAATATGGCAGAACCACACGCTCGCGGCTCACTGCACACAAAAACTGGAGTGGTGGCGTCCGGCTGCAAAGCGTCTGTAGGTAACACACGCTGAGCGTTTTGTCACTGCGGGCGATTACCTGGCGCACAGAAGATGAGACGTCAAGCCTGTATGTTCAAAGTATACGCAGAGGCTCACTAGAGTTCGGTCACGGGTGCGCCCGCTGCCCTGAGGCCACTTAAACGCCGATACTCTCCGCAATAAGCCCCTACGCCCTATAGGCGGCAAGCATGTCTCGACGCTTTTGATCCAACTCGGTACAGAGGAGGAGCAAGGGCTCCAGTGTTTCGACTGCACCACAAACACCACACATGTCGTTTACACTTATTCGATTGAACCTCTGTCTGTTCCCGGGCCACACGTGTCAGGGAGCGGTCACTGATGCTGTCGATGCGCTCACCCTCGTGCGATGCGCTGGTCGGTGTGCTGGTGTTGGAGGTGGTCGTAGATAACCGCTCGCATGCCCTGCAGTGCGAGATGGAAGGCGCCAGGAGGTGGCTGGTGTGCGGCGATCGCCAGTTCGTTGGCTTGCTCACTGCCCACAATTCCGTAGTGGCAGGGCACTCACTGTAAGCGAATGGAGCAGACGTGCTGTGCTAGGCGCTATAGATGCGCGCGAACTTAACACAGCAGAGGGATACCGCGACCTCGGGTTTGCAGGCGACTGAGGGCACCGTTGTAGTTGCACAGCAGAGCACATCTTGGCGGCGGCGGGGCAATGCAGAGGAGCAGGTTGAGCTGCAAATGGATGTTTGTAAGCTCCGCCGTGATGGGAGAGTCCAGAAAGGTTACATGTTAGTGTCTGTGAAGATTCAGGGTCGGGATGGTGCCGCCGCTACAAGCGAGCGGCTTTCGCTCGCCACGGAGCCGTCGGTGTCCAGAAGGAGATGGTCTCGGACTTCATTGCAGATTGCAGCTCTGGTCTACTCCTGGACTCCACAGAATGGGGTGCTCCGCTTTCCGTGGCGCCAACGTCTCGCTCAACGTCCGAAGCAGCAGGCCAGGGCGAACAGAGGCCGACGGGTGCGCGGTTATGGTTAGCTCCTCATGCTCGAGCAGCGCCGCTCATATACGTGAACGTGGGTACTTGCGCAAACGCTAAAGAAGCGGTCCGCCCTCTGGTAATCTGTCGATGAGGTGCAACGCCGGTCGCGTGGCCTGTAGTTGCCTGTATTTGCCGTGGTTGTAGTGGCTATGCGCCCGCCCCGGCTATAGTGTATCCGCGTACTGTTCACGGGGAGGACGAGGCATACATGTAGGGCTTTATGGTGTTACACCTCGAGCTGTTTCTGGTTCGGTTTGTGCACCGTGAAAACCGGGAGCACGAAGAGCGGGCCCCAGGGCTGCGGCATTGTAGAGAAACCACATGTTGTAGATAACACCTTCCGCACATTCAAGATTCCCCTCGAATGCAAGAAGATATTCTTGGGCAGACAGGTGGATGCCTGAATGAGAGGCTGAGTGAGCACAAACGTGCATGCAACTACATAGCGCATCCTGGCAAAGCACGTCTCATACTGCCCCCACAAAACAAAGACGAGGAGAACAAAGATCAGAAGAAAATACGCAAACCATTGTTCAGCGAAATGACAACCAAAAAGTTGAAGTGCAAGAAAGTAAAATAAATAATCAAAGCCTTAACGAAGTCCTTCGTCTTGTGTCCCGTTCGTGTTCCGCTGAGAGCGAAAATGAACACTTACCAACTCGCCCAAATTTCCGCCTTGCTAAACCAAGAATATACGAGCAGTACATCCGTCAAACTCACGACAAAGGAATATGCCTATCTGGTATCGAAACAATCAATAGTGTGTGTGACAACCCCTCCCTCTTTCCTTTTAAGGCCTATCCCCTCTGAATACTGAAACAGTTGCATGTTTAGCGCTCCTTCTGTTCATCGTCTCTCTGCCCCTGGCCCAAATCGTTTCGTAAAAATTCTATAGGGAGTATTCACTGTCATCGCAGCGACTACAATTTCGTTGTCTGTGGAGCACTACGAAAGGCGGTGGGCGTGCATAACGGGGTTATCGCCTCCTGCTCCGGCCTGCACAGGAGAAGCTGCGCGCTGGACGACAAAGTGGCGCCCGTGACGGTCACGTGAATGCCCCCTAATGCAACAACCTCCAGTCGTCAGTTCATTGTTCGTCTCTAGAGGCCTGCCTGCCTCCGTACCACGAAAATACTTCTTCATTGGGGCGACCAATAGCGGTCAGTCGAATTTAAGAATACCGGGGCGCATGCACATTGCGCAAATGCCTTTTGTCCTGAGTGTCGCCTCTAAACGCTGGGTTATATGGTCGGGGTATGTAGTGGCGTCCCGCGGGAATCCGAGCCGCTTAGTCCTCGCATTTGCGGCAAATGAACGGCGCACAATGCCCCTCGTTTGTCCAAAGATACCCGCACCGCAAAAAATACGCCTCGAATTTCAGGATTGCATCCAGATTCTTACCGCTGCTTAGCGAGTAAGCGTTCCTTGAGCGTCAAAGGATCAGGTCTTCAAAAAAAAATGGCGGTGGTTACGCGCTGGTTAAACGTGGAGTGACGCGATAGCTACAGCTTGCCGAGTGGAACTCGCTCAGTCGAATTGTAAGGTCAGTATTTTTTTCCGCTGCTTGTCCCATTTCTGCAGCGGAAAAAAATACTGACCTTACAATTCAACTGAGCGAGTTCCACTCGGCAAGCTGTAGGTATCGCGTCACTCCACGCCCATTCCCAACCCCTCGGAGGAGCAGTGGGAGGCTATTCTGCTCAGCGATGATCCTGACCGTCAGCACTGGCTGGTGGGGAGGGCCAGCGCAGCAGCAGCAGCCAGTGGACTACCGGACTAGGCGGTCCACCCACATGTTCGGAGAACATTGAAGAAATAAAGACGTTTGTAATCAAATTTTCCGCTGCGTTTCGTTGGGCGTTCCTTCATCATCTTCGTCCCTGGGCGTGGATTCACTTTCTCCCCCTCTCCAATCCTCCCCACTCGGTTTCGCTGGCGCGCCGCGCCACAAGCAGCTGGCACGGTGGCCTGAAGGCCACGCTGAAGGCTCGAAATGCTAGCGTAATGTATGCCTTTTTCAAACATAATGTACAACGCTTTTAAGGCTACGAAAGTAGTCCACAAAAGAATACAGGTGTATCACTCCGTGCTGATCCGTGGCCGCGTGCTCTAACGCGTCGCTCAGGAGAGTTCACAGGCAACTGGGGGTGCGTGGATTCAAATCCCGCATGGTGAACTTTTTTTTTCGCACAATTATTTTACACTGCAAGTTGCATGTCGCGTTACTTAAATGAGCAATCTCGTATTGTTCAGAATCGCCTGAATAATATGCAGTGTTCTGAAACGAACTGCATGCATCTGTTCATTTGATGCATACCGCGTTAATGTGAGCTGTCCGAAATTCCTTGTCAGTGAGCTCCCACCGGCTTTTGGTCGGCAGTGGCCGTTCACTCTCCGATTCTGCAGCATTGTGATTATAGTTATTAGATGCAAGAGGGAGATTTGTATAAAAAGATGACGTTCATTTGTCGGGTTTACTTAGCATAGTGGGGAGTGCTCTGCCGTGGCTCGATTGGCAAGTGGCCGTCAGCAACATTCGATTTCGCTGTTGCCGAAGAACCCACTCCTTTGTGGGCCTCTCTTAAGGTACCTGGCATGGTATGAATTTTGCCGTGCAACCTCTTCGCTACGGGTCCAGTCATCGTCAAAAGAGTTTTGGACCGAGTATGGCACTGTGCTGTAGGCTAGCATACTAGACTTGGCGATAGTAATTAATTTTTACTGATTGTAAAGTTCAGAAGGAACACGTGTGTTAATTTAGAAAACTGATTTATCATACATGAGCCCAGAAAACACATTATAGACTTTTTAATCTTCTATTTTCTGGCTTTATTTATGTAACAGTCTTGTGTATGTCTGCAAATATATTGTTTTTGTTAAGATATTTTTCGTTCTTAAACAAAGCGCGTTTTCCATTGTCATTGAAAAGAGAGCTCTATAACTGCGGCAAAAGGGCAGTAAATATAGTGATACTTTGATGTGTGAAATTAATTTCATGTGTCAAATTAATTTGATGTGTCTTAACTAGTTTTACAAACACCACCCCGATATAGCCTGTTTTCCTGTCTTAAGTGTTACATTTAGAACATGGCTTTGATTCGCACAGTGACAGAAAATTGCACTGCCTCAAGATATGTTAACGTGCGCAAATATATATGAAGGCAATACAGAGGCGCGTCAGCTAGACTCGATTTCCCTGCTCTCCTAGAATAGCAGAAGCTGCTCAGGCAGGATTTTCATGCAGGCAGGCAAACAGAGTTCTGAACTGTGGCAGCATCAAGTAAGAATGCAGAAAAAGTTGTGCAATGCTTTACGAAATATTTCCAAAAGAGCTAACAATAAATGAGACAGCGCAGTAAAAAATAACCTCGCAGTGTTTGCGAGAAATGGTTCATTCTGAAAACAGCCAGTGGCATGGATCACAGTGCATACAGATAAAGGACACGTGCAGTGGAGGTACACCAACACACAATCAGTCAAGCGTCCGAAAATTTAAAAAAAATGTGCACGCCATCGAACAACATATTTCATACGAGAACCTGACCAATGTCTGGATATGGTTCACAAAGCAGGGCATTATAAGTCAAGAAAATCAAATTCCTTGAACATGTACTAACAAAGACATGACTCCAAATAAATTCACACTGAACTGAGTAAGAGTCAGCATTAAATCATTCACACCCATCAAAAATTAAAGAAAAAACATACAGTACTGGCTACCTCAACACTGGCACTACAGCAATTCATAACATGTAAAAACGACCAAACATTGACAGCAATGCAAGACGACACCAAACCAGGACTCCCTTTTCAGGACATGAAGATCGGACACCCATACACACCATTCCCAACCCGCACACAAAATAAAGCCAATTCCTGGGGTGCGTGAATGTTCGAAATTGTTTTGGACAGCAAATTGAATGCCTTTTCACTTAGTCGAACGAATTAAACCGCACATGTTCAAAATTATTTTAAACAAATCGAATTTGCTCTAAAATTTTCAGATACCTTTGGAATAATTGTCGCAACTCTTGATTAAGCTCTGCTGTATTTTTCTGCAGTTAATCTTCCAAAAACTGCGCGTATTGACGGCGTGTACCACTATTCATATTCTAATTGGCAAAACTACTATTTGCACTCCCGTACAAATTCTACCTCTATACAAACAGTATTAACACGACAACGCACCACCTATTCCTCCGCTGCCACCACCATGTCATTCACATCCACCTCAGCACATACACTACACGTAACATCCTGATATAATTTGATGAGCATGTGCTCTTACAAATATGCACACACAAGAGTGATCACAGCATGCCGATGAGTCCTCTGTTGCCTCGGTAGACTGATCAACATACACCCACATGCACACATATTTTCACCTTTCCAACCATACACGCACAAAGGTGATCACAGCATGCCGATGAGTCATCGGCCTCTTCTCAGTAGCATGAGTATTACACATCCATTCGAAGTCAGATTCCTCGATGCCACTCAAATCATTCATCACTTAAATGAGTGCTGGACACATCAGAGGAGGAGTTGTACGAGTCACAAATGCTGTAGACCACCGGTTCGCTTTCAGCGTCAACAATCATATCGTTTTGCCATGATTCAGCCTCACCTTGCTCCACATGGACACAGCAGTTTTTCAAGTTTTCCTGGCATACAGACGCCCGTGCTCCCGGCAGGAGTTTCTCCACTTCAGCCAAAGTGAAGCATTTGTTGCGACTTGCGATGTATCCTTTCACCTGGCTCAAAACAAGTTCAATGGCATTGAACTCGCAGTGGTACGGTGGTAAACGATGCACTTTGTGGCCATGGGTGGCCACCAGGGTGTCGATGCGGCACAGAATATTGGGTGTGTTTACCCTTTGAGAAAGCTCCAGCAGTTCTGCCCTCAAAATGTACTGTGACCACGGAACACCTTTCTTTGTGAGCCAAAGCTTAATACCAGCTTTGCGCGTATACTTGGTAGGTGGTATTTCAAGAGCCACGCTATTATATAGAACATTGTTCATGCCAACAATGCTATTGGTCGGAACGTGTGACAAAAACTTGTCAGTGAATAACTTCACAATGTAGTTGACGTCCAGCTGAGTGGTAGTGAGCGTCGTTTCGTTTTTGCTCTGAAAAAGTCAGCAGCGTCTTTCACGAATCCTGTTGCACCACGGCCAGTATGTACAAGCTTCAAACGGGTCCCTTTGCCTGAAGGCGCAGCCAATCCTGTTGTTAAACCGTTCAGGAAGGCTTCCTGAGATTACATCAGTCTTGTCATGCCAGATGTATTCTTCTGTGCCCTGCGTTGGGCCAGGTTTCATCTAGGTAGATGGTGCACCTGTAAATGCGAAACAACTGAGTGCATGAGTTAATGCTTGTAAGTAAACAAACACACTGCAGCATATAGTAAGCAACGCACTGAAACAAACACACTGATGAGCACTGTCTCACAAAAATCCGCTGAAAGACAATCGAGAAAAAGAATTATCTCGGTTTTATTACTGCCTTGTTTCGGACTTGTATTTCGCGCCCATACGGCCATTTGTTAGCCAGTTTATATTCAGTGCATGCTTGCATTGGGTACTTGACTAATTCGGCAACATTTGTAATCTCCTCACTTGCAGCGACTGCGAACAAAAACTGCCAACGTTCGCCGCAGTAGCGCCACTAACTCGCACCACCGAAGCAACGGGCAATGTACAGTGGGTGTTCCTTCGTTCCTACGGTGACGGCGAGATTGCAGTGCTACGACATTTGTAGCAGTTTTTTTGTGTTTGCTTGCCGCAAGAATTGGGATTTAGCAATAAATCTGACCCATAGATACACGTGCACCACCCAAACGTAGCGCATATCTGGCCGTGAAACGTCACCTCTACGCAATACGTTGGCAACAACAACGTGGTTAAGACTATTTCTTTTAAATGTGTTATTCTGAAGCAACACTCAGTTACGACTTCGAGGTTTCAACGCTAACATCGAGCTCTATATAAGCCAGTCTAAACGTGCTGCGTTAGAAAATAAGCAAGGAACGACTAATACCAGCCCTGTCCTCGGGATTTCTTGATCGCCTGCAGGTACCTGCGACGCCAGGCAATGATGCCACTTGACTCGGTCAGCGCAAGGTTCCGTTTTCTTTTTTCAAATGAGAACCCGATGTCTTTCATCAACCTCCATAAAGTCGTTTCCTTGAAGTTGGGCAGGTCGCCGTCCTCACTGACAGCCTTTAGCACACTGTCCATGGTTGGGACTTCCTTCTTCGCATACAAACTGTGCCTTTCCGACGGATGGCATGGACTGTGAAACTGTCGTTTTTGATTGTTCGCGAGATTGAAATCTTAACGTCGCGAGGTCTTTTCTTCGCAGACGTGAAAGGCCAATACAGACGCGCCGCCTTGATTTTGGCAACATTACGGGGAGATACTCCGGTGTCCTCACTCGCAGCTCTCAGTACTTCCAGAGCATACTTCTCCGGAAAACGGATCCTGGTACGGGAGTACACATTTGCAATTAATTTCTTCGCGTGCCTTGACAGCTTGGATGTACAAACCCTCGAGAAAATGCGTACAGTAGAGATGGCTGGGACCGCTGACCTGGAGGCAATTTCTTCAAAAGTGAAACGGAGCCGGAAAGAGTAAACACGGCTACCAGTTTTTCTGGGACAGTTAAAAAAAGTGAAATGGAAACGGACGACAAACGCAAAATACAAAGTCACTGATCTCGACTGATTCGCTTACAATAAGAGCGTTTTCTGTCACGCTGATGACAAATGTATTATCCACGAAGCCTGCCGGCAAAGCATTTATTTTTCGCTCACCGCAAGCAGTCCACTATTGTGTCGCGGATGCAGATTGCACAAAAAAAGTGCTGGCTTTCTCAGCGCTGCACCTGATGTATGAAACGAAGTATAAGCCTCCTCCATCCCGCGACGTCACGAAGATGCGGTGGCGCTGATGTCAGCAGCGACTTTCTCATGGTAGCCAAAACAGGTTCCACCTGCCCTTGCTTAACGCAGCTGCCGCAGCTACCGGCGGCTGCATCATGCCTGCGCACTGCAGAAGCAGCATGTATTGACCAGGTGCGTCACTGTTGGATCCGCGTAGTAGCATAAAAGGAAATTTAAATTAGCCCCGATAGGTTTCTCGCTGCTAAATACCGCATTAGGAAACTGGCTAGCAGGAAATGGGCCGCGGTAGTAAAACACGAAGTCTGGGAGCAAATCGGCACTGCCACTCAATGTGCTTAATAGCATGTCAGTTACTGCGTCCATTCACCTGAACATCAGCACAGTACGCTTATAACTGCACATAGAAAAAAAGTACATATGTAGCTGCACACGTGCTGGTCACCTTGAGCCTTGCGTCGTGCGGGGGCGTTGAAAAGATAGATCATTTCATCCTCTACTGCCGGTGGTTTTCAGGGCAGAGAATTCAGTTTATGCTAAATCCTCTCGCTCAATTAGGGCTGCCGTTTACTCTTCCCATCCTCCTCTCTTCGGTGAAACCGTCAAAGGCATGCCTTTAGGCAGGTGTTACAGCTTCCTCACAAGTATATTATTGAAGCAGGGAGATTTTTGTGATGACTTCTCGAGGCCTTTACTTTACTGTGAAAATTATTTTCTTTCTGATTAGTCCTCTAAATTGAGTTATCCTACTGACACCGCTTGGTTTCCCTGCTTTTCCATTCCGAATTTCTCAAGCACTCTCAAATTTCGTGCTTTTCTTTTTCTCTGAGCTTTCTCTATTTTTATGGGCCGCTTGAGATAAACCCGGATGAGCTTCTTCCTCTTTAGATCTGCACGTTACCCTGGCTAAATCTCTCACCGTGGGTATGTGCTATTGTATCTGAGGCAACAAAAACAACCTTGAGCTGATGTGCAGGGGGCGCCGGCGGGTTCCCTCGAAAGAGATGCGTTCTCTTGATGACAGCACAGCATGTTTTAATGGCGCGTTTTATGGTATTTAATATTCACTTGAAACTGTTTAATATGACCAACGAAATTATTTGATTCGAATAGAAAGAAGTGTGCTAAGTGGTGTCAATCCTGCACGGTCACGTTGGCGTGCTTACAATAACGTACCTTAAGAGTGCTAAAACGCACATGCTTTTTCATTCCATCATGCATGTGTCATGTTTCATGAGGTAGTACATGATAGCGAAGCTTGTTTGCAAAAGAAACATCCGCAGGCGTGCTGCTAACAGACATGTCGCGAGATGGATAGAGGACACAGCAATGAAAAGTGTTTTAGTTATTTATGCATGCGATATGTACCTAAATTTGGTGAAAATAAGAAAATGCTACGCTAGTTTTAGTATGGCCTTTTATTTCTAGCTACACCTGGTGTTGTTCTTTGGAAATTATAATTAAAAGATCTCGTCAAGTCACACCAAGGTTTTAAATATATGAGTAGAAAGTGCGCAAATTTTTTTTTACGCCAGCATGTTCACAAAACCCTGTTCTGTATGACGACGTGATGAGTTCTTTTTTTAGATGACCTCCGGAATGCCCCAGGAATCGTTTGCGACAAATAGAATTATTCTATTTTCATGCGTTACGAAACTACGAAGGTATGAGTGATGTAAGTCGCAGAAAATGTGAAAGGTCCGAAAAAGAACCTAATGCTTATACCCTCGTTTATGGCCTGTTCGCTTTCGCTTTGGTCAAAGAAATGCGGCACTGAAATCAAAGAATGCCTCACAGAAATTGTTTCGTAATTTTCGACGACCGCACATCTAAAAAGCGTAACATATATTTATACTGAATATTTTGCTATATTTTTCGAAACGAAACAGAGGATCCTAGGGCTAGGAAAGAAACTGTTTCCTGAAATTAAAAATTATCAACAAATCAACCATATCAACAAGGGGAGAAGTTGGTCTGGTTGGCGCGTGATTCTGTGGCTAAAATAATGCGTAAGCGAGACAGAAGAGATCGACCCGGGACACGACGCTGTCCCCACTTTTCGCACTGTGCGACACGTGTGTCAGGAGACGGTGAGCGAATGCCTGCTTCGCCGATACAACGCCAGCACTTCTCCTCACTCTCAAAAATTATATAAAGCGCACTTAGGACAACAGACAAGGGAGACCAAACAACACAAGCGCTTACTCGCAACTGCGCGTTTATTCGAGAAATACACAAAAGGAAGAACAATCACAAACAAAACAAAAGCCATCGCGCAGGCGTGACAGGAAGAGTGCTCATACAGGTGCGTCAAGATAACAAAACTCTCTTTCATGCAAAACCACCATAGGGTCGGCAACACACGTGTGCTGAGTCCATAGAAAAGGAACCAGCGAAAATAGACGCAAGACAAGAACAAAGGAGGCCACACACCACAACGCTGGACTTACAACTGATTTATTGCGATGAAAAATCGCTCATTTTAAAGGAATTTCCTGCCTGCGCCTGCGGATGTGATAGGCCTCTGAAATCTCTCTGGTTAGCTGATTAGGGTGTCGGAACAAGATTTTAGTTTGGTCAAGAAAAGGCTTGCATCCGCTGCATTTCGAACAGTGCTTAGCGAGATTAGATGAAGGCGACTTATTCAATGACAAAAAATGCTCTTGCAAGCGCACATTAAGGCAGCGGCCCGTTTGACCGATATTAATGTTCTCTTATCTGCCCCTCAGAAAGTTAGTAGTGTTTGTGCGAAGGTTGCTGCGCGCTCTAGTAGCGGTGTATGTGATAAACGAAAGCGGTGCTGCACTGTGAATCACAAGAACCGCTATGTTAGATGTTCAAAAGGAGTGGTGTATCACATTCCCTTTTCTTGTGGCCGGACCTATATCGGTCAAACGGGCCGCTGCCTTAATGTGCGCTTGCAAGAGCATTTTTTGTCATTGAATAAGTCGCCTTCATCTAATCTCGCTAAGCACTGTTCGAAATGCAGCGGATGCAAGCCTTTGCTTGACCAAACTAAAATCTTGTTCACACACCCTAATCAGCTAACCAGAGAGATTTCAGAGGCCTATCACATCCGTAAGAATCAGCACACGTGTGTTGCCGACCCTATGGTGGTTTTGCATGAAAGAGAGTTTTGTTATCTTGACGCACCTGTATAAGCACTCTTCCTGTCATGCCTGCGCGATGGCTTTTGTTTTGTTTGTGATTGTTCTTCCTTTTGTGTGTTTCTCGAATAAACGCGCAGTTGCGAGTAAGCGCTTGTGTTGTTTGGTCTCCCTTGTCTGTTGTCCTAAGTGCGCTTTATATAATTTTTGAGAATGATAAACCAACTAGCTCAGATGTCAATTCTGCTTCACTTCTCCTCACTGCTGTCCCGAAGTAAAGGGATTCCGGCAAGTGCAGCGTGTCAAAAATTTATTTTATTTATTGCTTAGGGTAGAAATCAACGTACCTTCAAGGCGCCAAAAGCACGCACAGACACACACACAAGAGAAGAGAACGAGACTGAGCACCTTTTCTCTCTTCCCTTGTGTTTGTGTGTGTGTGTGTGTGTGTGCGTGTGCGTGCGCGTGTGTGTGCGTGCGCGTGTGTGCGCGTGCATGCGTGTGTGCGCGTGTGTGCGTGTGTGTGTGTGTGTGCGTGTGTGTGTGTGTGTGTGTGTGTGTGTGTGTGTGTGTGTGTGTGTGTGTGTGTGTGTGTGTGTGTGTGTGTGTGTGTGTGTGTGTGTGTGTGTGTGTGTGTGTGTGTGTGTGTGTGTGGTTTTGGCGCCTTAAATGTACAATGATCAATTACCAACTAGCTCGACACAAAGCTCTAGTAAGTAGAAATCAACGGAACAAACGCTTTCGGTTTACTATTAACCATATATATACAATACACATCATCATCAGCCTTACTACACCCACTGTAGGCCAAAGGCCTCTCCTATGTTTCTCCAATTAGTCGTGTCCTTTGCCAGCTGCATCCACCATTTGCCTGCAAACTTCTCAATCTCATCCGCCCACCTAACCTTCTGCCGTCACCTGCTACGCTTAATTCTTTTGGAATCTACTCCGTTACCCTTAAGGACCAGCGGTTATCTTGCCTTCGCATTACGTGTTCTGCCCAAGCCCATTTCTTTCTCTTGATTTCGACTAGGATGTCATTAACCCATGTTTGTTCCTTCACCCACTCTGCCCGCTTCCGGTCTCTTAACGTTGCACCTATCATTTTTATTTCCATGGCTCGCTGCGTTGTCTTTAACTTCAGCTGAACTCTTTTCGTTAGCCTCCATATTTCTGCCCCGTAGGTGAGTACCGGTGAGATAAAGCTGTTGTACACTTTTCACTTGAGGGAAATACACAATACACAGTGGCGAACTATTTCTATGAATACACCGCACATGGCCAACGCGAGCTCTTTTACTTGGAGAAATTACTAAGTTTAAAGTATCAACCTTTGCTGTGATTCGCAGAAACCGAAAGCGCCTATAAGCCTTGAAAACCCGTGCTCAACATTTCTCTACAGCGCCACTCTCTGTCCTTTTGCCTAGGGTGGAGAGTTGGGCGAGTCCGTATTGATCCATGAGAAAAGGAGCGCGAAAATTTGTTGAGGTTGAGGATGAGCTGTTGAATGATACAGGTGGGGTTAGCCTTGCTTTGTCTGCCGGGAAATGCTCCACCGCAGCGTCCCTTCGATATTAACAATGCCGCATCTACCCCGCTAAGCGCACAGTCTCTTATAATAGCACACATTCTCTCCCGCGGTCACCATCTATGCACACAATCAATCCACAAAGTTCACATCACAGTCCACTCCAGAAGTCACCATCTATGCACATATTCAGTCACACTAGAACATAGGCCATTGTAGTGCCACACTCCATACACACATTCACTCACAGTATAAAGTAGTCCACTCCGAAAGACACCATCTACGCACACATTCAATCACAGTAGGCCGTAGTCCGTTCCTGCTGTCACCATTTAAAAACAAGATCCGTGTTCTGCAGAAATGTTAAAAGAAGGCGTGCAGCCTCCCTTCTGCATGTCTGGTTTCCACTCGGGTAGACAATGTCCTGCACTGTGCTGTGACGGGTTCCTGTGTTCTTGAAGGAAGCGAACATCACATGCCTTTCCGCGTTGTACTTTGGGCAGTGCATAATATTATGTTCGATATCCCCGCACACACCACATAAAGAGCAGAGCGGAGACGATGCTATGCCTGTCTTATGCATCCATGCAGGAGTGCGAGCAGAGGCCGTGCGAATTCGATGTAGAAGGGTCGCCTGAGATCTTCTCAGTCCCTTGGTCACACATGGCTTGTGAGACGCACTCCACAGGGTACTGAAGTGATCGAGCATTGTTTTCCTGCAGAGACTTTTGCCATCTTGAGGTACTTTTTTCGATGGAATCCTTGAGAGAGCTTTATGGGCGAGACTGTCTGCCACCTCATTACCGTTGACTCCTATGTGAGAGGGCACCGACTGGAAATGTAGGGTAAAGCCTCTGCTGTGCAGATTCTGCACAAAGCGCAGAGAGCTTAGAGACAAGGCGTCAGTAGGGAATCCGCGTTTTAACCTCTGAAGGGCAGATTTTGAATCAGTTAGGATGACAACAGGTTGAGTCAGACAAGACCCTAACTTCCGTAAAGCCGCCTCAATAGCAACATTTTCAGCCGTTGTGGAGGATACAACAGCAGTAAAGCGTACGGACCACTTACAGTCCAAAGAAGTAATGTAAAAAGCCGCTACGCTAGCTTGTTTGACCTTGTCCACAGAACCATCCGTGAAAATTTGAAGATGGCAGGCATAATCTGTGTCCAAGTATTCCAGTACAAGCGAACGCGTTGCTGCCAAAGGAGAGCTGCGCTTTGCGCTCACATAGGGAATTGTGACCTTACAGTCGAGGGTCGGAAAAGACCAGGGGGGTTTCAACCGTTTCCTTTGCCTTCGGACATTAATGCCTAAAGAACTAAGAGTATTGAGTGCCAAGTAAGCCTTCGACTCATATCTCTTGCAGAGCACCTGGAGAAGGCATCGCCCAGCTACCGTCTCTCCTATGCGGTCAAGATGCATCAGTAGTATCTGGGAAGCGATAAGGCTAAGAGGTTTCGATAGGGACTCATGAAGTACTGCCTTATTAGCAACCGCCTGGGGAACTCCAATGGCTCTTCTTAGGCCCTTTCTGTGGACAACTTCGAGACGCTCAAGTTGTGATGCCGAGGGGGAAGTTAAAGGTAATGGATACATTATCCGGCCTACCACCAGCGCTTCATGAAGTTTGACCATTGAAGAAGGACGGTTTCCCCATTGCTCACGTGCAATTCTACGGATCACATTGAGACGAGAAGACATAGATGAAACAATCGCGTCTACAGCTTTTCGCCACTGTAGACGGGAGGCCATGATGACGCCCAGGAAACCCGCGTGGTTGAATTGACGGATGCAAGAGTGACCGAGGTCTACCTTCAACCGCGCTTGACGTCTTCCTACACCTGGAAACAGAATAAAGCCGGATTTGTCCACTGACAGAGACAACCCCACACCTTGAAGGTAAGCTTGTGCCGAAAGTATAGCCTGTCGAGCTATCAGGGCTAATCGCTTGTGTTGGTAGCCAGTAATCCAAATTCAGATGTCGTCAGCATAAAATGACATAAGCACACGCCAGCAACTTTTTTTCAACGAATCGGGTAGGCCAGCCATTACGGCGTTAAAGAGGGTGGGGTAAAGAACACTTCGTTAAGGCACACCTCGTGACAAAACCCTTTCGGTGCTCAACGTACTCCCTAACCGTACACGAACCGCGCGATCACTTATAAACTTGTAAATGAATCTTAACATATGGCCCTGTATGCCCATGCCTTGCAAACTGTTTAGAATAGAGCTCTGAAGCACGCTGTCGTAAGCTTTCGCAACATCAAGAAAAATGGCTAAGGTTGAAAGGCCGAAAGCTCTCTGGTGTTCAATGTGACTGATCAAGTCTAAGACGCAATCTTGGGCACTAAGACCTCGGCGGAGTCCTGTCATACAGGATAGCAGTGCCTTGCGGTCCTCAAGCCACCATGATAAGCGTTCATTTACCAGCTTCTCCATCGACTTAGCTACACAGGAGGTCAATGACACTGGGCGATACGAGGCAAGGTCTGTCATGTCTTTTCTAGGCTTCAGTACCGGAACTACATGTGCCACCTTCCATGACGGAGGAACATCGCCAGTCTCCCAAACTCGATTGATGAAGTTGAGGAGCTCCTTTCTGAGTTGCAAGGGCAGATTATTCAGCATTTGATTGGTGATGCCGTCGGTACCTGGTGAACACCGGCGCCGCAGGCCACTGAGCGGAGTCTGAAGCTCACGAAGCGTGAACGGGACGTCCATGATAGACCTAAAGGAAGCAGGCGGTGAATATATATCTATTCCCGAATCAGCGCGTACGAGTGCGTCTGCAAATTCCTCTGCCAAGCACGCAACAGGTTTTTCCTTGCGTATTGAAAGAGCTTGAAAAGGCTTCGAAGGGCGAGCTTCTCCAGCAAGGCTGCCAATAGCTCGCCATATTCTCGTTATCGGTGAGAACACAGTCAAACTAGCACAGAATGAGGCCCATTGCGACCTGTACAGCTTGTTCGTGTGCCGTCTAATAGCAGAATTCAGCCCATTGAAGGTCGTCTTCAGTTGCCTGTCGTCCTTCCGCACGAGTTTGCGCTCCGCCCTTCTGCTCGCTGAGAAAAGGTTCCTGAGTTTTAAATCCGGGGCCAGAAAATGATCAGGCAACTTAATCGCCGTAGTTGCTGCTAGCTTACTAGAAATTATTTTGTCAACATCACCAGAAACACGTTCTAGTGCTTTCTGTACTTGTCCCAGTTGACCACGTTGCTAATTTTAGGAGCATGCATACGAAAGTCGGCAGCAAACACAAAAATCGGATAGTGATCACTTCCCATGCAGTCGGGAGCTGTTGACCAACTCACGCGGATGTCAAGTGAATGCAGTGTCAGGTCTATAGCTGTCGCTGAGGCTGGAGGCCGGAAAAATGTGGGGCTTCCGTCATTGGCAACACACAGGTCCAAACGGTCAATACCCTCTACAAGTTTGCGTCCACGGGAATCCGTGTTCCGGTCACCCCAAACGGCATGATGGGCATTGAAATCACCGCAGATGATTCTAGGTGCTGGGCAGCGGTCGCAGAGCTGCTGTAGAAACAAATCTAACGCTGCCTTCTTCCGCGGAGACACGTACACGGATGCAATAGAAAGGGTTCGAGAGCCGAGCTGTATTCTTGCAGCCGCTACCTCAATGTCATCCGTGCAAAGATCGGCAACGCTTAGAGAAACGTGGAATTTCTCTTCTTATGTAAAGCGCTGCGCTTCCTGCAAGAAATGACTTTATGCTGCAGTTTTTAAGGGCAACATATCCAGTCAAACATCTCCCGCTTGGCAGGCCAGCTTCTGAGAGGGCCAATACTGGAACACAAGTCTCTTTCAATAATAGCTTGAGTTCTGCTAACTGACTTAAAACCCCAACGTAGTTCCACTGCAATATAAACGGCACTTTTCGCTGCATATGAGATCCACAAGGCTTAGCCCCATCCATTTTAGTTTGCAAGGAAGTTTGCTGCGAAGGTGCAAATTAGGGACTCAAAAGAAAGCACCTGCTGTAGGAAGATCTTAATGATCTTAAGTATCTTAATGATATCTGCGCTTCAGCGGCTGAAAGCTTTCTTAAGAAGAAGCCTCAGAGAGAAGGAAGAGTGACCGATAAAACGCAAGGCATGACAGCTGTCATCCCCTATATCCATGGTCTGTCGCACAACCTAAAGAAAAAAGGAAAGAAGGCAAATGTTCAGGTGGTTTTTACAGCCCCAGATAAACTAAGTGCCATTTGCAAAAGAACCCTGCCCGCCAAACAGCGCCCCCATTATCCAACCATTATCCACAGTGTAACATTCGTACCGGAAAAAATTTGTTAAATGCACTGAGGACATCGTGTACAGCATCCCGCTGTCCTGTGGGAAGCAGTTCGTGGGACAGTCTGGTAGGTGCCTCAACGGAAAGCTTCGTGAACACAACAACAACAGGAAGTAGTTAATGGGCAGCAACATGGCCGTGCACTAAAAGGAGTACGGGTGCGTGCCAATTCTTAACAAATGCTCTTTCGTTGCCAGAAGCAGAGATAAATTGACTAGAGAAATCTTTGAAGCTACACAGATAGCTTCTTTGCGTGGTCTGTTTGTCAGTGAGCCTTCTATATTCTTTTCGAAACGTGATTTCAGATTCCGAGGTTTGCAATAACCTTTATCTTCTTATGCTTTTTTTCCTTTGAGTTTATTCCTTAGAATTTTTTTTTGCTTCACAGCCTTCGCGCTTGCGCTCGGTCGTTAGGCTTAGGTCCCGGTCGACACGGTTCTGTGTTTTTCCTTTAGTCTGATGTTAGCGCTAGTGCTGTGTGTTCTGTCTTCGTCCGCCGTCTTGTTTTCGCGCTCCTGTTCTCATGGTCCTTTTGCCTACCGCGAGCCCGCGAGCGACCGCAGCGCCACCTCTTTTGTTTTCAAACATGCAGGAGGTTTATAGGCGCGCGGTGCGCACACCAGTTGCGTGCTCTGACGTCACTCCGCGGATGCGCACCACTGACGAGGCAGCGCCTGCTCCGCCGTCGGCGCAGCGGCGACGCGCGCGGCGCGCACACCAGCTGCGGGCTGCGAGGTCGCTCCAGGCATGCGCACCGCTGGCGGAGCGGTGGTGCCACGGCTCGGCGCGCAGCCACGCTTACCTCACGAAGGGGCTGGCGTAGTCCAGCTATCGCTACAAAATTGCTGGTGATTTAGCTTCGGCTAATGTGTTAGCGTGTACACGATAGTGATACACGGTTGTTAAATGGGTTCACTTTAATAAACCCCTCGTTTGAGGAGAAGAATCGGTCTTCCAAGGCCAGACTGTCCTCGCTCTTTGGGATTGCTGCTGACCCACCGTGTACCCTACTACAACTTCGGGATCCGTCAATGTGGCTTCGCGTAGCCTGCACTGCTGTCGTACTGAGTACGCTCGTTGACTTTCCGCCTCTTCACTCAATGCGCATCTGGCTAGGGATCTGATCTTGTGGCGACTGAAGGAAGAATGAAAAGGAAAGTGCACGGGTCTTTCCACTGGCTCAAGCTGAGCCACATTCTGTGCCACGTGCAGACAGTAGGAGAGTGGAAAGATGCGAGAGGAAAGATTTAAAGACGCGCGTCGCAACAAGCGCGTCATCTGAAGCGAGGACGACGGTTTAGCAAGAGATACCCCCGGTGACAAGGAGTCCTCCCCACATGTGGGAGAGCCCCTAGATCCCTTCCCCCTAAGGCCAGGAAGCTACCCTTTCCTGACTAGTAAGCGCTGCGCACCCCCTGTTTAATGCAGCTAAGTAACGACGCGTGGCACAGGCTCTACTGCGCATGCGCGGCTGGGACGTCACGCACGGCGAAGGAGCCGGCGGCAGCGCACCGGTGACGTCAAGCGCGGCGCACCTGCTGCGCGGCGCTTGTGCAGCAGCAGCAGCTACGGGACTACGACACCTGGTCCCCACACCGGAAGGACGAAGCATCATCAACAAGGCAGAACAGCACCTACTGACGGCACGGATACATCAGTGCCGTAGCGTGATTAGGAAGAAACAAATCGACGTCTTCTTCGCCCGCCGACAACTCGAGCACAAGATACCCACCCTAGTGACGTCTATCGAGGCGTTTGTCAAAGAAACCGCATCATCAGCAGCCGACAAACACCGCACAAAGGAAACAGAGAAGTTGTCGAAACATCAACGCCGGCCCGAACAATGCCCACCCGACCATTATGACCTGGTCGCCAACTTCTCCTCTAAGAAGCTCACAACCGCCGAAACATCAATCCTACCCAAAGGACACAAATTCAACCTCCAGGTGAACAGTCCCCCCTTTCCAGCAATCGTATCTGCGCTTGAATTCGGTATCAGGCAACTGGAACTTGGTGTACGAGAAGAGGTCAGGCTCAGAACAATAGGTGTACTTAATTCAGTGCAAGCACACGGAAAAAAATCAAACCTAACACCGCATGCATGAAAGGAATGCCCTGCAAGACCTCGAGAGAGACACAAACATAGTGATCCTCCTAGCGGATAAGGGCAACACAACAGTCGTTCTGGATAGACGGGACTACGAAGAGAAAATATCCACCTTACTCAGCAGTCAAGAATATGAAAAATTGAAGAAGTACCCCACAACAACTACCTAAGCAAGACTAAACAAAACATTGAAAGAAGTATTCCATAAACACCCCAACTTCCGAAACCTCTACCTTCAGTTAATGAGCACCAGCGGATCGGCTCCACATTCTACGGCCTGCCCAAAGTCCACAAACCGAGGATTCCTTTTCGCCCGATTGTCGACTTCCGGTGTTCCCCTCTTCGCTCGTTGTTAGAATACCTTCGCAAATTCATATCCCCAATCGCAGGAAAAACAGCGACTCATATCCGTCATTCCAGTCACTTCATCGAACTGGTGTCCCAAGCCACCCTTGAGGCCGACGAATGCGTTGTCTCTTTCGACGTGGTGTCTTTTTTCACAAACATCCCCGTGAAGCTTGTAGTGACCGCTACCCGAGACGCCCTACAATGCGACGACACACTCAGCACACGAACCCTGCTGAGTGTAAATGATGCGTGCCGCCTCCTGGAGTTGTGCCTATCAAACACATACTTCTCGTCAGACGGGGTATTTTACCGACAAGTGAAAGGAGCACCAATTGGAGCATCCATCTCTGTCGTCATGGCCCATTTAACCATAGAACACTTCGAACAACGAGCCCTGAACTCATTCCACCCGAAACCAAAGATTTTCCTCAGGTATGTCGACGACTGCTTCGCCGTCATCAAAAAATCTGAGACTCAAAATTTCCTTCGTCATTAAACTCCTTAGAACCTGACATTCAGTTCACGCTAGAGGTGGAACAAAAAAACTCCCTGCCGTTTATGGACGTCCTCGTGTCCCGAAACCACAATACCCTTCAACTCTCCGTATGACGCAAACCAACTCAATCAGGCCGGTATCTCCACTTCTCTTCGAACCACCTTACAGTCCATAAAGCATCAGTAGTTAATACGCTATTCAGAAGAGTTGAGACACACTGCAGCACAGAACTTGACAGAAAAAAAGAACAACGCTAGATATTTAAAGAGCTCATCATGAACGGCTACCCAAAAGACTTTATTCAAAATGCCATTTGACGTCAAAAACACAACATTCGTCAAGAAATCAACGCACAAAGACCAACCCCACCACCAAAATACGTCATTTTACCTTATTTCGGAGGTGTCAGTGAAACCATCGCCCGAATCCTGAAAAAATCGGGTCTCAAGGTTGCGCACAAGCCCACAAACACTGTTGCGCTTTGCCTACCTGTTCCCAAAGACCGGCCGCCGAGAAAAAGAGCCCAAGGCATTTTCTACAAAATTCCATGCGCCGACTGCGAAACAAGCTACATCGGCGAAACCAAACATTTCAAAGAAAGAATTCGGCAACATAAAAACGACGTCCTCAAATTCGCAAGAGAGCGGAATCCAGTAGCCGAACATTACGAGGACTCCGACCATAAAATCAACTTCGAAGAAAACCGCATCCTCGGAACCGAAACAAATTACTACAAAAGGCTCCTTCTGGAATCCCGGCATAACCAAACCATCATGGACTATATCAACCACACAAGAGGAAAGCTGCCCCTAGTTTATGTCCAGGGACTTCGCTCTTGTACTCAACGAAAAAAAGTCGCCATTCACCACCTCCCTGCAGTGCGCCAGCGTGACTAACAACCTAATCTCCCCTTCCCTCCCCCGCGCCTTTCGCGTCACAGCTGTCATTCCTTTGACCACCGTCCCTCCCCCCATACTTAAAAGACGCTAGCTACTGCCCTCAGTCACCCCTCATGAAGGAGCCGAGTCCGCTTCGGAACGTTGGGTTAAAGTTAATTTTTTTGTTGGAGATGTGCAGTTTATTATAAGTCTTCAAACCCAACCAGACAGGCAAATCTGTCAAAATGTTTAGTTTTCAACGGATTTTGGACGGTATTGAATTGTTGATTGGTTTTAAGTTTGATTCATTTTTTCATCATGAGATAGTTCCTGTAAATTGGTTTCACTTTGTAGTTCAATGTGTGCTTGCAGAGTATCATGTTTAGATTGTGAGGTCTGGCCCAGAGTTAGTTATACTTCTAAACCTTTTATGCTCAAGGTTGTTTTATTACGGATATTATTCTGTGTGCCACAACTTAACAGCGCTCTGGAAAGCGCTTAAATACAGCTTGGGTTTCCTTCGATAATAATGTTGACAGCCTGTGTTTGTGAGTGTCGTGTGTGTTCATTTCTCTCTGTCTTAACCCTTTCGCGCAGTTTATCCTTTTCAATCAGTATGGCCTAACTAGCCCGACAAATCTCATGGGTTAAAGCCTGCCAAACCACATCACAATTTGCCGTGTGCTTTCTTCAGAACCTCACGACAAAGATGTTTCTCAGCAAGGCAGCCATATTATTTATGCGCTCTCGCTGGCAAGCGAGTATGGGAAGATAACGTCGCTGCATTTTGTTGACTGTAATATTTTATTCTCGTTCCCAGCACCTTTCTGCGGAAAACTCATGCGTCTGCGTGATTTTGTAAGTTAACAGATAAAGGGAAGTCGTTGATGAAATAGGACCATTTGGAGTCTGACCTGTCCTCAGCTGTCCAGCTGAGAGCAATATGGTGACTGACCGTTTGGAAAATAAATTTGCCATTATTAGTGCGTAGAATTCTTTCCCTACGATGCAGTAATAAGACAAAGGGGTTCCAGTGAATGCTGGAAAAGGGGGTCATCCTCAGCATAGCTTACATAGCCGAGAAACTTGGGACGTTGTGAGCAGGCCTTACGTTCAAACAACAAATGCAGCTTAATTCTACGGAATTCGGTACCCTGGTGCTTTAAGTTACGAATACGAAGGAAGGCCAAAAAACCTGTGTCCTTTGTCAGTGCAACTAGCGACTGGCGAACACGGCTGTCCGCCATAATTTTTCGATTGCCGTGTAGTCTGAGCGACTGCACCATAATAATAATAATAATAAAAAAATAATAATAATAATAATAATAATAATAATAATAATAATAATAATAATAATAATAATAATAATAATAATATTAATAGTCATGTTTATTTTCGCCGCTGAAATACAGAGGAGCGAAAATAGGTGGCTGGAGAAAAAGCTGCTCTATCGGCAGCTTGACGGCGCTCCAGCCACCTTTACATCAGGAGCAATGGCGAGGCATACAGTGCACATCTGAAACACCATTGTTATTTTTTTTTGCTTTTTTTTGAAAGGCCTATCTTGCAGTACAACTGCACTTGCAAAATGAAATGGAAATAAAGGATTCATTTTTATACATGTGCACAACACAGAGATGATGAAATAACACTGAAAGGCATACAGAAGGGGAAAACGGACAAAAAAAACAACATCAACATGGTTCACCCGATAAAGAGGTTGGCGATGTGTCTACGCGGGATTGAAATGACGTCCACGCTCTGGAAGTCGAAATCATTTAAAATGGATGGTAATGAATGTCTAATTCTTTCGGTGCCGTAGCCAGTACGCGAAAAGGGAACAAACCATGGTGGCTGGTACCGAAAAGTGTAGGTTTGTGGATTTTTGGTAAGGTGTGCTAAATTTAAAACTGTTTCCGATCTCCCTTGCACTGCTTTTCTGTAAGCACATAGGAGTTTGTGTGGGTAAATATTATTTGCTGTCATAACCTTGTGTTTTTCGGAAAAGTGTTTGTGTATGTTCAAGCCTAGATTTGTTTTCTATTGCAAGGATTGCTCTCTTCTGAAGTGATAAAAGTTTGGTAATGTTAGTTCCGCAGGTGTTTGCCCACACTAAGGCGCAATAGTATATTTGTGAGTTAAATAGAGCGTTGTGTAAAAGTTTCTTAATGTTACTCGGAAGTATTTGGCGACATCGGTTCAATATACCTACGACCCTGCATAGTTTCAATGAAATCCTTTTAATGTTTTCGTTCCAAATCATATTTTCAGAAAAGATTACTCCTAGTGTTTTTACATGTTTTACTGATTTTATGGAGTAGGGACCTAAGTGAATATTCTCAGATGGTGTAATGGGGTTCGTGGTATGCGGAACATGATGCATATTGTTTTAGATTCATTCAGAATTAATTTATTTATACGGACTATTCCTGAAGACCATAACAGAAAGTATCTGCTAGATCTTTTATTTCCGAAAGGTCCTTGCCTGAAACCAGCACTGTGCAATCATCTGCATATATTTTGCATTTATATTTTCCGGGGATTCTTACAATATCATTTATATAAAAAAGAAACAAGATAGGTCCCAGAATACTCCCTTGTGGAACTCCGGATCTCACAGGTTTTACATTCGACTTAAGGTGGTTTAATTCTACGAAATTTTTTTGAAATTGAAATTGAACTTTATTCCGTGAGGCAGAAAGGGACTCTAACAAAAGTGACGCCCATGAAGATAGGATTTAATGAGGCGATGAGAAATTCCTCGAAACCCATATCGTTCCAGCTTGTCAGCTAGTATGAGATGATTAACAGAATCAAACGCCTTTCTGAAATCGATATAGATTCCTAGTGTCGTTCATTTATTTTCAAAGTTTTGTAACACCGTTTCCTTATGAACTAAGAGAGCGTCTTCTGTCGAGCGAAACTTCCTAAATCCAAATTGATGTTTGGTTATCAAGTTGTACTTTTCTGCGAAAGCGATAATGCGTGAATTGATTACTTTTTCCAATCCTTTTGAGAATATGGGCAGTATAGACAAGGGGCGGTAATTTGTCAGTTCGTTTTTATCTCCACTTTTGTGCATTATTATTACCCTAGCAACCTGCATTTGAAGAGGAAATTCTCCACTTGAGAGTGAAATGTTGTAAATGTGTGTTAAAACAGGTGCTAGTTCATCTATTACTTGCTTGATTGGTTTAATTTCTAAACCATCTGAATCGTGAGCCCTGCTGTTTTTAAGGACCTGAAAGAGCCTTGTTACCTCTGATACAGAAGCGGAGCTAAAAAATAAGGCATTTTGCACACTCGAAATATATCTGGCTGCTTCAGAGCAGTATGTACTGTTTCCAACTTCAACAAAAAAATCGTTGAATTTATTAGCTAAATCTATGCCAATCAATTCTGTGTCATCAATAACAAGGTTGTCGATCACTGCCATTTGTTTGTTTTTATTGAGGATGTCATTTAATTTTTTCCACACTACGTCACCGTTTCGCAAGCAGATGCCGTCAAAAATGCGCAGATAGTAGTTGCACTTTGCTTCCTTTAAATTCTTGTTTAGTTTGTTTCTGAAAGACTTGAATTCCTTCCATTTTTATTGGTCGCGAGACTGGATAAATGAATGAATGATAAAGTTTGTTTTTTCGTTTAATAAGCTTGACATGTTGGCGCGTAACCCAAGGCTTACACGACGTTTTGTGTTCCCGATGTCACTTGATTGCAAAGGAGGTGAAATAGTGACCTTTGAAAATTTCCATGAATTTCTCATACGCCTCGTTTGCACCATTAGGCGCGAAAACATCGCTCCAGTTGGTCTGCATGATTGCACGTCGAAAGCCCTCTATGTGTAAGGCGTAATTTCACGATATGTTATTGTATTTGACCTATTAGGTTTGGAAGGCTGAGTGTTCTTGATAATGAAGAAAATTGGCAAATGGCCACTAATGTGAGTGCTATGTCTTCCCGATATAATGCCGTCAGCAGAGTGGTTAGTAATAAACAAGTCAAGTAGGGTTGATGTGGAACAAGTGATTCGCGTCGGACCGGTAATGACAATGCGGAAACCATTGCTTTGTGTGATCAGTAAAAAGTAAGCAGCTGGACTAGTTTCTTTTTGAATATCTATGTTCATGTCACCACCAATTGTAAGGATGCCTGCTGTTTCATTGCCGTAGGATAGCAAAGAGTCACAAAAACACATAAATTCAGAAAGGTTTCCGTTGGGTGGTCTGTACTGTACAGCAAAAATGTTAGCAATATTTCTAATACATAGAACTTCATAATTTTCACAGATCACGCTATAGTCATTTATAATAACAAAACCTGACATCGAGATCAGAATAGATACGCCACCCCCTATGCTATTCTGACGATTCATATAGAAATGATTGTAACCGGGTAGCAGCAATTGTTCTGAGTAACTTGTATACCAGGTTTCGGTGAACATGATTACATCAAATTTCACACCGCAGGATTCAAGTAGAAAACGTATGCCATCATGTTTTGACGCCAGTGACCTTGCATTAACGTGAAAAAGTTTCGTCGATTTGCTTGCATTGTTTGCCGCCACAATGTCAACTAGAGTGCGTGGAAGGACGATGTCGTCTGCCATCATCAACGGATACAGCGCTCAAAGCCTGGACGACCGCACAACCCAATGCCTGTTAGTCGATTGAATTAATCTTATCGATATCACTTTCACGGAATAGTTGTACCACGGGCGATGTTTCAGTGCGGCGAGCAAGGACAGTGCCATTTCTCGTCCACACAAATTTCCAGTTGTGCTCACGCTTCCGAGCGATAGCCATCCCTAAAATTTTCTTCACCAGAGGGCAGAGGTGTCCGTTAATATAGACTGGCTCTTCTGTCGATGACTCATCCGCGGAATTTGTGTGCAATCCAATGTCAGCGTTCGTGATCTTTTTCTTGCGAGCTTTCTCAAGGAAGTTGTCACGTTTCTCACGTTTCTGAAATTGCACAACAATGTTCTTTTGATCTTTGTTCTTTGTTGCTACTCTGTGACAGACGTCTATGTCGTTTGCTGATAACGGCGCACCGACAGCTTTGCCAATCTTATCAATGATGTCTGACAGGTTTTCGTCCTGCTTCTGAGTGACGCCCTTAATTTCGACGTTCCGGTTTCTTGTGTATTGTTCTGATTTTAAAAGGTTGGTTTCGCATGCATCCAGGTCTTTTTCCAATGAGCGCACTTGCAACCGGAGGGCTTCATTTTCCTTCTTCAGAGACTTATTTTCACTGAGAGTGGCTTCAAGTCGCTGATTTGCCTCATCTAGGCTCTTACTGATGAAGCTCATACTTTGTTTCATATCCTCTAAATCAGTGCGAATCCCTCGGTCCTCCATGCGACAGTTTAGTGCTATTGACTCTTTGAAAGCCTTTAGTTCTGCCCTAATCTCATCACGTAACTCTTGGAAATGCTTAAAAATTTCTTCATTCTTCATTTTGACACAATATGAAACTTTTACAGAAACAGGAACGCTAGCAAGGCCCGAAAAGAAAACCCAGATGGCAGCAGCATTATACACACTAAAAAGTGCTAGAATCTTTTTGCCACGAGAAAAACAACTATGCACAGTCTATTTTCACTTAAGTCGCATTATTTTAGCCGCCACGAAACCGCATAAAAGCCATGACACACGCATGTCGCCCAGTGCGTGACCTGCGCGTGGAACACAACACGCCGCTGCAAGGAGGAAACGGCGGCGCGGGGTTTTACGATGGGTGTCTCTAAGCTGAAAGCGGAAGCAAGCGGACATCAAGGCACCCTGTACTGTTCTAGAATATCTGCCCCAGTCTAAAGCTACACTAAAACCCGGCGAGAATCCTAGAGCCGGAAACCGCCACCACTTAAGCAGGCGGGGTTTCTCAAGCTCTTTAGAGCCCCTCAAGCTCCGTTGAACCAGAAAGTAATCTAGTCCATTCTCGTCCCTTTCCCGCAATGTCTGGCGACATGGCGCCCATTCGTACGTGATTATCGAAAGAGCAAAGGCGTTAACAGCGCACCTAATGAACGGAATTTTTCAGCAGAGCTGCACAACCCACTCCATTACAACAGCCTACCTTCCGCAGAGCAAAATGCCTTGACTGAACGATTGAAAAGGACCCGTGCGGACGTGCTGCCAATGTACACCCCCGTCAAAAGTATACGGGCCAAGCGGTTTGCTTGTGATGCCTACTATATGCTTACTTATGCACCCTCAGCGACCATAATCTCTGGAAAGAGGAATGGTTTCGCGTCCTTCCTTCCCAGCTTTCGACTGCTGGATGTGCTTAGGAGCCCCGCTAAGCAGCTTAGAAGCAAACCCGTTGGGTTGTATGCTTTTGGCATTTTGGCAGAAGGTGTACGTAGATGTCCAGTGAAAAACTTGAAATGAGGTTCTGCCGTACGTCACCTTCGCTACAGTACCGCTCTGGAAGAAAGTACGCATTTCAATTGAGTAGAGCTGAAATTCGGGCGAGTTGGTAAGCATTGATGGTGGGTGAATGCGCAACAAAGGCAGGACAAAGGCAAGACAAGCGCTGGCTAGCTACTGAGTTTATTGAAGAACGAAAAGTGGTAATATATAGTGAAAGTGAACAATAAAATATAACAAACTGAAAAAAAATACCAAGGGAGGGGGGGGGGTAAACAACGTATGTCATGTGCAAGTCCAGATATTGAATTTCCTTTTCACTTAATGTCACAGAAGGATTGCTGATGCACTTTTCTGCCAGATTATGAATGTGATATGCTTCCATGATTTCTCGGGCCACCTTGTTCTTATGGTAGAACAGCATGCTGCATTCTTGTACAGCGGTTCGCATTTGCATTTTTTGCAGCGAAACTTAGTCCCAGGAGCCGGACCATCCTTTTCTGTTTTTCTCTTATGTTCTTTTTCTTTTTTGTGTTTCCACTTACAACTAGCTCAATGAGCGGCAACATGGCAAAAGGTCATTTTTTCTTGCGCATTTTTTCTGCCTGTTCGCCCAACATAGGTGGCACCGAACTTGAAGGGTATCTCGTATACCACGTTTTCATTGCAGTCAACAGAGGGTGACACATGTCGAACCTGCCTGGCAACCATCTTTTTTATTTGTTGTCCCTGCGAGACTTGCTTGCACATGGCATTCAGTTTCCTAGATGCAGAAAATACGACATCGACGTGGTACCTGCCTGCAACCCACTTGAGGCCGCGCGACGTTCCGTGCTTTTAAGGGCCTACAGCCAGTCATCTTTTCTCCTTCCTTTCATTGGAGTTAAGCAGCATTTCTATTATGCTTTTAAGCAGCTTTTCTGAAGCCCTATAAATGACACGATCTGGATAACCATTAGCGCGTAACCTGCACACTTCTGCATTATTGCCGTCAGCAATCCTTTCGTACATGACTTTTTCAGGGTAGAATTCAGGCACGACAGTGCTATGCTTCTTTGATCAGCTAGGAGAGACCCGAAGAGAAGTTCAGCAGCGGTTTTGCACACCTCGTTCGATAACTCCAGCAAACATGTTCACGTTCGATAATGAAAGCCACATTTAAAAACTGAAGCTTATTATCATTGGGGATCTCTGTGGTGAACTTGAGGACGCATCTATATTTGTTGAAAACTTTACAAACATCAACCAGCCTTTTTGGGAAGCTGTGCCTGCACGGGTGATAAGCAGGTAGTCATCTACGTACCTGAAAATACAAGTGACCAAGTCTTTTGAAGCACTTTTTATGCCCTTGTCAACACCGCTAAGGAAGATAAAAGCCAAAATCGGTCCAAATCTAGATCCTATGCAAACACCGGCTGCTTGTACATATGATGTTCCTCGCCATTCTACCACGGTCGCAGACAAACAAAATGACAGAAATTCTAAAAAGCTTTCAATGGACACTCCGCATTGGTCAATAAAGGCACGTTCTTCGTTATCCTATCGTTATCCTGGGTAATGCACCTCTTCACAGCGTTCATCAGATCACGGTGTGGCAAATATTATTATAGGCCAACCGCGTCTATGCTGAACAACGAGCAGGTTCCTGGATTATCTAGCTTGAGGTAATCCACCAAGGCTTCAGAATTCGGTATCAAAAACTGGCCGTGCACAACCAAGCAGGCTAGGTGTTTCTGAAGGCAGCCGACACAGCATGCTGCCATGTGTCACGTTCAGAAACAATACAGCGGAAAAGGATGCCCGGTTTGTGCGTTTTAGCAGTAAAAACACATCTAGATGGAGCCCCTTTGAATTCCTAACTGAATCAGACAGTCTGTTGTGATTATGGCGAAATAAAAGATCAACGGCCTCTTCCTTTACTTTGGCTGCCTTGAAGGCTACCTGCTTGAAGGTTTTCAACGCTTCGAACGCCTTCTCGGCAAAGGCACCCTCTTGAAGGACGGCAAAGCAGCCCTCTTTATCGGCCGTAACTAACTGGAGACACTTTTTACCAGGAACTGCACTGTCTCATTTGTGTTGCCGCTGTTTCTTTGCATGTTGTCCGTCTTTTTCAGCACATCCACGCGCTCCACGCACTCTAACATGTGTAGAAATCTTAACCTTTCTAATCCTACCGTCATCGTTTTTCTCATAGCAATCTGTGCTTGCAAGGCCAGAGTGCTGTCCTGTCATGTCAGGCAGTCGACATGCCCTCTTGACATTCTCGCTGTGAGGGGAATTTTTAGCCTTCCAGCAGCCATGGAATAAAGGCGTGCAAGATTTACCAGTCAAAACTGTGGAGGCAGGCATGGCTTTTCAAAAATCAAGCGCGGCTAGCCTGCACTCGGGTTCGAGATTTCCGAGATTAGTGTGCAGTTTCGGAACGCGTCACCGACGTCCTCTGGAATTCGATTTGACCAACGCTGCAGAAAAAGAAAAAGAACAGCACCGAACAAGGGATGTTCATTAATCTCAGCCACAAGAAAATTCCCGAGAAACTCGAGGCAGTGCTACGGTTGAAGTTGAAATTGAAGTTGAAAGTTTAATAATGCATTCAAAAAAAAGGTTACAAACGTATACAGCGAGAGGTCCCATGGTATAAGGCCACGGGCGGGACCACCCATGACAATAAATTTCAATAAGCAAAAGATAAGAAATACACAACACATTATTAGCAACGCTGAGAATGAGTACATAGTGAAATATGAGTTATTGAAATATTTAAATATAAACAATATAATGCAGGAGGATGTACAATAAACCACTCACAGATGTCGCGATACATAAGATCAATAGCCAAAAAGAAGAAGATCACATATTAAGAAGGAAAAGCTTTAATTTGAGTTTAAACAATGAAAGCGTATTAGTTTGTTTGATGTCCAAGTTCAAAGTATTCCAAAATGATATGGATGAAAAATTAAGGCATTGTTTCCAGCAGTTAGTTCTGATCTTAGGTAGTAAGAAGTTATTACGCAGCGCAAAACGTGTGACGATGTTGCTTATGAGCGTGCAGTGTGAAAATATTCTTAGCAGGATCTGATGATGCAGAATCTTAAGGAATAGGATACCAATGTTGTAAAAATAAAGGGCCGAGATAGGTAGAACGTTTAAATCTATGAATAAAATGCGTAAGGGTGACATTTGAGAGGTATAGGTTATGATGCGCTGGGCTCTTTTGCAGTTTTATTAAAGGCCAGAGATGAATATGTTAGGTATTACCCCAAGATGAGCTACCGTAGTTTAAGTGCCTGTGGTGAATGCATAGTAAAGGGATAATAAAGTATGGATTAGGAAATAGCTTCGGGCTTTAATTAGTGCGCGTAACCCATACAAAATTTTCTTGCACGTTTCAGCTACATGATAATGGAATTTTAAGTGAGGGTCAATGATAACACCCAGAAAAGAAACTCGATCTTGTGACGAAATAGCGGCAGAATTGACGTATAGTAGTGGTGTAATGGGCAATGGGTTTTAAGGGGGATGGAAAATCTGGAAACAAGTCTAAGTGACTTTTACGGACAGGCGGTTAATGTGGCACCAGAGCTCAAGAGAATTAAGGTCATATTGTAGGTTATGTATGAGCTGATAATGTCCTGGGTCGATGGTATCATGGTAGAGTCATGTGTGTACAGTATACTATTGCAATTCTTTAAAGAGGACGGTAAATCATTAATGTAAAGTAAAAACAATACAGGGCCTTGAATAGAACCTTGTGGAACACCCTTGTTAATTACAGCTATGTTAGATGCGTGATCGTTAATAGTGACTATGTGCTCTCGGTCGCAGAGAAAGCTCTTCAGGAGCATTAGTGGAGGTCCAGTGATACCGTATGCTTCCAGTTTGTGAAACAAGATGGAGTGATCGATGGAATCAAATGCTTTACTAAAATCTATGTATACTGCTCCTGAGAACATTCCTTTATCAATAGCCAGTCTAACGTAATCTATGAGAGACGCTATGGCAGTATCTGTAGATAGTCTGCGGCGAAAGCCGTCTTGACTATCTGTCAATATGTAAAATTTTTCTATATAGCTTTACAACCTTAATTCAAATATTTTTTCTAACATCTGGTCAAAAAAGGGAAGAATTGCAATTGGCCGATAATTATTCGGCATAGCTGGATGACCTTTTTTGAAGACCGGTATTATTTTCGCTATCTTTAGTTGCTTGGGATAACTGGCACATGTAAAAACGAGATTGCAGATGTGGCTGAGGACTGGTGCAAGTAGTGATCGGATACATTTTACATGCTTTCCATGGATATTGCCGACGCCGGGGCCGGTCGTGTTAAAATGAGCAATTACGTATAGACCTTCGTCTGGACATGTGGGGGTAAGAAAGAATAAATGACGGCAGCGCTCAAGAGAAGGTGCGTACAATGAAGAGAAAGGATAATTAGATGAATTGGAAAAATGGTTGCTAAATGCATTCGCCATTTCCTTAGTGTCCGATAAAATAACACCACCGCATAAAATAGATTTAACAGCATTAGGCGACTGATGAATGTTCAGAAATTCGTCAAGAAGCCGCCATTTTCGCTTAGAATCGTTAGTATGTCTAGATAACTAGTTTTCATAGTAGCGTCGTTTAGCTTTCCTTAGAAGCGATGTTAGTATACTGGAATACCTTTTATATCTCAATTTAAGACGAAGATTCAACGGCTGGCGTTTAGTTTTCTTATACATGTCTTCTTTTTTCCTCAGAGAGTTATCAAAGCAGTAGTTATCCACGGGGAAACGGGGGTATTATATTTTTTCATGGAAGATTGGAGCGAAGTGCATTTATTGATTGCTGATGTAATTATTTTCGACAGCTCATGTACAGCCACTTCTGGGTCCAAGAGACCAAAAAGGAAGGAAAGATCAGTATTAAACATGCTTTGAATATATTTTTCGGTATCAAAAACAGACTTCTTAGTAGACGTGTAGTTACTGCAATGAGATGATAGTGCGTAAAGAAATACCGGGAAATGATCAGTGACATCACACTCTATCACACCAACCGGAGTAGCAATGGGAAAATTGGAGAGAATATGATCAAATAATGAATGCGAAAAATGGTCAGTACAACGTGTAGGGGTGCTAATTAAGTTTGCATAACCATAGCTGTAGAAACAGGTCGTGTAGTCGACGCAGATGGGATTAGTTATGTCAAGCATATTGATATTAAAGTCGTCCATAATGAAGACATATTTATTTTTGCCATGTTTGCCTTCGAGCCTCATCTAGACCGGCAGAGAAGGTGGCACTATGAAAGAGCATCGCTCGTTTGGTGCCGGAAGAAATGCGCCAGCGTTCAAACGTGGAGTGCGTGGATGTGCTGAGAAAAACGGACAACATGCAAAGAAACAGCGGCAACACAAAGGAGACAGTGCAGTTCCTGGTAAAAGTGGACTCCGGGTTAGTTACGGCCGATAAATGCGTTGCGAGAAGGCGTTCGAAGCGTTGAAGAGAAACTTCAAGCAGGTAGCCTTCAAGGCAGCCAAGGTAAAGGAAGAGGCCGTTGATCTTCTGTTGTGCCATAACCAGAACAGACTGGCTGATTCAGTTAAGAAGTCAAAGGGGCTCCATCTAGATGTGTTTTTACTGCTAAAACACACAAACCGGGCATCCCTTTCCCCAGTATTGTTTCTGAACGTGACACAAGGCAGCATGCTGTGTCGGGCTACCTTCAGAAACACCTAGCCTGCTTGGTTGTGCAAGAGCAGTTTTTGATACCGAATTCTGAAGCCTTGGTGGATTACTTCAAGTTAGATAATCCTGGTAACTGCTCGTTGCTCAGCATAGATGTGGTGCACCTATATTATTCTTTCCCACACCATGTTCCCATGAACGCTGTGAAGAGGTGCATTACCCCGGATAACGATGAGTGTGCCTTTATTGGCCAATGCGAAATGTCCATTGAAAGCTTTTTAGAATTTGTGTCGTTTTATTTGTGTGCGATCGTTTGCATAGGATCTATAGTTGCACTGATTTTGGCTGATATCTTCCATAGCGTTGTTGACACTCATATAATCAGTGCATCAAAAGACTTGGTCACTCTTATTTTCAGGTACGTAGATGACTACCTGGTTATCACCGGTGCAGGCAGCTTCCCGAAAAGGATGGTTGATGTTTTGAAAATTTTGAACGAATTTGAATGCGGCGTCAAGTTCACCACTGAGATCCCCAACGATAATAAGCTTCAGTTTTTAGATGTGGCTTTGTTTATCGAACGTGAACATGTTTGCTGGAGTTAGCGACCGAGGTCTGCAAAACCGTTGCTAACTTTTCATCGGGTCACTCAAAGCTGATCAAAGAAGGCATAGCACTATCATGCCTGAAATCCCGGGAAAAAGTTATGACTCGAAAGGATTGCGGACAGCATTAATACACAAGTGTGCAGGTTACACGCTAATGGTTACCCAGATTGTGTCATCTCTAGGGTTTAAGAAAAGCTGCTTAAATGATTAAAGAGCGGTAACTCCAATGAAAGGAAGGAGAAAAGAAGACTGGCTGTAGTCCCTTACTAGCACGGCATGTCGCACGGTGTCAGGAAGGTTGCAGGCAGGTACGACATCGAGGCCGTATTTTTTGCACCTATAAAACTGAATGCCATGTGCAAACAAGTCTCGCAGGGACCACAAACAAGAATGGTCGGTTGCCACATTCGACATGTGTCACCCTCTGTTGACTGCAAAACAGGCAGATGCTTGAATAGGAGATTAATGGAGCACGAATGCGCAAGAAAAAATGACCCTTTGCCATGTTGCCGCTGATTGCGCTAGTTGTAAGTGCAAACACGAAAAAGAAAAAACACATAAGAGAAAACCAGAAAAGGATAGTCCGGCTCCTGCGACAAAGTTTCGCAGCAAAAAAAAAAATACAAATGTGAACCGCTGTACAAGAAGACAGCAGTGCTGTTCTAACATAAGATCAAGGTGACCCGAGAAATCATGGAAGCATATCACATTCATATTCTGGCAGAAAAGTGCATCAGCAATCCTTCTGTGGCATTAAGTGACAAGGAAATTCAATATCTGGACTTGCACATATCATAGGTTGTTTACCTCCCCTTTTGTACTTTTTTGTGTTTTATATTATATTGTTCACGTTCACTATATAAATACTAGTTTTCGTTCTTCAATAAACTAAGTTGCTAGTCAGCGCTTGTCTTGCCTTTTGTCCCGCCTTTGTTGCGCTGTTCACCCACCATGTACGCATTTCACACCTTATTGCCTTTTGTACGGACGTTAAGTACAGATCATGCTTAATGCCATGCTTTGCATGCCCTGATGATGACCAGCTCTCCCCAGACGCCCAACAATCTGTCCAACGTGCTTAAGGCGCCCTTCAGCTGGCCCGCGTACACTTTGAGAAACAGCAGAGCACGGATGCCCGCCCAAACAAACTTCGCCTTGAAAAGGTTGACTGCAAACCCGGTGACCAACTCTGCCTGTGGACTCCTGTCCGTCGCCAAGGCTTTTCTGAAAAACTACTCTGCCGCTGTTTTGGCGCTTACAAAGAACTACGACGTGTTCTTTATGTTAACTATGAAATGCTTCCGGACGGTGGCGAGCAACCGCAACGCCCACAGCCCGGCTCTGACATTGCACACGTTCTGCGGCTTAAGTTGTACTATACGCGGTAACTGCTTGAAGTCGTTGCGTACCTCAGTTGCAGCGTTTTGCTCATTTTTTGTTTATTTTCAGATTTACCTTACCGCCAACTGCGATGTTGTCGGAATCAGGACACTGCTCATCTCTTGGAAAATGGGGGAATAATGCCACCTAGTATTGCCAGCTGGCGCATAGCTGACGACGACGATGTAGTGCTCGCGCTTTCGGGGATCGGTCGCCATTGCTCCTCATCTTGTCTGGCCTTGTCTCTATTCCTGCCTGGTATTAAAGAACCATTCGTCACCATGTATGTTAAAATTATAATCATCATCATCATCAGCATGACTACACCCACTGCAGGGCAAAAGCCTCTCCCATGTCTCTCCACTTAACACTGTCCAATTGCCAGCTGCATCCACCTTTTGCCTGCAAATTCCAAACTTCTTAATCTCGTCCACCCACCTAACCTTCTGCCGCTCCCTGCTACGCTTACTCCTCTTGGAATCAACTCCATTACCCTTAAGCACCAGCGGCTACCTTGCCTTCACATTACATGCCCAGCCCCAGCTTTATTTCTCCCTCGTGATTTCGACTAGGATGTCATTACATTGCATTTGTTCCTCGCCCATTCTGCCCGCTTCCGGTCTCTTAACGTTACAACTGTCATTTTTCTTTCCATGGCTCGCTGTGTTGTTCTCAGCTTAAGCTCCGCGTTTCTGCTAAACTAGTGAGTACTGGTAAGATAAAGCTGTTTTACACTTTTCTTTTGAGGGATCTTGGTAACCTGCCATTCATGATCTGCGAGAACCTACCATATGCGCTCCAGCCCATTCTTATCCTTCTACTTATTTCCCTCTCGTTATCCGGATCAGCTGTTACTACGTGCCCTAGCTAGACGTATTCCTTTACTACTTCCAGCCTCTCGCTAACAATTGTGAACTGCTGTTCTCTTGATAGACTGTTGAACATTACTTTCGCTTTCTGCATGTTAATTTTTGACCCAGCGTTCTGCTCTGCCTCTCTAAATTATTGATCATAATTTGCAGTTGACCTCCTGAGTGATTCAGCAAGCAATATTATCAGCGAATCGCTGAATATTTAGGTATTCTCTATTTACACTTATTCCCCACTGTTACCAATTCATGCCTCGGAATACCTCGTGTAAACAGGCGGTGAATAGCATTGGCGAGATAGTGTCTCCTTGCTTGACGCCCTTCCTTACTGGAATTTTATTGCTTAATTTATGGAGGACAATGGCAGCTCTGCATCTGCTATACATATCCTCCAGTATTTTGATAAAACGCTCTTCTACACCATCATTACACAATGCCTGTATGACTGCTGAGGTTTCCACTGAGTCGAATGCGTTCTCGTAATCAATGAAGGATATATACGTTACAATATACAAACAAAAATGGCGCTGATCGAAATATTGGTGCATACAAAGAGAGGAGGATGGACGCCTTACATTTCAAGTGACTATTTTACGAAGTGCAGTGCGATTAAGAACGGTCGTTTAGATTCGGAGACACCAACATAAAGAGCGTACAGTCAACATGGATGAAGATGGACGTTGTTTTAATAACATGGGAATCGGATCCGGAGGAGAGCTAGTTTCAAACAAGAAAGCGAAGAGTTGATTTACTGCTAGTGGGAGAGTACTACAATGAAACTACAGTACGAGGGAAGTTAACGATACAATTCTGTGGAAATATTTATATAGTTTTTCGCTACGTATTAAAATAGTTCCGTATATATTTGAAAATAATGACAACGGGCTTGAGGATTTTGCCGTATAACGCATTTACCAATCTTGCTGAACTGTGTTTTAAGATTTCACGGCACGTGAATACTTCCTATACACGCGCTTACAACACTATATACAGTCTTGAACACAAGTCTTTGACAAGTAAATTAGCAACAGTGTTTTGCTAATGCAGCTGTGCCTACCCTATGATCGTTATTTCCTATTTGACAAAGTTTCAGACATTCTACCCGAATACCGTTATAATTAAAATACAAAATGTAGTCATCAGAAAATAACTCTGAGATGAGGAGCTACGCGCCATTCCGCATTTTAAGAGCGTTAGCTCTTACTCAACACGTTTCGAGATTCCGTAGGGTCTGCTACCACATTGAGATCACTGCGCCATCTGTGGCAGCAACGACAAAAAAAAAACCATATCTCACATTTAGACTTGTAGCGCCATCTGCAATTGCATTGTAGAAACAACTACCTCACGCGTGCCAATGATGACATCAAGGTCCGCTATGTTGAATAGAAGTGGAACTGTGTTAGTATGACGTTAGAGGACGAAATGGCGGCATTGTTCGAAAAAGTCCCCTATAACGGGTCGGAAAACTGTCCCGGTGCAACCGCTATATATGTATGTACTCGTTCCGCTATATATATTCCGACAACAAGCGCCACCCATCTGGGTATAGTTGTCTACCGAATTTGGTAGGCAAATAAATGCTTATGGGTTGTTGCATAAGAGAAAAACCACAATACAATAATTGGTAAACATTGTAAACATGCAATTACGAATTGAAGCGTTACCATATCCCACAGAAGCCGAATTCTAGGCCCACCTTGACCCCCAAAGGAAACGAATTCCACTTGGGACGTATCTTGAGGAAGTGTAACTTGGCAACGGGTATACATATATCGTGATTTCCCTTGTAGATGGCGCTAGGCGTCGATCGCTCCACTAGGCGGCGTGCGTGCATTTTTAGCCGAGCATGGTGGCAATGCACCCCTTTCTTATGTTCTATCCATCCATGCGTAATGAGCCGTCTCCCTCGGGAGCTCCTCTCAGCTGCGCTCGTGTCACCGATTCGTTCACTACCACACTGTGTTTGAAGCAGGACATGGATCATCCCAAACCATCGACATCTTCCGCCGTGGCCGAAGATCTGAGAATTGAGTCCAAGAGATCAGACACACTCGGATACTGCCGAGAATGCCGGTCGGCAAATTCGTATTTCCATTACTGTGCCTCCCTTTAATTTCACTCATACCAATTCTAGTAAACCAAACAGCTAGCGCTCGATACTTCGTCTTCCAGACGGCGGCGATTTTTTTGTAGGTAGCAACAATGTGCACTGGAGGAAACACTGAAAGCTAATGTTATTTTGTTTCAGGATTGCCGAGAGGCTTGAAAGAAGCCCAACGGCCTTGATAAATGCAGGAAGATGAATTGCTTTTTTGTCTGCGCCTGTATCTATTCTTAAGCTCATTTCTTCAGCACTGATGAGTCCAGCTGGCGGCAGAACACAATCGGTCATGTGATAACAATCGCCCGCTTTCTTGATGAGTTAAGACTATAGAAAAGTGACTTCCTTCTAGCACTGGATGCTTGCATGTACCCCTGTGTTCAACGTGCATAGCTTTCTTCATGAATCGTTTTTCACAGAAAGAATGTTTCACACTGAAGAACTATTCTTGTTTTGTATTGCAGTGAAATGAACTTTCTCCACTTTATTCTTCTTTATTTTTAGCTTCCACTTTCTTCCGTAATAACTACAGGCCTGCAATGGCTTTCATAGTGCCATACCAAGCTTAGTTAGTCCAGTTTGTAATATTTCTTCTCATATTATTCTCCTAGTCGGTTTTCTACCTAAATTTGAAATGCCTCATTCTCTCCAGAGACTTCACAGACGCGTGCAATAGCTCGGAATGTGGAAGGCCCTCTTTTATACATAGAACTACGGAGGTTTTCAGGTGCAAAGGATCCTTCTTTTAATCGTCACCTTTAAACCTTTGTGCGGTTCAATCGCTGCGAAGCGACGCACGGGCTACGATGGACGCCGTAGTGATGGGCTCGGTATTAGTTTAGATTTTCTTAGGTTCTTAGACGCGCGTTGACATCACACAATGCGCACGCTCCTTTTTCATCTCTCTGCGAAACGCGGCCGCCGATACCGGGGCAACTGTGGTTCGCCGGTACAGTTTCTGAGCACTCTAACCACTGAGGCACAATCTCAACATTTAGAGCCTGCATTATGATATATTCTTGGCTATGGGCTCATGATGTGTTAATTTATGCACTAAGTGATGGCACCCTCCGCTATACTACATCACTCCACATCTGTGGCGTAGCCAGAAATTTTGTTCCGGGTGGTGTGTGTGGGGGGGGGCTCATGTTGCAGCGCGGCCTTATCATAGGATTTGTGCAAGGATCAAACGCAACAATATTAACTGCATTGTCATTGAAAATGCCATTGTGTATTAGATAACGCTACTCACTACCTAGACAAGTGAAATATGTATTTTTTTTAAATAAAAGAATATATTCGTATGTCTTGAAAATCGTGACAGATATGATTACAAAACATAAAACTGAGCAGAGGACAAGACGCAGCAGAGAACGAAACAGGACAACCTCGTCCTGTTTGCTTCTCTTCTGTGTCTTGCCTCCTGATCAGTTTTATTTCTTGTAATCATGTCATACCAACTAACTACTTATCGTTCACTCGTGGCAGACATAACTGATACCAATGCTTCCGTGTTTTTGCGTATTTATTAAGTAAAGAAGAAATCACACGAAGTCTCGAACTACATCGGCCCGTAACCAGTGAAGCCGTGCATGCCGCTGAGATGAAAATTGTTAAGGGCATGAAATTAGCAAGTAGAGGTCAAATATTTTATTGAATGTTTCTCGTTCAAGGACGTTTATATTTTGTACACATGAAACGGCCAGGGAAAAATCTCAATGACGCTGTCCTTCGTTCCAGTGTACTGCGCATCAGCAGCTGTCACCGTCATGTATTGCGAGTAATTGCACCGAAATTTTAGTCGCAACAGCGAGCCATCGATAAGCCCTTGAAATTTTGCGCTAAGATGGGGCCCCTTGCGTTACATGACTCCATATGCATGGGAGTAGCCACGAAAACCAACGCGAGTTATCAATGTTCGCGCGCGCGAAAATGTGTTTTCTAGTCTGAAAAAGACACTGTACCTGGCAAACTCGAGAATGAGTTCCGGCGCCGGTGGTTCTTTTGGTCAGTGGTGCGTGACAGTTCAAACAATTTCGGAGGGGGGGGAAGGCCTGAAGCCCTACAAGCCCCCCCCCCCCCCCCCCCTTATGCCCCTGGTCCACATCCTAGCTCTTATCGTGCTGGGTGTGGTAGGTTCGTCCGAGGGCAGAACAAGAAAACTTATTTGTGCTGGAAATACTTTGCCCATTCGAGCTGTAGCTTTCTAGCGGTACGACGCCTATTCAATACAACGTTTTTTAGACAGTTCTGAGGGCTTTTAAATTCTACGAGATCCACTACAGCTGCTTTTCCGAGCTGCATTAAAGTTTTGGATTTATGCGTCTAATAATATAAAAATTATATTTAGATCGAGCTTTAAATGTTGGAAAGTCTCCATCTGCTGCCGCCGTTTCTCAAAGCGCTCGACGAGCAGACAATCCCCTGAGAGCAGTGGTGAGAATTTAATGGCTAAACTGAGCTAAGCGATGACACCGCCAGAAATGAACTGAAAACACCATTTCTCAGAACAGAAGCTCTAGTCAGTGATGTGGAGGTTAGCTCCCTGTCCTAGCGTCCTTGTGCGATAGCGGACTTACACAACACTGTCTCTAGGTGCGATTGGTGGATGAGGCAAGGTAGTGACTAGTTCAGAGGGTTGCCTAATGCTGGCCTTGAAACTGTTGTAACCTCGCCTTGCCATGTCTTTTCTGATGTCAGAGATATAAATTGTTGTCCCACCCCCCCCCCCCCCCCCTAAAAAAATAAAAGCAAGCGTCGTTATGCCGCTTAACAGTAGTTTAGCTATGTATTCTTAATTTGCGCATTGGTCCAGGAGACCGGCACATAGGCTCAGGCTCTCTTTTGTACTTGACCTACAGCGGCCTCCTAAGCTGTACTTGGGGACAGAAGCCTCCCCATTGATAACCTATTACCGCTCATCTGGCTAGCCTGAGACCAACATCTGCCTGCACAAGTAAACTAGTCTTCGGGTCTGGCTTCATTCCGGGACGTGATACGTTGACATTCTCTTTTCAGTGCATTTGTCAGGTCTAATACTTGTCAAATGCACTTCACGCTATCATTATTATCCTGATAATTTCATTTTTCTCGTCCAGGTAAGTGTTTACTGCCTGGTCAAAATATATTTTTTTATGCCTATTATGTAGCACTCTTCTAATACAAAGTGCAGAACATTGATGCAGTTCTCTTCATAATAATCTTCATACATGTCGTGTGCTTTGCCCCTAGAGTGATCAGTTTTGCCCTGCTTACCTCTTCCTTTCCTCAGATACCAAAGAAAACGTACATTACTAAGATACTTTCCTCTTATTTTTTTCCTTAACTCTTCCTAGCCAGCTCTGTGAACAACAGCACATACAAACAGTGGTGCGCAATATATATCGCACTGCCTGACATCTTTTCTTGCGGGAGCTCCATCGAGTTTCCTGTGAAGTACTGCACTATCTGTGTAGAGACTATAGATATTAACGAGATAGCGCTGAGACACCCATTCTGCAGAAAATTCGAAGTCGGTGTTGCTAGCGATAAAGAAGGTGGCTCGCCTGCTACCTAGGTCACGTGGCCTTGCGTCGACATCACATTACGCCCACCGTCACAATTGGCTACCTGCCCATCCAATTGTGAGCAAACTGCCCACCGTGGCAGGTGGCAGATAAAATAATAATTGCTCGGGTAGAGCAACCTGGTTCTCACAAGCCCCACCGGTTGCTTTGTTTGAAGCAGCCACCTACCTGGGCAATTGCTCATTGCTAAACAGCTGCAGCACTGCGCAAGGAGTGGCATGATCACTTCCGGCGATCTGTGAATGCAAAATAGAGACCGACTGTGTCCGCAGTTATACGCAGAGAACCAAATGCCGTGGAAGGAACCCGTTAACGCCATCGCCTCATGCCCTTAAGCAAGACCTTAAGTTTTCTCTCAATATTTTTTCCAGGGCGTTAACATGGGCTCCATGACGCAGGACAATGTTGTGTACGAAGAACTGCGCCACTTCAGAAGCAGTGCCTTTGACAAGAGACGTGGTCTCAGCGTACCGTGTCAGGTAGTCGGTGGCACCGACGATCCAACTCTTTCCACATGAAGACTTCGTAAAAGGGCCGATGAGGTCCAAGCCCACCTGGTGAAAAGGGGTCTTCGGTGGTTCGACGGGGTGAAGAAATCAGGCTGGTTTCAACGGAGGAGACTTACGACGTTGGCAGTCGCGGCATGTTTTTACGTAGGCCTGCACTGATGGGAGTAACCTGGGCCAATAATTCTTCTGCTTAATGCGCGCGAGTGTACGACTTACTCCGAGATGGCCGGCGGAGGCTGCATCATGACAGGCACTCAAAATCTCTGGCCGCAGCTGTGATGGTACGACAAGCAGGAACGCTTCTCTGTTGCTGGAAAAGTTGCGCTTGTAGATAACAACAGATTCTAAACTGAAGGTGTGGAGCCCCCGACGAAAAACATGCGGGATGCGCGCGTCGACGCCTTCGAGGTAATTGATGAGCGGCGCGAACTGCGAGCCCGCCCGCTGAACTTGAGCCATTTGGGTAGTACTAATAGCGCCCAGTAAAGGAAAATCATCGGCAGGTTTCTCGGGACCGATTGTGATAGGCGCACGCGACCAACAATCCGCATCCTGATGCTTACGGCCCGACTTAAGACGACTGTTAAGTCATATTCTTGCAAGCGTAAGCTCCATCTAGCCAAGCGTTCTGAGGAGCCTTTGAGGCTCGCCAGCTAGCATAAGGAGTGGTGGTCGCTTACCACACGGAGGGGTCGCCCGTAGAGGTACGGCCGGAACTTGCTGATGGCCCTTATCACTGCAAGGCACTCTTTCCTCGTCGTAGAATAATTGGTCACGGCACGCGTAAGTGTTCGGCTGGCATAACTGATGACCCGTTCTGCACCGTCTTGCCACTGGATCAGTACCGCGCCAAGGCCGACATTGCTGGCATCAGTGTGGATGTCCGTGGCAGCGTGTTCATCGAAATGGGCGAGTATCGGAGTACGTTGTAGACGGTTGCGAAGCTCGACAAATGCAGCCTCTTGGTCGCTTCCCCACACGAAGGGCGTGTCGTTTCGAGTCAGTGAGTTTAATGGTTCGGCGATTCGCGAGAAATCTTGAACAAAGCGCCGATAATACGAGCACAGGCCCAAAAAGCGGCGAACGGCCTTCTTGTCACTTGGGCGTGGAAAACCTGAGACGGCAGCGGTCTTGACAGGGTCCGGGCGAACACCTTGTGCGCTGACAACGTGACCAAGAAATTAAAGTTCTTCAAAGCCAAATTTGCTTTGATGGTGAGTTGTGCCGATTTGAGTGCTTGTAGCACAATGCGCAGCCGCTCCAAGTGTTGGTCAAACGTGGTCGAAAATATAACGACATGGTCCAGGTACACCAGGCAGGACAGCCACTTTAAGCCGGAGAGAACGGTGTCCATCATGCGTTGGAACGTGGCCGGTGCTGAGCACAGACCAAATGGGAGCACTTTAAACTCATAGAGGCCGTCGGGCGTCACGAAAGCAGTCTTCTCTCGTTCTCTTTCGTGCACTTCGATCTGCCAGTACCCACTTTTAAGATCTAAGGACGAGAAGTATCGGTCGTCCCGCAATCAGTCGAGCCCGTCGTCTATCCTGGGCAGTGGGTAAGCGTCCTTTTTGGTCACGTTATTAAGTTTTCGATAGTCAAGACAGAAAGACAGAGTGTTGTCTTTTTTTGGCAAGAACCACAGGCGATGCCCATGGGCTGGTGGAGGGTTTAATGACATCGTCCTCAAACATTTCGGCAACTTGATTTCAATGGCTTCTCGCTCCATTGGCGAAACACGGTAGGGGCGCTTTCAGACGGGTCGCGTAGTCGCATCAGTGATGATACGGTGCTTGGCGAGTGGAGTGTGGCCGACCTTCGAACACGTAGCAAAACAGTCCGCAAAGTCTGCCAAGAGGTCCGACAGTAGATCCTTCTGAACAGATGGCAAGGCCGGATTTAGTTTGACTGACTGAAGAGCGTGGTGTGGGCCAGCATTCTCTGGAGTGGGTCCTCCCACAGTGCACAAACCTGGGACCTCAGCAACGTCGTGAAGGAAGGCAATAGCCGTGCCTCTGACGAGGTGGTGATATTCGTTGGAAAAGCTGGTCAGGAGGACGTTGGTACGGCTGTCACGTAGCTGGACGAGACCTCGGGCAACAACAAGGCCCCGCTCAAGCAGCAGTGGAGTATGGCCATCTGTCAGGCCCTCGTAGTCGTGGAATAAGTCTTTCCGCACGAGCACCAGGACATTGCACCGCGGCGGCACCGTGACGTCATTCTGGACAATGCGCAGACCGTTACTGCAAGGATCTCGGGAGTCAAAGCGGGCCACGGCCTGTTGGGTCGAGAACGTGACACGTGCGTCCGTAAAGTCAGTCATAGCACCGTTCGCTTGCAGAAAGCCGATACCCAGAATCAAGTCTCTGGAACACTCAGAGAGCACGATAAAATCAAAAACTAGGTGTAAGCACAAACTCTAACCCTAGCCGCGCATTTGCCAACAGGGGAATTAAGTGACCACCAGCGGTGCGCATGGGGGTCCCGTCCACGGTGTCAGAAACATTTTAAGGTCTCCAGCAAGGGCACGGCTCATAACGGAATAATCAGCACCGGTATCGAGCAGCGCAGTAACCTCAGTGCCATCAATTGTCACCCGCAAATCGGATGCAGCGTATCGGGTACAGTCGATTCCTCTCTCTCTCCAGGTATCGCCGGCTCGATGGTTCCGCGATGCAGGATCTTGACACGTCTCGACGTCAGCGGCCTTGCCAGCAGAGGTCGCTGTTGTTAGTTTTCCCGAGTTGACACTTGACAGCCGTGCGGTGCGGACGCTTGTCTCGGTGCTCTTCGGATTACGCTTGGTGACCGGGACCTGACGGACGGACGACTGCGAGAGCGCGTGACTACGACAAATCGATGAGTTATTTCCTTTAATATTTGAGAGCTTAGATTTAGGTTGGTTTTAGATTTAGCCTAGTTAGGTGAAGTGCTCGCGAAAGAGAAGGGCAGAGACCTAACGACCGCGCCTTTTCCGGCTGACAGCTTTAGATCTGCAGGGCTCACTTGTGAGCCAGGTAGTTAGCATTCCTTTAGTTATTAGTAGACAGGTCGTTAGTATTCCTTTCTAGGTGATTGGCTTTAGCGGTAGGCAGAATTTGATTTGAGCACGTGGTTTCAAGTTGTTTTTTTTTTGTTTTCTAGCATTTTGTGGTAGGAATAATAGAGTGTTGGTCGGATGATAAAGCAACTGAAGGTTAAATGCAAGGAGTGTGAGACGTTGGTGAATCTGAAAGAAACGCGGTTCGCATCTGTAGAGGAAGCCGAAGGCGCGGATTTTATGTGCAAATGCTGCGTATTAGGTGCACGCCTGCACAGGGCTGACGAAGCAAACACCAGCCTAGCGCTACGTATGAATGCCCTAGAAAACGAGCTGCAGGTAGAGAGGGCAGAGAAGCGCAAACTCCAAGAGCAGCTTAGTGAATTGTTGAACGCAAAAATGGCTGACACCGCCAAGCGAAGCGACATTGGCGAACATTCCAGCGCCAGCCACGATGATGGGGCCTGCGCTGGCATGGACAGCGATAAGGAGTTAGGTCAGGCGGGTTCAGACAGGAACAGCCACGCACACGTGGCAGCTAGGAAGGCTGTTGAAGATGGAGAGAAGGGGAACAAGATAACTTTCAGGAATGACGTCCCAGCCGCAGATAAGAGGCGGCATAATAAACCGGAAGATAGGACGGACGAAGCGAGTGCCCAAGTACTTATCGGTGGTGACTCAAATATGAGTAGATGCAAAAGAACTATAATGGAGAGTGTAAAGGGTGATAAGCGGGTAGCAGTGGGGCATTCCCAGGCAGGAAAATGGACGCAGTAATGAGAGAAACAAAAAACGAACTTTCTAAGAATGTTGAAGAGCGCAATTTGGTACTGATAGTGGTGGGACTAAATGATGTCTTGAATGGTGAAGCCGCAAAAGTAGTGGAAAGATTAGCAGAGGGAGTTGACAATTTAATGGCGATAGCACAGCAAGTCCAGATCGTGGTGTGCACAGCTGCGGAAGTGCAAGGACGAACGAAGAAATTGCCAAGGACGTTGTGGCTGTTAATCGGGAGATATGGAACTAAAGACAGGAGAAAGGCTTTGAAGTGGCAGACATAAACAGGCAAGTGCATAGAGCAGGATTTGGCGGAGGCTTTACACGAGATGACATCAACTTTAATAAAATGTTAGGAGGCGAGATCGGGTGGCACCTGGCAGGCCGGGCAGTAGATTTTTTTAGGGGGTCCACTGCGGCTCAGGGCATAGGGGTAGGTAGAAGCAAAGTATAGAGTGTAGTAATGAAGGCTGACGCCAATAAAATGGCCACTAAGAGGTATAGGAAGAAAACTACAAAAAAGAAATTTAACACTAGGATCAGGTACATAAACATGCAAGGCGGTAGAAAGAGAGCGAAGTGGTTAGAGATAGAACAGCAGTTGAAGGACGAAGAAGTAGGTGTACACGCGCTATCCGAGACATATCTCAGCGATCTAGAAGACCCACCATTTATTGATGGCTACGTCTGGGAAGGGAGCAACAGAACAACAACGGAGAGGAAGGGAAAAGGAGTAGGTATGCTGATACATCTTGGAACAAATTGGCAAAGAATAAAGTCAACTTGCAAAGAACATGTCTGGGTATCGGGTGCAATTGCCGGTAAAAGTACATGACAAGGAGTAGCTTATTTAGGGACAGGGGACAAATGCAGGCAAGAGAACACGGATCTATTTAAGTGTCTCAATGACGATATAAAGCAGTTTGGAGAAGGCGCCAATATTATTCTGTTGGGGGACATGAATGGCCACATCGAGGATCTGGATGGATACGCAGATTATAACGGGAAGTTAATGCTAGACTTCCGTGAGCGACACAATCTAGTTACTGTAAATAGAGAAACTAAGTGTGACGGAAAAATCACGTGGCAATCCCGTAACAGACAAACGACCATTGAGTACTGCTTAATCGCGCAGGGGATGTATAGCGACCTCGCAATGATGGAAATAGATGAAGAGGGGAAGTACAGCCGCGGTAGTGATCATAAGCGTATTAGTCTACATTTTGGAGCCCTGCTCAAAGAGAAATGAAGGGGAGTCAAAAAGAGTGCGGAAAATTAAATGATAAACAAATAGTGCAAATAGCGGCGTGCATAGAGGAAGCAATAGAGATAAATCCCATGAAAAAGTGGGATTATAATAAGTTAGAACTCCTCATTAGTACAAAAATAAAGCAAGTAAAAGGAGCAAACCGGTGGAGAGGAAAGAGGAAGCCACGAAGTTGGTGGAATGACGAAATTAGGGAGGCCATCGAACAACAAATTCTTCCATCACGGGAACACAGAGAAGCAAAGAGGCCGCAGTTATCTGAAGAGGAAATAGGCCGAAAATGGGAATCTTATCGAGAAAAGAAACAGCAAGTGCAGGTCCTCGTCCAGGCTAAAATAAAGCAGTCCTCTGATCGCTGGCTGGCTGAAGTTCGCGATGCGACTAAAGGGGGCCAAGAAAATTCTGGAACCATATAAGCTGGCTGGGCAAAGCGAATCACAGAAAGCAGGAACAGATTTGCGATGCCAAAGGAAAATTTTTAGAGGGAGATGACGCTGTGAACTACATTTCATCAGTTACAGCTGAGTCATTTAAGGAAGACGATAGAGTTATCACCAAAAATGAGGGAGCAACACAGGAACGCACAATAGAAAACAGCGTGGAACTGACGAATCTTAACTGGAAAAAGGCGGAAGCAAATATTTCGAGCTGTACGTCAGCAAGGATTGACGATATTCCAATCAAGCTAATTAAAGACCTTGGCCCAAGAGGCAAGGAAACGTTGATAAAAGTATTGGAGGCAGTCATAACGAATCAGCAAATTCCGCACAGCTGAAAACAGAGTAAAATGAATTTGATTTATAAAGGAAAAGGCAATAAGACGAACAAAAAATCCTTCCGATCGATTACGATAACATCAGTTACATACAGGCTGGTGATGCAGGCCTGTGAAAATAAAAATGCAGTCATGGGTAGAAAGTAATAGAATACTCGGAGAACTTCAGAACGGGTTCATAAGTGGTAGGCGCTTAGATGATTGCCTGTTCGTGCTTACCCGGTGCATAGAAATAGCTAAGGCGGAAAACAGACCTCTGTATTTAGCCTTCTTTGACATAAGCGGTGCATACGACAACGTGAACAGGGAACTCCTGTGGAACATATTAAAAGGTGAAGGTGCCAGTCATGAGGTAATTATTTTCTACAGGAAATATATCGAGAAAATGAAGTTGAAATAACATGGGTAGGAATTAAGAGTACTACAACTATCCAGATACACAAATGATTAAGGCAAGGTTGTCCTCTATCACCGCTGCTGTTCATGATTTATATGATAAGTTTGGAAAGAAGGCTACAAGGAAGCAATCTAGATTATGATCTCTCATACACATTAGGCGGAAAGGTTGTTGAGCAACGACTACCAGGTTTAATGTATGCGGACGATATTGTACTCTTAGCAGATAGCCAGGTATGTTTGCAAACTTTGGTGAATTGCTGTGGAGACGAAGGAGACAGTCTAGGTTTCAGTTCTAGCGCAACTAAGTCAGGTGTGATGGTTTGCAACGGCACAGCTGATCAGGAGCTTACAATACAAGGCCATGAAATACCCCGAGTGGCCGAATACAAATATCTCGAGGCATGGGTAAACAACGGGCATATTTAGACGGAAAAGCCCGAACAGTCTCTCATAGCAAAAGGCGAAGAGATGCCGGGATAATGAAACATAGGGCATTGTGGGGGTACAACAGGTGTGAAGTCCTCACAGGCATTTGGAAAGGAATAATTGTGCCGGGACTTACTTTCGGGAATGCGGTTCTATGCTTAAGGGCTGCAGTTCAGTCGCGTTTAGAAGTAAATCAGAGAACTGTCGGGAGATTAGCACTAGGTGCCCACGGGAAAACCACAAACGAGGCAGTACAGGGGGATATATGCTGGGCAACGTTCGAAGCACGGGAACCTCAGAGTAAAGTACTATACGAAGAACGCTTGAGGAAATTGGATGATAACAGGTGGGCGGCTAAGGTATTTAAATAAAGGCATGAAGGAGCTAGACACCGCAGCGGACACGGGACAGAGAAAGAAGACATGTGCATTTCATGTGCATTGTTGTCAGTTAGGTCTTATCTGTTGCTTTTCATTCCCCATTTTTTTACTTGATTGTAGGATCACACGTGCCTCTGTCTTTATAATGCCATGAAGTTTCAAATAAAATTATAGTTGCAAGTACCGCCCTGTGTCGTCTTCTTTCTCTGTCCCGTGTCCGCTGCGGTGTCTAGCTCCTTCATGTCTCACCAACTGGCCTACACATCTACCCTCCTAAGTATTTAAATACCTGTACAGAAAGAGCTTCGACACACAGTGGCGGAAACGAACTAGAAAGTTCGCCATTAAGTTTGCCAGAGACGAGGAAGGAGAAAGAAAGGGCACTAAAAGACAGGTTAAAAACGTCGAAGGTAAAAATTGGATAGATTCAATGGAAAAGAATCATAGTGTAGAACTATATCGATGCTGGAAAAGACAGATCAGGAAGGAAACGTTTTATGATAGCTCAAGAGGCAGTGCCCTCCTCTTTGAAGCTAGGTCAGGGTGTCTTAAACGCGCAGCTACAGAAAAAAATTTAACAAAGATGACATATGAGCTGTATGTGTTAAATCTGAAGAACAAATAGAACACCTCATCCTAAAATTCGATGGTATTCATTCCGATGTCGATGCAGGCACAGTCAATCTTCCTGAGGCCTTAGGGTTTAGAGATAACAATAGTCATGTAAATAAATGTGTGCTGGAAATTAGCAAAAAGCGATTGGAGGATTGGTGGCACAAAAGCAGAGAGGTGACGCAAGTTTTAAAGTGTAGGAAGACGTTTTTTTAAAGGAAATGGCGAATTGTATTAACAACTTACAGCAGAGTAAAAAATAAAGGAAAAAAAACAGCATAGTGTCAACAACCACTGCCCCGTTTGAAAGGGGACGCTCCTACCTTCCATCCATCCATCCATCCGACGACGACTGAGCGAGCGACAGCCAGCGGAACTACTCTGGCGGCCGGGGCTGGACGCACGATAGCGGAGAGGCGAAGGCGAACGGGACTCGCGCCTTCCAGAGCAAACACGGTTCTGGAGCGCCCAGAGATGGTCCGCAATCTCAGGTGGTCGTTCACCGTTCAGAGGACAAGGTGCGTCAGGATGGAAACCGCGAAGGCCCACTTGGCGGTACGGACAGGCTCGGTAGAGATGACCGGGCTCCCAACAGTGGTAGCACAGAGACCTACGGTCCGGTGTACGCCACTAATCTGACTTCCGAGGAAGTGGCTGAGCTGTAGCAAGGGCAGTTGCTTAATATGGGGTGGTGCTACTGACAGCAGACGTCGAGGGAACAGCGGAGGCGGGTGCGGTTGCGTAACATGTGCCAATGCTGCTCATGGCAGGTGTCGGAGTAGCGGGACCATAGCCAGCCGAGCGACGTACAATGGATGCATATGTGGGTCAGGCATCGAACTGGGGCGGCGCTTTGGGAACAGGAGGCGCCTGCGCAACCTGCCGCACTTCGTCCCTGACGACTTCTGTCTGCGTTGCCAGGGGCCCAGGTGCAACCTGGGGCAGACGGAACCGTTGGAGTTCCTCCCTGACAACTGACCGAATCAGTTCGCGCAATGTGTCTGTACTGCCGATTGGGCACGACGAAAAGGTTTCGGGCACAACGCTGTTGATGTCCCGATTGTACTGGCGGGCCCATTGTTGGAGCGTCGTCTCCATGGTGGTCGCCTCGGTGAGAAATTCCGCTACAGTGCGGGATGGGCTGCTTACGAGGCCTGCGAAGAGCTTCTGCTTAACCCCTCGAATCAGATGGCGAAGCTTCTTCTCCTCAGTCATGTTGGGATCGGCACGCTTGAATAAATGGGCCATGTCATCGATGTACATGCGCACACTTTCATTCGTGCGCTGGATTCGGGAGTGCCGAGGAGCTTCAGCCTTCTCCCGGCGGTCGGCGTTGGGGAATGTAGCCAGGATATTCTGGCAAAACGTCTCCCAGGTGGGAAGGGTTGTCTCGTGGTTTTCAAACCACGTCCGGGCAGATTCTTCCAGAGGAAAATATTCGTTATGAAGCTTGTGCTCGTCGCTCCAGCCGTTGTAGCGGGCGACCCGCTCGAAGGTCACCAGCCAATCCTCACCGTCTTCGAAAAGGTCACCGTGAAAAGATGGCGGTGTTCGCGGTGGGTGGCAAAGGATCAGCGCCAGGAGCCGGGGGTCAGTGGCCATGACAGTTGGACTCACCGGGCTAGGCTGGGTCGCCGCCGGGGACTCGGTGTCAGGGGCCATGTCCGTTAGACTCGATGGCCGAGGCTGCGTCGTTCATTTAGGCGGGGGAAGGGGCCCAAATTCAGGCGACTTTTCGCAGATGCGGCTGCTGGGTTGCTGGTGGACAGGTGTGAGGTCCGTTGTGATGCTGTGAGGAGTGCGGTAGTCGGGAAGCGTTGCCGAGCACCTGGACCAAATGTTACGAGCAATTCGAAGGGGAACCTCTGGAGACGAAACGTAAAAGTGTGGCGGTCCCTAAGAGGTCCGAGTGCGCGAGCGGGAGAGCAAAAACTTCTTTCTCCACGGATGCAGGCGCTTTTTCTTCTTCCACAGTGGCACGTATGAATATATTACAATATATATATATATATATATATATATATATATATATATATATATATATATATATATATATATATATATATATATATATATATATATATATATATATATAATAAGCCGAATATCGCGTACGGTGCTCTACGAACAGAGCTACGGCGACGGACCAATATTCGGAGGTCGTGAGTTCGGATCCCACCGGCGGCATGGTTGTTTTTTCTGCTGCTTTAAAATTATTTTTGTTTAAGCAGCAGATTAATCGAAAGCACTACTAAATTAAAGAAAACTATAGAAACCTTTCCCTGTGCACCATTTTTTCGGTGACTGTTGGCTTCCTTCATATGTTTGTCAAACGAGCCCCTCATTTCGTTTACGTTGACTGCTAATTGCTTAACGAGGGTCTGACAGCTTCCGCCCTCACCATTAAATGACGTTCTACGTCACATTCGCGATAATACAGGACGTGCTACGTTCGTCGCTATGGACGAGGGTCGCGCTAGTGAACACCATCAAGGTTCGCTTACAAGCAATAAACATAAATACCCACGAGAGCAGAAGACTTGAGAAGCGTCGCCGTAGCTCAGTTGGTAGAGGACCGGACGCGATATTCGGAGGTCGTGGGTTCGGATTCCACCGGTGGCATGGTTGTTTTTTCTGCTGCTTTATAATTAGCTTTCGTCAAGCAACAGATTAATTGAAAGCCAAAAAAGAAGTAAAGAAAACAGTAGAAAAATTAGCCTGTGCACCATGGTTTCGGTGACTGTTGGCTCCCTTCATATGATTGTCAAACGAGCCCCTAATTTCGTTTACCTTGTCTGCTAATATATATATATATATTGCAGAAGGAAGGGATGGATCCGGTAGAACATAAACGGAATACAGTTGACACACGGTGTAAAAAGCAAAGGTCCTTATTATAACCTCTTCACCAGGGTCTTGCATTCTTCAGAGTAATATGGTGCAGGCGAAAGACAGCTTATATAAGTACACGCACGTGGTGAGGGAAACATTCCGGTTGGCGGATCGCTGCTGCAAAGACTTCAGTGTAAGTCGGCAGTGAAAGAAAACGTGTTAGTAATCACAGTTAAAAATGAATAAAGCATCGTGTAGCATCTTTTTACTATTTTAAAGCTCATTGCAAGATAGTGTACAATCTTCCGATTGATAAACACGTGAACGATACTAAGCACCATTCTGAAAAAAATTCAACTGCACAGTAATCAGGCTTCAAGACCCACCATGAACGCAAAGTTCGTGAATCATTCCTTATACACGAGCTCAATGCTGTCTCTTGCGGTCTGAATGAAAATGTTAGGAAGCTGACTCGCCTTGCGTCATAACCGAATTACTTTATAGTGTCATGCCGTGTTTCAATTACGCTCATTATTTTTGTCCTTTTTCCCAATGTTTTGCGCTATCGTTGCTGACGTCTCGTGTGGAAGGCTATGGGGTATGGTGATGAGATGTGATGCAATTTCAGCAATAGGTATTGTCATCATCAGCAGCCTGACATGCCCTGCAGTGTAGGTGTAGTCAGGCTGATGATGATGATACCTATCGCTGTACTGACATCACATCTCAGCACCATAGCCCATAGACTTTCCTTTCACATGAGACGTTGTTTAATGAACAATGGTATTCATTTGTGTTCTCATCTATGTGATTTTTTCTTGCTCGCCTTTTTTGGTTGCATTTGAGCACATAACCAATTCTTTCGCACTGATGTGATTGCAGTGATCCTTCAGGATTCCTTAATCATGTTTGACTGCGCTTACTACTTTTTCTTTCACCGCCGGCTCACACAGAGGTGTTTACCGCTGCGATCCGCCAAACGAAATGTTTACCTCCCCACGTACATGCACTTATAAAAGCTGTGTCTTTCGCCTGTACCATATCACTCTGACGAAGGCCAGACCCTGGGCGAAACGTTAGAAAAAAGGCCGTTGGTTTTTCCGCCATGTGTCAACTCTATATCATTTATTTTCTACCGGATCCATCCGATCTGCACCCCCTGCTTATGCAAAGACAATGGATTGCGGCATGGCCATGGCGAAAGACGTACTCTTGAAGCACCCACGTGCTGACGTATCGGCTGTCGTGCTGGGTGATTCCATAACCAAACACGTCTACCAGCACTTTGATCCCTCCCGACCGGATGCTCCCGCATTCATTACGAAATGCGGTGCCTTCATTACGAAATGCGTTCCTGCTCCTCAACATCGTACCTTCAACAACTTCAACCAATTTGCCACATGTTGGAACCAACGATCTAACTTCCTGCTCAGGTCGGTCTGCGTTTGAAAGGTACTGCAAATTACTGGATCATATTGCAACGTCCCGACGCGATATTACTCGCGCATACGCAAGCCTAATTTTTCCTAGAACACCAAATCGTCGAAAGCAAAGAGAAAGGAAACTTCGTCGGTGCAATCGAGAGAATTTCATCATGAACAGTCTATTGCGAACCTTCTGCAGGCGATCCAAGCTCGTGTGTTATGTGTACCATGGCTTTGAGTGGCTTTCACTGGCACGCGCCCGCACTGCCAATGGCTTCCATCGAAACTGTAGCGCCACCGCCCTGATCACGAGTAGAATTAAACAATTTTGACCAAAAGGCGCATCGGATCTGGGAGCGCCCTCCTAGAGGGAGTGCGCACCAAATGCTCCCACTCACGACTCTGGCGTGTCCGGCTCCCCGGATTCAGCCTCACGCGTGACTGCTGTTAACGCTCGTGCTGTCAACACCATTGCTGCCGACAACCCTGCTATTGGTGGTCTTTCGTCTGGCCCTCGTGCGCGCGATGCTCAAATCCCTTCCGCACCCGTTCTCGACAACCTACCTCCTGGTGTCCCCTTCCCGGAGCACTTGGCACTTCTGTCGCCGACGTCCTTCCTCACAACGCTGCTCCTCCTGACTCTGCTTCTTCCGGCGCTGCTTCTTCCTAAGCTTGTCCTGCCGACGGTGGTCCTGACGACGCTGCTCCTGCTCCAGCTACCGATGCTCTTGCCTATGACGCTCCCGCTCTCGACACTACCACTCCTGACGTTACCGCTTCGGGCTCTCCTGCTCACGAAGCTTCTGCTTCCGACAGTCCCGCTAAAGACGCCAATCCTGCGCTGCCTCCTCGTGTCACACCGACTCCGCCCTGCTACAGTAAGTTCCGGTTGCGCCAGTCCTGCCACCAGCATATCAGCTCGAGGCCCTCATGCTTCAAACCCTCGAGCTGTCTACGCCAAAAGCTCCGGTTTTCGGGACTACGGCGCTAGTGTTTCCATACCACGACATCCTTGCTCTCGGGACTGTACTACGCAGTGTTCCCACCTTCAGTATCGCACCACTCGGGGGATTGTAATATCAACTTCTAGAGGAAAAGCTTCCAGAACCGATATTACATCCGCTGCAAATCTAGTCGACCACGACTCGGCCAAAGACAACTACAACCTTCTAAACAAACGCCCGAACACATTAAAGAAAACTACATGTTAATTAAGAAATTTTCATCCTGACACCAGTTCTCGCCTCATATTCTCTGATAAATTTCTACGCATTAGAAAAGTTGTTGAAAAACGCATTCTTTCGAAACTTCATGCTAATTCTAAAAAAGTTACATAGCATCCTCCACTGCTCCCCGTGGTCTGCGCGTTAATTTCAAACCAGCAACGTCAAAACGGTGTAAAAATGCATTTCAAAGTGGGAAAGCATTCCAGTACCGGCTGCTTTGGAATTTACGCGTGTTTGTACCACCACCAATCCGCCCTAAAGTCGATGACAAATACAGAAAAAATAGCCGTGGTGTAGCTCTGGTTAACCTGGAGATACGCGATAGCTACATCTGCCCGAGTGGAACTCGCTCAGTCGAGTTGCAAAGTCAGTCTTTCGCCGCTGCGTTTCACTGGGCGTTCCTTCTTCATCTTCTTCCCTGGACGTGGATTCACTCTCTTCCCCCCCTCTGATTCATTGGCGCACCGCGCCGTCGGCAGCTGCCACGCTGTAGGCTAGAAATGCTAACGTAATGTAGGCGCGCGGAGCACACACCAGATGCGGGCTATGACGTAACTGCGCACATGCGCACAGCTGGTAGAGTAGTGGTACCACATCTCAGCGCGCAGCCACGCTAACCTCTCGAAGTGGCTTGCGTTGTGTAGCTATCGCTACAAAAGCAGTTGCTGAACCACCCTTATCTGTCCTCCGAAGAACCCTCTGTCCTTTATGTGTTAAAAGACAAAACTTCGGCAGAGATAAACGCATCAAGTCCAAAAATCTTTCTCGCAACAAAATATTTCGGTCCGCGTATTGCTAGCCACCGCTGCCACTGCCATCCCAGTTGCAGAACTCAGTTATCAATCTTTCAAACTTCACCTTGACTCATGACGACCAGAGTGCCCTGTCACATGGTCTAATTTCTGCCCCGCGTCCAGTGGGTTCAATGAGTTTTCATTGTTTAAATGCTTAGAAATCTTGCCTGTAATATTAGACTTAAGAATTACTTCCATGACTGACTACAAGATTCCAAACGTGATGAAATGTTGCCGTCGCAAAATCACTGAACTCCTCAAACAGAGACAAAACTGCCTCGACATCTACATTAAAACAGTAGAAAAAATGTACTGGAAGCATACATTTACAAACAACTTTCGCCGCGATATATCCGGAAAAGAAATCGCAGCAATAAAAAAAACTAGCGTCTCAAACTGAGATTGTTATAAGCCGGCAGACAAAGGTGGTGTCATCGTGATGATGAACAAAAGTGATTATGTCGCTGAAGCCGAAAGGCAGCTTACGGATAGCTCGTTTTACCGTCTCCTAGACGGCGATCCAGCTGCCAAGTTTAAAATTTTTTAGAAGAGGCACTATTCAATCTCGTTCCGGGTAACAAACTAGATAAAAGCACCGTCAATTCAATAATTTCACTCAGCCCTCCCTGAGGCAGATTTTACTTACTGCCCGAAATTCACAAAGCTAGCAACCAGGGCACACCACTCATATCCAGAATAGGAATCCTAATTGAATGGCTGTCAAGCTACGTTGACACCCGCATCAATAAAATTCCTGCTATATTTCAGTCCTTTATCATGGACACAACACACTTCCTATCAGACATAGCCGAACTCAACATCCCTCATGATGCCTTCCTTGTAACCCTTGATGTTGCGTCGCTTTATACCAACATTACTCACTCCGATGGCATCCGGTCTGGTGTGCAGTTCTTTAGAAGCAAAACTTAAGTTCTAATGTTGATGGCACTAAGCTTGCTATACTTTAGAAAATCATCATCACCATCATCATCATCAGCCTTACTACACCCACTGCAGGGCAAAGGCCTCTCCCATGTCTCTCCAATTAACCCTATCCTTTGCCAGCTGCATCCACCCTTTGCCTGCAAACTTCTTAATCTCATCCGCCCACGTAACCTTCTGCCGCCCCCTGCTACGCTTACTTTTTCTTGAAATCCGCTCCGTTACCCTTAAGAACCAGCGGTTATCTTGCCTTCGCATTACATGCCCTGCCCAAGCCCATTTCTTTCTCTTGATTTCGACTAGGATGTCATTAACCCGTGTTTGTTCCCTCACCCACTCTGCCCGCTTGCGATCTCTTAACGTTACACCTACCATTTTTCTTTCCATGGCTCGCTGCGTTGTCCTTAACTTAAGCTGAACTCTTTTCGTTAGCCTCCACGTTTCTGCCCCGTAGGTGAGTACCGCTAAGATTATGCTGTTGTACACTTTCCTCTTCAGGGAAATTGGTAAACTGCCACTCATGATCTGCGAGAATTTGCCATATGCGCTCCACCCCATTCTTATCCTTCTAGTTACCTCCCTCTCATGATCCGGATCAGCTGTCACTACCTGGCCTAAGTAGACGTATTCCGTCACAATTTCTAGGCTCTCGCTGCCAATTGTGAACTGTTTTTCCCTTGCTAGGCTGTTGAACATTACCTTGGTTTTCTGCATGTTAACTTTTAGACCCATCGATCTGCTCTGTATGTCTAACTCATTGATCATGATATGCAGTTCACCTCCTGAATGACTCAGCAAATCGCAGATTATTAAGGTATTCTCCATTTATTCTTATTCCCAACTGTTCCCAATTCAGGCCTCGAAATAACTCCTGTAAACACGCGGTGAACAGCATTGGCGAAATCGTGTCTCCTTGCCTGACGCCCTTCCTTATTGGAATCTTATTGCTGACTTTATGGAGGACTATAGTAGCTGTGCAGTTGCTATATATATATCTTCCAGTATTTTGACGTAAGGTTCTTCTACCCCCTGATTACGCAATGCCTGTATCACTGCTGAGGTTTCCACTGAGTCGAATGCTTTCTCGTAATCAATGAAAGCTATATATGAAGGTTGGTTATATTCTGCGCATTTCTCTATCACCTGAGTGATAGTGTGAATATGATCTATTGTGGAATATCCTTTACGAAAGCCTGCCTGATCATTTGGTTGATTAAAGTCTAACGTTGCCCGGACTCTATTAGCGATTACCTTAGCAAATACTATGTAGGCAACGGATAGTAATCTGATCGGCCTGTAATTTTGCAAGTCCTTGGCGTCTCCCTTCTTATGAATTAAGATAATGTTTGCATTCTTCCAAGCTTCTGGTACAGTCGAGGTCATAAGGCATTGCGTATACAGGGTGGCTAGTTTTTCTAGCACGATGTCCCTTCCTTCCTTCAACAGATCTGCTGATACCTGATCCTCCCCAACTGCTTTTCCCCTTTTCATTGCTTCTAAGGCTTTCTTTACTTCATCTTTCGTTACTGGCGGAATAACGCATTGCTGTGCACTGTTGTCTTTCTCATTAACGCTCTGATTACATTGGCTACTGTACAGGTCTGTGTAGAACTCTTCGGCTACGTTAACTATCTTATCCATATTGCTAATGACATTGCCCTGCTTGTCTCTTAATGCATACATCTGGTTTTTACCTATGCCTAGTTTGCTCTTCACTTAAAATAATACTCAAACTCAAAAAGTTCAAATTTGATCGCAGACACTGTTCAGATAGACAGCACATCGATGGGTACACAGTGTTGTGCTCGCGCTCCCTTAATGCTGTTGAGTTCGGCGAATTTGGACATGAAAAGATTCCCTGAAAACCACCGCCATGGTGAATGAGCCCTCTCGAAGAAACGTAGCTGCAGGAATGTCGGAAGCAGCGACGATAATAGCACCCCACGTGTTCGAACATGCCATCGGGACGACGAACGGAGTGTTGTCCTCTTCAGTCACGCTGGGATTGAACAATTGCCAAGGACCTGCACCTTCGACAGATGTTCCGCGTTCCGGTCATCAGACGACGAAGTACAAGATCTTTCAACCCCTGCTGGGAGACAGCGCACATTCCTGTGTCACACAGGCGCCCTCCGGTTCCACATGGGCGCAGTCCAGACCCACGTGCGCGCCCACCTGGAGGCCGTGTGGACGACAACGTGACCGGGTCCTGTTCCCTTTCTATCCACCCAGCTGCGAGAGAACATCAGGACCGCCCTGCCGTGGGTGGTACCATCAGTGTCATCGTTTGATTGGACATCATTCTTCGAACTGCGTTCCCCAGCTAGGGATCTGGGGAATACGAAGACTATTTAACGAGCTGCTGGTTTGGTACCAGAAGAGAGCCCCCGTCTTGAGAGATACCCTTTGCTGGGAGAGATTTCTGACTGCTAAGAAGCTCTCTTTGCTGAGAAGCACTCTCAGTCGCTCTAACCTGTTCAGTAAGTAAATAGTCTTTGTATAAAGTGTTCCTAGTTTTCTTGCTCCGATCGTCCTTGTCTCTTCACTGGGCCAGTCAAGCTACCTGAATCCCAACAACTGGATGGCAGCTGTGGGACGTCTTCGTGAAGTTACCGGCTCCAACGGACCTCGGCAGCCACGGGACTGACGGGCGTCAGCTATACCTTGGCAGGGTGAGAGCCCAATGTGTTCCGTTCATTTCGCCAGACCGTACTAGCACAGGCAGATGCTAGGTGCGGATTCCTGTTGTCTGAGAAATTGATTTAGGGAAATTGTTCTGTTCACTTCAAGCTAGCGCTTTTGTTTTAGTGGACTTGCTAACGCATAGTGGAACTCACGAGGGAGAAGCTAAACGTGCAGGAGCTGCTCGAAATTTGCCAGGAGCTGGGGATTTCGCTACGTCCTGCGAAAAGAAAAAAAGAAATATTGCGAGGTTATGCCGCAGGAGGAGGTCACTGTTGAGGAGGTCGCCGAGGCTTGGGAAGCGATTGTTGGACGCAAAGCAGAGTATAAAAGACGGAAGTTGTGCGAGCAGAAAGAAAAAGAAGAGCTTCGGTTGGCTCAGGACAGACGGGTGTCGTTCGAGCAGAAAGAAAAAAAAGGGCTTCGTTTGGATCAAGAGACACGGGAGGTCCGTGAGGGAGATGAAAAAGCGAGAGAAGGTGCTCGAAAAATGAAGGAGCTCGAAATCGCGTCGAACCGAGGGAATATGGCGCGTCTTAGCCCTGTAACTTCGATGGAGGAGCAAGGGAGGCAGAAATTGCAGGATCTCGTCTCATCGTACCGCTTGGGAGGCGACATTGCACTCTTCTTGGTAAATTGCGAACGTTCATGCGGAAAAGTGCACATCGACAAGAGCGCTTGGTCGGAGAAGTTACTTCCTCTCTTCTTGGTGGGAACAGCCGAAAAAAAACCAAAACGCAGACACAGAAAGGAACACACAGAACGTAGACGAGGCTGAACTAGCTCCGTTTTCTACTCTTTTAACGTTCATCTCTAGCACTCTGAGCCTTTCTTTGTGTTACCCGCATCTTTTGGATCCGCAACAATTGTGCCATCACATCAGAATCGTCTACGTTTTGTGTGTTCCTTTCTGTGTCTGCGTTTTGGTTTTTTTCGGCTGTTCCCACCAAGAAGAATGAACCAACTAGCTCAGTTTTCTACTCTTTTAACGTACTTCCTCTCACTCCGTGCAAGGCGGCCGAAGTGGTGGCTCGCCTCTCATGGGAAGAGTGTGATAACTACGAGAAAATAAAGAGCGCACTGCTTAGAAAGTACCGGCTGTCTGCTGAAGCTTTAGGCAGCGATTCAGGCAGGTAAAGGAAGGCTGAGAGTCGCATACGGACTTCGCGTACCGGCTTAAATTCAACTTAAACGAGTGGCTTAAGATCGCTGCGGTGCACGGAAGTCATGACAAGGTATGAATGAATGAGTGAATGAATGAATGAATGAATGAATGAATGAATGAATGAATGAATGAATGTTTATTTCAGGCAGACAGATACAAGAAAAAAAGTACACATCTCTCTAAGAAGCTGACACAAAGGCACGGAAGCCTGACGAGTGTCAGCCTCTCAATACACACACCTCAGCATAGAGTGTGAAGAGAAAAATAATCTGTTACATGCACTAAAGAGCAGAGAACAATGGTAAAGATAATACGGGCATTTACAAAAAGTGGCCTTGGAGGGTTAAGAAAAAATATATATATACAGCAGGCATTCAAAGCAACCGGACATAAATAGGAAGTCAAATTTCTCCTGAAGTGACAAAAAATAAGCATTCAACCTTTCTCTGAAGACTGCTAACGAAAATTATTGATTTTCTAACGTCGTAAAGGCAGGGTGGCGATTTAAAAATCTGGTATAACAAATGATTGCTTTTGCATGCCGTAATTAGTTCTTATTTTACCCTTATTGTAAGCTGTGTACCTTGTGTCATATTGGTGTTCATTCGGGAGGTATTTTTGAAAAATTTCTCTTACATTAAGCTTGATTGCGTGGAATATTGTAATTGCTGTTTTCCTGTTAATGAGGTTTCCGATTGTTAATATATTGTTCCTCTTGAAAAGCGGAGTGGAATGACTCATGTAAGGTGCATTCTCAATAATGCGTAATATGCGTTTCTGTAAAACAAATAACTTATCTATATTTGTTTTTGTCGTCGTTCCCCAAACGGATAAGCAGTATTGAAGGCGTGAATGCACTAGACTTTAATACAGCTTTTTTTTTTAATTGTTGAGGCAATAGGTTCCTTAGTTTATAATACCGATGGGTCTTGTACTGGAATGCATCTCACTAGAGCAGTACTATAGCGCGATCCCAGAAGATCTGTTGATATGGCTGCAAGATAGACTAACAGATAAAGACCTAGACAAAGCGGCGCAGCTCGCAGACAAGTATTACGTTCGCCCAAAAATCCGAAGCAAGGCAGGGTACGATAACAGGTTAGGACAGGGAGAAACCTATTTAAAGAGAATCCCCGACCGAAGGGTGCCACCAACAAGTAGGCCACATTTCATTGAACGGCAGACAGCAAAAGATGGTGTACGCGTGAATGCGAAAGTTGGAGGAAAAAGTTGAATTGCTGGAGCCATACATGCGGGACGAGGTGATAAATGGCAAGAAATTCAGAGCCGTGCGATATTCAGTGGCTACCATGGATGTTGCTCACCCGTCCTGTGTTTCCTTCACGGACTACACCGGCGAATGAGCCTGGATAAAGCAGTTCGCCGAAGAACAGAGTGCATGCTTTCCTATAGCGAAGGTGACTCTAGATGGGACTTTTGGCAGGCTAGACACAGAAGTGGCAGTTAGCGCAAACTTGCCGACACACTTGCCCTACCTGTTTTTGAAGAAATCCGAACAGCTGCTGAAAGAGAAAGGCCTCTCTTTCACATCGGGCTTGGCTTGCATGCTGATAACACGTTCTCGAGCGCGAGAGCTCACAAAGAAACTCGACTGCGCTCCGATAAATCAGCAGGTACCGAACCATTCTCCCGACCAGCTGGCCGATTCTTGCAGGAAAGCTGGTCAATCTAAACCGCATAAGCATGACCATGAAGGTTTTCACGAACCAGCGGTAGCTAATGAAATCCAAGGAACTGCCGATTCCTTATAAAATGGGGCAACAGGAACCAACGCGAAAGGTTCGATATTAACACCTGCTTCGACTTGCTGGGAGGAGTTGACTAAGTTTGATAGTAAATCACTCATTGCACAGCAGAAAAGCGACCCATCGTTAACAGCTCTAAGCAATAATGTGAGAGAGGGAGGCGCGAGAAAGAGCATCAGCTTTCATGAAAAATCAGGCCTTCAGTACCGGACATACTGCGACTCAAAGGGACGCGCAAATGAGCAACTCCTGGTGCCTGAGAAGTACTGGCGGCGGCTTCTAGAGCTCGAACACGGAAGTGCATGGGCGGGCCACCTGTGAATAAAGAAACCAGAAGCTAAATTAGCCCTCGAATATTACTGGTCTGGCTACTCGAATGATGTGGAACAGCTTGTTAGATCTTGCGACACCGGCCAGCGGGTCATCAAGTCGACGGATAAATAGGAAGCGCCCATGACACTAGCTCCCATCATTACAGAGCCCTTTAGGCGTCTTGTAATAGATACTGTCGGCCCGCTGCCAGCGTCCAACTCTGGTTGTCGCTACATTCTGACCTCACTGTGCGTGGCAGCCAAAATTCCCGAGGCCATTTCCTTGAAGGAGTTAAGTTCAGCATGTGTTGTAGACGCCCTTTTGTCAATTTTCTCTCGCGTGGGGCTCCCTGCAGAAATACGAAGCGCTAAGAGAGCGTATTCACAAGCGGCTTGACAGCAACCTTCTTTGAACGGTGTGGGATTAAAATAATCCGCAGTTTCATTCACCACCCTCAGTCAAATCCAGTCGAGTGCATGCACTCAGAGCTAAAGCGGATACTTAGGTCTCTGTGTTTTGACCATGAGGGAGATTGGAAAGGCTGCATTCCAGCAGCACTCTTTGCAATGAGATCCGTCCTCCACGAAAGCACAGCATTTAGCCCCGCTGAGCTAGTCTACGGGCGTGACTTGAGGACCCCGTTGCGTATGCTGAGGGAGTCAAGGGAGGGTTAGGGAGAGGATCCCTGTGTTGTGGAATACGTTCTAAAGCTACCGGAAAGACTTGCGAAAACCAGAGACCTCGTGGAAGCAAATGTCAGAGCAGCGCAGTCACTGTCGAAAGTGTACTAAGACAAATCTGCGCTCAAGCGCACCATTCAATCTGGCGACCAGTTGATGTTGCTGCGTCCGTCAAAAGGGAACAAGATTAGGCCAAAGGGAAGAGCCAGCTGAGGTGGTGTCGAAGCTTTCGGACACCAACTATGAGGTAAAATTTTAGAACAAACACAATCGGATAATCCACAGTAATCTGATGAAGCCTTATGTGCAGCGTCAGGCCATGGTTAACATGCCATGAAAGAGGAAGAGACCTCAGACATAACTAATTTCCCACATGAGGACGAGCAAGCAGCGAATGAGCTGCTAAATTCAATCGACAGAGAGCCACGTTTGACGGAAAGTCAACGAGGAGACATGAAAAATGTCATCCGCGACTTTGAGGCGGTGTTTTCAAACAACCCAGGAAAAACAACCCTCACGAAAACACGACATTCAGCGGTCCAGCGAAAGACGATCAGGAGCAAACCATACCGTGTCTCTCCAAGAGAAAAGGAAATCATTGAGACGGAGATCCGCCGTATGTGCGAACTTGGCGTCATAGTGCCCTGCGAAAGTTACTATACGTCAAAAATCATTATCGTAGAGGCTCCAGGCATGGATCCGAGACCTTGCGTGGACTACCGGAGACTGAATTCAATCACAGTGAAGCAGACCCACCACATTCCGCACATCGAGGAGAGGGTTGAAATAGTCGCTAAATCGGGATATATATCCACACTGGATTTAGTTTGTGGTTACTGGCAGCTGCCACTCACTGAGCGCGCCAGCAGGTGCGCAACATTCGTGTCCACCGCGGGCACGTTTCGCACTGTAATGTTGAGCTTCGGCTTGAAAAATGCTCCGTTCTGTTTCTCAAAGTTAATGGACAATGTGCGGCGGGGACTTGCAGATTTCGCTCTCCCCTACCTTGACGACGTGGTCGTTTTCTCACAAAACTGGGAGGAGCACATTGAACACCTGCGTATTGTGTTGAGCCGACTGCTTGAGGCTGATTTAAGGGTAACGGTGGGTAAATGCCACCTGGAGTGCGTGGAAGTGGACTATCTTGGACACGTGGTTGGACGAGGCCAACGCACACCTGCAGAACTTAAAGTGCCTGCCGTGGTGGAGTACCGTAGCCCAACCACAAAATCTGAACTCAGCTTTCCTTGGCCTAGCAGGATATCATCAACATCATGTAAAGGACTACTCTGATTTAGCCAGCCACCTGACCGACGCGCTGAGAAAAAGTGAGCCTACCAATCTTTCTTGAGACCAAAAGAAAGAGAAGGCAATTCAGAGTCTGAAAACGGCCCTAAGCGAGCGCCCAATACTGGCAGCGCCAGATTTCTCGAAACCCTTTATCATACAATGTGATGCCAGCGACCGCGGTTTAAGCGCTATTCTTTGCCAGGAAAGCGATGGCCGGCACACACGGCCTGTCCTTTCCTTGAGCCGCAAGCTCAGCACGCGGGAAGAGGCGTATAGCACGTCTCAAAAAGAATGCACATGCCTCGTTTGGGCTATTGAAAAACTGGCATGCTACATCTCCGGGTCCCGTTTCACAGTAGAAACGAACCATTGCCTTTTTACATGGCTGCAAAATATGTCGCCCAAAAATGGTCGTCTACTGAGGTGTAGCCCAGCACTCCAGAACAAGAGCATCGAGGTTCGCTACAAGAAAGGCAAGCTCCACACAAATGCCGAAGGGCTAAGCCGAGCCTTTTAGTTGGTAAAGATTTTACCAAAACAGGATGTCCCCCAAATTATTAATTTTGGGGATTTATTTCATATTCTCTTCCTAATGGAGAGCGTATATCACCCACTTTCTTTGCAGTAATGTTGTTCATAATCAGGTAACATACCTAGGAGTAGGTTTCCGTCTTTCGGCCAAGGATAAGAGAGAGCTACTGGTGTAACGTGCCTTGCCTCTGAAGTACTGGGGCGGGCAAAATTGAACGCCACGTCGGCCAAGACCAGTCACCTATTCTCGTACCGCGTGCCCTCTAAGCACCAACCAGATTTCATTTAGAGAATTTTTTTCCTTCCAAGTGCACCTCGAGAGGGAGCACACGCCTTGGACAGGTGCCATGTCTAAACTCCTTGTCCAGAGACACCATGTGTTCATCCAGGCAAAACATTTGATCTATTCAAGTGTTTGTTGAAGTTTTTTAGCTAAGTGCAGTTTTGGCCCAGAGTTTTGGTCTGGCGCTATGAGTGGGTACTGAGGGCGCTTGCTTTTGTCAGGGGCGGATTGGCGTCTGTCATCCCTTTTGGCTAGCATTGCAGAGAATTTTCCGAAACGGCCATCTGACGAGGAGAGGCGATGCCGAGCTTCGCCTCTGAAGGTCATCCGAAGACTCCCAGTGAGCCTCTGGTTCCTGGCACGCCCAGCGAGCCAAGCTATGTGCGAGCAGTTCATCTTCTGGGCGCAATATCTGGCGGTGGGGATGCTGTTGTGCTCGCGCTCTCTTGCTGCTGTTTAGTTCGGCGAATTTGGATACGGGGAGGATTCCCTGAAAACCACCGCGAAGGTGAATGAGCCCTCTGGAAGAAACGTGGCTGCACGAATGTCGGAAGCAGCGACGATAATAGCATCCCCACGTGGTGTTCGAACTTGCCATCGGGTCGACGAACGGAGTGTTGTCCTCATCAGTCACGCTGGGGTTGAACAATTGCCCGAGCTGCACTTTCGAAAGAGGTTCCACGTTCCGGTCATCGGAGCACGAAGTACAAGATCTTTCAACCCCTGCTGGGTGACAGCCCGCATTCCTGTGTCACGCAGCCGCCTTCCTGTTCCACATGGGCGCAGTCCGGACCTGCGTGCGCGCCCAACTGGAGGCCGTATGGACGACAACGTGACCGGGTCCTGTTCCCTTTCCAGCGACCGAGCTGCGAGAGAACATCAGGACCGCCCTGCCATGAGTGGTACCATCAGTGCCATCGTTTGATTGGACATCATTCTTCGAACTGTATTCCCCAGCTAGGGATCTGGGGAATACGAAGAGTAACGAACTGCTGGTTTGGTACCAGAGGAGAGCCCCCCTCTTGAAAGATACCCTTTGCTGGGAGAGACTCCCGACTGCTAAGAAGCTCTCTTTACTGAGAAGCACTTTCAGTTGGTCTCACCTGTACAGTATGTAAATAGTCTTTGTATAAAGATTTCCAAGTTTTCTTCCTCCGATCGTCCACGTCTCTTCTCCGGCCCAGTCACGCTACCTGAATCCCAACAACGAATTGCTCCTACGTATGTCTACATATTTATGAGTTCATTTTAAGAGAAATGTCTCGCTACACACCGATTAAAACTATTCTATTCTATGAGATTCATTGACGACATTTTTATCATTTGGTAACGTGGTGAAGCAGAACTTCTCTAGTTCATCTCTAGTTTTAATGACGCTCTTGAGTCGTTACATTTTCTCATTCTTACTCGCCCACCACAATTAGTTTTCTAGATCTGGCAGTATCAATTAAGAATGGCAAACTTATCACGGATTTATACCCGTAATTTAGTGACAGACCTCCATACGTGCATTTCGAAAGCGGCTATTTTAATCACTCGAATACTAGCATCTCGTCTGGGAAAGTCGTCCGATTCAAACGTTTATATATACCGATAAATGTTGCGTTAAAAGGATATGTTCTGACGAGCGCCACTTCGAAAAAATCTATGGCAACCTCCGAGATGCCCTGATTAAGCGAAAACAGCCAGCGCGACTAATAAACGATGCTGTAGAAAGCGCAGGCCTTCTTGGCCGCGAGGCACTCCACAAAGGAGATAGCCAATCATCTAGTCAATCACAAATCAACCTGGCACTCACACACCTAGCATTGCTTCAAAACGACGCGGGCATTTCGAAAAAAACACCATGTCATCCTCATGCAATGTCATCGACTCAACCGCATTTTTCAGCAAGCAACCCGTGTTGTCTACCGCCGTGGCAAGAACATCAATGACATCCGCACTTCTTTCAAATGAAGCACAAGTGCGCCATTCTTCTGTCACTCATGCAAAACAAATGGCTCTGGTTTAGCTCTGGTTAAACCTGGAGTGGCGCGATAGCTACAGATGGCCGAGTGGAACTCGGTCAGTCGAACTGTAAAGTCAGTCTTTCGCTGCTGCGTTTCGCTGGGTGAGCGTTCATTTTGGCTTTTGGCTCGTGACGCCGTCGGAGGAGGACGCTTTTTTTTGGAGCTCCAGCGACTGCGTCCGACGCTAAGTGCTTTTCTGGTGGTTGCGCTTGCACATGCTGTCGGGCGGTGGTTTTAAACCGAGTCAAGGGTAGGAAGGCTAGTGGAAGTGTGTGTGCCGACGGTTTTTGTGTAGGAATTTAGTCAGGCTTTTACTTTGCGTAGTGCTAAAGGTTTTTGGTGCAGGAATTTTGGCGGGCTTTTGCGCTGCGTAGTCCCGAAGGTTTTTCTGTAGGAACTTTCGCGGACTTTTACGTTGCGTTTTTTGTAAGTTATTTGTATAGGAATTTTGGCGAGCTTTTACTTTGCGTAGTAGGCCGGACGATGGGTCGGCAAGCTAGGAAAATCAAGGTGGACGGGGACGGGGAGTTAGCGCAGTGCCAGGAGTGCGACCGTTGGTGCTCTTTACCGAGACCAAGTTCAGGAGCTTAGCCAAGACAGATAGGGCTAGCTTAGCGTGCAAGATATGTAAGCGTTTTGAGGAGGCCGTTCAGACGTTGAAAGGGGAATCGGCAGCTAGGATTAAGGAACTAAACTGGGACGTGAATGTGGAACGAGAGGAACTGATTAAGCTAGAAACTCAGGTCGCCGGGTCGCTTAAGAGGGAGAGAGCTAATCCCGACCTGTTGGAGCGAATTGTGGGCGACCTGAAAGAGGAGCGGGAAAAGCAGGCCCACATAGAAGGGCAGGTAGAAGCGCTCAGGTCGCGGCCGGCAGGGAACCCCGGTTCGGAGCAGTATCAGGTGGGGGACGAGGCTCGTCGATCCTACAGTGCTGTAGCGCAGCAGGCTTTGAGTGGGGAAAAGAGAGAGGTAAAAATGAGCACGGAGAATCGTGACAGTAGCCTACGGCGGCGGGAGAGACAGCTGGTTCGATCCGGAGGGCAACCGTCGCAGTTAGTAAGCGAACGGTTAGAGCGCAGGAGGGTTTTGGTAGTCGGCGACTCGAACGTAGGGAGGGTTGAGGGAGTCGTTTTGACGAAAAGAAAAGCGGACAGGCAGGGGCAGGTGGAGGCCCAGTCAGGGAAGTGCATGGTAGATGCGATGGCCAAAGCCCAGGAGGTGGTGGGGGCCACATGGACGGCGAACACCTTGTCGTTATCCATGCTAATCTCAACGATGTGCTGAAGGAGAGGAGCCAGAATCTCGAGAAGTTAGAAGTGGGGATGCGTAGGCTTAGAGAGGCCTCTGAGAGTGTGCGTGCTAACATATCCACAATGCCAGAGGTACAGAGGCGGCCTAGCGAAAGTGAAAGGAGTGTCGTTGAGGCTAACCGTGTAATTAGATTAATGAATCGACGTCTAAGATACGGGGTAATGGAAGTTAATAGGGAAGTGTACGAGGTCAGGCCCCACCCTTTTGGACAGCATAGCATTCATTACGGTGGTGCCACTGGCAAGAGGGTGGGCAGTAGGATAGGTCGCCAAGCAACAGCTTTTTTGGGGGGACTATGAACTCTGAGGTAACCAGTGTAGAGAAGAAAGAAGCAAGATCAACGGGACGATGGAACCATAGGAGGATAAATAGACACTAGCGCCAGGGCCAAGTTAATTAAGATATAGGTTTCATTAACATAAAAGGCGGCAGGAAAGGACTGCAATGGGAGGAAATAGCACAGTTAAGGGAGGAGGAAGTATTACAGGTAGTGAATAAAATTATAGTGGAAGGGAAAGTCCCTGATGAATGGCGATTAAGTAGATTGAACATGATACATAAGGGAAAGGGGACAAAGCTGACATAAGGAACTATTGTCCCATAACAGTGACATCTGTGGTTTAAAGGGTGGTGATGCAGATTATAGAGGACAGATGACATGCTTGGGTGGAGAACGAGGGGGGGCTAGGAGAGCTACAAAATGTGTTTCAGAAACAAAGGAGGTTGGAGGAGAATCAGTTTTCATTGACGCAGTGTATAGAGATTGCTGAAAAGGAACACAGGCTACTATGGCTAGCATTTCTGGATATTAAGGGAGCCTACGACAACGTTATTCAAGAGTATCTGTGGAACATACTGGGCACATTGGATGTGGAAGGCACCAAGCTTGAGAGGAGCGGACTAGGCTTCCTTTCTTTTTTCAAGCAAGGAGAATGAATTAAACAGTCTTTACCGGTACTAATATGTGTCGATGATAGAGTGCTAATGGGTGACAAGAAGGAAGATTTACACATGTTGATAGACGTATATGGTACAGAGGGAGATAGACTAGGTTTAAAGTTTAATAAGGAGAAATCTGCAGTCATGATATTTAATTATGAGGGGCGGCGAGCATAGAATACATGAGATCCCGCTAGAAGTAGCGGATGAGTACAAGTATTTTTGAGTGTGGATAAATAACGGTGCTAAGTATCTGACAGAGCATGAAAATTATGTGATGAAGAAAGCTGGTAGGAATGCAGCTGTCAGAAAAATAGGCCGCTGTGGAATTACAATAGGTATGAAGTGGTAAGAGGGATCTGGAAAGGGGTGGTGGTTCCTATCTTGACTTTCAGTAATGCGGTCTTGTGCATGAGACCAGATGTTCAGGCAAAGTTAGAAATTAAACAACGTGGCGTAAGGAGGCTAGCTTTAGGAACACATTGCAATACACCAAATCAGGGGGTACAGGGTGATATGGAATGGGCGTCGTTCGAGAGCAGGGAAGCTAGCAGTAAGGTAGCATTTAAGGAGTGATTGAGAAAAATGAGGGAAAAGCAGCGGGCTGGGAAAGATTTCAGATACTTATATATAAGGAATGTTGGCACGAAATGAAGAAAGCGAAATAGAAAATTGACAAGCTAATATCTCGACAGCAGTGACAAATCAGCAATTATCGGTTTAGAAAAAGGTTAAATAAACCTAGAGAGATATATGGAAAAGAGCCATGCTGACCAAATCGGCACTGGGAACATACAGAATCTTTAAGCAGGAAATTGCCAAAGAAAAAAATATATAATTGTAAGGGAAGCTCTGTGTGATTTGAGACCACGACGGGAGTTTTGCGGACTAAGACATATAGAGTCAGGTACCACGAGATAGGCACGTTGTGCGTTGCGTGCGGAAAGGAGGAGGACACGGCTGAACACATGATAATTTTCTGTGAACGGCTTCACCCTCCTGTGGAAAGCAACGTTGCTGATTTATCCAAGGCAATGGGGTTTAAGGACACTGAAGGGAAAGTAGATTTCAAGCGGGTAGAAGTAACCAAGCGAAGGTTATCTAATTGGTGGCTAAAATCAAGACAAGAGTAAAATTTCACAAGTAATGGCTAGGTGGCTTGAGCCAACGCCCGATTTAAAGGTTCAGCCGTATCCATCCATTCATCCATCAATCAATCATTCATCTTCGTCCCTGGACAGGGATTCACTCTCTCCCCTCCTCCCCACTCGGTTTTGCCGGCAGCTACCATGGTGGCCACGGCGCCGCCTCGCTGAAGGCTTGAAATGCTAGCGTAATGAAGGCGCGTGGCGCACACACTAGCTGCGTGCTCTGACGTCACTCTGCGTGTGCGCACAACTGACGAGTCGGGCGGCGTCTGCTCAGCCGTCGGCGCAGCGGTGAGGCATGCGACGCACACACTACCTGCGGGATATGACGTCACTCCGCGCATGTGCAGAGCAGCCACGCTGACGTCGCGAGGTGGCTGGCGTAGTGTAGCTATGGCTATAAAATCGCGTTGCAAAGTCTGCGCGCAGATGACGACATCCGTAATGGATACCAGCACAGCATCAGACTTTGTTGTGAAAATCTGAGGCAACTACTCATGCGATACAAGCAACGCAATCTACATGCTTGAATGTTCAGTCTAAAATTGAGTATATTGGCCAAGCAGAAACACCGTTCAGACATCTTTTTAATAATCATAAGCTCATTGCAAGAATTTGCACCTAATCTTATTTGTAAGCACGTGACCGATACTAAGCACCCTTTAAAAAACAAATTCAATTAACTTTCCTGGAATCAGGCTTCAAGACCCACCATGAACGCGAAGTTCGTGAATCGTACCTTATACGCAAGTTCAATACTGCCTCTGCCAATGAAAATGTTGGGGCCCGCCGCGGTCGCTGAGCGGTAATGGCGCTCGGCTGCTGGCCCGAAAGTACCGGGCTCGATCCCGGCCGCGGCGGTTGAATTTTGATGGAGGCGAAATCCTAGAGGCCCGTGTGATTTGCGATGTCAGTGCCTGTTAGAGAACCCCACGTGGTCGAAATTTCCGGAGCCCTTCCCTACGGCGTCTCTCATAGCCTGAGTCCCTTTGGGACGTTAAACTCTCATAAACCATAAACCATAAACCAAACCGAAAATGCAGGGAAGCTGACTTGCCTCGCGTGATAACCGCATTACTTTATAGTGGCATCCCATGTTTCATTTACGTTGACGATTTTTGTCTTCTTTCCCATTGTTTTGAGCAATCTTTTCTTCTACAGTATAATGCCTATCGCTGATTTGACATGACATCTCAGCAGCATACCCCATTGGCTTTCACATGAGACATTGTTAAATCAGCAATGGTAATCATCAGTGTTCTCACCTATTTGAATTTTTTCTCTTGTTCGCATTTTCTGTTTGCATTTTAGTACAAAACCAATTCTTTCGCAATTATGTGACTGCAGTGATCATTCACGATGTTTTAATCATTTTGACTGTGCTAACTCTTTTTCTTTCACTGCCGACTCAAACTGAGATGTTTTCCGCTGCGTTCCGCCGACCGGAATGTTTCCCTCACCACGTACGTGTACTTCTAAAAGCTGTGTCTTTCACCTGTACCCTATCACTCTGAAGGAGGCCAGAACCTGGTCGAATCGTTAGAATAAAGACCGCAGTTGCTTTTCCCGTCGTGTATGAACTCTAATCCGTTTATGTTCAACCGAATCCAACTGATCCACACCCGACTATGTATGTATATATATATATATATATATATATATATATATATATATATATATATATATATATATATATATATATATAATAAGGAAGCCAACAGTCACCGAAACCAAGGTGCTTTGGGGAATTTTTTTTAATTTATAGTGCAGATTAGTGGGAGAAAAATACTTCAATTAAGCTTTTATTTAAAGAAAACTACTTATAAAGGAGCAGAAAAGCAACCATGCCGCCGGTGGGATCCGAACCCACGACCTCCGAATATCGCGTCCGGTGCTCTTACCAACAGAGCTACGGCGAGGGCTGTCCAATCTGCTGCTCTAGTGGGTATTTATGTTTATTGCGTGTAAGCGAACCTTGAGAGTGTTCACCAGAGCCACCCTCGTCCATAGCGGCGGACGTAGCACGTCCTGTATTACCGCGAGCGTGACGTGGAACGTCATCTAACGGCGAGGGCGGACACTGTGCTAGAGCCCTCTTATGTTACCTATGGCATCAAGACTGCCAGAACCGAGACCCTCGTTAAGCTATTGGCATACAAGTTGAGGGAAATGATGGGCTCGTTTGACATATACATGAAGGAAGCCGACAGTCACCGAAACCAAGGTGCTTTGGGGAATTTGTTTTTAATTTATAGTGCGGATTAGTGGGAGAAAAATACTTCAATTAAGCTTTGATTTAAAGAAAACTACTTATAAAGCAGCAGAAAAAACAACCATGCCGCCGGTGGAATTCGAACCCACGACCTCCGAATATCGCGTCTGGTGCTCTTACCAACTGAGCTACAGCGACGGCTCTCCAATCTGCTGCTCTCGTGGGTATTTATGTTTATTGCTTGTAAGCGAACCTTGAGAGTGTTCACCAGCGCCACCCTCGTCCAAAGCGGCGGACGTAGCACGTCATGTATTACCGCGAGTGTGACGTGGAACGTGGAATAGCTTAACGAGGGTCTCGGTTCTGGCAGTCTTGATGCCATAGGTAGCATAAGAGGGCTCTAGCACAGTGTCCGCCCTCGCCGTTAGATGACGTTCCACGTCACACTCGCAGTAATACAGGACGTGCTACGTCCGCCGCTATGGACGAGGGTGGCGCTGGCGAACACTCTCAAGGTTCGCTTACACGCAATAAATATAAATACCCACGAGAGCAGCAGATTGGACAGCCGTCGCCGTAGCTCAGTTGGTAAGAGCACAGGACGCGATATTCGGAGCTTGTGGTTTCGGATCCCACCGGAGGCATGGTTGTTTTTTCTGCTGCTTTATAAGTAGTTTTCTTTAAATCAAAGCTTAATTGAAGTATTTTTCTCTCACTAATCCGCACTATAAATTAAAAAAATTCACCAAAGCACGTTGGTTTCTGTGACTGTTGGCTTCCTTCGTGTATTTGTCAAACGAGCCACTCATATCCCTTAATTTGTCTGCTAATAGCTTAACGAGGGTCTCGGTTCTGGCATTCTTGATGCCATAGGTAGCATAAGAGGGCTCTAGCACAGTGTCCGCCCTCGCCGTTAGATGACGTTCCACGTCACACTCGCGGTAATACAGGACGTGCTACGTCCGCCGCTATTGACGAGGGTGGCGCTGGTGAACACTCTCAAGGTTCGCTTACACGCAATAAACATAAATACCCACGAGAGCAGCAGATTGGACAGCCGTCGCCGTAGCTCAGTTGGTAAGAGCACCGGACGCGATATTCGGAGGTCGTGGGTTCGGATCCCACCGGCGGCATGGTTGTTTTTTCTGCTGCTTTATGAGTAGTTTTTTTAAATCAAAGCTTAATTGAAGTATTTTTCTCCCACTAATCCGCACTATAAATTAAAAAAATTCCCCAAACCACCTTGGTTTCGGTGACTGTTGGCTGCCTTCATGTATTTGTCAAACGAGCCCCTCATTTCCCTTAACTTATATATAATATATAATATATATATATATATATATATATATATATATATATATATATATATATATATATATATATATATATATATAAATATATATATATAAATATAAATAAATATATATATATATATATATATATATATATATATATATATATATATATATATAATATATATATATATATATATATATATATATATATATATATATATATATATATAAATATATATATATAAATATAAATAATATATATATATATATATATATATATATATATATATATATATATATATATATATATATATATATATATATATATATATATAATATATATATATATATTGTGAGCACTTTATGCGCTTCGTCGTCGCCTCTCTGGCTGCGACTTCATCCTCTTTTCATGCACTGTACATTCCCATCGTCATCGCTTAGTGCTTTTTGCTGGGAGCACGTCTTTGCCAGCGGGCTGGAATAAACGTCTCCCTTGAAGTCTTCCCTTACACGTGGTGGAGGGGCTCCTTGGATCCCCCGTATCCTCCTGCCCCGCTTCACGCTGGAGCTGCGTCCCGGTCCTCGCTTGTGTACTCTCGCCGTCATGCCTCAAGAGGAGAACGCCGACGGCCCGGGTTCCTCCCGCTCGCCCTCTGCTGCCCCCGTAACTTTGACCGTGAGCAGCCGTCAACGCGACCCCCAGATGTTTGCCGCGGCGACGACGCCGCGGCGACGACGTGGATGACTGGCTTGACCACTACGACTGCGTTAGTTCGTTCGACCGCTGGGACGATTCCCTTAAACTCATGAATGTGTCCTTTTATTTAACTGACGTTGCATGGACATGGTTCTTAAATCATGAAACGGATATTCCCGACTGGACAAGTTTCAAGCAGCAGTTGCGACAGATTTTTGGCTCTCCGGCTGTTCGATCTGAAGTCGCTAAGAAGCTTGCTGACCGCATCCAGCGCCCTGCCGAGTCGAACACTTCCTATATTGAGGATGTACTTGCTCTCTGCCGCCGTGTCAATGACACCATGACCGAGGCTGACTGTGTTCGCCACGTCCTGAAGGGTATCGGCTCTCTGGCGTTCAATGCCCTTGCCGTCCAAAACCCTACTACCGTCGATGATGTCATCGCGACCTGTCAACGCCTCGATCAGCTGCAATCTATCCGTTTACAACCTGACCCGGCTGCCTCCTTTTTGCCGGCCGACTCCGACCTGCGTGCCCTCATTCGTGAGGAGCTTCTCGCTCACGGTTCTCCGTGCCTCACCGTACCTGCGCCTTCTGTTCCGTCCTCTACTTGTGCTGTCCTTCGCAGCATCATCAAAGAACAGTTTGCCTCAGTAGCCTGCTCTCTGGCATCAGACACCCCTGCTATTCGCCCTCCACCCACGTACGCTCAGGTCGCTGCCATGCCACCTGTCTTTGGTCCGCCTCCAACGCCAGCGCCGCCCCGCGACCATGTCACCCCTTTAGCACATCAAGCCTCAACGCCAGCGTTCTCCTCGCTCTGGCGCCCCAGCCGCCCGATTTGTTATTATTGCGGCTTCCGGGGCCATATTTCCCGCTTCTGCCGCCGGCGCCTTCAAGACGAACGTCGCGGGTATGGGGCCTTTGAAAGCGACTACTCTACTCGTGCGCCCTCTCAACGCCATGCCTTCCCTGATTCTTTGGGACGTTCTTCTTCACCTCCCCCCACCTCTGCTCGCCCTCGTGGTTATCGGCCCACCAGAGCTCGATCCCCTTCGCCGTTCCGCTGCTCTTCTCCGCTTCGGCCGGCTTCTGCGGCGCCTGACCTGCACTCGGAAAACTAGCTGCTGCCGTTTTTGAAGGGAAAGCTGCATGCTTCGGACACCGACAAATACCTCCGGAGCGCCCGTCTAAAATGGTTTCAGTGTGGGTTGAAGGTTTACAGATAGAGGCATTGATTGACACGGGTGCTGCAGTTTCTGTTATTCACGCAGACTTGTGTTCTCGCTTAAGGAAGGTGAAAACGCCGTACGATGGGCCCTCTCTGCGTGGCGCTAACGACGTCATCATTCGCCCATCCGCTAAGTGCACTGTTCGGGTTTATATTGACGGTGTCCGTCACCACGTCAAATTTGCTGTGCTTTCTCCATGCGCTTACCTTATGATTTTTGGTTGGGATTTCTTGTCTTCTGTCAGTGCCTTTATTTCATGCCGTGACCGCATCGTGCACATGACCGAGAGCGACCCATCATCTGAAGTCCTCGAGCCCTGCCATCGCCTCATTGCCGCTGCTGATACGGTTTTTCCCGCTGGGGGTCAAGATCTTGTACGACTTACTTCTGATACCATCGTCCATGGGGATGTCCATCGCGCCTTCTGCTCGACATCTGATCAGGGGCCTTGCCTTGCCGCCTAGCCTGATTCGGTTTGAAAATGGGACAGCCGCCGTCGTCGCTGCCTTGAACACTTCTCGTGGACCTCTAGTATTACCCAAAGGCACTTCTTTTTCCTGCACATTGGACTTGCACCCGGTTTCCCTCGTCGTGCTTACCGCACCCTCCTCCTCGTGGCCTCCCTCCGCGGATGTTTCTCCGTCCTCTCTGCCACCATCAATCCAGATCTCCCAGCGTCGCAACGGCAAGAGTTACTAGACTTGCTTCTCAAGCAGCAGGAATCTTTTGATGAGGCTTCCTCTACCCTGGGCAAGACTTCTGTGGCTGAGCACCGCATCGTGACCGAGGGCACCTCGGTTGTTCGCCGCCGACCGTACCGCGTTTCCTTATCTGAACGCAAAGTCATCGAGGACAATTTGAGTGATATGCTCCGCCGAGACATTATTCGCCCTTCCGCCGGTCCCTGGTCTTCCCCGGTGGTTTTGGTGAAGAAGAAGGATGGGTCAGTGCAATTTAGTGTTGATTACCGTGCCCTCAACAAAATCACTCGTAAAGACGTTTACCCTATGCCCAGGATTGATGACTCCCTCGACTCTTTTAAAGGAGCTGAATACTTTTCGACCCTAGATCTCCGTTCTGGTTATTGGCAGATCCCCATGCATGAAGCCGACAAGGAACAAACCGCGTTCGCTACTCCTGACGGCCTTTACGAATTTAATGTTATGCCTTTTGGACTGTGTAACGCTCCTGCTACTGTTGAACGCATGATTGATACAGTCCTTCGCGGTCTGAAATGGAAAACCTGCTTATGCTCTCTGGACGATATTGTTATTGTAACGTACTGGGAATTACTTTATTCTGCACGTAGTACAACACATAATGAACGTAGCACTGCCGGAGAAGGCGACCACACTATGACACTTAGCGCGAACACGCTGTCCACGTGACTGTCCCACACCAGAGCTTGCCAGGGATGTGGCGCCACCCATCGACACTGTGGGGAGCGTTGACATGTAGTTCCCGACAGTCCCACTACGCGGCTGCACCCGTCCGCATCCGAAGACCGAACTTAATCACGGACACAACACTTTTGCCCCCTAGAAGTATGCCTTGTACCAAGTAGGCTGCCGTCTGATCCGTGCTGGTCGTTTCGATATGCTCGATTCGGGTTCGAGTGGACGTGAAGAGAGCATAGCTAGAGTGCTTTCTGCTGGATTACTGTCCATGCCCCACGTGAGCGTTGCTGAGGCTTGTCTGTCCACCTGAACTTCGCCAGTACGCTTCCTGAGCTGGTTTAGATGGCGTCTCACAATTCTTCCTGCGCATTTCACAAGCCAAGATCTGTGGCCCATCCTCTTAACCAGAGTTCCTGCTGCCCAATCTGGCCCCTTGCTGAATTGTTTTACCCATACGGCTGCTCCTTGCATGTGTTGACGACTCCTAAGTAGGTCAAGTTGTGCAGCCTCCTGTCCTTCCGAAGCAATGATGAGGTCCAACTGGTTTGGCAGCTCCCGCCCGAACATGGCTTTAGCCGGTGTTAGCCCGGTTGACTGATGCACAGTGGTATGCTGCCGAAACAGAAAACGTGACAAGCGAACACTGAGCGAACCGAACGGTTCCCTGGCCAGTGCCCTCTTCAGTTCTCCAACATAACGTTCTGCTTGCCCATTTGTAGCAGGGTGGTACGGGGCTGACGTTACGCTTCGAATGCCATTTCTCTGGTAGAAGTCTTGTATCTCGGAAGACACAAATGCAGCCCCATTGTCCGACACAACCTTGCGTGGTATGCCAAATGTGGCAAACAAAGAGCGCAGCACACTAATGACTGCTGTTCATTTGGGGCTGTTCATCGGTCGCACCTCCACCCACTTGGTGAAAGCGTCGACAACAACCAAAAAGGTATGTCCCTCTACCGGACCTGCGAAGTCCACGTGCAATGTGTGCCATGGTGTCGTTGGATGAGTCCAATTTGGAACTGGAGCCTTTTTTGGATCGTTCTGGGTGCGCTGGCAGTGGGCGCATGACTGGACAGTAGTTTCGATCTCGGCATCCAAGCCAGGCCACCAAAGATAACTGCGTGCACAAGCCTTCATGGCTACAATTCCACGATGGCCTGCGTGCACCAATGAAATGGCCTGTTCTCGTGCTCCTGCCGGTATGACAATTCTTGAGCCCCAGATGATGCATCCTCGATGGATAGCAAATTCGGTGGCTCTTCTGCGGTATGGGGTGAAACTGTCTCCCTGCAGACGCTGCACGGTGCCATTCTGTACTGCTGAAAAGACCTTTGCTAGAATTGGATCCTCTTGCGTTAGTGTGGCCACAACCTCAGCTGTCAACGGTGGTCGTGGTAACGCCTCGAACATGAGCACATCTCCAGGTGGGTTAGGCTCTTCAATGCGGTCTGGCAGAGGCAGTCTACTCAGCGCATCTGCATTCTGATGACGACTACCGACACGATACTGGAGGTCGTAGTTGTATGCTGACAGTTTAAGGCACCACCTTTTCATTCGGGGCGAAAGCATTTCCGGTACTGGCTTCCGTGGTCCGAGAATCCCCAGTAACGGCTGGTGGTCAGTCACGAACGTGACTTCTCGACCCACAATGTACTTGTGGAAGTGGGTGGCTGCAAAAACTACAGCGAGACCTTCACGGTCAAGTTGTGCATAGTTACGTTCGGCAGCACCCGTGATGCAAACGCAATCGGCGCCTCTCTGCATTGGCTGTTCAGCTGAGCAAGCACGGCACCTACACCATAAGGTGAAGCATCACATGAAATCAAGAGGGGCTTGTTTTCGTTATAGTGTGACAGGACAGTCCTCGACAACAAGCCCTGTTTGAGCTCATCAAACGCATTTTGATGCCGTTGCTCCCACTTCCAAGTCTTATCCTTTGCCAGAAGTTCATACAGTGTTGCTGCCACTGTAGCACTGCGCTCCAGAAAGCGATCATAGAAGGCAAACATGCCTAAAAATGACTGCAGTGTCTGCTTACTTGCGGGCGCTGGTGCCTTCACGATAGCTTCCACTTTTCCCTCAGATGTGTGAATCCCTGCTGCATCAATCTTGTGACCCAGGAATTTAACCTCCGCTACACCAAATTGACACTTGGATTTTCACAATCGAAGGTTTGCCTGAGCCAGCCGCTGGAGAACTGACGCTAGGCGGTCCTTGTGCTCTTTTGCTGTTTCTCCACTCACGATGATATCGTCCAGGTAAACACAAACTCCTGGAAAGCCGCTCAAGGTGGTCTCCATGAACCGCTGGAAAATTGCTGGGGCGGCTGGAACACCAAATGGAAGCCTGTTTACCTTGTACAGCCCCTTTGTAGTGTTCACTGTGAGAATCTGTGCTGTAGCTGGAGTCACATGAAGTTGAGTGTAAGCTTGAGCCAAGTCCAAGTTTCTGATAACCCGGCCACCTTTTAAAGTGCTAAACACTTCCTCTGTTGTGGGCAGGGGGTATGAAGCCTTTTTCGCAGCCTCATTTACTGTACAGCGGTAGTCACCGCAGGCGCGCAAGCTTCCGTCTTTTTTCCGCACCCATACTAGCGGTGTAGCCCAGTCTGAGCGTTGTACCGGCTCCCAAATACCGTCTTCTACGTACTTGTCAATCTGCGCCTCTGTTGATACGCGCATGGCAAAGGGTACTGGCCGTGCCCTCAAAACTTGGGGCTTGCCCCCACCTTCAGTTCCAGATTTACTGGTGCACCCGTGTGTCCTGTGGCGTCTTCACGAAAAATGTCTTCATGCTGCTGTATCAACTCGGTCAAACTGCCTTCCTACGTTGTCTGGTGAATGCCGTCAAGCTCGATGCCCAGCCTGTCAAACCAATTGCGTCCCAACAAGCTGCATCCAGTGCCCTCGACAACGAGAAGCGGTAGCTTGCAAGCTGTGTTCTTGTGACGAACCATTACTGTCGCCGATCCGACAACCTGCAGTTGCTGACCTGACCAGGTGCGCAGATGTATGTTGTCCTGCCTCAGAGAGGATGGGTGTGCATGCCATACGGTTTGAAATGTCTCTGCTAACCATGGTGCACGCTGCACCAGAGTCGACCTCAAAAGTCACACGTTTGCCGTGCACTGTAAGCTTCAGAGTAAACTTCGGGGCGCTGAATCCGTCTGCCACTGCACAGAGGTCATGCAACGTTGAAACCTCATGTGTGGTTTCGTTAGTTCCGCAGTCCGTGAAGTTTCTAAGGAGATGCTACGCTGGTATGTCTTTTTCTCAGCCTTCTTCCTGGAAATACAAGCCTTGGCAATGTGCCCTTGTTTCCGGCAGTAATTGCAAATAGTTTTGCTGAACTTACACGTCTTGGGACTGTGCGAACCGTCGCAACGCCAGCAGCGTTGCCCTTGGTGAGGATGCGTCTTGGAAATCGACACGCTGGCGCTGGCGCGCGTAGCCGCCTTGTTGACTTCCGTGTGATCAGCTTTTATCTGTCGTTGCTGCTGGACGGCGCTTTCTGCTCGAATAGCGAAATCATAAGCCTTTGAGAAGGTCAGGTCCTTCTCTGCAAATAGTCGCTGTTGAAGATTCTGGTCGCGAAGACCACACACGAAGCGATCGCGCAACATCACATCTAATGGCAGAAGCGTTGGATTGCAGCCCGTAGCTCCTTGCTGTGTTGGTGATGCCGTTCCCTCAGCTGGCGTCGCCGTAGCTGTTGTTGCCGTCGGCAGCGTGCCGAAATTGCAGCTCGTAGCCAACTTGCGTAGAGCGGCAACATAGTCGTTTACCGACTCACCTGGGAGCTGGTCTCGCCTTTGGAACATCGCGTGACTGTAGACTTCGGACGGACGAGGGTCGTAGTGTGCCTGAAGTGCGGCCACGATCTCGGCATAGCTCACTTGGTCGGGCGTCTTCGGTTGAAGCAGCGCACAAACCACGTCGTAAATTTGAGCACCGAACAGTGTAAGCAAGTGTGATCGTTGCTTGACAGGTTGAGTCACATCGTTGGCCTCGAAGAAAAATTGTAGCCGGCCGAACCACGATGCCCAGTTGGAGCCAGTAAACGCCTCCAAACGTGCAGAAAAATCATGCTGGCGCTCAGCCATGACTCACTGGATGCTCCACTATGCCCTCTGGGCTTCCCTGCCACGGGTGATCCGCCTCGTCGCCAATGTTACGTACAGAGAATTACTTTATTCTGCGTGCAGTACAACACATCATAAACGTAGCACTGCCGTAGATGGCGACCGCACCACTATGACACTTGGCGCGAACACGCTGTCCACGTGACTGTCCCACACCAGTGCTTGCCAGGGATGTGGCGCCACCCATCGACACTGTGGGGAGCGTTCACATGTAATTCCCGACAGTCCCGCTACGCGGCTGCACCCATCCGCATCCGAAGACCGAACTTAATCACGGACACAAGTTATCTTCAACTTTTCGTGAACACTTTGGCCGCCTCGATGAAGTGCTCACTTGCCTCACTTCTGCTGGCTTTCAGCTAAATACGAAAAAGCGCCATTTCGACAGGAAGGAAATCACAATTTTAGGCCACCTCGTCAGCCGGGACGGCATTCGACCCGACCCTGGCAAGCTTGCCGCTGTCCTGAACTTTGCCCGTCCCCAGCACACTAAAGAACTGCGTAGTTGTCTCGGTTTGTCCTCTTATTTTCGGCGCTTTATACGAAATTTTTGACCACTGCCGCGCCATTGCATCAGCTCCTCACTGCTCACAGTGCTTTCGTTTGGACTGAGCAATGTGAAAGTGCTTTTCAAGCCTTAAAGCAAGCTCTCACCTCCTACCCTGTCCTTGGCCATTTCGACGATGCTGCTCTAACCATTCTACACACGGACGCTAGCGGCCACGGCCTTGGTGCGGTTCTTCTGCAGCGTGATACTACTTCTCGCGAAAGAGTTATTGCGTTCGCCAGCCGCACTCTGACACCTGCCGAACGTAACTACACTACCATTGAGCAGGAATGTCTTGCCGTCGTTTGGGCAGTGCATAAATTTCGCCCCTACCTTTACGGTCGCCACTTCACGGTCGTCACAGACCATCAGCCTTTATGCTGGTTGTCTAGCCTGAAAAACCTGACTGGCCGCCTTGGCCGCTGGGTTCTCCGTCTCCAAGAATACCGTTTTGACGTCACCTACAAGTCCGGTCGAACACACCGAGCGCCGGTGCTCTTTCTCGTTGCCCTCTTCGCGACTCTTCGTGTCTGTCTTCAACTCCACCTTCCACATCTCACAGCGCCTCCTCATCTTCGCAAGCTCTTCAGCACCTCGCCGCACTCCCCTGCGTCGCATCTGGCGATTTAAACGACCTTGCATCGAGCCAACGCAACGATGCGTGTTGCCGCTCTCTAATCGACCGTCTCACGGGAGCTTCCTACCCTCCTGCCGCTCGGTTGCGTCGGCAGCTTGGCCAATTCAAACTCGAAAATGATGTGTTCTGCCGCTACGTTTACTGCCCTGACGGCACCCGCTGGGCTCCCGTGGTGCAACGTATACTTCGCTCCCGTATTTTGGAGGCCCTCCACGATGACGCGACAGCCGGTCACTTAGGTTTTCACAAAACATATGACCGCGTCAAGAGCCGTTTCTTCTGGCCTGGCCTTTCCTCCAGCGTCGCTAAATACGTCGCATCTTGCCCGCTCTGCCAGCGCCGAAAACGGGCGACTTCACCTGCCGCTGGACATCTGCAGCATCTACCATGCCCCGCCACGCCGTTCGCCGTCGTCGGCATCAACTTGTATGGCCCGCTTCCTCGCACTACACGAGGCAATCGATGGATAGTCACTGCCATCGACCATCTCACACGCTACACCGAGACCGCAGCCTTGCCTGATGGCTCGGCGCTCGAAGTTGCCTCCTTCTTTCTCCAATCCATCGTGCTCCGCCATGGCGCTCCTCAAGTGCTTCTCAGTGACCGCGGCCGCACGTTCCTTTCGACCGTTGTTGCCGAAGTTCTGCATGCTTCTTCTACACTTCACAAGATGACGTCCAGCTACCATACCCAGACAAATGGTCTAACAGAGCGGTTCCATCGCACCCTCTCAGATATGATTGCTATGTACGTCGAACCTCACCACCGGAATTGAGACGCAGTTCTTCCTTTCGCCACTTTTGCCTACAATTCCGCGTTGCAACGAACCACTGGTTACTCCCCATTTTTCCTCGTGTACGGCCGTTCTCCCACTACCCTTCTCGACGCCTCTTCTCGACGCCTGCGAGCTCCTCACCGTCTCTCCCCGAACAATTTCTCTTCCGCGTGGCCCGATGCTGCCACCTTGCTCGCCTGAACACTCACGCCTGCCAGGAGGATCGCAAGAGTCACTACGACATTACGCACCGCGTTGTGCAGTTCAACCCAGGAGACGAAGTCTTGCTTTCTACCCCTCTGCGGACGCCTGGGCTTTGTGACAAGTTTCAGCCTCGTTTCAATGGTCCCTACTTGGTGCTCAACCAAACTTCACCAGTGAACTACCGCGTCACCCATGTTGATCATCCCCCGGACCGCCGTTACCGCGGGACTGAAATTGTCCACGTTTCCTGCCTGAAGCCTTTGATTCGGCGCTTTGCATCGGACAAATCGCGGCCAGGCTGGCCGCTTCTGACCGCGCGGGTAGTTAGTGTGAGCACTTTACGCGCTTTCGTCGTCGTCGCCTCTCTGGCTGCGACTTCATCCTCTTTTCATGCACTGTACATTCCCATCGTCATCGCTTGGTGCTGTTCGCTGGGAGCACGTCTTTGCCAGCGGGCTGGAATAAACGTCTCCCTTGAAGTCTTCCCTTACTATATATATATATATATATATATATATATATATATATATATATATATATATATATATATATATATATATCATAATGTAATATAAAGCGACGTTTATAGATATCTATAAACATTGGTTTAAAGCGGACGGCTTTTCCATATGGGATGCTAGTTTTCGAGTGTTTAAAATAGCTGCTTTCGAAATGCAATTATAGAGGTCTGTCACTAGATCTTGGGTATAAATCCATGATAAGTTTGCCATTCTTTATTGATGCTGCCAGATCTAGAAAACTAATTGTGGTTGGCGAGTAAGAATGAGAAAATATAACGACCTCATGCGCGTTATTAAAACTATAGAGATGAATGAGAGAAGTTCTGCTTCATTATGTTTCCAAATGATAAAAATGTCAATGAATCTCATAGAGTAGAATGGTTTTAATCGGTGTGTAGCGAGAAATTGCCCTTTTAATGAACCCATAAATATGTTGAGATACGTAGGAGCAATCCGTTGTTGGGATTCAGGTAGCGTGACTGGGCCGGAGAAGAGACGAGTACGATCGGAGGAAGGAAACTTGGAAAACTTTATACAAAGACTATTTACATACTGTACAGGTGAGAGCAACTGAAAGTGCTTCTCAGTAAAGAGAGCTTCTTAGCAGTCGGGAGTCTCTCCCAGCAAAGGGTATCTCTCAAGAGGGGGGCTCTCTTCTGGTATCAAACCAGCAGTTCGTTACTCTTCGTATTCCCCAGATCCCTAGCTGGAGAATACAGTTCGAAGAATGATGTCCAATCAAACGATGGCACTGATGGTACCACTCACGGCAGGGCGGTCCTGACGTTCTCTCGCAGCTCGGTCGATGGAGAGGGAACAGGACCCAGTCATGTTGTCGTCCATACGGCCTCCAGTTGGGCGCGCACGCGTGTCCGGACTGCGCCCATGTGGAAAAGGAAGGCGCCTGCGTAACACAGGAATGCGGGCTGCCTCCCAGCCGGGGTTGAAAGACCTTGTACTTCGTCGTCTGATGACCGGAACGAGGAACCTGTGTCGAAGAAACAGCTCTCGGGCAATTGTTCAACCCCAGCGTGACTAAAGAGGACAACACACCGTTTGTTGACCCGATGGCATGTTCGAACATGTGGGGACGCTATTATCGTCGCTGCTCCCGACGTTCCTGCAACCACGTTTCTTCCAGAGGGCTCATTCACCTTCGCGGTGGTTTTCAGGGAATCCATCCCGTATTCAAATTCACCGACGTCAACAGCAGGAAGGGAGCCCGAGCAGAACAGCATCCCCAACACCTGATATTGCGCCCGAAAGATGAACTGCTCGCACGTAGTTCGGCTGACTGGGCATGCCAGGAACCAGAGGCTCACTGGGAATCTTCGGACGACCTTCAGTGCCGAAGCTCGGCATCGCTCCCACTCGTCAGATGGCCGTTTTGGGAAATTTTCTGCAATCCTAGCCAAAAGGGATCCCAGACGCCAAACCACACCTGACAAAAGCAAGCGCCCTCAGAACCCACTCATCCCACCAGACCAAAACTCAGGGCCAAAACTGCACTTAGCTAAAATAACTTCAACTAAAACTTGAAGGGAACAAATTTTTTGCCTGAATGAACACATGGTGTCTCAAGACGAGGAGTTTAGACATGGCACCTGTCCAAGGCGTGTGCTCCCGCTCGAGGTGCACTTGGAAGAAAAAAAAAATTTCGCTACATGAAATCTGGCTGGTGCTTAGAGGGCACGCAGTACGGGAATAGGTGACTGGTTTTGGCCGACGTGGCGTTTAATTTTGCCCGTCCCAATACCTCAGAGGCAAGGTACGTTACACCACTCGCTCTTATCTTTGGCCGAAAGAAGCCAAACGTACTCCTAGGTATGTTACCTGATTTGGAACAACATTACTGCACAAAAAGTGGTTGACATACGCTCTCCATTAGGACGAGAATATGAAATAAATCTCCAAAACTAAAATTTGGGGGACATCCTCTTTTGGTAAAATCTTTACCAGCTAAAAGGCTCGGCTTAGCCCGTCGGCATTTGTGTGGAGCTTGCCTTTCTTGTAGCGAACCTCGAAGCTGTGGTGCTAGAGTGTCAGGCTCCACCTCAGTAGACGACCATTTTTGGGCAACATATTGTGCAGCCAAGTCAAAGCTGAATGGTCCGTTTCTACTGTGAAACGGGACCCGGAGACGCAGCATGCCAGTTTGTCAATAGCCCGAACGAGGAATGCGCATTCTTTTTCAGACGTGCTATTCGCCTCTTCCCGCTAGCTGAGCTTGCGACCCAAGTAAAGGACAGGCCGTGTGTGCCTGCCATCGCTTTCCTGGGAAAGAATAGCGCCTAACCCGCGGTCTCTGGCATCCCATTGTATGATAAAGGGTTTCAAGAAATCTGGCGCTGCCAGTATTGGGCGCTCGCTTAGGGCCGTTTTCAGACTGAAATGCCTTCTCTTTCTATTGGTCCCAAGAAAGATTGGTGGGCTCACTTTTTCTCAGCGCGTTAATTAGGGGGCTGGCTAAATCACAGGTGTCCTTTACATGATTCAATTCAATTCGTTTATTTTTTCAGAGTGGTACAAACACAAACTCTGAATGGTCCCCTGGACTAAAAGTTGCACTAAGCAACTTTACGACGGCCCAGGGACCACCTTACAAGACAGTAGTCGACGGACATTATTAAACAAAAGAGAGAAAACCGCACTCATCAAAGGTCACACTGAAAATATATGGTCTATAAAGCAGGTCTCAAAAGCACATATATACTCGAAACAAACAGTGAGAGAAAAAGAAGAAAATAATGAGATGATATGGGAACACGTGGTCAAAGGACAAGTAGTCAATTTAAAACCAAGGCAAGATACATCAAATCATGGTGACACAGAAGAGTTCAGTTGAGGTTACAGAAATAATGTTTACATTCTTTCTTAGATGGAAAAACTTTGGATATTTGTTTAGAAGTGATGGAACATTATGCTTTAGTGACTGAAACTTGTTTTGTTTGCGGAAATAGGGAACTAGCCAGAGTGGAGGGTTTCTAGTGAATACATCTATTGTTCGCTGTAGCAATGTTGCAACACTTTTTAAAAATTTTGCAGTTCAACGGACGAAAAATAAAGCCGGTTTAGGAGTTGCTATTCATACCTGTGCTTAAAACGAATGATCCCATACTTCGGAAATAGGTTGATTGTAGATGTGTGCGTTCGAACATTTGCCACATAACGCAAGAATTTCTTCTGGAGCACATTAATTTTATCAGTATTTCTTTTTGATGTTGAGCTCAAGACAAGACTGCAATAAATTATGTGGGCTTGATACAACTGAAGTTTGACTCTTTCGGGAATGAGGTTTCTGAAGCAGGACAGAGTACCTGCAACAGTAGACAGTTTCTTGCAGACGTGATTAATGTGGTGATGCCAGTTTAGGTGAGAATAAAAAGTAACGCCAAGAACCTTCTGCTCATCTACTATTGTTATGTCTTTATTCTTATAATTGATCTTATTTTTAAGTGCGAAAACTTAATTTCCTCGTCTAAATTGTAAAACCTTAGTCTTAGTAGGATTGATTACTATGCAGTTAGTGGGGCCACCCTGATAGTGATTCAAGCGTTCGGTTGCACTGCAGAGCTAAATCGTTTGGATCATCATTATTAAAGAGAATGCTCCTGTCATCAGCATATATAAACCATTTAGCTGATTAATAATAAGAACTATACCATTAATATATATATATATATATATATATATATATATATATATATATATATATATATATATATATATATATATATATATATATAGCAGACAAGGTAAAGGAAATGAGGGGCTCGTTTGACAAACATATTAGGGAACCTAACAGTCACCGAAACCAAGGTGCATAAAGGAATGTTTGTAATTTTTTAAAATTTCTAGTGGCAATCAATCAGTTTTAATTAAAATTACTTAAAAAGCAGAAGAAAAACAACCATGCCGCCTGTGGGATCCGAACCCACGACATCCGAATAACGCGTCCGGTGCTCTTACCAACTGAGCTACGGCGACGGCTGTCCAATCTGCTGCTTTCTTGGGTATTTATGTTTAATGGGTGTAAGCGAACCTTGAGAGTGTTCACCAGCGCCACCCTCGTCCATATCGGTGGACGTAGCAGGTCCTGTAATACCGCGAGTGTGACGTAGAACGTCATCTAAGGACGAGGGCGGAAACAGTGCCAGAGCCCTCTTATGCTACCTATGGCAACAAGACTGCCAGAACCGAGACCCCCGTTAAGCTATTAGCAGACAAGGTAAAGGAAATGAGGGGCTCGTTTGACAAACATATTAAGGAAGCCAACAGTCACCGAAACCAAGGTGCATAGGGGAATGCTTGTATTTTTTCTAATTTTTAGTGCCAATCAATCAGTTTTAATGGAAATTACTTAAAAAGCAGAAAAACAACCATGCCGCCGGTGGGATGCGAACCCACGACCTCCGAATAACGCGTCCGGTGCTCTTACCAACTAAGCTACGGCGACGGCTGTCCAATCTGCTGCTTTCGTCGGTATTTATGTTTACTGGTTGTAAGGTCGTGGGTTCGGATCCCACGGGCGTCATGGTTGTTTTTTCTTCTGATTTTTAAGTAATTTTCATTAAAACTGATTGATTGGCACTGCAAATTTAAAGAATAATTACAAACATTTCCCTATGCACTTTGGTTTCGTGACTGTTGGCTTCCTTAATATATATATATATATATATATATATATATATATATAGCAGCCAAGGTAAAGAGATGAGGGACTCGTTTTTGACAAACTTATGAAGGGAGCCAACAGTCACCGAAACCAAGGTGCATTGGGGGATGTTTACTTTTTTTATTGTGTAGTGCTAATCACTGGGTTAATAATACTTAGATTAATCTATCGATCAAAGAAAATTACTTATAAAGCAGCAGAAAAAACAACCATGCCGCCGGTGGGATCCGAGCCCACGACCTCCGAATATCGCGTCCGACGCTCTTACCAACTGAGCTACGGCGACGGCTGTCCAATCTGCTGCTCTCGTGGGAATTTATGTTTAATGGGTGTAAGCGTACTTTGAGAGTGTTCACCAGCGCCACCCTAGTCCATAGCGGTGGACGTAGCACGTCCTGTATAACTGACGTGGAACGTCATATATATATATATATATATATATATATATATATATATATATATATATATATATATATATATATATATACATATACATATATATATATATATATATATATATATATATATATATATATATATATATATATATATAAGCGGGCCTAAAACACTACCTTGTGGTACTCCGGTTTGTAGGGGCAGCGCAGACGACTCAGCATTATGTATACGAACGCAGTGGACCCTGTTTTTCAAGTATGACAATATTAAATTATGGGGTCCACCACGTATTCCACACTGTAATAACTTACCTAACAAGACATTGTGGTTGAGGGAGTCAAATGCTTTACTGAAGTCAATGAACAGACCAAAGTAAAATTCCAGAATCTATATTTTCAACTATCTGTTCTTTTAATACAAGTAATGCCGTTTCTGTCGAGCGTCCTTTCCTAAATCTATAATGGGACTCAGTTATAATGTTGTTTTTCTCGAGGAAGTTATTAAATCTTTGAAATATAACGTTTCCAAGCCATTTAGAGAACATCGAGAGAATGAATATTGGTCTATAGTTATTCACGACATTTATATGACCTTCTTTGTGCTCTACAGTTATTCTAGCCTTTTTTCTTGTCATCAGGAAAAATGCTGTATTCGACAGCTAAACTAAATATATGGGCTAGAACAGCAGCAATAATTTCTATTACGAATTTTACTGGACTCATCTGAATAATATTGGAATCAAGCGATTTACTATTTGCCATACTAATAAATGTGTGGTAGACCTTCTCAGTACCCGTGGGCTCAAGAAACAAACTGTGAGGGGGACTAAGGCTTACTGTGCTTGTGATTGATGGGCATAAATTAGCTTTCTGGGCAATTTTAGCAAAATGCCGGTTTAAATGATCTGCAAGTTCTACACCACACAACTCTACGCCATTACGAAGTATCGTCTTGGGGGAGCAATCTTCCTTTTTCTGCCAAGAATGTCATTTACAATGTTCTATACAACAGATGTATTCTTAGTTATAGATTCAGTTAAAAGGTTTTTGTAGTATAAATATTAAAAGTAGCATTTGGTCTGTTTCGCACATTCTTAAAATCACTTAGCTTATCTTGACATCGCGAACATAAAAAAGTGTGATAAAGTCTGTTTTTTTCTTTGATACGTTTAATAGGTTCGGAGTTCACCCATGGTTTCTTACTTTTTCGGGATCGCTTTGCAGTTTTAAGCGGTAAATGTTTATAATAGATTAAAAGGAAAGTTTCAAGAAAGGCTGAATTAGCTTTGTTAGCATCTGTTTGATCGAATACAAATTTCCAATTATGCGCAATAACATCCTGCTTAAATGATTCCAAAGCATTTTCAGAAATATGCTGATAGGTGAACTCACGGGCGAAATGATTTTTGTTCTGACAGGGAAACGTCATGAAAACTGGGCAATGATCGCTTATGTCGGATGCGATTGTGCCCGCACTCGGGCTATCTGTATTGAGATTGGTGATAAGAAGGTCAAGCGCTGTTGAACGGGAAGGTGTAACACGCGTTGGAGTCGTAATAACATTTTTATAACCGGCTGAGAGTAGTCTAACATCGAAGTCGTGATTGTTTTTTCTGTCCATGATATCAATGTTAAAATCACCGCCACAACTAAAAGAATAACTATTTTGGGAAATCCATTAAGTTGTCAAAAAATGTGAAAAAATCTTCCACATTGCGACACGGAGATCGGTACACTGCACTGATGATTTCTTTACAGGTTTCTATCGTGAGCACTTTAAAATTTGCAGTTATTGCGAACACTCCGTATCAACTGGCCACGATATTGACTGGGGTAGGGCACACGTGCTGGCAACTGAAAAGAATCTGTACCGTCGCCTTCACCTCGAATCATTATTCATTCAAACGACTAATCGCACCCTCAATCGCAACACTGGAAATCTAACTCCTGTATACGCGCGCTCCCTGCGCCCTCTTTTCAAACGTATTTAATCCTGATGCACTTTCTAATCCTTCTCATTGTGAACAAGGCTCCCGTACGGGAGCCGAAACGTCATTTTGTTGTTGTTGTTTTTTTACTTTTGGTCGGCGTCCTCCTTTTAAGTTTTATTATGATCGTCCCTGACCAGACGAGTTTTCGTCCAACTCTCGACTTCATCAACCTTCGCCGGGCGTACGGCCAACCCATCGTTACAAGCATCCGTCAGTACGTGTCCCTGGTCACCCGTGTCGCATCGTTCAAAGGCCATCTTCAATTCAACCTGACGTGCAAGTCTTTAGCACTTATTCCACGATCGCTTCGTTTGATTCGTCCCGTCTGCACACCCGTCGGGCTGAGCGTTATTGCGAAGGCTGAACGTTCGCTCCTCCAAGCCAGGATACTTGAATGCAAAGAAAAGCTTAGAGCAATGGAAAATGAAGCCTTTTTCGCCCGCCGCCGCCTGGAATCCCGCTACCCGAAGGAATTTCCTAGCATTCAGCTGCATGCCAATCATAAAGCAACCATGGTGTCTCGGTCCGCTGACCGTGCACACAATAACAAGTTACGTCAACTCCTTCCGCTCCCTTCAACTACAGAGAAAGCTGCGCCTTCAACGGTTGTCCATAACCTTTCTTCTTATAAACCCAACAGCGCCGAGCTTTCTGTTTTAAATCTGGGCCTAAATTTCAACACTGGACCTACCCTGGATGCCAAAAAACTTGTGTGTGCCGTGGAAAACGCGGTTAACCAGGTTGAACCTTCGCGCCGAGATGAAGCAAGGACTCGTGCTGTCAGCGTCCTCTCCAGGTACCACCCGCAGCATCACACGTCCCCACTGACCACTGAACAGCGTGAAACTGTGAAGAGCCTTCGCAAGAACATGGATCTTGTTATACTTCCAGCACACAAAGGAAACACGACAGTTCTTCTGGAACGCAATGACTACATAAGCAGAATGCAAAGCCTACTGCAAGATGACGCCACCTACTCCCGTCTCGACAAGGACCCGACCGCAAAGGTGCAGCGCGCTTTACAAAGACTTCTTTCTGACGTGTTCAAATTCGGTCCTCCTTCCCACAAAGCACTTTACTTCAAACTGTTGTGCACGAATGGTTCCGCCCCCGCTCTTTACGGGCTTCCAAAGGTGCACAAACCTTGTATGCCGATGCAGCCCATCGTAGACTACAGTCGTTCTCCTCTTCACAGTTTATCCAGCTACCTTCACCGGATCCTCAGGCCACTTGTCGGTCTCGTCTCAACACACGTACGCAACTCGACTGACTTCATCAAGAAGGGAAGCGACGTATCGCCGGACCATGACGAGTACATAGTTTCCTTTGACGTCAAGTCGCTTTTCACATGCTTTCCCGTTGACCTCGCCGTACAAGTGTGTTCTGCTGCCCTTGAAGCTGACAATTGTTTACCACAAAGGACCCCCATTGACATTCCAGATCTCCGCAGGCTCTTACAGTTCTGCCTGGACAACACTTATTTCGTCTTCCAAGGCTCTTTTTACCGACAACTTCAGGGCACACCAATGGGCGCCTCTATCTCAGTGACTGTCGCGAATCTGACTATGGAATTTGTTGAGCGCCGTGCCCTTGAAACTTCCCCATCACTACCATGAATCTTTCTTAGATATGTAGATGACTGCTTCTGCCTCATTCGGAAAGATGATTTGCTGGCCTTTTCGTCCCATTTAAATTCCATTGAAGAAGCGATTGATTTCACCGTCGAAGAAGAAATTAATGGCGCGTTGCCCTTCCTGGACGTATTGGTAAAACGAAACAGTGGAAAGCTATCATTCAGCGTCTACAGGAAACCCACCCACACCGGAAGATACCTTAACTTCAAATCTGTGCACCCGGCTAATCAAAAGAAATCTGTTGCCACAACCTTGTTCAAACACGCAGAACGCATATGCAGTTTTCCTGAAGATCGGGCAGTCGACTTTGGTACTGTACGGCAAGAACTCGCGCGAAACGAGTACCCAGCTGCTTTTGTGGCATCCGCTGAAAAGCAGTTATCTTGCCCGACACGTGAAACTCCCGTGTTGTCCCCTCTGAAACGTGCCGCTGTTCCCTACACACCTGGAATAAGCGAAGCCTTGGCGCGTATTCTGCGCAGATTCCAAGTTCACGTTGCCCATGCCCCCACAAGGAAACTTCGCCATGCGCTGGTTAACGTCAAAGACGTTCTCCCCAAAGAAAAGTACCCTGGCGTTGTTTACAGCGTCCCCTGCTCTGATTGTGACAGCGTCTACATCGGCGAGACTGGTGATTTTAATAGACGCCTAAAAGAACATTGTAATGACGTTAAAAACAAAAAAAGTGAACTCTAATGCTATCGCCGAACACTCCGTATCAACTGGCCACGATATTGACTGGGGTAGGGCACACGTGCTGGCAACTGAAAAGAATCTGTACCGTCGCCTTCACCTCGAATCCTTATTCATTCAAACGACTAATCGCACCCTCAATCGCAACACTGGAAATCTAACTCCTGTATACGCGCGCTCCCTGCGCCCTCTTTTCAAACGTATTTAATCCTGATGCACTTTCTAATCCTTCTCATTGTGAACAAGGCTCCCGTACGGGAGCCGAAACGTCATTTTGTTGTTGTTTTTTTTTTACTTTTGGTCGGCGTCCTCCTTTTAAGTTTTATTATGATCGTCCCCGACCAGACGAGTTTTCGTCCAACTCTCGACTTCATCAACCTTTGCCGGGCGTACGGCCAACCCATCGTTACAAGCATCCGTCAGTACGTGTCCCTGGTCACCCGTGTCGCATCGTTCAAAGGCCATCTTCAATTCAACCTGACGTGCAAGTCTTTAGCACTTATTCCACGATCGCTTCGTTTGATTCGTCCCGTCTGCACACCCTTCGGGCTGAGCGTTATTACGAAGGCTGAACGTTCGCTCCTCCAAGCCAGGATACTTGAATGCAAAGGAAAGCTTAGAGCAATGGAAAATGAAGCCTTTTTCGCCCGCCGCCGCCTGGAATCCCGCTACCCGAAGGAATTTCCTAGCATTCAGCTGCATGCCAATCATAAAGCAACCATGGTGTCTCGGTCCGCTGACCGTGCACACAATAACAAGTTACGTCAACTCCTTCCGCTCCCTTCAACTACAGAGAAAGCTGCGCCTTCAACGGTTGTCCATAACCTTTCTTCTTATAAACCCAACAGCGCCGAGCTTTCTGTTTTAAATCTGGGCCTAAATTTCAACACTGGACCTACCCTGGATTCCAAAAAACTTGTGTGTGCCGTGGAAAACGCGGTTAACCAGGTTGAACCTTCGCGCCGAGATGAAGCAAGGACTCGTGCTGTCAGCGTCCTCTCCAGGTACCACCCGCAGCATCACACGTCCCCACTGACCACTGAACAGCGTGAAACTGTGAAGAGCCTTCGCAAGAACATGGATCTTGTTATACTTCCAGCACACAAAGGAAACACGACAGTTCTTCTGGAACGCAATGACTACATAAGCAGAATGCAAAGCCTACTGCAAGATGACGCCACCTACTCCCGTCTCGACAAGGACCCGACCGCAAAGGTGCAGCGCGCTTTACAAAGACTTCTTTCTGACGTGTTCAAATTCGGTCCTCCTTCCCACAAAGCACTTTACTTCAAACTGTTGTGCACGAATGGTTCCGCCCCCGCTCTTTACGGGCTTCCAAAGGTGCACAAACCTTGTATGCCGATGCAGCCCATCGTAGACTACAGTCGTTCTCCTCTTCACAGTTTATCCAGCTACCTTCACCGGATCCTCAGGCCACTTGTCGGTCTCGTCTCAACACACGTACGCAACTCGACTGACTTCATCAAGAAGGGAAGCGACGTATCGCCGGACCATGACGAGTACATAGTTTCCGTTGACGTCAAGTCGCTTTTCACATGCTTTCCCGTTGACCTCGCCGTACAAGTGTGTTCTGCTGCCCTTGAAGCTGACAATTGTTTACCACAAAGGACCCCCATTGACATTCCAGATCTCCGCAGGCTCTTACAGTTCTGCCTGGACAACACTTATTTCGTCTTCCAAGGCTCTTTTTACCGACAACTTCAGGGCACACCAATGGGCGCCTCTATCTCAGTGACTTTCGCGAATCTGACTATGGAATTTGTTGAGCGCCGTGCCCTTGAAACTTCCCCATCACTGCCATGAATCTTTCTTAGATATGTAGATGACTGCTTCTGCCTCATTCGGAAAGATGATTTGCTGGCCTTTTCGTCCCATTTAAATTCCATTGAAGAAGCGATTGATTTCACCGTCGAAGAAGAAATTAATGGCGCGTTGCCCTTCCTGGACGTATTGGTAAAACGAAACAGTGGAAAGCTATCATTCAGCGTCTACAGGAAACCCACCCACACCGGAAGATACCTTAACTTCAAATCTGTGCACCCGGCTAATCAAAAGAAATCTGTTGCCACAACCTTGTTCAAACGCGCAGAACGCATATGCAGTTTTCCTGAAGATCGGGCAGTCGACTTTGGTACTGTACGGCAAGAACTCGCGCGAAACGAGTACCCAGCTGCTTTTGTGGCATCCGCTGAAAAGGAGTTATCTTGCCCGACACGTGAAACTCCCGTGTTGTCCCCTCTGAAACGTGCCGCTGTTCCCTACACACCTGGAATAAGCGAAGCCTTGGCGCGTATTCTGCGCAGATTCCAAGTTCACGTTGCCCATGCCCCCACAAGGAAACTTCGGCATGCGCTGGTTAACGTCAAAGACGTTATCCCTAAAGAAAAGTATCCTGGCGTTGTTTACAGCGTCCCCTGCTCTGATTGTGACAGCGTCTACATCGGCGAGACTGGTGATTTTAATAGACGCCTAAAAGAACATTGTAATGACGTTAAAAACAAAAAAGTGAACTCTAATGCTATCGCCGAACACTCCGTATCAACTGGCCACGATATTGACTGGGGTAGGGCACACTTGCTGGCAACTGAAAAGAATCTGTACCGTCGCCTTCACCTCGAATCATTATTCATTCAAACGACTAATCGCACCCTCAATCGCAACACTGGAAATCTAACTCCTGTATACGCACGCTCCCTGCGCCCTCTTTTCAAACGTATTTAATCCTGATGCACTTTCTAATCCTTCTCATTGTGAACAAGGCTCCCGTACGAGAGCCGAAACGTCATTATGTTGTTGTTGTTTTTTTTTTTACTTTTGATCGGCGTCCTCCTTTTAAGTTTTATTATGATCGTCCCCGAGCAGACGAGTTTTCCTCCAACTCTCGACTTCAGCTGCCGCCGGTGATTCTCAGGCACCAGGAGTTGCTCATATGCGCGTCCCTTTGCGTCGCAGTATTTCCGGTACTAAAGGCGTGATTTTTCACGAAAGCTGATGTTCTTTCTGGCGACTCCAGCTCTCACAATATAGCTCGGAGCTCTTAACGATGGGTCGCTTTTCTGCTCTGAAATTAGTGATTTCCTATCAACCTTAGTCAACTCCTCCCAACAAGTCGAAGCAGGTGTTAATGTCGAACCTTTCGAGTTGGTTCCTTTTGCCCCATTTTGTACGGAATCGGCAGTTCCTTGGATTTCATGAGCTACCGCTGGTTCGGGAACACCTTCATGGGCATGCTCATGCGGTTTAGATGGATCAGTTTTCCTGCAAGAATCCGCCGGCTGGTCGGGAGGATGGTTCGGTACCTGCTCATTTATCGGAGCGCAGTCGAGTTTCTTTTCGAGCTCTCGCGCTCGATAACGTGTTAGCGCCATGCAAGCCAAGCCCGAGGTGAAAGAGAGACCTTTCTCTTTCAGCAGCTGCTCGGATTTCTTCGAAAACAGGTAGGTCAAGTGTCCATAATGCGATACAGCGCGAATAAAGACGGGGACGAAGTGAGACAAGACACCACCCACAGGTGGTGTCTTGTCTCACTTCGTCCCCGTCTTTATTCGCGCTGTATCGCATTATGGAAAATTACCAACTATCCCGATCTGCCACTCTTGCAAGGGCAAGTGTGAGGGCAAGTTCGCGCTAACTGCAGCTTCTGTGTCTAGCCTGCCAAAAGTCCCCTCTCGAGTCACCTTCTCTATAGGCAAGCATGCACTCTGTTCTTCGGCGACCTGCTTAATCCAGGCGCATTCGCCGGTGTAGTCCGTGGAGGAAACACAGGACGGGTGAACAACATCCATGGTGGCCGCTGAATACCGCAGTACTCTGAATTTCTTGCCATTATTCACCACGTCCTGCATGTATGGCTCCAGCAATTTCAGGTTTTCCTCCGACTCTCGCATGCACGCGAACACCATCTTTTGCTGTTTGCAGTTCAGTGAGATGTGACCCTCCTTGTTGCAATTATAGCAGACAATGGGCTTTCGAACTTCAAACGCGCGAGATGCTGATGCCTGCTGTTTTGGCGAATCGCTTGATTTGGGTGACTCAATCTTTTTTTCGCTACCTCCTCCTTTTGATCCCGCGTCGTCTGTTATGTGATCCCGGCGTGCTGGTGGCACCCTTCGGTCGGGGATTTTCTTTATATAGGTTTCTCCTTTTTCTAACCTGTTATCGTACCCTGCCTTGCTTTGGAGGTTTCGGCGAGCGTAATACTCGTATGCGAGCTGTGCCGCTTTGTCTAGGTCTATATCTGTTAGCCTATCTTGCAGCCATATCCTCAGATCTGGAATCGCGCTATAGTACTGCTCTAGTGAGATGCACTCCAATACGTTGTCATGATTTCCGTGCACCTCAGCGGTCTTAAGCCACTCGTTTAAGTTGACTTTAAACTGGTACGCTAAGTCCGTATGCGACTCTCCGCCTTTCTTCGCCTGCCTGAATCGTTGCCTAAAGGCTTCGGCAGATAGCCGGTACTTTCTAAGCAGTGCGCTCTTTACCTTCTCTTTGTCATCACAATCTTTCCATGAGAGGCGAGCCACCACTTCGGCCGCCTCGCACGGAAGAAGAGGAACCAACTTCTCCGACCAAGCGCTCTTGTCGATGTGCACCTTCCCGCATGCACGTTCGAAATTTACCAAAAAGAGTGCAATATCTCCTCCCTCGCGGTATGGTGAGATGAGATCCTGCAATCTCCGCCTCCCTTGCTCCTCTACCGAAGCTACAGCGCCAAGACGCTCCATATTCCCTCCGTTCGACGCGATTTCGAGCTCCTTCATTTTTCGCGCATATTCTCGCGCTTTTTCCTCTGCCTCACGGACCTCCCGTCCCTCTTGGGGCCAAACGAAGCTCTTCCCTTCCTTTCTGCTCGCACAACTCTCATCTTTTCTGCTCTGCTTTGCGTCCAACAATCGTTTCCCAAGCCTCTTCCACCTCCTCAACAGGCACCTCCTCCTGTCGCATATCCTCGAGAATTTCCTTTTTTCTTTTCGCAGAACGTAGCGAAATCCCAAGATCCTGGCAAACTTCGAGCAGCTCCTGCACTTTTAATTTCTCCATCGTGAGTTCCACCATGGGTTAGCAAGCCCAATAAAACAAAAGCCCTATCTTGAAGTGAACAGAAGTTTCCCTAAATCAATTTCCCAGACAACAGGAATCCGCACCTAGAATCTGCCTGTCCTAGTACGGTATGGCGAAATGAACGGAAAACATTGGGCACTCACGTTGCAAAGGTATAGCTGACGCCCGTCAGTCCCGTAGCTGCCGAGGTCCGTTGGAGCCGGTAATGCACGCGGACGTCCCGCAGCTGCCATCCAGTTGTGTGGATTCACGTAGCGTGACTGGGCCGGAGAAGAGACAGGGATGATCGGAGGAAGAAGACTTGGAGAACTTTATACAAAGACTATTTACATATTGCACAGGTGAGAGCAACTGAGAGAACTTCTTAGTAGTCGGGAGTCTCTCAAGAGGGGGGTTTCTCCTCTGGTACCAAACCAGCAGTTCGTTAAATACTCTTCGTATTCCCCAGATCCCTTGCTGGGGAATACAGTTCGAAGAATGATGTCCAATCAAGCGATGATGATACCACCCACAGCAGAGCGGTCCTGATGTTCTCTCGCAGCTGCGTGGATGGAAAGGGAAGAGGACCCGGTTACGTTTTCGTCCACACGGCCTCCAGGTGGGCGCGCACGTGGGTCTGTACTGCCCTCATGTGGAGCAGGAAGGCGCCTGCATGACACAGGAATGCGGGCTGTCTCATAGCAGGGGTTGAAAGGTCTTGTACTTCGTCGTCTGATTACCGGAACGCGGAAACTGTCGAAGGTGCAGCTCTCGGGCAATTGTTCAACCCCAGCGTGACTGAAGAGAGCAACACTCCATTCGTCGACCCGATGGCATGTTCGAACACGTGGGGTGCTATTATCGTCACTGCTTCGGAAATTCCTGCAGCCACGTTTTTTTCCAGAAAGCTCATTCATCTTCGCGGTGGTTTTCAGGGAATCCTCCCCATGTGCAAATTCGCCCAACTCAACACCAAGAAGGGAGCGCGAGCACAATACCGTGCACCCATCAATGTGCCGTCTATCTGAAAATAGTGTCTGCTATCAAATTTGAACTTTGTAAGTTTGAGTATTATTTTATAAAGTAAAGCAAGCGTAGGGCCATCAACATTAGAACTTAAGTTTTGCTTCTAAAAAACTGCACACCATACCGGATGCCATTGGAGTGAGTAATTTTAGTATAAAGCGACGCAACATCAAGGGTTACAAGGAAGGCATCATGAGGGATGCTGAGTTCGGCTATGTCAAATAGGAAGTGTGTTGTGTAATAAAGGACTGAAATAGAGCAGGAATTTTATTGATGCAGGTCTCAACGTCGCTTGACAGCCATTCAGTTAGGGTTCCTAATCTACAAATGAGTGGTATTCACTGGTTGCTAGGTTTGTGAATTTTCGCCAGTAAGTAAAATCTGCCTCATAGAAGGCTGAGTGAAATTATTGAATTGACGGTGCTTTTAACTAGTTTGTTACCCAGAATGAGATTGAATAGTGCCTCTTCCAAGACAATTTTATACTTGGCAGCTGAATCGCCGTCTAGGAGACGATAAAACGAGCTATCCGTAAGCTGCCTTTCGGCTTCAGCTATTTAATCACTTTTGTTCATCACCACGATGACACCACCTTTCTCTGCCGGCTTATACAATCTCAGTTTGCGACGCTAGTTTTTTTTATTGCTGCGGTTTCTTTCCAGGAAATTTCGCGGCGAAAGTTCTTTTATGTATGTATGCTTCCAATACATATTTTTCTACTGTCTTAATGTAGATGTGGAGGCAGTTATCTCTCTGAGGAGTTCAGTGATTTTGCGACGGCAACTTTTCATCACGCTGGAATCTTGTGGTCGGTCATGGAAGTTAAGGCTCATATCACAGGCAAAATTTCTCAGTCTTTAAACAATGAAACTCATTGAACCCACCGGACGCGGCGCAGAAATTAGGCCATGTGACAGAGCACTCTGGTAGTCATGAGTCAAGGTGAAGTTTGAAAGATTGATAACTGAGTTTTGCAACTGGGATGGCAGTAGCAGCGGTGGCTAGCATTACGCGGACAGAAATAGATTGTGGCGGGAAAGCTTTTTGGACTTGATGGCGTTTATCTCTGCCCACGTTTTGTCTTTGCACACATAAAGGACAGAGTTCTTCGGAGGACAGATAAGAGTGGTTCAGCTACTGCTTTTGTAGCGATAGCTACACTACGCCAGCCACTTCGCGAGATTAGCGTGGCTGCGCGCTGAGATGTGGCACCACCACTCCGCCAGCTGTGCGCATGCGCGCAGTTACGTCATAGCCCGCAGCTGGTGTGTGCTCCGCGCGCCTACATTACGTTAGCATTTCTAGCCTTCAGCGTGGCAGCTGCCCGCGGCGCGGTGCGCCGGTGAATCCGAGTGGGGGAAGAGAGTGAATCTATGTCCAGGGAAGAAGATGAAGAAGGAACGCCCAGCGAAACGCTGCGGCGAAAGACTGTCTTTGCAATTCGACTGAGCGATTTCCACTCGGAAAGCTGTAGTTATCGCATCACTACAGGTTTAACCAGAGCTACATCACAACCATTTTTTCTGTTTTGTTATCGACTTTAGGGCAGATTGGCGGTGACCCAAACAACACGCGTAAATTGCAAAGCAGCCGTTGCTGGAATGATTTCCCTTTTTGAAGTGCATTTCTAGCCCGTTTTGACGTTGCTGGTTTGAAATTAACGTGGAGACCATTGGAGGATGCTGCGTGACAATTTAAAATTAGCATGAAGTTCCGAACGAATGCGTTTTTCAGCAACTTTTCTAATGCGTAGAAATTTATCCGAGAATATGAGGCGAGAACTGGTGTCAGGATGAAAATTTCTTAATTAACAGGTAGTTTTCTTTAATGTGTTCGGGCGTTTATTTCGAAGGTTGTAGTTGTCCTCGGCCGAGTCGTGGTCGACTAGAGTTGCAGCGGATATACTGTCGGTTCTGGAAGCTTTTCCTCTAGAAGTTGATATTAAAATCTCCGGAGTGTTGCGACACTAAAGATGGGAACACTGCGTAGTACAGTCCGGAGAGCCAGGATGTCGGGGTTTGGAAACACTAGCGCCGTAGTCCCGAAAACCGTTGCTTTTGACGTAGACAGCTCGAGGGTTAGAAGCATGAGGGCCTCTAGCTTATATGCTGATGGCAGGACTGGCGCAACCGGAACTTCCTGGAAGTAGGGCGGAGTCGGTTTGACACTAGGAGACAGCGCAGGATGGGCGTCTTCAGCGGGACTGCCGGAAGGAGAAGGCTCGTGAGCAGGAGAGCCCGTAGCGGGAGCGTCGGGAGTGGTAGTGCCGAGAGCGGGAACGTCAGAGGCAAGAGCATCGGTAGCTGGAGCAGGAGCAATGTGGTCAGGAGCACCGTCGGCAGGAGCAGCGTCGGAAGAAGCAGCGCCGGAAGGAGCAGTGCCGGAAGAAGGAGAGTCAGGAGGAGAAGCGTCGGGAGGAAGGACGTCGGCGACAGAAGCCCCAAGTGCTCCGGTAAGGGGAACACCAGGAGGTAGGTTGTCGTGAACGGGTGAGGAAGAGATTTGAGCATCGCGCGCACGAGGGCCAGAAGAAAGACCACCAGTGCAGCGTTGTCGCAGCAACGGCGTTGACAGCACGAGCGTTAACAGCAGTCACGCGTGAGGCTGAATCCGGGGAGCCGGACACGCCAGAGTCGTGAGTGGGAGCATTTGGTGCGCACTCCCTCTACGAGGGCGCTCCGAGATCCGATGCGCCTTTTGGGCAAAGTTGTTTAATTCTACTCGCGATCAGGGCGGTGGCGCTATAATTTCGATGGAGGCCATTGGCAGCGCGGGTTCTTGCCAGTGGAAGCCACTCAAAGCCATGGTACACATAATACACGAGCTTGGATCACCTGCAGAAGGTTCGCAGTAGACTGTTCTTGATGAAAGTCTCTCGGTTGCGCCGACGAAGTTCCCTGTCTCTGCGCTTTCGATGGTTTGCTGTTCTAGGAAAAATTAGGCTTGCGTATGCGCAAGTAATATCGAGTCGGGACGTTGCATAATGATCCAGTAATTTGTAGTACCTTTCAAACGCAGACCGACCTGAGCAGGAAGTTAGATCGTTGGTTTCGATATGTGGCGAACTGGATGAGGCTGTTGAAGGTACGATGTTGAGGAGCAGGAACGCATCCGCAATGAAGGAACCGCATTTCGTAATGAATGCGGGAGCATCCTGTCGAGAGGGATTAAAGTGCTGGTAGACGTGTTTGGATGGGAATCGCCCAGCACGACAGCCGATACGTCAGTACGTGGGAGCTTGAAGACTACGTCTTTCGCCATGGCCATATCGGAATTCATTGTCTTTGCATAAGCAGAGGGTGCAGATCGGATGGATCCTGTAGAACATAAATGGAATAGAGTTGACACACGGTGGAAAAAGCAACGGCCTTTATTCTAACGTTTCGCCCAGGTTCTGGCCTTCGTCAGAGTGATATAGTACAGGCGAAAAACACAGCTTTTATAAGTGCATGTACGTGGGGTGGTAAACATTTCGTTTGGCGGATCGCAGCGGTAAACACCTCTTTGTGAGCCGGCGGTGATAGAAAAAGTGTCAGTAAGCGCAGTCAAACATGATTAAGGAATCGTGAAAGATCACTGCAATCACATCAGAACGAAAGAATTGGTTCTATGCTCAAATTCAACCAGAAAAGGCGAGCAAGAAAAAATCACATAGATCAGAACACAGATGAATACCATTGTTCTTTAAACAACGTCTCATTTGAAAGGTTATGGGCTATGGTGCTGACATGTGATGTCAGTTAAGCGATAGGTATCATCATCATCATCAGCCATACTACAGCTACACTGCAGGGCACGTCAGGCTGATGATTAATACATATCGCTGAAATTGCATCACATCTCAGCACCATACCCCATAGCCATCCGCACGAGACTTGAGCGCAAAACAGTGGGAAAAAGGACAAAAATAATGAGCGTAATTGAAACACGGCATGACACTTTAAAGTAATTCTGTTATGACGCAAGGCAAGTCAGCTACCGAACATTTTCATTCAGACCGCAAGAGACAGCATTGAACTCGTGCATAAGGCACGATTCACCAACTTTGCGTTCATTGTGTGTCTTGAAGCCTGATTACAGTGCAGTTGAATTTTTTTCAGAATGGTGCTTAGTATCGTTCACGTGTTTATAGATAGGAAGGTTGGGCACTATCTTGTAATGAGCTTTAAGAACAATAAAACGATGCTACACGATGCGCGTCGGATCCCCGCGCCGCCCACCCCGCCGCCGCGGGGATCCGACCCGGGAAAAGAAAGAAAGAGAAAGAAAAACAAGGAGCGGGAGCGGATAATGGCCACCCCTCAAGGCAACAGAGCGGCGCCGAGTAAGATGCACAGGAACAGACGGTATTAGGAATGGCCGCCAGCTGGTATTACGACTGGCGCCAGCATGTCTCGAGGATTGCCACCAATACAGAATCTCTCGCCATGTGCCTGCGGCATGCATTTACCGCGCTCGCCCGGTCGTTGCTGCGTGGGACAAGCGGGAGCAGGGTTCTGCGAAAATCCCTTTAAGGAGTAGATGTCCCGTGCCGCGAAGTTGTTCGGGCTGTCTTCCGATTTTCCCCGACGTCTCCACCGACCCGACTACTCCTGACCTCACGGGCACAGCACCAGCGTGGGAACAGATCGCCACAGTGGCTTGTCTGCAGGCTTCGCCGGCCATGCCTAATGGCAAAATCACTGGGAATTATCTCCCGACGGGGCTGCGCCTCGGTTTCTTCGAAGTTCACCGACCGGCGGAGAGCAGGCCGACCACCTGACGTCGCCTGCCAGCCTGACGGGGTCCTGGCCGCACACCCCTCTCCCTCGGGCTCAACTTATGCCAGGGGCGTGTCCATGTGTGCGGAGGTGTCTGTTTGTGTGTGATAGCGAAAGTTTCGTCCACACCCATCACGGCGAGGGCGTCTCCTACCTGGGGAATCTAGGGAAGACGCAGTGTATAAAACTGGACTGCAGATGCAGTTGAAGCAGCTCACTTCAGAACTCAATAGGTTGTAAATATGTAAAAAAAACCAAGTCTTCTTCCTCCACTAACGAATCCTTCACTCAGCGGCACTCCTGTCCTGGACGGAGCGGGCGTCATCTTGACCGAGGTTGTGTCGAGAAGCGACCCCGATCCTCACCTCCAACAACTGGTTGGCAGCGCTTGGGATGGACCAGGTGACATCGTTCTGCCTATACGGGTGAGCACTTTGTCTTTGTTCTATGATTCACCAGGCTTTAAACTCTGGGTAAAAAGTTTGAACTGCTGGTAATCGGGTGTCTGTAGCACAGTGTAGTTTGCACAGAACCATAGAACATTAGCGAATATCTACGCGACCAAGGTGTCCTCTCAGCAAGGAGGCTAATCGCCTACACTCCTGATGATGTTGGAAAGATAAAAGCGGTACGCCGTCACACAGTTATATTGGAATTCGCAAAAGATGCGCCGCTACCAAAACTAGTAACGCTGGGGTTCTGTAGTTACCCTGTAACTGAATACGTCGGAGCAGCAACTCAGTGCTATAAATGTCAGAGGCATGGCCACATATCAAGACACTGTAACGGCCCCGTGCGCTGCAAAGTGTGTGCTGGCCCCCACTCGCACAAAGAATGCACTTCGAGAGCGCCACCTAAATGCGCTAACTGCGGTGGCCCACACCCTGCTTCCTATGGAGGGTGTTATAAAAAGAAAGCAGCCACAGTTGCTCGCACGGCAGAGCAAACACAAGGGAAACCCCCTAAGCGCCATGAACCACCACCTAACCCCGACGTGGTTTTCACGACTACGGCAGCTCTTTCCGAGAATCAGTCAACACAGCGTGGCAGAGCAGCTGACAAGACCTACGCAGCTGCGGTAAAAAAGAAGCGTGGGAAGTCCTTTGGTTCTTCTCCTTCATCAAAGCTACTGCAACGCACTACACAAGACCCAACAAACAGCGTCGCTTGCTCTGACCCTAGGGCGCCACAACATGACAAGAAGATCAGCGGCAGGCAGCAAACCGGAAGCTCTGAACAAGATGTCACATGCCTACTGATTCCGATGCTGTTTGCAGCCATCAAGGCTCTTATCCGTGCAAACCCCTCATCAGGAAGACTCCCAGAAGTAGAAGCTGTCCTTGCAATGGAGCCGTTGGTGTCGGTCTCCTACGATCCGCATGGGCGTAATACCACACTTCAGTAATCATGGCTTCCACAGCGAGAACTTCACCGCAGCTGACAATCCACAACATTTTTCGTGCATGCACCATTTTCGAGTGGAACGCTCGCGGGCTACGCTCTAAACTCTCAGATTTCCGACAGCTCGTGCGAGCGTACCGCTTCCCCTTCATAGTCATCTGTGAATCACGCGTCGAGGAAACTTTCCGACTCAGTGGATACTATTTCCATCATTCACAACGACCAGATAACGTCAGCAGATTGCTGATAGGCTTTCGCAAGGATATCCCGGCCTCACCGGTTGATGTCCCGCCTCACAGCGACCATGAATACGTATGACTTGCAAGAGTGGCAGATCGGGCTAGTTGGTAATTTTCCATAATGCGATACAGCGCGAATAAAGACGGGGACGAAGCGAGACAAGACACCACAGCGCTGACTTCAACTGAATTTTTATTGCGGAAAGGGTGCTGTCACAGTTATTGCCGGACAACAGTACACTCTGATTGGAGTATATCTTGAGCCAGGCACGCCATTTGATGCTTTGAGACTTGAAGACTTGATAGCAAGGACGCCCTCTCCGCATATTATTTGCGGAGACTTCAATGCTCATAATGAAATTTGGGGCAGCTCACATACATGTGCCCGAGGTGCCAAGCTTGCAAAACTTCTCTCCAAGCATTCAGTTCAGCCATTAAATGACGGCAGCATCACCTACCTCCGAGGCCCGACGACTACCAGCAGCATCGACGTGACATTTGTCACAAGTTCATTCGCCCACAGCTTTGGCTGGTGCACTGATTTGGAGACACGTGGAAGCGACCATTACCCAATCCTCATATCGGCTTTGCATGCGCAGAAGAACCCAAAGAAATTCCTTATAAAATCTACAGACTGGGACGCATACAAGGACGCTGTAAGCAGAGGAGTTACTGCGGCAACTCGCAATGAGCAATTACCATCGAATATTGCGTATTGCCTGAGGGCGAGTACACAACTTACAGCTAAAAATGATAACCTACCTTCAAATGATGATACATTCCAAAGGCTTTGCGCTATACGCAGGCGAGCTGAAAGGAAAGCTCTGCGCACAAAAAGCCTCGATGACCTACGTGCATGCCGACGGGCACAACGTCACATTCGACGCTACATGGATAAACTCAGTCGGCAAAAGTGGCGTGACTTTTGTTCTACGCTGGATGTGCGCAAACTAGTAACCGATATTTGGCGGATAGTTAGAGGTATGCGCACGCCACTTCAACAACTCCACCCCTTCGCTGCACTCTCCCTTCGCGAACAAAAATCTATAAAAGAAGTCTCAGAAGAATACTGCAAGCTGCTGTCGGCAGGGTCAGGGCATTCGACACTCTCCGCAGATGGTCAAACAGGCATCCCAAAGGCGGCAGTGCCAGCGTTAGACCTGCCTTTCACAATGGAAGAACTATCCACAGCTATCGCGGAGACAAGCAGGCACACGTCTCCGGGTCATGATGAGGTGACCTATGACGCCATTGCAAAGCTACCCCACACCTCCCGTCTTCGACTCCTGGAGTATTACAATTCTTCCTGGATGGCTGGTGAGGTCCCCACGGAATGGAAGCTGGCGAAAATCGTGCCCGTTTTGAAACCCTGTAAGCAGCCAACAAGCTACGCATCAATCCGGCCCATTGCCCTACTGAGCTGCGTAGGTAAGCTCATGGAGCGCATGATCTGCAAGCGCATAACTTGGTTCCTAGAAAGCCGAAATGAGTTCCCCCAAGAAATGAACGGGTTCCGTCAAAACAGGTCTGCGACTGACAATACCATCGCCCTCGTCTCATCAATTGAGGAGTATCTTCATGCTGGGTACATCCCAACAGCCGTTTTCCTAGACATCAAGGCCGCTTTTGACTCCGTCTTTCACCATGCAATTCTCGCACCCTTTGGCAGTCTTGGCCTTGGAGGAAGGCCATACAAGTGGATTGGGCATTATTTAAAAGAACGACAAATTTTTATTACCACTCCAAACGGTTCAACACGCTTTCACGCAGTGGAGAGGGGCGTACCACAGGGAGCGGTGCTCAGCCCTCTCCTGTTCAATATTGTCCTTATTCACATAAGAAGACACCTTCCGCGAGGGGTCCGCATAACAATTTATGCTGATGATATCTGCATCTGGACCGCGTCACGTTCGCGCTATATTACCCAGCAACGTCTTCAGAGAGCGCTATTGCACATTTCGATGTACCTGGCTTCCAGAGGTCTTCGTCTCTCGCCAGAAAAGAGTGTTGCAATGGCGTTTACAAGAAAAACGATGACCCGATATCCGCTGCTCCTAGGCGGACGATCGCTGCCATATGTACGATCTCAGCGATTCCTGGGTGTTGTAATCGACTATAATCTGTCATGGTCACCTCAGATCAAAAAACTCCGTGCGAGGATTACTGCAGCATCGCAAGTGTTCAGGTTCATGGCGGGAACAAGGTGGGGTAGCAACTGCCGATCAATGCTTCTGCTTGAAAAAGCCTACATTGAAGGAACCTTGCGCTACTGTCTACCAGTGCTTCAAAGATTATCTACATCAAGCAATAAGACTCTCAATGCCGCACGGAACAACTGCCTGCGAATATGTCTTAACCTCCCAAAGGGTTCCTCTGCATCAGGAACAGTAGCGGAGGCAGGATGTCTTCCACTAGAGGTAATTGCCGCCAGGAAACTATGCGTACCCATCTCCGCCATGTCCTGCAAGGGAAGAAGCACTTCCTACACCGTGTCCACCTAACCCACAGCAACTCTAGCTTTGGCCAGGCAGTGCAGCTCCTGCCCCTTCCTACTATTAATCAGCCTCAGAAACTACTACCTCTGGCCTTTCCTCCATGGACACTCTCTCCTCTACAGGTGAAGAAGTCTGTTCAGGTGTGAATGCAAAGAGCCGCATGCCACAGGCAGCACTTCTGCAAGCTACTCTCGCCTACTTAATCGAAGAATATACGCAGCACACCCATATCTTCACCGATGGTTCAACTACTAAAGAAACTTCTTCTTGTGGCCTTTATGTGCCCTCAACAGGCCATGCCCTTTCTTACCGGCTGCAGCGGAGGACCTCCTCTACAACAGCTGAGGTTCACGGCATTAAGGAAGCTGTTTCTTACATCCTGCGCTGAACCGCCGGCCGTTGGGTTATCTTCACCGATTCAAAAGCATCTCTGCAGATCCTGGCCAACCTGCTGAAGAAAACGAATCACCAGCCAGTTTCCCTGGACATTAGGTGTGGTGTGTGTACCTCCTTTTCTTGTCCTGCGTCTGTGTTCCGCTGGTTCCACCCTGACAACATTAGGTATATTCATCATTTAGCTATTGCCGCAGGCCACTGCATAACATTTCAGTGGGTACCTGCTCACTGTGGCATTATGGCTAATGAAAAAGCAGATGAAGCGGCCCGTAAGGGCCATCAACATCACAGATACATTCGAAGTTTTCTCACGAAATCTGATGCGTCCCAAATGGCTAAAAGTTTTGCGTACGAAGAAACGTATCGGCTTTGGAGTTTGCCGACACATCAGTACCAATTTCTTCACTCAATCGACCCACATCTTAGATCACGACTCTCACCCAGAATTCCTCGACAACTCGAAACACTTTATCACCGACTTCGTCTGAATGTTGCATATACAAATGGCCTGCGATACCGTTTTGGACAAATGAACAGTCCGCATTGTGACAACTGTGCTTCGATAGAAACTGTGGAACATATCCTGCTTGAGTGCCCGGCGTATGCTAACGAGCGTGCGTACTATGAACATTGCATGCAGAAGCTCTGCCCAGTGCCCCTAACAATGGACAAAGTTTTAGGCCCCTTAGCCTGCTTCAGGCAACAGAGACTTGCAATGAACTTTCTTTTTACATATTTAAAAGACATTGGACATCTCGATAAGCTCTAAATTCACTTGCAGGTTACCTTCATGCATTCTTGCAGTGAACTTCGTCAGCCCATTCGTCGGACTATGCACTCCATCATTCCATAGGTTACATCTATACTCGCCACTGCATCCTTAGTACCCATTTCATGGCTGCATTTTATCTTATCTTCGGTTTTTTTTCCACCTCTTTCACGCTGCTCTCCTTCAGTCTTTATCTCCCAAATTCCCCTCCCTACGCAGATTAGCATGCCAGCGATATTGAAACGCCGGCTAAATTCTCTGTTTCTTCATTAAAGAGTCTCTCTCTTTTTAGCCAGTGGGGAAAGCCACCATTTGGGGCAACGATCATGGACTTCAAGATGGTTGATAGGAAAGAGCTGTTGCTGATGTGTGATGAGTTAGATGTGGACGTGAAGGAAGGAATGTGGAAAGGGGCAATCATAAAATTAATCAATAATAGCGATGCGGACGAAGAAGCGATGCAAATTGCGTGGGAAATTGCAAAGAAAGAGCTAGAACGGCGAAGAAAAAAAGCAGAGGATGAAAAAAATAAAGCAGAGTATGAAAAAAAGAAAGCAGAGGATGAAAGAAAAGAAAAGTAAGCCGCAGATCAGATACAACTGAAAATGATGGAGCTCCAACTCGAAAGCCAGCGTCTGGCAGCCCAAAACGGGGGAGCAAGCATTAGTGACAGATTAAACAGGGTAGAGTTTCACCGTACAGACAATTGGATGTATCCCTACAAGATGGGCGAAGACATCGGTCTGTATCTAATCAACTATGAAAGGGCGTGTCAAAAGAGCAAAATCGCAGAAAAATTGTGGTCACAACGCCTGCTAGGTCTTTTACCGTGCGAGGCGGCTAATGTGATCGCCAGGCTCAGCGAACAGGATGCGGAAAATTATGAAAAGGTGAAATCTGCTCTACGGAAGAAATACCGCCTTTCAGATGAGGCATTTCGGCAGCGTTTTAGGGAGGCAACAAAAAAAAAGCAATGAGGAATATGCGGAGTTTGCGTACACATTGAAAAGGAACCTTGTAGAGTGTCTTAGGGGGGCAGGCATGTACGAAAGCAGGGACAAGGTAGTTGAGTGCGTCCGTCTGGAGCAGTTTTTCCGCAGCATTCCACCGTCCGTAAAACTATGGGTGCAGGACAAAGAAAATGTAGAGACAGTAGAGCGAGCAGCTCAACTCGCAGACGAATTCTCGACGCGGAGAAAGGCGACTGCGGAGGAAGGCCAGTCAGAAAGAGGAACTACCTCAAGAAAGTATTTTTCTTCTAGACGGCCGGCTCTAAATGGAAACGTGGGGCAGGGTGTAACACAAAAAAAGTCACCGAAAAGGCTCCAGAGAAGAGCGGCAGTCAAACGAAGGACGAAGGGATAGAAAAGGAGGGGAAAAGGAGTTCGAAGCCAGGCAACTGTTGCGGTGTTATAACTGCCATGAAACGGGGAACATCGCTGCAAGGTGCAGAAACCAGCGATTGGTGTTCTCGTACGTAAACGGTAATGATGAAAACCTAGAACTTCTTCTCCCCTAACTTCATTAGTTAGAGGTAAATGGCAAGCCTTGTAAGGTGCTCAGGGACAGTTCGGCTACGATGGATGTAGTGCACCCATCCTATGTTACGTCTGAGGATTTCACGGGAGGAGTAACGTGGATTAAACAGGTGTTGGAGGAGCACAGTGTTTGCTTACCTATGACAAGGGTTGAAATTTCAGGTCCGTTTGGAAAACTAGTGACGGAGACAGCCGTCTCGAAAACAGTTCCGCTGGAATATCCTTTTCTGTTATCAAACCGGTCTCACCGGCTGTTGTGTGAGCGAGGGAACATCTTTGGAGTAGGAAAGTGCAGGCACTAACGCACTCTAAAACCCGCCAGCTCGCCGCTCAGTTAACACAGGACCTGGGACAGGGAGAAGCAGAAATCGGAGCAGAACCTCAAATCATGGAGCCAAACCTAGTGGCTGAACAAGGGTTCGACGTTGTCGCTAGATCAGGCGACATCGACGCAGCTGCGGTGCCAAGCGAACAGCAGGAAATAGAGCCCGTCGGAGCGTCAATATTGGTCCCGACTTCGCGCAGTTTTGAGCGGCTATTGGAAATAGACAGGGATATGCTGAAAGCAGAGCAAAAGAATGACTCTAGTTTGAGGCGCCTGCATGCTACCGCGAAAAGGGCATAGCGAGGCGTAACATCACGATACTCGAAAAAGGCGGACTGCTGTACAGGCACTACAGAGATCGCAAAGGCAAGACGTTTGATCAGCTGGTGATTCCGGAAAAATACCGGGCGGACCTTCTGAGATTTTGTCATGGGAACAGCTGGTCGGGACACTTGGGGATCAAGAAAACGAAAGAGCGACTTTTAATGGAGTACTACTGGCCAGGGTGCTTCAAAGACGTGGAGCGGTACGTGAAGTCGTGTGACGCATGTCAACGAGTCGGGAAACCAGGAGACAAATGGAAGGCTCCCCTAAAATTGGTTCCTGTGATCACAGAGCCTTTTCGGCGGTTAATGATTGACACGGAAGGACCCCTACCGCAGTCTAAATCGGGATACAAATATCTCCTTACCATGCTGTGTCCAGCAACGAAATTCCCCGAAGCAGTCCCCCTCCAAGAGCTAAGCTCTACAGAGATAGCGGACGCTTCACTCAGCACCTTTGCACGAATGGGTTTGCCAGCGGAGATTAAGGCGGATAAGGGAACCGTGTTCACCAGCGCCTTAACCACTGCCTTTTTGATGAGGTGCGGTATAAAGTAAATACACAGTTCGGTATATCATCCTCAGTCGAACAGTGTCGAGAAAATGCACTCCGTGCTCAAAAGGGTTCTGCGGGCGTTGTGCTATGAACGGAAAAAAGACTGGGAGAGCAGTTTGCCAGCAATGCTGTTTGCGCTCAGAACAGTTCCCCATGAAGCGACCGGATTCACCCCGGCTGAACTTGTGTATGGGAGAGCCCTACGTCCTCCTCTCCGGATTTTGCGAGAATTCTGGGAGGGAACAGGAGAAAGCCAAACTGTCGTGAGTTACGTGTTCGAATTGCTCGACCGACTAAGCTCTAAGTGCACCCTAGTAGAAGAAAACTTGAAAGTGGCACAGAGGGGGCAAAAGTCTATTACGATCGAAACGCAAGGCAATGAACATTTCAGACGGGCGATAAGGTTATAATTTTGCGACCATCCAGGAAAAACATGATGGAAGTGCAGTGGGAGGGTCCGGTGGAAGTTCAGCACAGGCTGTTAGAAACAAACTACGTCCTGAAAAAACTCGGCAAGAGAAATGAGGTTACCATCTACCACTGCAATTTGATGAAACTTTATGTAGCCAGGGAGAAGGTGGTAAATATGATGTTAAACGCACCCGAGGAAGTACAGGCTGATCTACCAAAGTTAGCAACAGACCGCGATGCGGATTGCTGCATCCAGGATATTCTTGCGTGCTCTGCGAGGGCTGATGTTCTGAAAGAGGAACAGGTAGATGAACTTAAAGGTCTTTTGGGGGAATTCAAAGCGATGTTTAGCAGTCGGCCAGAGAAAACTGACCTGATCACTCACGAGATCGAGCTGACCTCCTCCGAACCAATCAGGTCAAAAGCTTATCGAGTGTCAACCACCTCAACGGCTGATCTTGGAGACGGAGATTAAGCGAATGCTCGAAATCGAGTAATCGAACCAACTGAAAGTGATTACACTTCCCCTATGATTCTCGTCGAAGTGCCAGGTAAAGAGCCTCGTCCATGCGTGGACTATCGAAAACTCAATGCACTCACCAGAGACCAGCTCTATCCGATTCCCAATATTGAAGAGAGAGTGGAGCGGGTAAGTGGGGCACAGTTCATCTCTACGTTAGATATGGTGAAGGGATATTGGCAGGTTCCTCTCTCAGACACCTCGAGCCGCTATGCCTCCTTCATTTCACCCATTGGGACATTCAGACCTCTAGTTTTAAGCTTCGGCCTCTAGAACGCACCGTATAGTTTCTCCAAATTAATGAATATTGTACTTAAAGACATGCAGAGCTATGCAGTCCCCTACTTGGACGACATAGCCATTTTTTCGAACAGCTGGGAGGAGCATATCGCGCATCTGAGAAGCGTGTTGGCAAGGTTGCGGGACGCTGGGCTCACACTGAAGACTGAAAAGTGTAACTTTTGTTGTTCACAAGTGACCTACCTGGAACCCATTGTAGGTTGTGGAACTAGGCAGCCTTCGGAACTTAATTTTAAGCCCATAGCGGACTTTCCAACGCCTCGAACAAAGAAAGACATCCGCTCTTTTCTGGGGCTTGTTGGATATTATCAGAGGTACTGTACTCGCTATTCTCAGCGAGCGAGTCCATTGACAGATGCGCTACGAGAGGGAGAGCCCGAAAGGTTTTTTGGGATGAAGCAAAGGAGAGCGCCTTTCAAGAGCACAATACAGTACTCATTTCACGGCCCGTATTGCGGACGCCTGACTACACAAAAGAGTTTGTAGTTCAGTGCGATGCGAGTGATAGGTGGATGGGCGTTGTATTGAGTCAGGTCGGAAAAGACAACGAAGAGCATCCCATCCTGTACGCAAGCCAGAAATTGACGCTACGGGAGGAAGCTTCCAGCGCCTCAGAAAAAGAATACGCATGCTTAGTCTGCGCAGCACAAAAACTGTCATGCTACCTATACGGATCAAAATTCGTTTTTGAGACGGATCACTGCCCACTCACGTGGCTGAGGCAGATGTCTCAAAAGAACGGACGCTTGCTGCGGTGGAGCCTCATCCTTCAAGAGTACAACTTCTCTGTGAGGTATAAGAAAGGGAAAATGAATGGCAATGCCGATGGTTTAAGCAGGCTATTCTGAAGTGCTTAAGGTGAAAAGGGTCGTCCAGCTTTTATGAGTCTCTCTCTGTGTGTGTGTGTGTGTGTGTGTGTGTGTGTGTGTGTGTGTGTGTGTGTGTGTGTGTGTGTGTGTGTGTGTGTGTGTGTGTGTGTGTGTGTGTGTGTGTGTGTGTGTGTGTGTGTGTGTGTGTGCGTGCGTGTGTGTGTGTGTGTGTGTGTGCGTGTGCGTGTGCGTGTGCGTGTGCGTGTGCGTGTGTGTGTGTGTGTGTGTGTGTATTACTAGCGCACCTATGTATGTTTTTTTTCAAGTTTAGTTATCTACTTCGATCCATTTCATGCACGGCTCTGACTTTGTTGTGGCCCAAATATCCATGATACGTTGACTTAGATGGGGGAACCACTCGGAGTCAGAATTTGTTATGTTATTACCTTATCTGTTGGGATAAGCCTGGTGGATCAGGGGCACAGACTGGGTGCTTTCGCGTCGTATGGGGCCTTGTTGCTGGGGCCGAACCGGCCGCTGTTTGCCATTGTGGGAGGTTTGGGGGTTGTTTTGGTGCTCAAGGGATTGCTACCACTGGTCGAACGAGATCTTCCTGGCTGCGGAGGAGTTCTTAGGAATGGCCGCCAGCTGGTATTAGGATTGGCGCCAGCATGTCTCGAGGATTGCCACCAAGACAGAATCTCTCGCCATGTGTCTGCGGTATGCATTTACCGCGCTCGCCCAGTCGTTGCTGCGTGGAACAAGCGGGAGCAGGGTTCTGCGAAAATTCCTTTAAGGAGTAGCTGTCCCGGGCCGCGAAGTTGTTCGGGCTGTCTTCCGATTTTCCCCGACGTCTCCATCGGACCCGACTACTCCTGACCTCACGGGCACAGCACCAGCGTGGGAACAGATCGCCACAGTGGCTTGTCTGCAGGCTTCGCCGGCCATGCCTAATGGCAGAACCACTGGGGATTATCTCCCGACGGGGCTGCGCCTCGGTTTCTTCGAAGTTCACCGACCGGCGGAGAGCGGGCCGACCACCTGACGTCGCCTGCCAGCCTGACGGGGTCCTGGCCGCACACCCCTCTCCCTCGGGCTCAACTTATGCCAGGGGAGCGTCCATGTGTGCGGAGGTGTCTGTTTGTGTGTGATAGCGAAAGTTTCGTCCACACCCACTACGGCTAGGGCGTCCCCTACCTGGGGAATCTAGGAAAGACGCAGTCTATAAAACTGGACTGCAGATGCCGTTGAAGCAGCTCACTTCAGAACTCAAAAGCTTGTAAATATGTAAAATAAACCAAGTCTTCTTCCTCCACTAACGAATCCTTCACTCAGCGGCACTCCTGTCATGGACGGAGCGGGCGTCATCTTGACCGAGGTTGTGTCGAGAATCGACCCCGATCCCCACCTGCAACAACGGTGGCGGGATCGCCCTACACAGAAAAGAGATACACGTGCACTCGCGTGCCCCAGCCATAATTAAAGAGTACACAAACAGAATAAAATGCAGAAAGGGCCGGAGCTTCCGTCATTTGGAACCTCTTCGGCAGCCAGAGCCAAGGCCGAATCAGCGGCGCCGTGAGCTTAACTAGACACACGTGCACTGTGCAGGAGAACACCCAGACACACAATGGTAAAACATCCGAGCTCGTGCCAGTGTCGTGTGGGGGCTAAATGACAATGGCGGGATCATTTAAGCGAGTAAGGTGTACAAAAACAGACGGTGGCGGAATTGTCCAACATATAAAAATTAGAGATGCGTGCACTGGAGAGCCCCGGCCAGAAAGATTAAACAAATAAACAGAATAATATGCAGACAGGACAGGAGACTTCCGTCATCTGGAACCTTTTCGGCAGCCGGAGTCAAGGCAGAATCAGCGGCGCCGTGAGCTTAACTACACACATGTGCACTGTGCCTGAAAACACCCAGACAGAAAAAAAAAAGTGGCAAAACATCCGAATTCGGGCAAGTGTCGTGTGTTAGGTAAATGTGAATGGCGTGAGCACTTAGGCAAGGGTTCTTCAATTGCAGCCAGCTCGGCAAGGTAAATCGAACTGGGAAGATAGGGGTGGGATGGGGTGGGGGATGAAGAAATTTGTGTGTGCTTGAAAAAGATGTCGTTGGCAAGAAACAACCGAGGTATGTCAGGCTGGCTCTCGTAATGTGAGCAACGGCCCTGCAAGGGGCGGATGGAGGAGAATCCACCTGGACTCTCATTAATGACGTGAGGAATTGTTCCAAATTTGTAAATAAAGTACGACTCGCGTTGTTATCTTTCCCGGTTGTTGTGGAGCCCACCGTGTAGGACTGTTAACTTAATTGCATCAAATGGGTAGTTTCGCTCATTAATGTGTTTTGACAAGGGAAGTTTGAGTAGGGATAAGATATGCGCGCGGTTGTTATTAAAGCGAATTCGTAGAGGGCTGACGGTCTGACCAATGTACTGCATACTGCACACACTGCCTTCTAGGAGGTATATAACGTTGCAGGAATCACAATCAATGTAGCCATTAACTTCCCATTTGAACCCTGAAGCTGTGCTTACTGCACAGGTTGAGGTTTGTATGTGTTTACAGACCTGGCATCTACTTTTTCCCCAAAACCGGCTGGTTATCCGGACAGGCTCTGCCCGAAACGTCGACTCAAAATAAATCTATGGCTAAATGAAGCGTTTTCAACTTTGCATATATATATATATATATATATATATATATATATATATATATATATATATATATATATATATATATAGTAGCAGACAAGGTAAACAAAATGAGGGGCTCATTTGACAAACATATTAAGGAAGCCAACAGTCACCGAATCCAAGGTACATAGAGGAATGTTTTTCTAATTTTTTAAAAATTTGTACTGCCAATCAATCGGTTTAAGGGAAAATACTTAAATAGCAGCAGAAAAAACAAGCGACATTCGGAGATCGTGGGTTTGGATCCCACCGACGGCATGCCTGTTTTTTCTGCTGCTTTTTAAGTAATTTTCTTTAAACCAATTGATTGGCACTACAAATTAAAAAAGATTGAAAAAACATTCCCCTATGCACCTTGGTTTCGGTGACTGTTGGCTTCCTTAATATATATATATATATATATATATATATATATATATATATATATATATATATATATATATATGTGGAAGCAGTCAGGGTTGCTCAACGGGCCAGTGAAAACTTGCACAGTGAAAAGGTCACAACTGGTTCGATTATCTAGGTTTATTCACCAACGGTTTCAGACGGTCCACCGTCTGAAACCGTTGGTGAATAAACCTAGATAATCGGACCAGTTGTGACCTTTTCAATATATATATATATATATATATATATATATATATATATATATATATATTGCAGAAGGAAGAGATGGATCCGGTAGAACATAAACGGAACACAGTTGACAGACGGTATATATTTGTGTGTGTGTGTGTGTAATTTTTTTACTTTTTTACTGTAAGCCTTCAGACTTCTAACCGCGGCCAAAGAAAGAATTCCGTGCTAGTGGAAATGTATTTTTTGCTGGCTATGCTGTTTCCTGGCGCTCTTTCCATAGCTACTGACTATGAAGAAACGAGACCCTTGAATACGGAACGAATTCGACGCGGCATCTTTAGTGAATCCAACCGTCAACAACGGTGTGTCGACGCAGTGGAGATTTTCCGTGTGCTGCGGCCATGTTGTCATCCCTTTCCCACTGTTTAGAGGAAGGATGGATGCATTACAGACGCCACCGTCGAGTAATAAAAGCAGCTGGACTGGACAGCATGTGAACCCCCTCCTCCACCCCCCCTCCCATGAGAAAGCGTCATGAAGGGGATGGAGAATGATGGGGATGAACAATGGCGGTTTCCACGTCCCAATAAGCCCCTTTTCACTACTATCAAACTAATATCGTCGCCAGACGTGCCGAAGAGCCAGAAAAGCAGAACTGTGATCCAGCTAGGCTAAGCACGTTTGCGGACGTCTAGTCGGGTTAACTAGGTTAAAACCCTACCAATTTTTTGGCTTACTTTTGAGTGGAGCCCTTGAAATAGACGTAGAAAAATATATTCCTCCTTCATTCTTAAGAAACATGCTCACAACACATTCTAAACACTTTCGGAATTTAGGTTTCATTGTGACATATTTAGGTATTCTTATTTCCCGCAAGCAATCACTGAATGGAACGCAAAACAAATGATATATTTAGCAGCTTGTCACTAGTATGAATTTTTATCGAGGCTAAGTACAGCTCATTCTTCTCGATTCTTGTAAGGTGGTTTCGGATAGCATTTTCATTCGTGTAATTTTTGTTGTTTGAATATTTACCAGAAATCTTCTTGTTTCGCAGTTTGCCTTGTGCAATTGTGGCTTTGTATTTTTTATTTCAAACATGAATGCTTTCTAGAATGTACTCAAGCCTTGGCACTCCAAACGCTGTCTTGTTGTGTCCCGTCAATCTAATTTATCAATTTGCTTAAGTCCCTATGCCTGCATTCGCTCCTGTATTTTCTGGGCTTAAACTTCGGCCTTTCCTGTAGCAGCCTCTTATGAGGCTAACGGTATGATAGTTTCTCCAGCGCGAAATTTCTCCAACACGGAGTTTCTCCAACACGGAGTTTCTTCAACGCGGATCTACATAAATAAATAAAATATTATTAGCCCCTTTCTTCGCCGCTTCAGGCCACCACCAAAACAGGTTGGATGTCGCCTGCCTCCAGCCGTTTTTTTCTGACGAATAATTTAAGTGTTATTTAACCAAAGTATTGCAAACCTGATGCTGGATTCAATTTTCATGCTACATATTTATAATATTTTATGAGCAAGCGTCGTTCTGTCTTCTATGTTCTTACTATATATCGCGTATTTTTTCTTGTACAATTCATGTACTCCGTATAAATCTGTAGTATTTCTTTTCTTGTAATGCATTCTTATTCGGCGCTTGGTAAGTCGTTGTGCCACGTAATGCCATTTTTAGTGTTTACTTCCCTTCAACCGGGAGCACGTTTCAAGTATGTCTCCAAAAGCACTTATAATACGTTGTAATCTGTATCTGTATTTTCCCACCTGCTTGGTTTACGAGACAGCAGATGTTCTTCTCAACAACACGCACCAGTGAAGACAAGTAATATGAGATGACCGACCCATTATAGCACCCACCCACTCCCTTCATCAGTACTGAGACATGTTTCCACATATGTAATGAATGAACACCAAGCCATTTTGTTTGTGAATTTTTCTGTGTCACATGCACAGTCAATATTATATCTTGAGGATACCGAGGCTCTACACAAACGCCACAGCCTGTCTGTCTTTGTGTTGCCGAAAGTGCTTCCCTCTAGGAAAATACAGTAAAAAATTTGGTGCCTCCATTGTTAAGCAACAATAGCCAGCGCCTATCCAAGGTGTGTGCGGAATGTCACTCAAGAAATGAAATGGGCGGAAATAGCAAAGAAACAAAGGTACTCGGCTTTCACCATTGTTTTATTTCAGTGATTGACGGGGCTGTTTTGGCAGTCAGGGGTCAACGGTGTCAGTGCCACATATGTAAACCACCCCCTGTCTCCTCTGAGAGCCTAGGTATCGGTGAAAAGCTCAAAATAAGATATTGTTAGAATTAAAGCGCTTGGGATTCTCAGGTATATCAATCCTGCGTCCTTTTTTTCCTGCATACAACAAATACATATGGAATGAACAAGGTTTGTTTCATATCTTTTTCATCTAGTGTACTGATGCTTTCCAGCTGTACAGCCTTAGTTGGTTTTAAATTATCCGCAGGGCTCACCAATATCCAACCATTATCTTCCGTGAGTCGATGACCTCTGGTGCGGCACAATCTCATTGCAGACCAATCTCATTAACATCGTATTCATGTAAAATATTGGCACACATAATACACGAAGATGTAGTAGAATTTCTGGAATCTAACAATGTGCGCTGAAATTTTCAGCATAGATTTAGACAAGGTTTCAGCACCGTGATACAATTAGTTGATCTAGTGCACGCAATTTTCTCTATCCTCGAAACTGGAGCCCAGGCGGCCGCCATTTTTATAGATTTATCTGAAGCTTTTGACATTGCACTACATTGTAATCTCCTGCGTAAGGTAAACGCCATTTTAAAACTCCTTGCTTGGTTAATTGGATTGCTAGTTGTATTTCCCACCGCTCGCTGTCTGTTTACTATTATTCTACTAACTACTGTTCTGATATTTGGCGTTCCTCAAGGGTCCGTGCTTGGCCCTTTGTTATTCCTAATATGCATCAACGACTTACCTCGCTATGTCACATCAAAAGTACGCCTTGATGCGGATGACTGTGTAATATATCAAATGATTAACACACAAGATGGTATATAGCTTGCAACTAAACGCCTCATTTATTAGTTCTTGCACCTGGTATATTACATGGCCACTGAAAATAAATTTTACCTTAACTATTGCGATGTCTTTCACTATCTGCACGTCCCCTTCACTTATTATTTTGACTTCAATAATTCACCATTACACAGGACATTAGAATACAAGTATCTCGGCGTTATATTCGTCGCTAAAATGTCCTAGGGAAACATAATTTCGTTTGTACTAAAGCACTAAAAATGCTTGGGTATTTGTGGCCAACGTTTACTAATGCACCAAAAAAAACTAAGCTATTAATCATCCACAAATCCTTAATTCGTCCCGTAATTCAATACGCATGTACCGTTTGAAATTCACATAAACAATGTGAAATTAATCAAATCGAGAGCACCCAAAGGAAAGCCATCAGGTTCATATATCGTCCATGTGATCGCCAGTTTTCACATTCTTTTGCCTTGTCCGCTTTGAATCTAACCCCCTTGTCTGTGCGCCATCGCGTGGATCCACTGAAATTGTTGCACTGCATCGTCAATTCACTTTATCATGTTACACCTAATGTCTATCTTACCCGTGATGTTCTACCATCAACCAGGAGTTATCGCCGCCTTACTGTTAAGCCATACTTCGCGCATACTAATAACTTAAAACACAGCTTTTTCCCTCGTACTCTAGAAAACTGGAGCTTAATTCCTGGCATTAAACTCATTTTTGACTGCCATCGGTGCCACATGGTGTTTAATTTTGTGTTGTGTTCAGTTTATTACTTACAGCATATCACACTGTTAGCGCTATGTATTCAAACATGTTAGATGCAATCTTTTTGCGTGTGTGCGTGTTGTTCGTTGCATTTTTACAAAAATTGTCATCCCCAATCGTGCAATAGCTCCAATAGGGCCTGCAGGATTTGAAATGAAATAAAAGTAAATAAATATACATAAATAAATATATAAGTAGATATAAAAAATAAAAATTATAAATAAGCCCACTGAAACAAAAATTACGGAGGGTACTTTAGAGTACTTACGTGCTGTGAATATGGAAGCATGGATGCAGTGAGTCCGGCTGCCGCGATGGCGTACTGCTCTAATACAGTGCCCAGGGAAGATGATCTGTTCGCGCCACCCGTAGGAATTTGATGAAGACGACGATACTCACACACAGCGTTGCAGACTGGCCGTTCAGCGCGCGAGGTGTTGTGTTTGGTGATGACCCGTATGCCACAAAACGACAGGCTCAGATTTTCCTTTGAGGCAATATTTTCATGCAATAATAAGAAAAACTGCAGTAATCGCACAGTGCTCTAATGAACTTCCCTGCGAAGTTGATTTGTTCGCCTAGGCCGGGGTTCGCAACCCACTTTGGGAGGAATTGTATTTAAGAAATTTTCTTTTCTTTCTTTATGAGGAGGTCACGTGGATTTCGGGACGTCTGACGTGGACAAGAAAACAGGCATTCCGCCTTATGAGCTATTTGTTTCTCTCGCAGTAAAAATAAATGTGGACAAACTTTTTAGTTGAATTCAAGACGGACCTCTTGTGCTGCAAATTTGGCGACAGTGTTCTATTTCTTCTCGACTACTTTTGTGTAGTTGACCATGAAACGATAACAACTATTGCCGTAGCTGTTAAGCTTGCAGACTTTTTAAAATAATCTTTTAGGTTGGTGCCAAAAGACAACTCATACAACTGTGGGCGCATCTCAAGATCAGTCAGCTCAGGAAAGCACGTGCATGAATATCTCGCAAATTATTTGTCACGACCAGCTGTTCCAGCAAGAAATGTGGCATAGAAAACCAACGTTCCCTACCTCTTTTCTGATGCTACAAGGAGTACCGTGGTGCAAAAAGTAAAATTTCAATCCCGAGATTCCTAACCTATATTGCTATACTGTTCACGAGAAGCAGTACAGAAGACACGCCAGACAGTTGCAGCACCCACACGGAAGCACTTTTGTTGAGCTGCGTAGTCAGTTTAAACAGGTACGAATCCTTTGTGGTCAGTATTACGCAAAGTGGCTGGAAACTGCAATATATGTATAGACTAAGCCCATGTTAACGCCGTGAAAAAAAACAATATTCAGAGAAAACTTAAGGTCTTCCTTAAGGGAATGAGGCGATGGCGTTAACGGGTCCCTTCGGCGGCATTGGGTTCTCTGCGTATAACTGCGGACACGGTCGTTCCCTACTTTGCATTCACAGATCGCCGGAAGTGATCATGCCACTCCTTGCACAGTGCTGCAGCTGTTTAGCAATGAGCTAGTGCCCAGGTAGGTGGCTGCTTCAAACAAAGCCACCGGTGGGGCTTGTGAGAACCAGGTTGCTCTACCCGAGCAATTATTATTTTATCTGCCACCTGCCACGGTGGGCAGTCTGCTCACAATTGGATGGGCAGGTAGCCAATTGTGACGGTGGGCGTAATGTGATGTCGACGCAAGGCCACGTGACCTAGGTAGCAGGCGAGCCACCTTCTTTATCGCTAGCAACACCGACTTCGAATTTTCTGCAGAACGGGTGTCTCAGCGCTATCTCGTTAATATCTATAGTTTCTACACAGATAGTGCAGTACTTCACAGGAAACTCGATGGAGCTCCCGCAAGAAAAGATGTCGGGCAGTGCGATATATATTGCGCACCGCTGTTTGTATGTGCTGTTGTTCACAGAGCTGGCTAGGAAGAGTTAAGGAAAAAAATAAGAGGAAAGTATCTTAATAATGTGCGTTTTCTTTGGTATCTGAGGAAAGGAAGAGGTAAGCAGGGCAAAACTGATCACTCTAGGGGCAAAGCACACGACATGTATGAAGATTATTATGAAGAGAACTGCATCAATGTTCTGCACTTTGTATTAGAAGAGTGCTACATAATAGGCATAAAAAGATATATTTTGACCAGGCAGTAAACACTTACCTGGACGAGACAAATGAAATTATCAGGATAATAATGATAGCGTGAAGTGCATTTGACAAGTATTAGACCTGACAAATGCACTGAAAAGAGAATGTCAACGTATCACGTCCCGGAATGAAGCCAGACACGAAGACTAGTTTACTTGTGCAGGCAGATGTTGGTCTCAGGCTAGCCAGATGAGCGGTAATAGGTTATCAATGGGGAGGCTTCTGTCCCCAAGTACAGCTTAGGAGGCCGCTGTAGGTCATGTACAAAAGAGAGCCTGAGCCTATGTGCCGGTCTCCTGGACCAATGCGCAAATTAAGAATACATAGCTAAACTACTGTTAAGCGCCATAAGGACGCTTGCATTTATATATTTTTAAGGGGGAACATCAATTTATATCTATGACATCAGGAAGGACTTGTCAAGGCGAGATCACAACATATTCAAGGCCAGCATTAGACAATCCTCTGAACTAGTTATTACCTTGCCTCATCCACCAATCGCACCTAGAGTCGGCAGTGTGGTGTAACTCCGCTATCGCACAAGGACGCTAGGACAGGGAGCTAACCACCACTTCACTGACTAGAGCTTCAAGTCTGAGAAGTGGTGTTCTAAGTTCATTTCTGGCGGCGTCATCGCTTAGCGCAGTTTAGCCATGATATCCCCACCACTGCTCGCAGGGGATTGTCGGCTTGTCGAGCGCTTTGAGAAACGGCGGCAGCAGACGGAGACTTTCCAACCTTCAAAGCTTGACCTAAATATAATATTTATATTATGAGACGCATAAATCCAAAAGCTGGCTGTAGCTTGGAAAGGCAGTTGCAGTGGATCCCGTAGAATTAAAAAGCCCTCCGAACTGTCTAAAAAATGTTGTATGGAGTGGGCGTCGTACCGCTAGAAAGCTGCAGCTTGAATGGGCAAAGTATTTCCAGCACAAATAAGTTTTCTTGTTCCGCCCTCGGACGAACCTGCCGTACCCAGCACGATAAGAGTGAGGATGTGGACCAGAGGCTTAGCCAAGGGGGGTCGCCCCCCCCCCCCCCCCGACATTTTTTAATTGTCACGCACCACTGATCAAAACAACCACCGGCGCCGGAACTCATTCTGGATTTTGCCACCTACAGTGTCTTTTTCAGACTAGAAAACACATTTTAGCGCGAACATTGATAACTCGGTTTGGTTTTCGTGGCGACTCCCATGCATCTGGAGTCATGTAACGCAAGGGGCCCCATTCTAGCACAAACTTTCAAGGGCCTATCGATGGCTCGCTGTTGCGACTAAAATTTCGGTGCAATTACTGGCAATACACGATCGGTGACAGCTGCTGCTGCGCAGTACACTGGAACGAAGGACAGCGTCATTGAGATTTTTCCCTGGCCGTCGCATATGTACAAAAATGTAACGGTTCTTGAGCGACAACCATTCAATAAAATATTTGTCCTCTACTTGCTAATTTCATGGCCTTCACAATTTTAATCTCAGTGGCATGCACTGCTTTGCTGGTTATGGGCCAATGTAGTTCGAGACTTCGTGTGATGTTTTATTTAAATAATAAATATGCAAAAACACGGAAGCATTGGTATCAGTTGTTTGCCACGAGTGAACGATAATGCGTTCGTTGGTATGACTATTACAAGAAATAAAACTGAGCAGGAGACAAGACACAGAAGAGAAGCAAACAGGACGAGCTCGTCCTGATTCTTTCGCTGCTGTGCCTTGTCCCCTTCTCAGTTTTATGTTTTGTAATCATGTCTGTCACGATTTTCAAGACATACAAATACATTATTTTATTTTAAAAATACATATTTCACTTGCCTAGATAGCGCGTAGCGTTATATAACACACCACTGCATTGTCAATGACAATGCACCTATTATTGTTGCGTTTGATCCTTCAATGAATTCTAGGAGGAGGCCGCGCTGCAATATGAGCCCCCCCCCCCCCCCTCCCCGGAACAAAATTTCTGGCTACGCCACTGATGTGGAGTGATGCACTATTGCGGAGGGTGCCATCACTTAGTGCATAAATTAACACATAATGAGCCCACAGCCAAGAATATATCACAATAAAGACTCTAAATGTTGAGATTATGGATCAGTGGTTAGAGTGCTCAGAAACTGCACCGGCGAACAAAAGTTCAACCCCGGCATCGGCGGCTGCGTTTCGCAGAGAGGAGATGAAAAAGGAGCGTGCGCATTGTGTGATGTCAACCCGCGTCTAAGATCCTAATAAAATCTAAACTAATATTGAGCCCTTCACTACGGCGTTCATCGTAGCCCGTGCGTCGCTTCGCAGCGATTGACCCCACAGTTTACGATCCTTATTTTTGTTCAGGATCTTCCGCACAAAGGTTTAAAGGTGACGATAAAAAGAAGGATCCTTGTGCACCTGAAAACCTCCGTAGCGCTATGCATAAAAGAGGCCCTCCTACATGCCGAGCTATTGTGCGCGTCTGTGAAGACTCCGGAGAGAATCAGGCACCTCAAATTTAGCTAGAAAACCGACTACGAGAATAATATGAGAAGAAATAATACAAACCGGAGTAAGAAAACTAAGCTTGGTATGGGGGGCGCTAAGAAAGGCATTGCAGGCCTGTAGTTAATACTGAAGAAAGTGTAAACGGAAAATAAAGAAGAAAAAAGTGGAGAAATTTAATTTCACTGCAATACAAAACCAGAACAGTTCTTCAGTGTGAAGCATTCTTTCTGTGAAAAAAGACTTCATGAAGAAAACTATACACTTTAAATACAGAGGTGCATGCAACCATCAAGTGCAAGAAGGAAAGCCACTTTTCTATAATCTTAACTCATCAAGGAAGCGTGCGATTTTTATCACATAACAGATTGTGTTCTGCCGCCAGCTGGACACATCGGTGCTGAAGAGATGAGGATAACAATAGATGCAGGCGCAGACAAACGAGCAATTCATCTTCCTGCCTTTAATCAACGCCGATGGGCTTCCTGCAATCCTCTCCGCAATCTTGAACCAAAATAACATTAGCTTTCAGTGTTTCCTCCAGTGCACATCGTTGCTAGCTACAAAAACGTCGCCACCGTCTGGAAGACGTTGAAGTAACGAGCGTTAGCTGTTTGGTTTGCTAGAATTGATATGAATGAGATTAAAAGGAGGTACAGTAATGGAAATGCGAATATGGCCGACCGGCGTTTTCGAAAGTATCCGAGTATGTCTGAACTCTTGGACTCAATTCTCAGATCTTCTTCGGCCACGGCGTAAGATGTCGATGGTTTGGGATGATCCTTGTCCTGCTTCAAACACAGCGTGGTAGTGAACGCATCGGCGACACGAGCGCAGCTGAGAGGAGCTCCCGAGGGAGACGGCTCATTACGCATGGATGGCTGGAACTTAGGAAAGGGGTGCATTGTCACCATGCTCGGCTACGAATGCACGCACGCCGCCTAGTGGAGCGATCGACGCCTAGCGCCATCTACCAGAGAAATTACGATCTATGTCTAACCGTTGCCGAGTTACACCCCCTCAAGATACGTCACGAACGGAATTTGCTTCTTTTGGGGGTCAAGGTGGGCCTATAATTCGGCTTGCTGTGGGATATGGTAACATTTCAATTCGTAATTGCATGTTTACAATGTTTACCAATTATTTTATTGTGCTTTTATTCTTATACAACAAACCATAAGGTTTTATTTGCCTACCAAGTTCGGTAGACAACTATCCCCAGATGAGTGGCGCTTGTTGTCGGAGTATATATAGCGGAACGAGTACATACAAATATAGCGGTTGCAACGGGACAGTTTTCCTACCCGTTATGGGGGCCTTTTTCGTACTATGTCTCCATTCCGTCCTGTAACGTCATACTCACACAGTTCCCCCACTATCCAACATAGTGGACCGTGACGTCATCATTGGCACGCGGCAGGTAGTTGTTTCTGCAATGCTATTGTAGATGGCTACAAGTCTCAATGTGAGATGCGGGTTTTTTTTGTAGTTGCTGTCACAGATGGCGCAGTGATCTCAAGGTATTAGCAGACCCCACGAAATCTCGAAACGTGATGGCTAAGAGCTAAAGCTCATAAAATTCGAAATGGCGCGTTGCTCCTCATCTCACAGAGTTATTTTCTGATGTATACATTTTTGTATTTTAATTATAACTGTATTCGGGTAGATTTGTGCAGTGTTAGAATGTTTCTGGCTTTTTAAAATAGGAAATAGCGATCATAGCGTTGGCACAGCTGCATTAGCAAACCACTTTTTCTAATCTTCATGTGAAAGACATGTGTTCAAGTCTTTATATAGTGTTGAAAACGCGTGTATAGGAAGTATTCACGTGCCGTAAAATCTTAAAACACAGTCCGGCAAGATTGTTAAATGCGTTATACGGCAAAATCTTCAAGTCCGCTATCGTTATTTTCAAAGTTGTATGGAACTATTTTAATACGTAGAGAAATACTGTATAAATATTTCCACATAATTGTATCGTTAACTTCCCTCTTACTGTAGTTTCATTGTAGTACTCTCCCACTAGCAGTAAATCAACTCTTCGCTTTCTTGTTTGAAACAAGCTCTCCTCTCGATCTAGTTCCCATGTTATTAAAACAACATCTATCTTCATCCATGTTGACTGTAAGCTCTTTATGTTGGTGTCCTCGAATCTAAACGACCGTTCTTATTCGCACTGCACTTCGTAAAATAGTCACTTGAAAGGCGTCCTTTCTCCTCTCTTTGTATGCACCAATATTTCGATCAGCGCCGTTTTTATTTGTATATTGTAACATATATAGTCTTCATTGATTACGAGAACGCATTCGACTCAGTGGAAAGCTCAGCAGTCGTACAGGCATTGCGTAATGAGGGTGTAGAAGAGCGTTATATCAAAATACAGGAAGATATGTATAGCAAATGCAGAGCTGCCATTGTCCTCCATAAATTAATCAATAAAATTATAATTAGGGAGGGCGTCAAGCAAGAAATACACTATCTCGCCAATGCTATTCACCGCCTGTTTACGCGAGGTATTCCGAGGCATGAATTTGTAACAGTGGGGAATAAGAATAAATAGAGAATGCCTAAATATTCATCGATTCGCTGATAATATTGCTTGCTGACCCATTCAGGAGGTCAACTGCAAATTATGATAAATGATTTAGAGAGGCAGAGCAGAACGCTAGGTCAAAAAATTAACATGCAGAAAACGAAATTAATGTTCAACATTCTATCAAGGGAACAGAAGTTCACAATTGGTTGCGAGAGGCTGAAAGTAGTAAATGAATACGTCTAGTGAGGGCACGCAGTAACAGCTGATCCGGATAACGAAAGGGAAACAAGTAGAAGGATAAGAATGTGGTGGAGCGCATAAGGTAGGTTCTCGCAGATCATGAATGACAGTTTACCAAGATCCATCAAGAGAAAAGTGTAAAACAGATTTATCTTACCAGTTCTCACCTAGGGTAGCAGAAACGTGGAGCTTAAGCTGAGAACAGCACAGCGAGCCATAGAAAGAAAAATGACAGTTGTAACGTTAAGAGACCGGAAGCGGGCAGAATGGGCGAGGGAACGAATGCAATGTAATGACATCCTAGTCGAAATCACGAGGGAGAAATGAGCTGGGGCTGGGCATGTAATGCGAAGGCAAGGTAGCCGCTGGTGCTTAAGGGTAATGGAGTGGATTCCAAGAGAAGTAAGCGTAGCAGGGAGCGGCAGAAGGTTAGGTGGGTGGATGAGATTAAGAAGTTTGGAATTTGCAGGCAAAAGGTGGATGCAGCTGGCAATTGGACAGTGTTAAGTGGAGAGACATGGGAGAGGCTTTTGCCCGGCAGTGGGTGTAGTCAGGCTGATGATGATGATGATGATGATGATTATAATTTTAACATACGTGTTGACGAATGGTTCTTTAATACCAGGCAGGAATAGAGGCAAGGCCAGGCAAGATGAGGAGCAATGGCGACCGATCCCCGAAAGCGCGAGCACTACATCGTCGTCGTCAGCTATGCGCCAGCGGGCAATACTAGGTGGCATTATTCCTCCATTTTCAAAGAGAGGAGCAGTGTCGTGATTCTGACAACATCGCAGTTGGCGGTAAGGTAAATCTGAAAATAAACAAAAAATGAGCAAAGCTCTATAACTGAGTTACGCAACGACTTCAAGCAGTTATCGTGTATAGTACAACTTAAGCCGCAGAACGTGTGCAACGTCAGAGCCGGGCTGTAGGCGTGGCGGTTACTCGCCATCGTCCGAAAGCATTTCTTAGTTAACATAAAGAACACGTCGTAGTTATTTGTAAGGGCCAAAATAGCGGCAGAGTAGCTTTTCAGAAAAGCCTTGGCGACGGACAGGAGTCCAGAAGCAGGGTTGGTCAGCGGGTTTGTAGTCAACCTTTTGAAGGAGAAGTTTGTTGAGGCGCGCATTCGTGCTCTGCTGTTTCCCAAAGTGTACGCGGGCCCGCCTTAAACACGTTGGACAGATTGTTGGGCGTCTGGGGAGAGCTGGTCATCATCTGGGCACGGGAGCATAGCATTTAGCATGCTCTGTACTTAACGTCCATACAAAAGGCAATAAGGCGTGAAATGCGTACATGATGGGTGAACAGCGCAACACAGGCGCGACAAAGGCAAGACAAGCGCTAACTAACAAATCAGTTTATTGAAGAACGAAAAGTGGCAATATGTAGCGAACGTGCATAATAAGTTATTAAGAAACAGAAAAAAAAGGACAAATGTAGGTACACAACCCATTATATGTGCAAGTCCAGATATTGAATTTCCTTGTCACTTCATGTCCCAAAATGATTGGTGATGCACTTTTCTGCCAGCTTATGAATGTGATATGCTTCCATGATTTCTCGGGTCACCTTGTTCTTATGGTAGAACAGCACTGCTGTCTTGTACAGCGGTTCGCATTTGCATTTTTTTGCAGCCGAACTTTGTCCCAGGAGCCGGACCATCCTTTTCTGGTTTTCTCCTATGTTGTTTTTCTTTTTCGTGTTTGCACTTACGACTTGCGCAATGAGCAACATGGCCAAGGGTCATTTTTTCTTGCGCATTCGTGTTCCATTAATGTCTTGTTCAGGCACCAGCCCGTTTGCGAAACAGGCGGCACCGCGCTTGAAAGGTATCTGGTATACCACGTTTTTTTTTTTTTTTGCAGTCAACAGAGGGTGACACATGTCGAACCTGCCTGGAAACCGACCTTTTTTATTTGTTATCCCTGTGAGACTTGTTTGCACATGGCATTCAGTTTTCTAGGGGCAGAAAATACGATATCGACGATATCGACGATATCGACGATATCCGGATTTTCCGCAAGTTGTACCAGGAGGCGTGACCGTCAGCTGCGCAGAACTACTGCGCTGCCCTACGCCAGTGCCAGGAGCTACAAAAGGAGCCACATCAGCGCAGCTAGCCTCACTTGGCAGCAGCGACGTGCCCCGTGCGCACTGTGTTAACAGTTGTACGCTCTTGTCACAGGTTAGTGTTATCGCCGTTTCGATTCCTTGACTTATCTTCTGTATTGTGTGTCGTCGCTGCTGCCTGATTTTGGACTTGTGCCTGCAGTGCTTTATTATCTTGTTGCACCCGAAAGGCTGCTTGCTTTCAAATGTCTAAAGAGTTAAATAAGCTGAAGGAAGAAATGAGGGCTGAATTAGTTAAACTTAAAGACGAAGTAAAACTTGAACTGAAGGCCTTTCGAGAGGCTATGGAAAGAGATTTGCGAAACGAAATTCGTGAGCTAAAAACCGAGCAAAAAAGCTTGACCGAGAGCCTTGAGTTCGCGCATGGGACAATAGAGGACATCAAAAAACAACTGGATGATGAGGTTTCCAAAAACGTGCAACTATCAACTGATAATGAGGCGCTGTGTGCCAGATGCGCATCTCTCGAAAGTAAATTGCAAAATGCAGAAAGCAGGCTTACTCATGCTGAACAATATTCAAGGAAGTGTAACATTGAAATACAAGGAATTGCAGAGACTGAAGGCGAATCCCTGAGTGACATTCTCTCTAAAATTGGCAACACCATCTCAGAACCGATAGAAGAAGCTGACATTGAAGTCTGCCATCGCGTGCCGACGCGAACTGCTGGGAAGTCGCACATCCTCGTCCAATTCAAATCCCGCAGGAAGCGAGACATTGTCCTGACGAAGGCGAAAAAAACACGGCTTACAAGCAAAGACATCGGCCTAGACAAATCAGATGCAATATATGTTAATGAGCACCTCTGTCCCGCATTGAAGAAACTACTTGCAATGGCTGTGAAAAAAAAATATGAGTGTAACTGGAAATCGGTGTGGTCCTACAACGGGAAAATCTTTGCCAAGCAGGCAGATAACACGCCCACTGTGCATGTGACAGGTGAGGACGTTGTCGACAAGATTTTTTCTACTCAAGCGGGCAACACAGCTCGTGATGCCGATAACGTGTGATTGCCGACATCGTGCTCATCTGGCTATCTGCTTCGTGTTTTCAAGCATTGAAAGATGGATTATCAGGAGCTTACTCTGCCATCTGATGTGAATTTTGATTATTTATCATGCGAATCAGTTATGCATATCAATGCACGTTCAGTGAACCGTAAAGAAGATGACATTGTCCTTTTATTACAGCAATTTTGCTCTCAATTTTCTGTCCTAATGCTATCGGAAACTTGGTATACAAACAGCAGCAAAATGTTGGAACTAGATGGTTACTATAACTTCTTTCTTAATCGTAAAAACAGCAGGGGTGGTGGCGTCGCAATTCCAGTTGCAAAGCACAAGAAGTGCGAAATTTTGCCGGAATTCAGTAAGACCACTGTGGATTATGAAATCTTAACGCTGAAAAATAAACAAGAAATAATTTCTGTCTTGTATCGTCCACCAACTGGGAATGTTGCACGCTTCTTAGAATTTTATGAAGACTTCTTGGAATTTATTTGTAAAAACAACCTTAGGCTCATCAGTGGTGGTGATTTCAACATAAACATGTTAGAGGAAAATAACTGTGTTCGTGACTTTAGCACAAAACTGGTTTCATCTGGTTTCATAAATGTGATTAAAACACCAACTCGAATTACATGTTCTACATCATCCATGCTAGATCTCATTGTTACGAATCTTGACACTGAAATTTACAATGCAGGCACAGTTGCCTGCGACGTTAGTGATCACTGTCCTACTTTCTTAACATATCGCACTGATTCACTGGACAGGAATGTGAAAAGGGAAACATTTTTTGTTCAGCGCATTACCGAAGGAAAGCTAATCTCGTTCAAGAATGAAATCATGAACCAAGATTGGTCTGCCGTGCTAAAAAATGTGGATGCGAATGACGCGTATAACGAATTCATAAATCGTTTTGTGTGCATCTATGCTAAACATTTCCCTTTGCAAACTATCGTGCCAACAAAAAAGATTAAGAAACCATGGGTCACTCGAGAACACTTACAAATGATCAAAAATAAAAATCGTCACTTTCATTCTTTCTTGCGTTCACGTTCAAAAGAAACTCTAAAGGAGTTTAAAATATTGCGGAATAAGCTAAACGCTGAGCTTCGGAGAGCGAAATCTTTATACTATGAGCAGTTATTTGCAGACTGCGCTCGACAACGCCCGGATGCTGCATGGAAAGCAATAAACACTGTTTTGGGTCGTAAAAGTAAAAGTTCCCTTCCGGATGTTTTAACACATGAAGGTGTTGAATTGAGCGGTAAAGCGCTTGCGGATTACCTTAACAATTATTTTGTGAGTATTGCAAATCCTTGTGACTATCCTACAGATACAACTGGAATCTCCACTAGTACAATGAAAACAATATACCTTCAGCCTACTGATGAGCAGGAGATTTATAACACTTTCATGTTGCTCCGAAACAGTAAGGCGCTTGATATTGAAAACAATCAAATCATGCCGATAAAGTATGTATTGACCTTACTTACATCCGTACTTGCTTACATATTTAATTTAATACTGGATTCGGGCGTCTTTCCTGAAAAAATGAAATGTGCCAGGGTTTCTGTAATCTTCAAGGGCGGCGACCCAAACTTGGCAACAAACTATCGCCCAATTTCAGTCCTCCCTGTATTTTCTAAGGCACTAGAAAAAATCATTTTTGCTCGTATAACTAACTTCTTTAACAAAGAAAACATAATAACAAATGCACAGTTCGGTTTTAGGAAGGACAGATCGACGGAAACTGCTTTACTAACAATAAAAGAAAATATTTTACGAAACATAGAAAGTAATTTGTTCTCGTTGGCTGTTTTTATAGATTTCAGCAAGGCTTTTGACTGTCTGGACCATAACATTCTTCTATCCAAAATACAAGCTTACGGGATCCGCGGCACGTGTCTAGCTTTGCTGAAGTGCTACCTCAGCAACAGGTTTCAGAGAGTGTTTGTCAAAAACTGCAGCTCATCCCTTTTTCCGATAAAGAGTGGCGTACCCCAGGGAAGTGTGTTAGGTCCGCTGTTGTTCAATACATACGTTAATGACTTGGTGAATATTGATAATACAGTAAAACTAGTGATATATGCTGATGATAGTACTATTCTTATTTCTGGCCCAAATGCTGATGGTTTAATCATGCAATGTAATGAATTTTTAGCTAAGCTATCCACATGGTCCAAGTTAAACAGACTTCAAATCAATTGCACTAAAACTAAAGCTATTATATTCCGCGCTAAAAACAAATTAGTTGAAATAAATCACACTATAACCTATGAGCACCAAGAAATTGAAATCGTTGACAACCATAAAATATTAGGTGTACATTTTTCCTCACATCTAACCTGGGATGCTCACATTGATCACCTTCGTAAAAAACTTTCCTCGATTACAGGAGTTATATCGCGCTGTCGTACTGTACTTCCACCCAAGATAAAACTTCAAGTATATCATGCTTTAACTCTCATTTAAGATACTGCAGTCTAGTTTGGTGCACAACCACAAAAACCAGTTTAAATAAACTCCTGGTTTTACAGAAAAAAATCATCCGTTACATAGCAAATATTGAGCCCATGGAAACTACAAAGGGTGCATTTGAATCATTCAATATCATAAGTGTAGACAAGTTGTATGAATTGCGCCTATTACAGTCAATCTACTTTTCCTCCCCTGAAGTTACTAACCTTCTAAAGTCCTTGGCATCCTTAGAGCGACGAAATATTAGCGTGCAAACAAGAAATGTTGATGCGTGGGCAGTTCCTCATTTTCGTACATTTTATAAATATCAGTCACTTACCCATAACCTCCCTACAATACTAAAAGAATATAGACACACAGTGGGCTTGAACAAAAAACAATTACATTCCTGTTTTGTGCAGTTGTGATCCATTAATTTTTGTTTGTTGTTTCCGCGTATGTGCTTTTCAGTTGTTTTATTTTGGTTTCAGTTCATTACTGGTAGATTTATGTGATTGACATCATTATTACCTGTCACAGTAACTGTTTTAATATTTCCCTATTACTGTCTACCTATGTACTATTCATCTATTATGTTTCTATTCTTTACGCTGCTGCCTTGTAATGGTCTCTTGGGCCTCGTCAAGCTTTTGTGTAGCTTTTAGCCCAAGAGACCATCCAGTTGTCTTCTGGAAAATAAAGATGTATGTAAAGATGTATGTATGTACCTGTCTACAACCTTCTTGAGGACGTGCGACACGCCTTGCTTCTAAGGGACTACAGCCAGTCTTCTTTTCTCCGTCCTTTCATTGGAGTTAAGCAGCTTTTCTATTATGCTATTAAGCAGCTTTTTTGAAGCCCTAGAGATGACACGACCTAGATAACCCTTAGCGCGTAACCTGCACACTTGTGCATTAATGCCGTCAGCAATCCTTTCGTGACACGACGTTTTCAGGGCAGATTTCAGGATAGATTTCAGTGCTATGCCTTCTTTGATCAGTTTGGAGTGACCCGATGAAAAGTTCAGCAACGATTTTGCCGACCTCGGTCGATAACTCCAGCAAACATGTCACGTTCGATAAACAAAGCCACATTTAGAAACTGAAGCTAATTATCATTGGGGATCTCAGTGATGAACTTGAGGCCGCATCCATATTCGTTGAAAACTTTCAAAACATCAACCAGCCTTTTTGGGAAGCTGCCTGCACGAATCATAACCAGGTAGTCATCTACGTACCTGGAAATATGAGTTACCAAGCCTTTGACGCACTCTTTATGCCAGTGTCCACAAAGCTATGGAAGATATCAGCCAAAATTGGTGCAACTCTAGATGCTATGCAAACACCGGCTGCTTGTACATATGATTTTCCTCGCCATTCTACCACGGTCGCAGACAAATAAAATGACAGAAATTCTAAAAAGCTTTCAATGGACACTCCGCTAGGTCAATAAAGGCACGTTCATCGTTATCCTATCGTTATCCTGGGTAATGCACCTCTTAACAGCGTTCATCAGATCACGGTGTGGCAAAGAATAATATAGGTCCACCACTTCTATGCTGAACAACGAGCAGGTTCCAGGATTATCTAGCTTGAGGTAATCCACCAAGGCTTCAGAATTCGGTATCAAAAACTGGTCGTCCACAACCAAGCAGGCTAGGTATTTCTGAGGGTAGCACGACACAGCAGGCTGCCATGTGTCACATTCAGAAACAATACAGCGGAAAGGGATGCCCGGTTTGTGTGTTTTAGCAGTAAAACACATCTAGATTGATCCCCTTTGACTTCTTAACTGAATCATCCAGTCTGTTGTGGTTATGGCGCAACAAAAGTTCAACGGCATCTTCCTTTACGTTGGCAGCCTTGAAGGATACCTGCTTGAAGTTTCTCTCCAACTCTTCGAACGCCTTCTCGGCAAAGGCACCCTCTTGAAGGACGACAAAGCAGCCCATTTATCGGCCGTACTAACCGGAGACCACTTTTTACCAGGAACTACACTGTCTCCTTTGTGTTGCCGCGGTTTCTTTGCATGTTTTCTGTACTTTTAAGCACATTCACGCACTCCACGATTGAACGCTGGCGCATTTCTTCCGACACCAAGCGAGCGATGCTCTTTGATAGTGCCAGCTTCTCTGCCGATCTCAGATGAGGCTCGAAGGCAAACTTGGGACCCAACCGTAGCACTGCCTTATGTTTCTCGGCAATTTCCTTAAGGCTGAGATCAATGAACCTCCCTTGTTCGGTGCTGTTTTTTTTTCCTTTTCGGCAGCGTTGGTCCAATCAAATTCCAGAGGGCGTCGGTGACGCGTTCCGAAACTGCACACCAATCTCGGAAATCTCGGGCCCAAGTGCAGGCTAGCCGCAGTTGAATTTTGAAAAGCCGTGCCTGCCTCCACAGTTCTGACTTGTAAATCTTGCACACCCTTCTTTCGTTACGTCTGGAAGGGTCAAATAATCCACTCACAGCGAGAACGTCAAGAGGGCAGGTCGACTGCCTTACATCCCAGGACAGCACTCTGGCCTTGCACACACAGATTGCTATGAGGGAAACGATGACGGTTGGATTAGAAAGGTTAAAGTTTCTACACATGTTAGAAGGCGTGGATGCGGTGAAATAAAGTGCGTGGAGCGCTTGGGTGTGCTGAAAATGACGGACAACATAAAGAGAAATAGCGGCACCACAAAGAAGACAGTGTAGTTCCTGGTAAAAAGTGTCCCCGGTTAGTTACGGCCGATAAAGAGGGCTGCTTTGTCGTCCTTCAAGAGGGTGCCTTTGCAGAGAAGGCGTTCGAAGCGTTGAAGAGAAATTTCAAGCAGGTAGCCTTCAAGGCAGCCGAGGTAAAAAAAAAAAAAGAGGCCGTTGATCTTCTGTTGCGGCATAACCAGAACCGACTGGCTGATTCAGTTAGAAATCCAAGAAGATCCATCCAGATGTGTTTTTCACTGCTAAAACACACAAACCGGGCATCCGTTTCCACTGTATTGTTTCTGTACATGACACATGGCAGCATGTTGGGTCGGGCTACCTTCAGAAGCACCTAGCCTCCTTAGTTTGCACGACCCGTTTTTGGTACCGAATACTGAAGCCTTGGTGAATTACCTCAATTTAAATAATCCTGGAACCTGCTCGTTGTTCAGAATAGAAGTGGTGGATGTATATTACTCTTTGCCGCACCAAAACCATTGCTCTTTCCAGAGAATATTTTCGTTGAGGGTGCATAACTAAGCATACAGCAGGCGTCACAAGCAAACCCCTTGGCCCCTATACTTTTGACGGGGTGTACATTGGCAGCACGTCCGCATGGGTCCTGTACAATCGTTCAATCAAGGCATATTGCTCTGCTGATGGTAGGCTGTGGTAATAGGGTGGGTAGTGTAGCTCTGCTGAAAAGTTCAGTTGATTAGATGCGCTGTAAACGCCATTACTATTTCCATAATCACGTACGAAGTGGCGCTATGTCGCAAGACACTGCTGGAAATGGACGAGATTGGACTAGATTACTTTCTGGTCCAACGGAGCTTGAGGGGCTCTAAAGGGCTTGAGAAACCCCGCCGGCTGAAGTGGTGGCGGCTTCCGGCTCTAGCATTCTCGGCAGGTTTTAATGTAGCTTTAGACTGCGGCAGATATTCTAGACAGTACAGGGTGCCTTGATGTCCGCTCGCTTCCGCTTTCAGCTTGGGGACACCCTTCATAAAACCCCGCGCCACCGTTTCCTCCTTGCAGCGGCGTGCTGTGCCCCACGCGCCGGTCACGTACTGCGCGACATGCGTGTGGCGTGGCTTGTATGCGGTTTCGTGGCGGCTAAAATAGTGCGACTTAAGTGGAAATAGGCATTGAATAGTTGTTTGTCCCGTGGCAAAAATATTCTGGCACTTTTGAGTGTGTATATTGCATATTGCAGTCGCTCAGACTACACGGCAATCGAAAACTTACGGCGGACTGCTGTGTTCGCCAGTCGCTGGTCGCACTGACAAAGGTCACCGGTTTTTTGGCCTTCCTTCTTATTCATAATTTAAAGTACCTAGGGTCACCAAATTCTGAAGAATTAAGCTGCATTTGCTGTTTGAACTTAAGGACTGTTCACAACGTCCCAAGTTTCTCGGCTATGCCAGCATGAACAGCGGATGGCCTGCAAAATATAACTATTTTTGCGTTGTTAACACACGCTTTTCCAGCATTCACTGGAACCTCTTTGTCTTACCACTGCATCGTAGGGAAAGAATTGCACGCAGTAATAATGGCATATTTCTTTTCTAAATGGTCAGTCACCATATTGCTCTGAGCTGGAGAGCTGAGGACACATCAGAAACCAAATGGTCATATTTCCTCAACGCCTTCCCTTTACCTGTTAACTTACTAAATCACGGAGACGCATGAGTTTTCCGCTGAAAGGTGCTGACAACGAGTATAAAATATTAAAGTCAACAAAATGCCACGACGATATCTTCCCATACTCGCTTGCCAGCGAGAGAGCATAAATAATACGCTTGCCTTGCTGAGGAACATCTTTGTCGTGAGGTTCTCAAGAAAGCACACGGCAAATTGTGGTGTGACTTGGCAGGTTTTAACCCATAAGATTTGTCGGGCCAGTTGGGTCATACTGAATAAAAAAGGATAAAGTGCGCAAAAAGAAAGGAACACACACGACACTTAAAAGCACAGGCTATCAATATTATTATCCAAGGAAACCCAAGCTGTATTTAACCGCTCTCTAGAGCGCTGTTAAGTTGTGGCACACAAAATAGTATCCGTAATAAAACAACATGCATAAAAAGTTTAGAAGTATAACTAATTCTGGGCCGGACTTCACAGTCTAAACATGATGCTCTGCAAGCACACATTGAACTACAAAGCGAAACCAACCTACAGCGGGTATCTCATGATGAAAAGATGAATCAAACTTACAACCAATCAACAATTCAATACCGTCCAAAACCAGTTGAAAACTAAACATTTTGACAGATTTGGCTATCTGGTTGGGTTTGAAGACTTATAATAAACTGCACATCTCCAACCAAAAATTTAACTTTAACCTAACGTTCCGAAGCCGACTCCGCTCCTTCATCAGGGGTGACTGAGGGCAGTAGCTAGCGTCTTTTAAGTATGGGGGTGGCAAAAGGAACGACAGCTGTGACGCGAAAGGCGCAGGGGAGGGGAGGGGGGTTTAGGTTGTTAGTCACGCTGGAGCACTGCAGGGAGGTGGTGAATGGCGACTTTTTTTCGTTGAGTTGAAGAGCGAAGTCCCTGGGCATATACTGGGGGCAGGTTTCATTTTGTGCGGTTGATATTGTTCGGGGTGTTTTGGATATGCCAGGATTCCATAAGTAGCCTTTTGTGGTAATTTGTTTCGGTTACGAGGATGCGGTTTTCTTCGAAGTTGATTTTATGGTTGGAGTCCTCGTAATGTTCGGCTACTGGATTCCGCTCTCTTGCGAATTTGAGGACGTCGTTTTTATGTTGCCGAATTCTTTCTTTGAAATTTTTGGTTTCGCCGATGTAGCTTGTTTCGCAGTCGGCGCATGGAATTTTGTAGGCAATGCCTTGGGCTCTTTGTCTCGGCGGCCGGTCTTTGGGAACAGGTAGGCAAAGCGCAACAGTGTTTGTGGGCTTGTGCGCAACCTTGAGACCCGATTTTTTCAGGATTCGGGCGTTGGTTTTGCTGACACCTCCGACATAAGGTAAAGTGGCGTATTTTGGTGGTGGCGTTGGTCTTTTTGCGTTGATTTCTTGACTAATGTTGTGTATTTGACGTCGAATGGTATTTTGAATAGTCTTTTGGGTAGCCGTTCATGATGAGTTCGTCGAATATCGTGCGTTGTTCTCTTTTTCTGTCAAGTTCGGTGCTGCAGTGTGTCTCAACTCTTCTGAACAGCGTCTTCACCACTGATGCTTTATGGACTGTCGGGTGGTTCGAAGAGAAGTGGAGATACCGGCCTGATTGAGTTGGTTTGCGGTATACGGAGAATTGAAGGGTATTGTGGTTTCAGGACATGAGGACGTCCAAAAACGACAGGAAGTCTGTTGTTTCACCTCTAGCGTGAACTGAATGTCAGGTTCTATGGAGTTTAAATGACGAAGGAAATTTTGAGTCTCAGATCTTTTAATGACGGCGAAGCAGTTGCCGACATACCTGAAGAAAATCTTCGGTTTCGGGTGGAATGAGTTCAGGGCTCGTTGTTCGATGTGTTCCATAGTTAAATTGGCCATGACGACCGAGATGGATGCTCCCATTGGTGTTCTTTTCACTTGTCGGTAAAATTCTCCGTTTGACGAGAAGTATCTGTTTGATAGGTACAACTCCAGGAGGCGGCACACATCATTTACACTCAGCGGGGTTCGTGCGCTGAGTGTGTCGACGCGTTGTAGGGCGTCTCGGGTAGTGGTCACCGCAAGCTTCACGGGGACGTTTGCGAAAAGAGACACCACGTTGAAAAAGACAAGGCATTCGTCGGCCTCAAGGGTGGCTTGGGACACCAGTTTTATGAAGTGACTGGAATGACGGATATGGGTCGCTGTTTTTCCTGCGACTGGGGATATGAGTTTGTGGAGGTATTCTGACAACGAGCGTAGAGTAGACAATCGGGCGCAAAGAGATTCCCGGTTTGTGGACTTTGGGCAGGCCGTAGAATGCTGGAGCCGATCCGTTGGTGCTCAATAACTGAAGGTATACAGGTTTCGGAAGGTGGGGTGTTCTTGGAGTACTTGTTTCAATGTTTTGTTTAGCCTTGCTTGGGTAGTAGTTGTGGGGTCCTTCTTCAATTTTTCATATTCTTAACTGCCGAGTAAGGTGGATATTTTCTCTTCGTAGTCCCGTCTGTCCAGAACGTCTGTTGTGTTGCTCTTGTCCGCCGGGAGGATCACTATGTTGCTGTCTGTCTTGAGATCTTGCAGGACTTGCCTTTCATCCGGTGTTAGGTATGATTCTTTTCGGTGTGCTTGCACTGAATTAAGTACACCTATTATTTTGAGCCTGACATATTTTCGAACACTAGGTTCCAATTGCCCGATACCGACTTCAAGCGCAGATATGATTGCTGGAAGGGGGGTCTGTTCACCTGGAGGTTGAATTTGTGTCCCTTGGGTAGGATTGATGTTTCGGCGGTTGTGAACTTCTTAGAGGAGAAGTTGGCGACCAGGTCAGAATGGTCGGGTGGGCATTGTTCGGGCCGGCGTTGATGTTTAGACAACTTCTCTGTCTCCTTTGTGCGGTGTTTGTCGGCTTCTGATGATGCGGTTTCTTTGACAAGTACCTCGATAGACGTCACTGGGTTGGGCATCTTGTGCTCGAGTTGCCGGCGGGCGAAGAAGGCGTCGATTTGTTTCTTCCTAATCACGCTACGGCAATCATGTATCCGTGCCGTAACTAGGTGCTGTTCTGCCTTGTTGATGATGCTTCGTCCTTCCGGTGTGGGGACCAGGCGTCGTAGTCCCGTAGCTGCTGCTGCTGCACAAGCGCCGCCCAGCAGGTGCGCCGCGCTTGACGTCACCGGTTCGCTGCCGCCGGCTCGTTCGCCGTGCGTGACTTCCCAGCCGCGCATGCGCAGTAGAGCCTGTGCCACGCGTCGTTACTTAGCTGCATTAAACAGGGGGTGCGCAGCGCTTCCTAGTCACGAGAGGGTAGCTTCCTGGCCTTAGGGGGCTGAGATCTAGGGGCTCTCCCACATGTTGGGAGGACTCCTTGTCACCGGGGGTATCTCTTGCTAAACCTTCGTCATCACTTCAGTTGACGCGCTTGTTGCGACGCGCGTCTTTGTTTCAATCTTTCCTCTCGCATCTTTCAACTTTCCTACTCTCTGCACGTGGCACAGAATGTTGCTCAGCTTGAGCCAGTGGAAAGGCCCGTGCACTTGCATTTTCATTCTTCCTTCAGTCGCCACAAGAGCAGATCCCTAGCCAGATGCGCGATGAGTGAAGAGGCGGAATGTCAACGAGCGTACTCAGTACGACAGCAGTACAGGCTACGCGAAACCACATCGACGGATCCCGAAGTCGTAGTATGGTACAAGGTGGGTCAGCAGCGAGCCCAAGAAGCGAGGACAGTCTGGCCTTGCAAGACCGATTCTTCTCCTGAAACGATGGGTTGATTAAACTAAAGTGAACCCATTTAATAACCGTGTATCACTATTGTGTACACACTAACACATTAGCCGAAGCTAAACCGCCAGCAATTTTGTAGCGATAGCTTGACTACGCCAGCCCCTTCGTGAGGTATGCGTGGCTGCGCGCCGAGCCGTGGCACTACCGCTCCGCCAGCTTTGCGCATGCCTGGAGTGACCTCACAGCCCACAGCTGGTGTGCGTGCCGCGCGCCTCGCCGCTGCGCCGACGGCGGAGCAGACGCCGCCTCGTCAATGGTGCGCATCCGCGGAGTGACGTCAGAGCACGCAGCTGGTGTGCGCACCGCGCGCTATAAGCCTCCTGCATGTTTGAGTAAAAACGAGGTGGCGCTGCGGTCGCTCGCGGGCTCGCGGTAGGGAAAAGGACCATGAGAAAAGGAGCGCGAGAACAAGACGACGGACGAAGACAGAATACACAGCACGAGCGCTAACTTCCGACAAAAGGAAAAACACAAAACCGTGTCGACCGGGACCTGAGCCTAATGACCGTGCGCATGCACCAAGGCGGGGAAGCGGATAAAAATTCTAAGGAAAAAATTGATAAAAATTCTAAGGAAAAAATTCAATGGAAAAAAGCATAAGAAGATAAAGGTTATTGCAAACCTAGGAATCTCAATTCACGTTTCTATAAGAATATAGAAGGCTCGCTGACAAACAGATCGCGGAAAGAAGCTATCTGTGTAGCTTCAAAGATTTCTCTTGTCAATTTATCTCTGCTTGTCTCTGCTTGTCTTGTGTCTGCCAGAACGTACGCCCGTAGAGACCGACGACTTGTGCCGGCTCCTAAAATACTGCTTGTCAAACACATATTTTGTGTTCAACAAGACGATGTACAAGCAGATCTTCGGCACAGCAATGGGAGCCTCTATTTCCGTAGTCTGCTCCAACCTGGCCCTAGAAACGATAGAGAGTCGTGCGCTTGCGTCGTTCGACCCGCCACCTAGGTTTTTCCTGCGGTACGTCGACGACTGTTTCTGCATCATCCGATGACAGGATGCGGAAAAATTTCAACGGCACCTGAACTCATTTAAAGAGAGCGTTCAGTTCACGATGGAAGAAGAGAGCAATGGGCGCCTCCCTTTCCTCGACGTCCTCATCGAACGAACAGCAAACGGCATCACGACGAGCGTGTACAGGAAGCCTACCGACACAGGGAAGTACCTGAATTTTCATTCTGCGCACCCAATAGGGCAGAAACGCTCCGTTGCCGCGGCGCTTTACAGTCGTGCATTCAAGCTTTGTTCAAGCCCATGCAAAAGAACTCGTGAAGTCCGCCGCATAAGAAAGGAGCTTTCAAAGAACGGATACCCGCGTCAAGTGCTACAATCACAAGAACTACACGCTGCGGCCCCTCAAGCCGAAGCAAAAGCAGCCAATAAGAAAAAAACGTGCAGCCATCCCATATGCCCCTGGGGTCAGTGAGACGTTATGCCGGATACTGGCTGACTACGACATCCAAGTTGCCCATGTCCCATCCAGCAAGCTCAGAAACCATTTGGTACGAGCAAAGGACCCGCTTGAAAAGACCAGTTACCTTGGGGTAGTTTACAAAATTCCTTGCAAAGAATGCGGTGCAGCCTATATAGGCGAAACAGGGGACCTCAGGAGACGATTCAAAGAACACCAGCGTGACGTCAAAAACAAAAAAGTGACTTCTAACGCTCTCGCCGAACACCAGCAAAACACGGGCCACTTGATTGACTGGGATTCCACGCGCATACTTGAGAAAGAAAAATCATTATCTACTCGTCTGCTCAAGGAATCCCTTCACATACAAATGACAAGCCAAGCGATTAACAGGACGCAGGGCAATCTACCCGAGATATACATCCGCACGATACGCAACGTTTTCCCTACATAAGCAGCAGCCCGTCTCGTTTTTCATCCCATTGTGAACAAGGCACCCGTAGTGGTGCCGAAACGTGAATTCTCTTACGGTTATTTTTTTCCTTTATGACTTTGGCGAGTGTTCGTTTAAAAGGATATGCTGTTATCTCTGCTTCTTGCAACGACATAGCATTTATTCAGAAATGGCACGCACCCGCACTCCTTGCAGTGCATGGCCATGTTGCTTCCCGTTAACGACTTCATGCTGTAGAAGTAACAAGGTGGTTTGGGCTAGTTGGTTGCAGTTCATAATGGAGACAAGTTTTGCAGCATGAATAAAACGCACACAGAAGACAAGGCACAAACAAGACAGGACTATGCTGCACTTCCAACTGATTTTATTTGAAAAAGCTCGACGTTTAAATGCATTCAGTTATCATGAGGTGAAAGCTAATCACAATGATGCAGAAAAGCCATTTCATTCTCCAGCAATGACAGTGAAGGCGTGCGTACGCAACTGTCACCGGCTTTCCTAATAAAAAAGGCTTCGATAATTTCACGCTGAAGCTTGCCCTTGGCGTGACCCAGAAGCTGCGCCTTCATAAACATAGGTTTGCAATTGAACGACCGGCAGTGTACGGCAAGATGGCCGCTGATACCATCTTTTACATGCTGTTTTTCATGCTGTTGTTTTGTTCACGAAGCCTTTCGTTGAGGCACCTACCAGACTGTCCCACGTACTGCTTCCCACAGGACAGCGGGTTACTGTACACGATGCCCTCAGTGCATTTAATAATTTTTTTCCGGTGACGAATGTAACACTGCGGATAATGGGGACGCTGTTCGGCGGGTAGTGTTCTTTTGCAAATGGCACTTATTTTATCTGGGGCTGTAAAAACCACCTGAACATTTGCCTGCTTTTTAGTTTTTTTTAGGTTGTGCGACAGACCATGTATATAGGGGATGACAGCTGTCATGCCTTGCGTCGTATCTGTCACTCTTCCTTCTTTCTGACGTTTTTTTCTTAAGCAAGCTTTCAGCCACTGAAACGCAGATATCATTAGGATACTTGTTTTCGCGCTCCTTTGCTCATGGGTCAATACGGACTCGCCCAACTTTCCCCCCCTAGGCAAAAGGACAGAGAGTGGCGCAGCAGAGAGGTGTTGAGCACGAGTTTTCAAGGCTTGTAGGCGCGTTTTCTGTTTCTGCGAATCACAGCAATGGTTGATACTTTAAACATAGTAATTTCTCCAAGTACAAGAGCTCGCGTTGGCCATTTTTGGGGTATTCAGAGAAATAGTTTGCCACTGTGTATTTTATATATATGGTTGGTAGTAAACCGAAAGCGTTTGTTCCTTTGATTTCTACTTAAGAGAACTTCTTAAGAACACACACACACACACACGCGCGCGCGCGTACACACACACACACACACACACACACACACACACACACACACACACACACACACACACACACACACACACACACACACACACACACACACACACACACACACACACGCACGCACGCACGCACGCACGCACGCACACACACACGCGCGCGCGCGCGCATACACATGCACACACGCGCACACGCACAAAAGAAGAGAGAAAAGGCTCTGTCCCGTTCTATTCTCTTGTGTGTGTGTGTCTGTTTGTAGTCTTGGCGCCTTAAAAGTACGTTGATTTCCACGCTAAGCAATAAATAAAATATATTTTTGACACGCTGCACTTTCCGCAATGAATTTACTTCGGGACCGCAGTGAGAAGTGCTGGTGTTGTATCGGCGAAGCAGGCATTCGCTCACCGTCTGCTGACACACGTGTCGCACAGTGCGAAAAGTGGGGACAGCGTCGTGTCCCGGATCAGTCTCTTCTGTCTCGCTTACGCAGTAGTTTTAGCCACAGAATCACGCACCAGCCAGACCGACTTCTCCCCTTGTTGATCTGGTCAATTTGTTGAAAATTTTTTATTTCAGAAATTAGTTTCTTTCCTAGCTCTGGGATCTTCTGCTTTGTTTCCAAAAATTAGAGCAAAATATTCAGTAGAAATATATAATTTATGCTTTGTAGATGTGCGGTCGTCGAAAATTATGAAGCAATTTCTGTGAGGCTTTCTTTGATTGCAGTGCCGCATTTCTTTGACCAAAGCGAAAGCGAACAGGCGATAAATGAGGGAATAAGCATTAAGGTTCTTTTTCTGACCTTTTACATTTTCTGCGATTGACATCACTCACACTTTCGTAGTTTCGTAGCGCATGAAAATAGAATAATTCGATTTTTCGCAAACGATTCCTGAGGCATTCCGAACGTCATCTAAAAAAACTAATCGCATCGTCATACAGAACATTCTTTTTGAACATGCTGGCATCAAAAAAATTTGCGCACTTTCTACTCAATTTTTGAAAACCTTGGGGTCACTTGTCTGAGCTTTTAATTATAATTACCAAAGATCAACACCAGGTATAGATAAAAATAAAAGGACATACTGAAACTAGCGTAGCATTTTCATATTTTCGCCAAATGTGGATACATCTCTTATGCATTAATAACGAAAACACTTTTCATTGCCGCGTCCCCTATCAATCTCGCCACATGTCTGTTAGCAGCACGCCTGCCGCTGTTTCTTTTGCAAACAAGCTTCGCTATTATGTACTACCTCTTGAAACATGACACATGCTTGATGCAACGAAAAAGCATGTGCGTTTTAGCACACTTAAGGTACGTTATTCTAAGCACGCCAACGTAGAAGAACGGCAGATTGGGCGAGTTGGAAATGCTCCATAATATTAAAGCAGCGCTAAGCAACAAGAACGAAGAAAGAAGGGAACACACACACAGGCGCTGATCTTAAAACTAAATTTTATTTGAAGTAAGCAGGTCAATTTATACACAATTTTCCTTCTTTCTTCGTCCTTGTTGCTTAGCGCTGCTTTAATATTATGGAACACGCCAACGTGACCGCGCAAGATTGGCACAACTAAGCAGACTTCTTTCTTCTCGAATCAAATAATTACGTCGGTCATATTAAAAAATTTTGAGTAAATATTAAATGCCATAGAACGCGTCATTAAAACATGCTGTGCTGTTACCAACAGAACGCATTCCTTACCAACCAACAGAACGCCGGCGCCCCCTGCACATCAGCTCAAGGTTGTTTTTGTTGCCTCAAATACAATAGCACATATCCACGGTGGGAGAGTTCCCGGGGTAAGGTGTAGATCTAAAGAGGAAGAAACTCATTCAGGTTTATCTCAAGGGGCTCATAAAACTCGAGGAATCTCAGAGAAAAATAAAAGCACGAAATTTGATGTGATGACCCCCATAATGCGCAGGCCCACACGGGACGGAGAGGCAAAGAGACACCGTATGGCTCAGTTTAAGCAAACAGATATATTGAATAATTATACATGATTAAGATTCAGAGGCTGGGGCGTCCGAGCTTACGTGCCGACGACTTCATTGGGGCGATGGAGTGGCTCCGGAGTTGGGCTCGAGCGGTTGCTGGCAGAAGCTGCACGCCGTCGGGCTTCGGCGCTGAAGGCCCTCTTGGCGAACGATGTCGTCCTGAGCGTCCCTCTTCCGTACTGCTTGTCGATTTTTATATCCTCTTCTCCACACTCCCTAGGGTGAGGACGCCCACGCCGGAGGGGAAGGAGGGGGGCTAGGGCTTTCACTTGGGCGCACAAACATACCACCGCACTTATGGCCTCGCCCCCCTCACGTGTTGAGTCCGAGGGAAAGAAGGTGGTCTTCGAGGTAGCGCATAGCGTCGGCTGTGGTAAGGCGCGCTCTGGCCCGCTGACAGTTCCCGCGGGTCACCGGCCGGGAAAGTGGTCCCTTGTCCTGGGATGTGCTCGGGAGGCCTCCCCTGGAACCGCCACGGCAATTGGGGAGGATAAAGCCCGTTTCCCCGCGGCGGCGGCGCCGGATCCGGTTGGGTCCGGTTGGGCTTAAACCCCTTCGTTCTGGTCGTCACTCTCAACGAGCATGGCTGGGTAATTGATGATGCCGCTGTCATCTGGGTCTCCGTCTACGCCGCGCCGTCGAACGCGGAACCTCGTAGCACACACAAGGAACGTCAAACTCGCTCACCCTCCAGAAGAATGTTCTCCGAACATTTGAGTCCATGCAGCTCCCCTTGTCTTTCTGAATCGCCTCGCACAGTGCGTCCGACAAAACACTTTTCGCTGCACTCAACACCACTGCACAACACCATATGCCTCCGCTGTCATAACTGGCGTCTCCAGGGGCAGCACTGATCTTCTTTTACAGATAAACATGAAACTCAGCACCCAAGCCTCTCCTTTCTAGTCCAAACTGGACGAAATAAATTTACCACAGTTACAAAGGAGCTCCCACTTCTAGCACGATCACGGCACAGACAAAAATATAGATAACGAAAGGAAGTAGGGCAGGTTCTGCATGCGCTCCGCATGCTCTCCTGTGAAGGTGTTACTTAATGACAGAAAGGTTTAACTACCAACTCCGATAACTTAACACATAAGCACATAGCAATGTTATGAGCTGTGGCATTACACAATTACGCCATTAGTCCGACTTAGCTTTACCGATTTCGCAGCGGATATCGGCCTTCATGAGTCATACTAAGTAAGTCTGTGACCCTTTGTCTGCTTTGGGACTCGCGAGGGCTCGTGGCAGGAGCCTCTTCTGGCGTTATCTGCGCGGCAACCTCGCGCGCTTCTTCTTCTAGCAATGCATGAAGTAAATCCGGTGGCATTCCGGCCGTCACCTCTGGCGCCTGCCGAACAAATGCAGGAGAGGGCGTTTCTTGCGAACTATCTGCGCGCTCCGCTTCACTTCTGTCCCCATCAAAATCCGCGCTTTCCCTTTCCTCATTTCGTGAATACTGAACCGGTGCCGACTTGAGGCAATTTGCGTGTATCCTTATCAAGCGCCGGTTCACGTCTCGGACTCTGAAGTTTACCGGAGAAAGCTTCTCGACAACCTCGCACGGTCCTCTCCACTTCGTCTGGAACTTACGAGCTAGCCCAATCAGCCTTTGGCAGTTTTCAATGTACACGCTTTCCCCCACATTAAACGGCGCGTCTCTAGGACTGCGATTGTGCACCTCCTTCCTGCGCTTCGCCGCTTTCTTTAAGGCCTCCTTTGCGATGTCCCTCGCCACTTGCAAGAGCGATTCTAGCTCAACCTTATAGTCGTCCAGTAAAGCATATGGGACACGACGGGGGCCCTCTGGCACTTCACTAGGCTGGTCCGGGTCTCGGCCGTAGAGAAGAAAGAATGGCGATTCGCCCGTGCTCTCGTGTGCTGCGGAATTGTAGGCAAACATTGCATACGGGAGCCACAAGTCCCAGTCCCGCTGGTCGCGCGAAACAAAATGCGACAGGAACCCGGCCACGGTTTGGTTCAGTCGCTCCACTGCGCCGTTGCAAGCCGGATGGTACGGTGTTGTCTGCTTCTTAGCGATCTTAAGCTGCTCGCAAACTCTCCTCATTAGCTGCGACACGAAGTTCGTTCCCCGATCTGCCAAGAGTTGCCTCGGGGGTCCATGTCGGAGCACGATCTGTTCGACAAATGCTCTTGCAACCATGTCTGCCTTCTGATCTGGGAGTGCTACCGCTTCCGCGTATTTTGAAAGGTGATCGACAAATACTAAAATGTACTTGTTTCCGGAAGTGGTCGTGGGCAATGGGCCCATTATGTCCATACCTGTCCGCTCGAAGGGAGCCGAAACCTCAGGGAACGGCTGAATTGGAGCTGGTCTTCGTCCCTTGGGTGTTTTTCTTTCGAGACAGGAATGACACTTCGCACAGTAGTCTCTAACATCCTGTCGCATGCCACTCCAAAAGTACAAACGCTCCACACGCCTGCGTGTCTTCTCTACGCCAAAATGACCGGCGCATGGCGCATCGTGAAACGCGCGAAAAACCCTTTCTGTCCACGACCGAGGTATGACGACTCTCTCCCAAGCGGTTTTCTCTGGTCTCCATTTCCTGGTTGGCCTCGTGCGCCGACACAGGGTGCCGTCTTTGCCAATGAAATAACCTAGCTGTTCGGGGTGAGACGGTGCGCCCTCTAAGCTTTCGATTATTCGCTTCAGGTCAGGTTCTTTGCACTGCTCTGTGCGTAATTCGGCGGGGTCGACTGCGGGGACAAACTCATCTATAGCTGCCACGGCAGCTGCGCGGCTGAGTGCATCAGCATTCAGATGTGTCTTTCCTGACTTGTGCTCAACTTCAAAGCAGTATTCCTGCAGGTGTAGATTCCATCTAGCGAGTCGCGAGCTAGGGTCCCTGACACTCATCACCCATATCAGAGGATGGCAGTCTATGACTAGCTTGAATTTGCGGCCGTAAAGGTAGCATCTGAAGTGCTTTACTGCCCAGACAACGGCGAGGCACTCCCTTTCCGTAGCTCCGTACTTTTGCTCTGTGGGGCTCAGCTGTCGGCTAGCAAAAGCAATGGGATGTTCTTTGCCCTCGATAACCTGAGATAGCACGGCACCAACTGCGAACTTTGACGCATCTGTGGCCATAACGAAGGGCAAATTAAAATCCGGGTGGCGCAACAGCGGTGCACTCATTAGCTTCCTTTTCAGGGCCCCAAAAGCATCCTCCGCGTTTTCGTCCCAGCGAAAGGCGACATTTTTGGCTGTTAAGGCGGTGAGCGGCTTAGCGAGCTTGGCGAACTCCTCTATGTGCCTTCGGTAGTAACCGATCAGGCTGAGAAACTGCCGGACCTGGCGGACGCTAGTCGGGGATGGCAAATCCGAGACACACCTTAGTTTCTCAGGGTCCGGTCGCACGCCGTCAGCTGAAACAACGTGCCGGAGGTATTTCACCTCGTTTTTGAGGAATTGGCACTTAGAGGGCTTCAGCTTGAGACCCGCTCCTCTTAGTCGCACCAAAACCTGCTCAATATCGCGCAAATGGTTCTCAAAACTGTCACTGTATATGATTATGTCATCCATATACACGAAGCACAGCCTCCCCAGAAGACCTGCCAGGATAACATCAGCGGTTCTCTGCCAGACAGCAGTGCTGTTGGCCAGACCCATCGGCATTCTTTTCCATTCATAGTGCCCTGAGGGCGTGTTGAATGCCGTTTTCTCGGCATCTGCCGGATCCATTGCTATCTGCCAGAATCCCGCCGCCATGTCCACTACCGTGAAGTACCTGGCAGAGCCCAGCTGAGAAAGCGTCTCCTGTATATTGGGGATGGGGTATGGATCGATGCGAGTTACGGCATTTAGTTTGCAGTAGTCCACTACCAATCGATACGAGCGATCTGGCTTTTCCACCAATAGTGCTGGTGCTCCCCAGGGTGACTTTGAGTGTTCGACAATGCCGCGATCAATCAGGTCCTGCACCTGCCGCTCCATCTCCTCACGTTGGGAGTAAGGAATCCTGTACGCACGCTTGTAAACGGGCGATGAAGTGCCGGTTTCTATCCTGTGCTTTATAACGCCACAGCAGCCCAAATCCAGGTTGGACGCGGCGAATACCTCCGAGTAGTCGTTCAGCAAACCAGCCAGAGCCTCCCTCTCCCTGGATTTTACGTGAGAAAGATCGAACGACACCTTTGGAGCAGCCGAAGGACTAGCATGCTCTACAGTTGCGAGTACCGTATCGGTGGGCTCACGTTTCTCTATCGCAGAGGTGAAGAAAGCCAATTTTTTGTTCTTGGGAAGGCTCAGTGGCTGCTGGCTACAGTAAACCATCCGTAGGGGCACTCTGTGGGCGTCATTAACTGTCACGAGGCACGCGGCTGCCTTCAGGCCATTGCTGAGAGAGTCGACCGGCTCAAGCACTCCCACGGCGCCGCTCTCTACATCTGAAGGCACAAACGCGTACAAAATGTGCTCCGACCAAGGAAGGACGACCGCCTCCTCGACCAGCCTGGCGGAAACCAGCGAATATACCTTCTCCAATGATCCCAATGTTTGACGGGTGTCAATATCGGTAATGCGAATCTCAGCCCCTCTCCTGTTCAAAAACGGAACTTTTGAGCCGCCCGCATTAACCTCTTCCTCAGAGAATGAGACTACTACCTTCCCTTTTCTCAAAAAATCCTACCCTAATATACCTGACACTCCGTTTGGCAGAGACACCGTGTCCGGGCATACGTAGCAGGGGTGCTCCAATGCAATTCCGCCGAGAGAGAAGTGTAACCGGTAGAGTCCACTTATGCCAAGAGGATCCCCCGTTATGCCTACAAATTTGGTTGCTATACCACCAGACGCTTCCAACACCTCGCGGTCCCCCTTCCTTCGAAGCGTGTTAAAACTGCTCTCCTTAAGCAATGTCACCTTTGACCCCGTATCTATCAACAATTCCATGCAACAACCATTTAACTTGCAACGCACAACAGGGCATGCCTCGTCGGCCACACAAACTACCACCACCTCATCATCCACTGCTCCCTCCCCACGCTCCTCAGGCTGGGGAGGACTAACTAGTTTTTTGTCTCGGTATCTGGAGCCCCGCTGTAGGCTTGCTTAGGGCGTGTCTCGCCTGCTTCTCTTTGTGGCTCCCCACGGCGCACGTTTTGGCAGAACCTGGCGATGTGTCCGCGACCCTGGCAAGCGAAGCATACGATTTCTTCAAAATCTCGCATACCGCGCCTGTAACTTTGTGGCGGTCTCCGGTTTCCAGCGAATGAGCGCTGTTGAGCGCGGGCTTCAACCTGGCATTCTACCTGCTGAGATAGCAGCTGTTCTAAGCGATCTAATCGCTCTGTCAAGAGAGCAACCTCAGGGTTGAGCACCGCTCTCTCTATGACGCGTACTCTCGCTGCGGCTGTCGTTAACGCCTCATTTCGTTCCTCATCCAATGCGGCCTCCACGGCTTGGTCGAAATTGCTCGGCTTGCGCGAGAGCACAAACCGGCGCACGGGGTCTTGCAGACCAGCCACGAACAAAGCGGTCATTTCCTCTTTAAGTATATCCTCCGCGTATTTCTTCTTTAGCTGGTCTCCTTCCTCCTCCCTGCTTAACGTATCACGCGCTAAGCGATGAAGCCGCGAAGCAAACGTTCGCACGTCCTCCCCTACCATCTGTCCGGCGTCACGGAACCTCTGTACCCGCACGTGACGTGGTTCAGTGTCGAATTGCTCAAGCGCGAGCTTCTTAAATTCCGCAAATGATTTTGTGGATTTTACTTTTTCGTCTCGCCTAGCAAAATCATGAGCAGCTCCTGCCATCTTACACCTCGCCATTCCCAGCATTTGAGCATCGGACCATCCCCCCATTTTCCCAATCTCTTCTAGCATGGAAAAGAAATCGCAGATTGGAACCCCTGTCTTATCTCCCGTAAACGTCGGAATGACGCTTCCTAATGCCAGCATGCTTGCTCCGAGCGACGGCTGTGGAGTGGGAGCTCCCTCAGATAAAGACATTTTTTTCTTTTTTTTCAAGCCCTCCGGTGCCTCAAGCCTCTCAAATGGGGGTAAAAGTCCAACAATCAGTCCCGTGATTCCCTTTTGATTACAGTTTTGAAGTCATGAATGTCGCAGCATTCAGAGGACATTTGCTTTTGAGACCCCACTTCTGACACCAGTGTGATGACCCCCATAATGCGCAGGCCCACACGGGACGGAGAGGCAAAGAGACACCGTATGGCTCAGTTTAAACAAACAGATATATTCAATAATTATACATGTTCAAGATTCAGAGGCTGGGGCGTCCGAGCTTACGTGCCGACGACTTCATGGGGGCGATGGAGTGGCTCCGGAGTTGGGCTCGAGCGGTTGTTGGCAGAAGCTGCACGCCGTCGGGCTTCGGCGCTGAAGGCCCTCTTGGCGAACGATGTCGTCCTGAGCGTCCTTCTTCCGTACTGCTTGTCGATTTTTATATCCTCTTCTCCACACTCCCTAGGGTGAGGACGCCCACGCCGGAGGGGAAGGAGGGGGGCTAGGGCTTTCACTTGGGCGCACAAACATACCACCGCACTTATGGTCTCGCCCCCCTCACGTGTTGAGTCCGAGGGAAAGAAGGTTGTCTTCGAGGTAGCGCATAGCGTCGGCTGTGGTAAGGTGCGCTCTGGCCCGCTGACAGTTCCCGCGGGTCACCGGCCTCCGCTCTCCATCCATCAACTGACACTCGCTCCTCAAGGTAAGGCGCGCTCTGGCCCGCTGACAGTTCCCGCGGGTCACCGGCCGGGAAAGTGGGTCCTTGTCCTGGGATTTGCTCGGGAGGCCTCCCCTGGAACCGCCACGGCAATTGGGGAGGATAAAGCCCGTTTCCCCGCGGCGGCGGCGGCGGGTCCGGTTGGGTCCGGTTGGGCTTAAACCCCTTCGTTCTGGTCGTCACTCTCAACGAGCATGGCTGGGTAATTGATGATGCCGCTGTCATCTGGGTCTCCGTCTACGCCGCGCCGTCGAACGCGGAACCTCGTAGCACACACAAGGAACGTCACATTGAGATTGCTTGAGAAAATCGGAATGAAAAGCAGGGAAACCAAGCGGTGTTAGTAGGATAACGCAAGTTAGAGAACTAATCAGAAAGAAAATAATTTTGACAGGAAAGTAAAGGCATCGAGAAGTCAACACAAAAATCTCCCGGTTTCAATAATATGAAGCTGTTACATCTTCCTAAAGGCATGCCTTTGGTGGTTGCACTGAAGAGAGGTGCCTTTGGTGGTTGCACCGAAGGGAAAAGTAAACGGCAGCCCTAATTGAGCGAGAGGATTTAGCATAAACTGAATTCCCTGCCGTGAAAACCACCGGCAGTAGAGGATGAAATGATATATCGTTTCAAAGCCCCCGCACGACGCAAGGCTCAAGGTGATCAGCACGTGTGCAGCTACATACGTCTTTTTTCTTTCTTTGCGCAGTTTTAAGTGTACTGTGCTGATGTTCAGGCGAATGGACGCAGTAATTGACATGCTATTAAGCACATTGAGTGGCAGTGCCGATTTGCTCCCAGACTTCGCGTTTTACTACCGCGGCCCATTCCCTGTTAGGCAGTTCCATATTGCGGTATTTACTGCGAGAAACCTATCGGGGCTAATTTAAATTCCCTTTTAAGCTACTACGAGGATCCCACGGGGACGCACCTGGTCAATATATGCTGCTTCTGCAGTGCGCAGGCATGATGCAGCCGCCGGTAGCTGCGGCAGCTGCGGTAGGCACGGGCAGGCGGAACCTGTTTTGCCTACCATGTGAAAGTTGCTGCTGACATCAGCGCCACCGCATCTTCGTGACGTCGCGGTGTGAAGGAGGCTTATACTTCGTTTCCACCAGGGGCAGCGCTGCCAAAGCTAGGACTTTTTTGCGCAATCTGCATACGCGACACAAAATAGTGCACTGCTTGTGGTGAGCGAAAAATAAATGCTTTGACGGCAGGCTTCGTGACAGAAAACGCTCTTATTGCAAGCGAATCAGTCGAGATCTGTGATTTTGTATTTTGCTTTTGTCGATCTTTTCCATTTCACTTTTTCATTGACCCCGAAACCCTGGTCGCCGTGTTTACTCTTTCGCGGCTCCGTTTCACTTTTGAGGAAATTGAGTCCAGGCCAGCGACCTCGGCCATCTCTCCTGTCGCATTTTCTCGAGGGTTCGTACATCCAAGCTTTCAAGGCACGCGAATCAAGTAATTGCAAATGTGTACTTCCGTACCAGGATTCGTTTTCCGGAGAAGTATGCTCTGGAAGTACTGAGTGCTGCGGGCGAGGACGCCGGAGTTTCTCCCCGTACCGTTGCCAAAATCAAGGCGGCGCGTCTGTGTGGGCCTTTGACGTCTCCGAAGAAAAGTCCTCGCGAAGTTAAGATTTCAATCTCGCGAACAGTCAAGAAGGACAGCTTCACAGTCCATGCCATCCGACGGAAAGTGTGCACAGTTTGTGCGCGAAGAGAGAAGTTCCAACAATGGACAGTGTGCTAAAGGCTGTCAGTGAAGACGGCGACCTGCCGAACTTCAAGAAAGCGACTTTGTGGAGCTGGATGAATGACATCGGATTCTCATTTGAAAAAAGAAAACGGAACCTTGCCCAGATCGAGCGAATTGACATCATTGCCTGGCGTCGCAGGTACCTGCAGGCGATCAAGAAATCCCGAGGATAGGGCTGGTAGGACTCGTTTGTTGCTTGTTTTCTTACGCAGGACGTTTAGACTGGCTTCATATAGAGCTCGATGTGAGCGTTGAAACCTCAAAGTCGTAACTGAGTGTTGCTTCAGAATAACACATTTAAATGAAATAATCTTAACCACGTTACTGTTGGCAACGTATTGCGTAGAGGTTACTTTTCACGACCGGCTTTGCGCTACGTTTGGGTGGTGCACGTGTCTCTATGGGTCAGATTTCATCGCTAAATCCCATTTTTTGCGGCAAGCAAACACAAAAAAACTGCCACAAATGTCGTAGCACTGCCATCTCGTAGTCACCGTAGGAACGAAGGAACACCCACTGTACATTGCCCGTTGCTCCGGTGGTGCGAGCTAGTGGCGCTACTACGGCGAACGTTGGCAGTTTTTGTTCGCAGTCGCCGCAAGTGAAGAGATTTCAGATGTTGCCGAATAAGTTAAGTACCCCATGCAAACATTGAATATAAACTGGCAACAAATGGCCGCTTGAGCGCGAAGTATAATTCCGAACAAGGCAGTAATAAAACCGGGATAACTGTTTTTCTCGATTGTCCTTGAGTGGCTGTTTGTGAGACAGTGCTCAGCAGTGTGTTTCTTTCAGTGCGTTGCCTACTACATGCTGCAGGATGTTTGTTTACTTACAAGCATTAACTCGTGCACTCAGTTGTTAAATATTTAAAGGCGCACCATCTACCTAGATAAAACCTAGGCCAACGCAGGGCACACAGAATAATACGTCTGGCATGAGAAGACTGATGTCATCTCAGGATGCCTTCCTGAAAGGTTTAACAACAGGACTGGCGGCGCCTTCAGGCAAAGGGACCCGGTTTATCCTTGTACATGTTGGCCGCAGTGCATAAGGATTCGTGCAAGACGCTACTGACTTATTCAGAGCAAAAGGGAAACGACGCTCACTACCACTCAGCTGGACGGCAACTACTTTGTGAAATGGTTCACTGACAAGTTTTTGCCGAACATTGCGGCCAATAGCATTATCGGAATGAACAATGCACAATGTCATAGCGTGGCCCTTGAAAAACCGCCTACTAAGTCTACGCGCAAAGCTGGTATTAAGCTTTGGCTCACAAAGAAAGGTATTCCGTGGTCACAGGACAATTTGAGGGCAGAACTGCTGGACCTTTCTGAAAGGGTAAACACACCCAGCGTTGTGTACCGCATCTACTCCCTGGTGGCTACCCATGGCCACGATGTGCTTCGTTTACCACCGTACCACTGCGAGTTCAATCCCATTGAACTTGTTTTGAGCCAGGTGAAAGGATACATCGCAAGTCGCAATAAATGCTTCACTTTGGCTGAAGTGGAGAAACTCCTGCCGGAAACACGGGCGTCTGTAAGCCAGGAAAACTTGCTAACCTGCTGTGTTGATGTGGAGCAAGTTGAGGCTGAACCATGGCAAAGCGATATGATTGTCAACGCTGAAAGCGAACCGGTTGTCTACTGCATTTGTGACTCGTGCAACTCCTCCTCTGATGAGTCGAGCACTCATTTCAGGGATTAAGATATAAGTGGCATCGATGAACTTGCTTGACTTCGAATGAATGTGTATTACTCATGCTACTGAGAAGAGGCAGATGACTCAGCGGCATGCTGTGATCATCTTTTTGCATGTGTGGTTGGAAAGGTGAAAATATGTGTGCATCTGGGTGTATGTTGATCAGTCTACCGAAAAAAGGGAGGACTCATCGGCATGCTGTGATCACTCTTGTGTGTGCATGTGTGTAAGAGCACACGCTCATCAAATGATATCAGGTAGTAACTTGTAGTGTATGTGCTGAGGTGGATGTGAATGACATGATGGTGGCGGCGGAGGAAGAGGTGGTGGTGGTGGTGCATGGTCGTGTTAATACTGTTTGAATAGAAGTAGAATTTGTAAGGGAGTGCAAATAGTAGTTTTTCAATTAGAATATTAAGAGTGGTACACGCCGTCAATATGCGCAATTTTTGGAAGATTAACTGCAGCAAAATACAGTGGAGGTTAATCAAGCGTTGCGTCAATTATTCGAAAGGTATCTGAAAATTTTAGCGCAAATTCGATTTGTTTAAAATAATTTTGAACATGTGCTGTTTAATTCATTCGACTAACTGAAAAGGAATTCAATATGCTGTTCAAAAATTTCGAACATTCACACACCTCCAGGAATGGGCTTCATTTTGTTTGAGGGTTGGGAATGGTATGTATGGGTGTCTGATCTTCATATCCTGAAAAGGAGTCCTGAAAAAGGAGTTTGGTGTTGTCTTGCATTACTGTTAATGTTTGGTAGTTTTACATGTTATGCATTGTTGTAGAGCCAGTCTTGAGGTAGCCAGTACTGTATGTTTTGTCCTTAATTTTTAGGGGGCGTGAATGACTTCATGCTGACTCTTGCTCAGTTTAGTGTGAATTTCTTTCGAGTCATGTCTTTGTTAGTACATGTTCAAGGAATTTGATTTTCTTGACTTAAAATGCCCTGCTTTGTGAACCATATCCAGACATTGGTCAGGTTCTCGTATGAAATAATGTTGTTCGATGGCCTGCACATATTTTTGTTTCAATTTTGGGGCACTTGACTGATTTCGTGTTGGTGTACCTCCACTTTGTATGCACTGTGATATATGCCACTGGCTGTTTTCAGGATAAACCATTTCTCGCAAACACTGCGGGGTCATTCTTTACTGCCCTATATTATTTATTGTTAGCTCTTTGAAAATATTTCTTCGTAGCGTTGTACAACTTTTTCTGCATTCTTACTTGATGCTGCCACAGTTCGGTACTCTTTTTGCCTGGCTGCATGAAAATCCTGCCTGAGCAGCTTCTGCTCTTCTAGGAGAGCAGGGAAATTGAGACAAGCTGACTTGCCTCTGTACTGCTTTCATACATATTTGTGCACGACACAATATCTGTAATCTTGAGGCAGTACTATTTTCTGTCACTGTGCGAATCAAGGCTATGTTCTAAATGTAACACGTAAGACGGGAAAACAGGCCATATCGGGGTGGTGTGTGTAAAAATAATTTGACACATCAAAATAATTTTACACATCAAAAGAGCAATATACTTACTGCTATTTTTCTGCATATAGTAGCCCAGTTATAGAGCTCTCTTTTCAACGAAAATGGAAAGCGCGCTTTGCTTAAGACAAAAAATATCTTAACAAAAACAAAAGAATTACAGTCATACACAACACTGTTACATAAATAAAGCCAGAAAATAGGACATTAAGAAGTCTATAATGTGTTTTCTGGGCTCATGTATGATAAACCAGCTTTCTAAATTAAGAGACATCTTCCTCCTGAACTTTACAATCAGTAAAAATAATTACTATCACCAAGTCTATTATGCTAGCCTACAGCACAGTGCCAAAGTAGGTCCAAGACTCTTTTGCTGACGACTGGATCCGGAGCAAAGAGGTTGCACGGAAAAATTTATAACATGCCAGGTACCTTAAGAAAGGCCCACAAAGGAGTGGGTTCCTCGGTAACAGCAAAATCGAAAGTTGCAGACGCCACTAACTAATCGGGCCACGGCAGAGCACTCACCCACTGTGCTAACTATACCCGACAATTGAACGTCATCTTTTTACACAAATCTCTCTCTTGCATCTAAAAACTATAGTCACAATGCTGCAGAATCGAAGAGAGAACGGCCACTGCTGACCAAAAGCCGGTGGGAGCTCACTGACAAGGAAATTTGGACAGCTCACATTAACGCGGTATGCATCAAATGAACAGATGCATGCAGTTCGTTTCAGAATACTGCATATTATTCAGGCGATTCTGAACAACACGAGATTGCTCATTCAAGTAACGCGAAATGCAACTTGCAGTGTAAAAAAATTGTGCGAAAAAAAAAATTTCGTCATGCGGGATTTGAATCCACGCACCCCCACTTGCCTGTCAACTCTGCTGAGCGACGCGTTAGAGCACGCGGCCACAGATCAGCACGGAGTGATACACCGCTATTTTTTTCTGCGGACTACTTCCGTAGCCTTCACAGCGTTGCACGTTATCTTTGAAAAAGGCATACATTATGCTAGCATTTCGTGCCTTCAGCGTGGCCATCAGGCCACCGTGGCAGCTGCTTGTGGCGCGGCGCGCCAGCTTAACTGAGTGGGTTAGGAGTTCAGAGGCGGAGAAAGTGAATCCACACCCAGGAACGAAAAAGATGAAGGAACGCCCAACGAAACGCAGCGGTGAAATGCTGACCTTACAATTCGACTGAGCGAGTTCCACTCGCCAAGCTGTAGCTATCGCGTCACTCCACGTTTAACCAGTGCGTAACCGTCGCCATTTTTTTGAAGACCTGAACCCTTGACGATCATCATCATCATCATCATCATCATCAGCCTTACTACACCCACTGCAGGGCAAAGGCCTCTCCCATGTCTCTCCAATTAACCCTATCCTATGTCAGCTGCATCCACCCTTTGCCTGCAAACTTCTTAATCTCATCCGCCCACCTAACCTTCTGCCACCCCCTGCTACGCTTACTTTCTCTTGGAACCCACTCCGTTACCCTTAAAGACCAGCGGTTATCCTGCCTTCGCATTACATGCCTTGACGATCAAGGAACGCTTACTCGCTAAGTAGCGGTCCCAATCTGGATGCAATCCTGAAATTCGAGGCGTATTGTTTTGCAGTGTGGGTATCTTTGGACAAACGAGGGGCATTGTGCGCCGTTCATTTGCCGCAAACGCGAGGACTAAGCGTCTCAGATTCCCGCGGGACGCCACCACATACCCCCACCATATAACCCAGCATTTAGAGGCGACACTCAGGACAAAAAAAATTGGCGAGGGCGCATGCGCCCCGGTATTCTTCAATTCGACTGACCGCTATTGGTCGCCTCAATGAAGAAGTATTTCCGTGGTACGGAGGCAGGCAGGCCTCTAGAGACGAACAACGAACTGACGACTGGAGGTTGTTGGAATAGGGGGCATTCACGTGACCGTCACGGGCGCCACTTTGTCGTCCAGCGCGTAGCTTCTCCAGTGCAGGCCAGAGCAGAAGGAGATAACCCCGTTAGGCACGCCTGCCGCCTTTCGCAGTGCTTCACAGACGACGAAATTGCAGGTGCTGTGATGCCAGTGAATACTCTCTATAGAATTTTTTGCGAAACGATTTGGGCCAGGGGCAGAGAGTCGATGAACAGAAGGAGCAATAAACATGCAACTGTTTCAGTATTCAGAGGGGATAGGCCTTAAAAGGAAAGAGGGAGGGGTTGTCACACACACTATTGATTGTTTTGATACCAGATAGGCATATTCCTTTGTCGTAAGTTTGACGGATGCACTGCTCGTATATCCTTGCATTCTCATCTTCGTTAAGACCTCAATTAATTCTCTTACTTTCTTGCCTTTCAACGTCTTGACTGTCATTTCGCTGAACAACTGTTTGCATATTTCCTTCTGAGCTTAGTTCTCCTTGTTTTTGTTTTGGGGGGCAATATGAGACGTGCGTTGCCAGGATGCGCTATGTAACTGCATGCACGCTTGTGCTCACTCAGCCTCCCATTCAGGCATCTACCTGTCTGCCCAAGAATATCTTCTTCCATTCGAGGGGAATCTTGTATGTGCGGAAGGTGTTATCTACAACACGTGGTTTCTCTACAATGCCGCAGCCCTGGGGCCCGCTCTTTGTGCTCCCGGTCGTCACGGTGCGCAAACCGAACCAGAAACAGCTCGAGGTGTAACACCATAAAGCCCTACATGTAGGCCTCGTCCTCCTCGCGAACAGTACGCGGATACACTACAGCCGGGGCGGGCGCATAGCCACTACAACCACGGCAAATACAGGCAACTACAGGCCACGCGACGTGCGTTGCACCACATCGACAGATTTCCAGACGGCGGACCGTTTCTGTAGCGTTTGCGCAAGTACCCACGTTCACGCATGGGAGTGGCGCTGCTCGAGCACGAGGAGCTAACCATAGCCGCGCACACGTCGGTCTCTGTTCGCCCTGGCCTGCTGCTTCGGACGTTGAGCGAGGCGTTGGCGTCACGGGAAAGCGGACCACCCCATTCTGTGCAGTGCAGCAGTAGACCAGAGCTGCGATCTGCAATGAAGTCTGCGACCATCTCCTTCTGTACACCGACTGCTCCGTGGCGAGCGAAAGCCGCTCGCTTGTAGCGGCGGCACCATCCCGGCCCTGAATCTTCACAGACAGCAACAAGTAACCTTTCTGGGATCCTCCATCACGGCGGAGCTTATAAATATCCATTTGCAGCTCAACCTGCTCCTCTGCGTTGCCCCGCCGCCGCCAAGATGTGCTCTGCTGTGCGACTGCAAACCCGAGGTCGCGGTATCCCTCTGCTGTGTGAACTCCGCGCATCTATAGCGCCTAGCGCCGCAGGTCTGCTCCATTCGCTTACAGTGAATGCCTGGCCACTACAGAATTGTGGGCAATGAGCAAGCCAACGAACTGGCAATCGCCACACACCAGCCACATCCTGGCGTCTTCCATCTCGCACTGCAGGGCATGCGAGCGGTCATCTACGACCCCCTCCAACAGCACCACACCGACCAGCGCATCGCACGAGGGTGAGAGCATCGACAGCATCAGTGACCGCTCCCTGAACCGGCTGCGTCGCGCGATGATCCTACGTGCGCGTGTAGTATGTGTGTGGCCCGGGAACAGACAGATGTTCAATGGAATAAGTGTAAACGACGCGTGTGGTGTTTGTGGGGCAGTTAAAAAACTGGAACCCTTGCTCCTCCTCTGTACCGTGTTGGATCAAAAGCGTCGCAACATGCTTGCCACCTACACGACGCAGGGGCTTATTCCGGACAGTATCGGCGCTCCAGTGGCCTCAGGGCAGCGGGCGAACCCGTGACCAAACTCTGATGAGCCTCTTCGTATACTTCAAACCGACAGGCTTGACGTATCATCTTATGTACGCCAGGTAATCGCCCTTAGTGACAATGGAGACAGGTTAAGCAGCATGAATAAAACGCACACAGAAGACAAGGAACAAACAAGACAGGACTGTCCTGTCTCCATTATGAACTGTAACCAACTAGTCCAAACCACCGTGTTACGTAGTGACAAAACGCTCAGCGTGTGTTACCTACAGACGCTTTGCAGCCGGGCGCCACCACTCCAGTTTTGGTGTGCAGTGAGCCGCGAGCGTGTATTTCTGCCATACTTTGCCGTGTCCTACCACTAGAGAGCAAGACCGTGGGATATCAATATTTACTTTGAGCGGCGGGCGCGCGACGTCTACGGGAGAGTGTGAGAGCGTGTATGGCAGCGCACGCTGACAATGGCCGCGCGCGATGTTCGGCCTGGCACAGGTAAAGGCATTTGTACCGGCGTGGAAGACATCGCGTGGGCGGCGACCAACCGTTCTACCCCACCAAGCAATTTGCTCGCCCTTACACCAAGTACTATCATGCGTGGCGCAGCGTCCCGCATTTCTTTCCATATTCTGTGCACACAAAGTATATTACCCCCTACCCTCATCCTTTATCAGCGCTCCAGGCTTTATTTCTCTTTCCTTTAATTCCCGCTAGTCGCAGCCAAGGTGCTTAACGTTTCCATAAGAGATGCAGCGGATAGCAATTTCTTTGCCTTCCACGGTTATTTCATTTATAAATAACCACTAACAACAACGACTTCACGCTACACATGGTTTTCTGGCCCATGTCGTCACGTGAATTCACAATCTTAAAGAGCCCTCTCATTTTATGGGTGTCGAGAGCAGCAGAGGAATGTCCTGCCTTTCCTCCCCCAACATTTTTTAGTCGTGAAAGATTGTGACCGTATGGAACAGCCCCCTGGACAAGCACGACTTTTTCCTTCGGTTTTTTCTTAGAAGGCTTCCTGCTATGCCTTAGATGGACAGCGCCATCCGGCACCTCACTTCGCGCGCCAAGACAGGCGCCCGTGGTCTACTGGCTGCTGCTTCCATACGTCGGCCCGTATCTCTCGTCGGTTCGTGACCGCCGCTAGCTTTTGTGTATCCAGTCGCCGCACCCTCTGTCCGCCCAAGCTTCGCGCACTCTTCAGACTTGTTTTTAAGTTCGCGCTTGTTGGCAAATCTCGTTCACTTTCGTAGTCACCCTAACACGATGTCTTCGGCAGGGAAAGTAGTCCTACTTTCGAATGCCTGCGCGGTCCACTTTGTCGGAGAGACGTCAGGTGCGACCGTCTTTGAGAATATGTGGAACAGGATGTTTAGCGTCAAAATGTTTCATGTGATACTGGATCCTGGTGATGGAGGGAGCCAGCTGGAGGCCAAGCTTACCAAGACCTATACCATGCACTACTACTGCGAGCGGCGGACGGCCGACTACTTCCACCTCTAGGTTAACCTCGAGGTCATGGGTTCATACATGTACGATTGCTGGCTGGACAAAATGAGGCTGGTATATGACAACAATCTCAAGACCTCCAGGACTCCAGAGGGTGTGGACGTGCGGATGCCCTTCTTCGTACCACGTCCACCTTTGAGTGGCTAGACCCGAGCCAGGTATCCCCCACTGCGTATCTTACAAGAAGTATGGAGGAGTTTACTCTCCTTGGATACCGATGTGGGATCCATATTCGGGGGCTGCTTACGACTTCAAGAAAGCACCGAATGAACTGGGCGACTATTTCGAGCGTCTGCACAACGTCATCGAGGAGACGTACACGACCAATGGAGACCAAGCGTCATGCTGATGTGCCACAGCAAGAGCTGCCCTAAGCTTCGCTACTTTTTAAGCCGCTAGAGGCAGGCATGAAAGGAAAAGCACATCCGTGCCCTTGTTGCTCTTGGTTGCACCTGGGGTGGCGTTGTCAAGGCCCTGGAGGCCTACGCTTAAGCGGGGAAGGGGGAAGACCTGGAATCGCAGAAAGCCTACTCAAAGAAATCATAAAAGGAAACAACAGATAAAATAAGAAAAGAAGGAAACAGATAATGGGCGTTCAGTTGCTGTGCCGTACCTTATCATTCACTCATATCGACTAAATAGGATAGAGGAAAAGCAGGACATTCCTGTGTCGCTTTAATACAATGTCGGCGGCAGGGGAAGTAGCCCAACTTTCGTTTGCCTGTGCGGTCCACTGCATCGAAGAGGTGGCAGGTGCTACCGTCTTCGAGAGGATGTGGAACGAGATTCTTTCCGTCAAAAGGCGTCAGATAATACTGGTTCCTGTTGATGGAGGAAGCCAGCTGGAGGCCAAGCTCAACAAGACCGAGAGGGTGCACTACTTCTGCGAGCGGCGGATGGCCGACTACTTCAACCGCGGGGTTAACCTCGAGCTCATGGTTCCCTATGTGCTCGACTGCTGTGTGGACGACGTGAGGCTGGTATATGACAACAATATCAGGACCACCAGGTCTCCACAGGTTGTGGACGTGCGGGTGCCCGGCTTCGGCAACACGTCCAGCGTCCAATGGCTGGACCCGGGCCAGGTGTCTCCCACTGTGTATCTTAAATAACTGTGGAGGAATTGATTCTACTTGGATACCGATGTGGCATCGATATTCGCGGGGCTCCTTTCGACTTCAGGAAAGCACCGAATGAACCTGGCGACTATTTTGAGCACTTGCGCGACCTCATCGAGGAGACGTACTCGACCAATGGAGACCAATGCGTCATCCTGGTGTGCCACAGCATTGCCTGCCCCAACCTTCTCTACTTTTTCAGCCGCCAGAGGCAGACATAGAAGGACAAGCACATCCGTGCCCTTGTTACTCTTGGCGGCGCCTGGGGTGGTGCTGCCAATGAAGTAAAGGCCTACACTTCAGGGAGAAAACCTGAAATCGCGGAGAACCAACAAAAACAAATCAGAAAAGGAAACAACAGGTAGAATAAGAAAAGAAGGAAAAAGATAATGCGTGTCCATGCTGTGTGCCGTACATGATGAATGCTTGACATCGACTGAAAAAGATAAAGGAAAAGCACATTCCTGTGGTGCTGTCCGCACCCATTAAGATGAGTGGACTTTGCAAGATTGTGAATTCACGTGCCGATATGGCAGTAAGAAAAGCACGTGTGGCGTCACAAGAACCCACAAGTTGGTCCCCCCCACATACAAGAAGGTAAACGTGGGACAGAGAGTCAGATGCCCGAATGAGAGGCTGATTGAGCGGAAGCGTGCAGTCAACGACGTATTGTATTCTGCCAACGCAAGTCGCAAATTACCCCCCGAAAAACAAAGAGAAGAAGGAATTATGCACACCATTGTTCAATGAAACAACCACAATCAACAATCAGAAAAACAAGAAAGTAAGAAATAATGGAAGCCTTCACGATGATGAGAATGAAAGATCAATATGTGAGCTGCCCGTCTGTCAAACTCACCAGCAAAGAATGCGCCTATTTGGTATCAAAACAGTCATGTCTATGCGGGACAGATCCTCTCTTTGCTTCTGAGCATGAGTACAATGCTCGCTGCAAACTTGCAAAATATCGGCTTCGAAAATGCGCCCGCCGGTCATTCAAAAACCGGAACAGCTGAGTTTATATACTTCGGCACCTCAATGCCTATCCTCAATTAGCGCACAGAACAGACCACATGTGTTGATAAGCACATTTCTGGCTCTATTTTGTCGGGAAACGCGCAGGTAATTCAGCCTGATCCAGCCTTTACTAAGCTGACTGCTCGCGCCTGTAACAAAAGAACTGTAGCGCGACCAAGACGAACACAAGACAGAGGCACACAGGACTAGCGCTTATATTTCCCCCTCGCGCCTTATCGCGAGGGGGAAATCATCTGCCAGTGCTTAGCGGGAAAGTGCACTTGGTGCCTAGTGAGCTGCACAGGAGACTTAAGTTGTTCACTGACTGAAAGAACCAAGAAGCAAATATCTACCACCAGCATCGACCACTTCAATGTCACCTAATAACATGAAGCTATTAAGTGAATCGCGAACATGCCACTGTAGACGAGGAAAAAAACAAGAAATTTACGACTGAAACCCGTTTCACAGAACGGAATTGTTCGGCGCAGTCAGTGTCGTTTCAGAGGGATTTTCGGTTAGCGCTTTCACATGCAACGCATACGCAGCAAATTCGCTCGGAAGGACGCGCAAGGTTGCTTGATGGCATAGGCGACCCACGATTAAACACGACAAAACGCGACACGAAATGTGCTGATAATGTTATGCCCCGCGTACTTTTAGATGCAAGGCAATATGCCATTAGTAGTGATTAGAATGAACAGTCTTGCTTCTGCCGCGGCAATTGCTCCCTCGTGACTCCGCGTCGCTGATCGAGCGCACCAACTCTGCGAATGAATTCCAACGGGACAGAAACCAGTTGCAATCCTTCCCAGTCACATACAGACAGAATTTGCAGCATCGCAGGCAAAAATCACATGCGCAAGATACGGGCATGAGCCGGATGTGATGCCAGTGGATTATGCTCCAAACCGTCTGACAGACCCGCTATTACCTTGTCCCATGAAGGAATATTTTCCCTCCTCCTTAATTTAGATACAAAAAAGTCTTCCGGTCCTGATTCTATTCCTAATGAGTTCCTAAGAAGATACGCGGAATGGATCGCAAAATATTTATTTATCATATTCAATGCATCACTGAAGCAACATTCCTTGCCAAATGACTGGCTGCAGGCTAGGATAGTTCCAGTACACAAATCTGGAAGCAAGCACGTTCCCGACAATTACAGACCTATTTCTATCACCTGCTCCTGTTGCAAGATGCTTGAGCACGTCGTGGCAAACTGCTTATCCAAATATCTTGAGGACACGAACAAACTAAATCCCAATCAACATGGTTTCAGGCGGAAGCTCTCTACTGTTACCCAACTTGTTGAAACACTGCATGATTTTTCAAAAGCCTTAAACAACAGAGACCAAGTGGATGCAGTTTGCCTAGACATGTCTAAAGCATTCGACCGTGTACCCCATGATGAACTTCTTAACAGGCTTATTGACTTAGGCATAAACACAGATATTGTGTACTGGATTAAAGCTTACCTTACTAATAGAACCCAGTATGTGGAGGTAGACGGTGCGAAATCTGACGTCCTGGGTGTACCTTCAGGTGTCCCTCAGGGGTCTGTGCTGGGGCCCATATTATTTTTATGCTATGTTAACAACATCGCAGTCTCACTTCCTCCTCAAATAACAGTCCGGCTATTTGCGGATGACTGTTTAATATACTCAATCATATCAAAGCCAGAAGACCAGCTCACATTAAATTTGGCGTTGAACTCCATTAATCAATGGTGCGCAGCTTCTAGAATGAAAATTAATTATACGAAAACATCATATATTATACTGACAAACAAAACCAAAAATATTTTTTCATTTGGTTATGAAATAGATGGGCGGAATATAACATGTGTCAACTCCTTTAAGTATTTAGGTGTCACTATATCATCTAATCTAAGTTGGAATTTACATATTGACAACATATGTTCAAAAGCTGAAACTAAGTTGTGGTACCTTAGAAGAAAACTGAAACTTGCATCCACAAAAGCAAAACTAACTGCCTATCTCGCGCTGGTACGTCCGACACTGGAATATGCAAGCGTCATATGGGATCCGTATCAGTCAAATCAAACGTATAAGATTGAAAAAGTTCAAAGAAGGGCCGCCAGGTTCATTCTGTCAAAATATAGATATACTGATTCCGTGACTGACATGCTGCAAGAATTACAACTTCCTTCACTGTCGAAACGAAGGAAGATCGCCAGGCTAAAATTTCTTTATCTTTTGCGCAATAATCACTTCAACTTAAACACAAGCTGCTATTTGCAACAGCGTTCGTGTCGCCCTGTAAGAAGCTCCCACAGTTACCAGATTACACCCATGATGGCCCGTATTAACTGTTTTAAATACTCCTTTTTCCCCAGAACAATAACAGAATGGAATTCCCTGCCTCAGACCTTTCTGCAAATAGACAATCTCCCCCAATTTGAAAATTGCTTGTACCGTCACTTACCTGAATAGACATCCTTGTAATTTTGTTTTTCTTTTCATACGCTTTGTTTCCCTACTGCTATTTTATGGTTGTAAGCTAAAATATTTACCCGCTAGCGTTTGTGCTTTAGGTCTGTATCTGCAGTGCAGGACAGCTGTGTTGCGATGACTGTCGTTTTCAATTTGACTATTTTGAATTGTGCACTGTTCATACTTGTGGCTGTGTGACATAACTTACATATGTATCTGTTTTCACCCTGTAACGGCCTACGGCTGACAGTATCAATAAATAAATAAAAATAAATAAAGCGTATGAGCTCGTAGGGTTAACGTGTTTACAGCGCACCCAAGAATTACAGGCACAGTATGCACGACTGCATTCGGGGAAAACAGCAGTAGGTTATCGCACCGTATCTGTTCGGCGTTGAGAAAATGGAGAGAAAATATAGATAGCCTGTCGCTTAGCACCACAAATTCAACACTAAAGTGAAAATTGCTCTGTTTGCAACGCCTCGCTATAAAGTTTTTCATCTACTCAGGCCACAACATTAGACTGTCGTAGACAAATCGCTTGCAGCTTACCATCAGGGTGTAGAATGTTGAGGTTGAGGTTTATTTTTCTTCAAAAATGAAAGATTTAACTGCGACAAAAGGCGGTAAAGCCTGACGAGATCGCAGTTCCCCAAAACAGTTTATACAGCAGTGAGCAACACAGAAATAACAAATTTTAACTTAGTATGATGGTGAACAAAATACATTGCATCAAATGACAGCATCAACACAAAAAAAAACTTTTGATCCAAGGACAGTGCACTATAAATCCAATCAAAGGCAGTGTATAAACATGGCATGAGTTGACTAAAGAAAACACACACAAACAGCATGACACCAAAATAAGAGACGTTACGCTAAGTAAAAACTGATATTAATATTGAGTCAGTGCTGATTAGTAAACTTTTGATGTCTATTTTAAATGTGTTCTCAGGGAGATCAAACATCACAATTAAAGATGGGTTATCGAGAACGACTGGAATCAGTTAAGCGAGCTTTTGTTTGCCGTAATTTGTCCTTGATTTAGGGACCAGGTTTCTGTGTTTCCGAAGGGGTTATTTAGAAGGAGGGCGGTTTGGAGCAATGGAATACAAACGATTACGATATATGTACTGTACCAGGCGAAATATGTTAACGTGTTTTGCTTTAAGTAAATTATGCTTATAGTAGAGTGGTGATGCTCGTAGGTATTCCGGCCTACCATAAACACCCTCTATAGCCCGCAATGCCTTCTTTTGCAAAAGCAGTAACTTATGAAATTTATTTATTTTTGTAGTGCCCCAGACCAGTGCACAATAGGAAAATTTGGAAAAAATAGTGCGTAGTATATGGACACATTTAGGGAAACGGGCAAGAGAGAGCTGATCCGGTAAAGACGACCAAAAGTTTTAATAAAGTCACTGAGAAGTTATGAAATATGCGTGTTCCATGATAAATGTCCATAAAACCAGACACCAAGAAACTTCTGAGTTGTTACCTGTTGCAGTTTAGTGTTGGCGTATTTTAGGTTAAGTGTGCAATGTACAGGGGCTGAAAATTATGTACCTGTTTGTTGACAATTTAAGCTAAAATTAATCGCCAACATCCAGGCGTATCATTTTACCGAATAAGTGTTCACGATAGTTTCTAATTGCGGCAGAGTACGTGCTGTGAAAAAAAATATTTGTATTGCCAGCGTACATAACCAAATCTGGAGAATCAGGTATGTTACAGATTTCGTTTATATACAATAAAAAAAATTGTACCCAATATTGACCCCTGCGGAACCTCTTGGGTAATGCACAAACAGTTCGAAACAAAATTATGCCATTTAACGTATTGTATTCTGTTATTCAAGTAACTTTTCAGCAGGTTTAGAGTTATTGCGCGTATCCCGTAACTGTTCAGTTTACTCAAAAGAACTTCATGATGTACGCAGTCAATAGCTTTCCGAAGGTCTAAGTACAGACCAAGAGTGTATGCTCTGGATTAAATGTGGTCAATGATCTTTAGCGGCGAGTAAAGCTTGCTCAGACGATTTATTTTTCATAAAGCCATACTCAGGGGGGTTAATAATGTCATGAACGCTCAAGAACGTTTCTAATCTTCTAATAATGGCTCCTTCAAATACCTTCGATAACACTGATAACACGGAGATGGGGCGATAATTCGTGATTTCATTTGTATTTCCTCCTTCATATATAGGACAAACACGAGCAGTCTTCAATTCATCAGGGAACACACCACATGTGAACATAAGAATTATAATATACACTTGAACCTCACATATTAATGCAGACACATACTTCAAAGATATCGCTTTGATGTCATCATGGCCTGCTGAGACATTGTTTTTATTTTTGCAATGCAGGCAGCTACTTCTTCTGGGATCACAGGAAGCAACAAAATAGAGTTAGGTAAAGTGGTAATGTGATTGGATACGGGAGCATTAGAGAGAGCATTAGAGAGAAGACAGGAAGGATTCCACCGGGCTGGGCTACGCTCGCTGTCCGGCAACGATGTATCCGACATGCCGCTACTCACCGGGACGCCTTCGAGTTACTACTCTCTACGCTAACCACAGACCGGCCGTTCGCCTATACCGGCCACCAACTGCGCGCAACGCAACGGGTTGGGGCAAGCTGCATCCCAAGATTATACTAGGTTGGAAGGAGAGGAGGACAAATCAAGAGAGAGGGGGATGAAAGGGATCCCTGCATCTTTGTGGCTTTGTCGAGGGCGAAGCTGCAACCGCTCCAAACCACGCGCTATTTGTCGTCAGCCTGCACTGCAGCCGGTATAGAAACTGCTGCCTTCAGCCCCGTGAACCGTGACAGACGGGGTACCACATTTTGAACGATTAGAGGAGCGCTTTCGCATGATAAGATTCCTTGCCTAGCCCTTTCTGGCTCCCGTCATCATTTTCATTCCAAGCTAAGATTTTTACGCCGACAGTACAGCCAGACAATCAGAAAGCCGATCCTTTATTTTCCAATGGTACCCGGTAATGGTTAAGTTTTCTAGATTATATATAAAATTTATTACAAATAGCGAGAATTGGTGCGAACTGGAAAACCGGAAAAGAAGGCGCTTGTGAAATTAACACAAATAGCATTGTGGGACCGTTTTAATTTCCAAAGATGTACATGACGCCACAAATTCAAAAAAAAAATTGTAGTATTGCTGGTGGCACAACATGTCTACAAGGAAATGGCGGAGTACGTCCTACCCCGCTCACTTTTGAGGTATAGAGAGAGAGAGAGAGAGAATGAAAAGGAAACGCAGGGAGGTTAACCAGATGTGAGTCTCCGGTTTGCTACCCTACACTGGGGATGGGGGATAGGGGTTAGAAAGATGACAGAGAGGAAAACGCAAAAAAAAGGAACGTGCACGCATGGAGACACACACACACAAGGCGTTCCAGTTAAAGTCTCACACAGGCCGGTGATTGCAAGAAGCGCAAAAGCGCTTGCACGGCCTTCTTCTGCGACGGTAGGTCCTTTCGATGTTGTAGAATTCTTTTTTCGGATAGCGGTTGGTCGTCTAGTTGGTCAAGTTCGTGGCTAAGGCATGCCCTCTGTGGACTGTACTGCGGGCAGAAGAACAATATATGGCCAATTGATTCTTCATGGCCGCAGTGGTCACAGGTTGGGGTGTCGGCCATCCCTGTGCGGAAGGCATAGACTTTAGTAAAGGCAACACCCAACCAAAGTCGATATAAAAGCGTGGCGTCTCTACGGCGAAGCTGTGATTGCGCTCGAAGACTTAATGTTGGATCAAGTGAGTGCAGTCGCGTATTTCTTAAATGTGGCTCATTCCATTGCGACTCGGTGCACTGCCAAGCAAGTAGGCGGAGCTTCCGTGCCGCGTCAGTTCTAGAAAGAGGAATTGGGACGTGGCGCTCCTCAGTATGGGCTGAGCGGGCAGCGTGATCCGCCCGTTCATTGCCGATAATCCCGCAGTGACTTGGAAGCCACTGGAACGTTATTTCATGGCCGGCATCACTTATATGGTGCAACGTCTCTGTAATATGGAAGATTTGTTGTTCGTGTGGTCCGCGTCGTAGAGGTGACAGTAGAGACTGCAGTGCCGCCTTCGAGTCGCAGAATATTGTCCATTTGTGTGGCGGTTCTGCACCAATGTGATGAAGGGCATCTAAGAGCGCTGCGAGCTCTGCTGCCGTCGATGTTGTCGCGTGGGTCGTCTTAAATTTGATTGTTGTAGCTCTGGCTGGAATGACGATTTCCGCCGCGGTGCTGCTTGGAAGGACAGATCCATCAGTGTAAATATGCGTTGAGTCACGGTAGTTCTCGTACAAATGTAGTAGCGTGAGCTGTCTAAGGGCTGGTGATGACAGATCAGCTTTTTTCGAGATACCAGGTATTGCGAGGTTGATTTTTGGCTGAACGAGGCACCATGAAGGGATCGAAGGTCTCGCAGCCGAAGTGAAACAAGCTGGCAATGATTCATCATATGCAGTTATCGTTTGGCTGAAAGATGTGTATGGCCTGTCCGCTGGTAGAGAGGCTAAATGGTGATGAGGATTCCTGGCTAGATGCCTTATATGGGTCCTGAGTACTTCAATTTCAATGTGGGTCTTGACAAGGTTTTCTCTAGCGATTGCTATCGTATCCACTGTTGAAGCACTCTGAGGCAGGCCTAGACAGATCCGGAGCACTTGACCATGGAGACTTTGTATTGTGCGTAGATTCGTTTTGCCTGTGCTGTTTATTGCTTGCAAGCTGTATCGCAGAAATCCTAGAAAAAGCACCCTGTACAGTTGTAACATGGCACTAGGCGACATTCCCCAGGTCTTGCCAGCGAAAAACTTGAACAGGTGGCAGATGCCTGTGAACCGTTTTTTCACGTATGATATGTGTGGGCTCCTTGACAAGTCCCTGTCGATTATGACACCTAGAAACTTGTACGATCGGACCCGTCGTATTATTTGGCCATTTATCATTACACTGTAGTTTGCCACGGGTTTGCGCGTAAATGGAGCTACTGCGCATTTCTCGGAGGAAATTTCCAGGCCTCGATTACGAAGGTAGATAACAGTTTGTGTGGCGGCTCTCTTAATTCTCGCTCGCAACTGTAGGCGTGTTACTGCAGATGTCCATATGCAGATGTCATCCGCGTACATTGATAGCCTGACTGTGGTTGGCACGTGCTCAAGGAGAGCAATTAGTGTTAGATTAAATAACACGGGGCTAAGTACACCGCCCTGGGGGACGCCGCGGTAGCTAGAGTGAAGTGAAGTATGGCCTTCCTCGGTGCTTACAAAGAAGGATCGCATGGATAGATAGCTCCGTATCCATTGAAACATCCGACCACCCACTCCTACCTCTGCGAGAGCAGAGAGGATGGCTTCATGCGTAACGTTGTCATACGCCCCTTTAACGTCGAGGAATAAGGATGCGCAGAGAAGCTTACGGCATTTCTCATGTTGAATGTAGGTCACCAGGTCGACGACGTTATCGATCGATGATCGACCGCGTCGGAAGCCCGCCATGGCATCTGGGTAGGTGTTGTGGTACTCCAAGTACCACTCCAGGCGTCCTAGGACTATCCTCTCCATTACTTTGCCCGCACAGCTCGCCAAAGCGTTCGGGCGATATGATGAGAGCTCCAACGGCGACTTGCGAGGCTTCAGCAGTGGAACAAGGCGACTTGTCTTCCAGGTTGTTGGTAGCGTGCCATTTCTCCAAGATTCATTGTACACTCAAGAAGAACTCCTCTCGCTCGCTCCCCCAGGTGACACAGAGCTCGGTAGGAAATTCCGTCAGGTCCTGACGCTGATGTGCGGCTACACAAAGCTAATGCATTGGAGGTACAATGTTACATGAAGGCAAGCAGGTGAAGACAGGCCTATATAACAGATGGCGATGGAATGATTTATTGGCGGTCGGCCTAACTCGAGTGCTAATTGACGCGCCACTGCCCACTTTGTCGTCTTCGATTCCGTGACAATATCATTTGATGCGTTCACAAGTTCGCATAAAGAAACACCGCAGCTTTTGTGTAAATTACGTGACTTTAAATCATCATTTACTTCACAGTCTTACTTCGGTAATAAACCTAAACAGTAACATTCAATTTAGAATTGATTAGGGGTTTATTCAGCTAGCTTAGGCGAATTCGGCGACTTCACTCGCGTGTGCTATTATATTGCGCACCGTTACAAAGAAAAAAAACAGTCCTGCAAAAATTTGCTCTATCTGCTCGTTTACACATGGAGCCCACTGTTTTCTGTGTGGAGAACTGGAATCTATTTTTGTCTCCTCATGTCTCTAGTTTGTTTATTGTTAACTGTGTTAGTCTCTCGCATGTTGCTGCATTGGATGATGTACAAGATATTTGAAGGTCGTCGACATAGACTGAAACGAGGTACGAGTGTGGAGGATAGGAAGGTTAAATATTAAGGGCAAGATAGCAAGAGGCGTGTACCGATTTCCCCCGGTCGGGTCAGGCCGGACGTGCCGTCTACAGGAAGCTGGGGCCAAAGTAGTGTGTTGCCTCCGCCGAGAGGCCTTAAAGGTACAAACGCTCGGCATCGGCTCAACCACCAGGAACCCCATTTCGCCAGACACGGCGTCGCCACGCACGGATAGTCCTGGGTAGTCGGATTCGTGGAGATGTCCTGTTCAACATAATTTTCTTGCGGGAATGTCCCTGCGGATGCTCGGGATCTCATGGTGTCGCCACTCACCAACGCCTGCAAGCTGCAGACGTTCCCCTGCTGGGAAAAAAGAGCGACGTAGTTAGAAATAGAACACTAGTTACAGGACAAAGCAGGTGTATACGCCCTTTGCGAGACACATCTCAGCCATCTAGATGATCCACCGTTTCTTGATGGCTATGTCTGGGAGAGAGCAACAGAACAACAGTGAATAGGAAGGGAGGAGGAGTAGGTAGGCTGATACATCAAGGAACAAACTGGTAAAGAATAAAGTCATCTTGCAAAGAACATGTCTGGTTGTCAGGTACAATTGCCGATGAAAGGACATGGCTAGGAGTAGGTTATTTAGAGACAGGGGACAAATTAAGGCAAGAGAACAAGGATCTAATTATGTGTCTCAATGACGATATAAAGCAGTTTGAAGAAGGTGCCGATATTATTCTGCTGGTGTCATGAATGGCCACATCGAGGATCTGGGTACACAGGTTGTAGCTAGAAGTTTACGCTAGACTTCTGTGAGTGACACAACCCACTTATTGTAAACAGAGAAACTGAGTGTGAGTGAAAAATCACGTGTAGACCCCGTAACAGGAAAACGACCATTGACTACTGCCTAATATTGCAGTGGATGTATAGCAAGATCGCAATAATGGAAATAGATGGAGACAGGATGTACAGCCTCGGAAGTGATCATAATTGTATTAGTCTGCAATTGGGAGCCCTGCTCAAGAGAGAACTGCAGGGAAGTCATAAAAATGTTTATTTTATTTTATTGGGTTATCTGGCGCATAAGTAACAGAGGCTATCATGCGCCAAACATATGGTATAATTTATTTCAAAAATTATGTGTCCTCAGCGATATTCCTTGTCAGGACAAGGACACTGAGGATCCCAACAAATCGGATGTAGACGTCAGCCTTCTTCTCAGGCCTGAGAAAATGGATGATGTGGATCACAAAATACGTCAAAGCATAGGGTAAGAATTTTTAGAACTAACGGTTCTGTGATATTATATTTTGTTTAAGATCGCCGCATCTTTCAGGAACCTAAAAACAGATGAATACCTATGAGAGGATTATCTCCTAAATGGAAATTGGGGTGGAAAGGAATGCGTTCATTGTAAAAGAATGTGAAATATTTTTTCCTTAGCCGTTCGAGTTCTGTGCACGAGAATAAGAGCTGATTTACTGTGGGCTCATCTACACATTTCTCACATAAAGTTTTCACTGGTTTTGTCAGTAGAAAGCTGTGTTAGGTGTGTGTGTCCGATACCCAGGCGGCATAAAATTACTTCTATAAAACGTTCCTGACTCCTGCATGACCTACATTCTCCTAGAATAGGTTTCACTAAATGTAGTTTATTTTCTCAAGTATTTCATGTAGTCTGTCATTTTATTTAAGTTTATTTTTTACTAACTTTATGCAACCAACAAAGGGTATATTTACAGTCCACACTTCTTTATGGAGAGTTTGAGCAGCGCATGTGTCAGCTCTCTCGTTGCCACTATTTCCGAGATGGCTTGATATCCAACAGAGCTTAATTTCATGTCCTTGTGAGTCAGCAGTTATGTATTATATTTCCTATTAAATATTCTCTTATATTTATGGCATTCAGTGCTGTGATTTCACTCAGCGAGTCCGTGTAGATAATGCTGTTCTGAATGTTCTTTTTGACTATTTTTGATACAGCCACCGAAATGGCATTGTCAAGGCGTTTATTTGAAGCACAGGTCGGTTGGTCTTGGTTGACCGGCGACACGACGGGCACACTCACAGGCGTCGTTCGAAAAACCCAGCTGCACTTCGTCTGCTTCTTCGTTGTCCCGCTTGAACTCGTCCGCTTCTTCGCTGCGCTGCGCCTGTCGGTCCCATTGCAATTACTCTCCCTCCGAAAAAGGAGCCATCCTGGCGACTTACGGAGAGGAGAGGATGGGCGGGTCATAGTAAGGATTGAGGCACTCAACGTGCACAGTTTCGCGCCCCCGGCGACGGTGGTCCGAAGAGGGAACGAGCGGCTCAACGATATAAGTCACCGGAGAAGTTTGGTGGACAACCCGGTAAGGTCCGTGAAAGCGAGACAGTAGTTTCGTGGCGAGGCCGGGAGTGGAGGAAGGCACCCAGAGCCAAACGAGGGCGCCAGATGCGTATGACGCTGGAGGGTCCGGGGAATCCCGACGGTGCTTCTGATCCCATTGTTGCTGTGTGGTGAAAGAGCGGGCAAGTTGCCGGCATTCTTCGGCATACAGGTGAGCTTCGGAGAGTAAGGTGGTCTCGGAAGGGTCAGGGTGATAAGGAAGGATGGTGTCCGTGGTGGATGTAGGCTCCCGGCAATATAAGAGGAAGAAAGGAGAAAACCCCGTTGTTGTCTGAGTAGCTGTGTTATACGCGTACGTGACGAACGGGAGCACTTGATCCCAGTTGGAGTGGGCGGTGTCAACGTACATGGCGAGCATGTCACTCAGAGTGCGGTTGAACCGCTCAGTCATGCCGTTGGTCTGGGGGTGATAGGCGCTGGTGTAGCGATGAACGATTTGGCATTGCTTGAGCAGGGCCTCGACGGCGTCCGAGAGAAAAACACGGCCGCGGTCACTTAAAAGTTCTTTCGGGGCGCCGTGACGAAGAACAAGACTGTGTAGAATGAAGTGAGCGACATCGTTTGCGGTAGCAGATTTGAGAGCCGACGTTTCGACGTAACGGGTGAGATGGTCAACGGCAACGATAATCCACCGAATATTAGCCGAAGTAGTTGGAAGCGGGCCATAAAGATCAATGCCGACGCGGTCAAAGGGACGGCCAGGGCAAGGTAACGGCTGCAAAGGAGTGGCGGCGGAGTGGGGAGGTTTCTTGCGACGTTGGCAGGCGGTGCATGACCGAATGTTCTGACGTATGTAGCGGTACATACCTCGCCAGTAGAATCGCTGACGAAGGCGAGCATATGTTTTCAGTACACCGGCGTGGCCGCATTGTGGAGCGGCGTGAAAAGAGGCACAGATTGTAGCACGGAGGTGTCCAGGGATGACCAACAGCCACTTTCGGCCGTCGGGGAGGTAATTACGGCGGTATAAGAGGCCATCACGAACGGCGAAGTCGTGGGCTTGGCGGCGAAGGGTCCGGGTCGAATGATGCGGCGAGGGAGTGTTCAGGAAGTTTAGCAGCGAGGTGATCCAAGGATCCTTCAGTTGTTCGGAGAGCATATCAGGGATGTTGAACGAAGAGAATTCGTAGGCACAGACGAGGGCAGAGGTTGACTCGCATGGGAGTGGTGAACGAGAAAGGGCGTCGGCGTCCGAGTGCTTGCGGCCGGAGCGATAAATGACGTGTATATAAAACTCCTGGAGACGTAAAGCCCAGCGGGCGAGTCGGCCAGAAGGATCTTTGAGGGAGGATAGCCAGCATAGGGCGTGGTGGTCTGTGACGACATAGAAGGGCCGGCCGTAAATGTAAGGGCGGAACTTGGCAATTGCCCAAATGATGGCGAGACATTCTTTTTCTGTGACAGAATAGTTTGATTCCGCCTTGGTGAGGGCGCGGCTGGCGTAAGCGACGACGTATTCCGGATGCCCAGGCTTTCGCTGGGCAAGAACTGCGCCCAAGCCCACACCGCTCGCGTCAGTGTGAACTTCTGTCGGACAGGCGGGATCAAAATGGCGAAGGATGGGGGGAGAGACCAGCAGGCGGCGTAAAGTGCTGAACGCGGTATCGCAGGCGGGGGACCAAGACGAAAGGTTTGGGCTGCCGGCAAGAAGCTGCGTTAAAGGGGCGATGATACTGGCGAAATTTCGGATGAAGCGGCGAAAATATAAGCATAAGCCTATAAAACTGCGAAGTTCTTTTAAAGTGGTTGGTTTGGGGAAGTCAGCGACGGCGCGAAGTTTTTCAGGGTCAGGAAGAACGCCGTCTTTGGAGATGACATGGCCTAATATTGTGAGCTGCGTTGCACCGAAGTAACATTTTTTCGGCCGGCGTCAGTAAGGCTAGTGAGTACGCGCTGAAGGCGGTGCAGATGGGAAGGAAAATCTTTGGAAAAAACGACAATGTCATCTAGGTAACACAGACAAGTTTCCCATTTGAGGCCACTGAGAATAGTGTCCATCATCCTTTCGAATGTGGCTGGAGCATTGCAGAGGCCGAATGGCATCACATTGAACTCATACAAGCCGTCTGGGGTGACGAAAGCGGTTTTTGGCCTGTCGTTCGCTGCCATCGGGACCTGCCAGTAGCCGGAGCGTAAGTCGAGGGATGAAAAATACTCCGCTCCCTGCAAGCAATCCAGTGCGTCGTCGATTCGGGGTAGAGGATAAACATCCTTGCGTGTGATCTTGTTGAGACGGCGGTAGTCGACACAGAACCTGATGGAGCCATCTTTTTTCGTCACCAAGACAACAGGAGAGGCCCAAGGGCTATGAGAAGGCTGTATTATGCCGCGCCGAAGCATGTCGTCAACATTGTCACGGATGACGCGGCGCTCGCTCGGCGAGACTCGGTACGGTCGCTGACGCAAGGGAGCGTGGGTACCAGTGTCAACTGTGTGAGAGACGGCCAATGCGCGCCCGAAGGAGGGCTGGGAAAGGTCGAAAGAGTTGCGGAAGTGACAGAGAAGTTCCAAGATTTGGTCACGGTAAGCGAACGGAAGGTCGGGAGCGATGTTACGACGAAAGACGTCGATGGAAATCGGATCGGGCATTGTCGCACAACAGGCTAAGGCAGTAACTGGGGAACAGGCACGGGTATCAGAGAACTCGGAAGCAAGAACAGGGTCCAGTTCTTCAATAGAGCCGAGGCATTCGCCGCGAAGAACAAACGACGGGCAAGAAAATTGGTTGGTGACATAGATGGCGCAGTGGCCATCGGAAATCGAGACAACGGCGAATGGAATGAGGAGGCGCTGATGGCGAGTGGCTGCTGCGGTAGGTGTGAAAAGAACAGGGCCGCTGAGGAAAGAGTCGGGGCGGAGCGGAACGAGGGCTGAAGAGGAGGGAGGTATGTCGGTGTCGGCAGCTACAAGAAGCTTAGCGGAGCGCACAGGTAGGTCACACAACGAAACTTCACACAGGGGAGAAAGCTCAAGTTCCGCACGGGCACAATCAATCACTGCACGGTGGGTCGAGAGGAAATCGCAGCCGAGGATGACATCGTGAGAGCAGGCGGTCAGCACAACAAACTCGATGGTATAGGCGACGTCGTTGATATAAACGCGGACCGTGCAGGCTGCGATGGGGTGGATGCGCTGAGAGGTGGCCGTACGTAGTGAAAAGTCAGACAGCGGCGTTGTCACCTTACGAAGTTTGCGGCGAAGAGCATCACTAATTACTGACACTGCAGCACCCGTGTCGACGAGCGCGAGAACGGGGACGCCTTCAACAGACACCTCAATCACGTTAGCAGGAGAACACGGAGGACTTAAAAAGTTGGCAAAACACGCAGTTCTTGCCTCCTGAACTGCGGCAGTCAGTTTTCCTCTGGGAGAGGGTCCGGGCGGCGGAGCATCGGAGAAATGGAACGTCGACGAGGGGAAGGCGAGCGGCGAGTAGGGTACTGGGAGCGATGTGTAGAGGAGGCAGAAGAGACATTAGGCAAGGGCGGCCCGGAATCGTATCGGAAATTGCGCATGAAATCGCCAGAACGAGGCGTTCGCTGACGGCAAAAGCGTGCGACATGGCCCGGAAGACCGCAGGAATAGCATATCGGTCGATTGTCCACGGTACGCCAGGGGTTCGTAGGGTTTCGGCGGGGTCGACGAACCGGGACCTGCGGCGGGGGTATAGACGGCGGTGGAGCATAAAAGGCCGGGCTGCTAGGGTAGGCGGCAGAGGTGGGCGAGCGCCGTGTACCGGTGACTGCTTCAGCATAGGTGAGCGGCGCTGCCACAGGAGTAGGTGGGGGACTGGATGGCAGAACTGCAGCGACCTGCTCCTGAATAGCACGACGGATAGTTGGCGTGAGAGATGGCGCCAGGTCGTGCGGAGGGCAGACGGGGTCGGGAATGTGATGCAGCAGAGAAAGCTGGCGAGCGATCTCTTCGCGGATGAAGTCTTTAACCTGCTGCATGAACAGGGACTGCTCAGCAGACGAGCCAAGAAGGGCCAAGCCAGCAAGAACCCCCGCAGGCGCGCCGAACTGCCGCGTAGATGCGCGTTGCTTGCGGAGTTCGTCGAAGCTTTGGCACAGCTGGATGACGGTAGCGACGGAGGTGGGGTTCTTCGCCAGCAGCATCTGGAAAGCGTCATCGGCTATGCCTTTAAGTATGTGGTTGTCTTTATCCCCTTCGGACATGGAGGGGTTGAAACGCTTGCACAGGTAAACGATGTCCTCGATGTAGCTTGTGTACGTCTCGGAAGGGAGCTTAGATCGAGCACGAAGACGTTGCTCGGCGCGAAGCTTCCGGACGGCGGGGCGGCCGAAAACGTCGGCGAAGCTCGTTTTAAAGGACGACCAGGTGGGAAGATCGGCCTCATAGTTGCGAAACCATAGGTTGGCAACGTCCGTTAGGTAGAATAGGACGTTGCTAAGTTTCACGGAATCGTCCCACCGATTGTAAGTGCTGATGCGCTCATAGGAGGCCAGCCAATCGTCGACGTCTTGGTCATCGGTGCCACTAAATGGAGAAGGGTCACGCTGGCGCTGCACCCCGTGACAGAGTACGTTGGCATGGGTGGGCTGCGATGGTTCACTCGGACCTTCCGGCATGGTGGCAGAGACGAGGAGCGTTCCACTTCGAAGTTCGAGGATGAGGACCGCGACGGGAACCGAGGCACCTCCACCAAGTGTCAAGGCGTTTATTTGAAGCACAGGTCGGTTGGTCTTGGTTGACCGGCGACACGACGGGCACACTCACAGGCGTCGTTCGAAAAACCCAGCTGCACTTCGTCTGCTTCTTCGTTGTCCCGCTTGAACTCGTCCGCTTCTTCGCTGCGCTGCGCCTGTCGGTCCCATTACAGCATAATATTTTGCTGAGAAAATTTAAGTACAATGAGGCACCCTAACTACCTTTTCCCATTTACCTTGCACTACAGCACTTCCAACGTAAAGTGCGGTTTCAGAACCGTCTGTGTGAAATGCTTTGTATTCTTTGTACTTTTCCTCTAGCGCCGAAAATTCTTGTAATATGTGTTCGCGTGGAGTGTGCTTTTTATGAAATTGTTTCATTGTGTAGTCCCCTAGAGCGGGAAAGGTGTACCAAGGTACCAGTGGTTCGGGTCTCGGGCAAACTCCAGGTAGTGTGTCCAAAATACCTAATTCCTGGAAAATTTCTTCAAAATGGAGGATGAGGGGCCTCGTTGCTGCTTAGTTTTGTTAACAAAAAAGCTGGTTAGATGGGCACTTCGTAACTATGGAGTAGAAGAGATGTTTCGGTTGTCAAAGGGATTTTATGGCGTATGCACATGTGAGCATGGCTCTTCCATCACTGAGGGATGGTTCGCTACATTCTGCATATAGACTGTTTATGGATAGTGTCCTGCGTGCCCCACTGTGAGGGCGCAGACCTGAGTTATATACTGGATCTAATTGCTTCCGGTAAGACGGTCGAGCTGAATTGTACACTATACATCCATAATCTTGGCTAGAGCGAACTGTGATGTGGTAGTTGTCTAAAAGGCAGGGTCTATCAGACCCCCAGTGTTTACGTGAAAGCATCTTTAAGACATTTAACGATCGAGAAGTCTTCTTTATGTTCTTCATTTGAGGCTAGAAGATAAGTTTTTTTGTCAAACATTCTGCCCAGAAGTATGTGGTCACCATTTACCAGTAATTCGGTTTTGTTGAGGTGTAGTCTAGGATTTGTCTCTAGGCCGCCTTTGATTGAGAAAAGAGTGGCCACTGTTTTCTTTGGGGAGAACTGGAAACTAGTTTGGTCAGCCCATGTTGAAAGTTTATTTTCAACTGCACTTGTCTTTCGCATGTTGATATGTTTAAGGACGTGCGAGCTATCTGAATATCGTCGACATAAGCTGAATACATATTGAATCTTAGAATTATTTTGCTAATTGAATTATTTTAACAACAAAGAGGGTCGTGCTTAAAACACTCCCTTGAGGTACTACATTTTCCTGAATGATAATTTTCAAGAGGGTTGAACCGAGGCGTACATGAAATGAACGGTTTGACAGGAAGTCTTGAAGGCAGTTCAACATCCTGCCACTAATGCCAAGTTCAGCCAAGTCGTGAAGAATCTCGTACCTCCAGGTTGTATCATAGTCTTTATCTAAGTTGAAAAAAAAAACGGAATACATTTTTGTTCGTCTACAAAAGCTTCAAGGAGAGTATTTTCAAGACGAACTAGGTGGTCTGTTGTGGAGGATGCCTTTGTGAAGCCACACCGATGAACATCGAGAAGCTCAAGGGCTTCTAGCACGAAGGTTAATCTAATAATCACGATACTTTCAATGGGTTTTGCAAGGCAGCTAGTGAGTGTTATGGGCCTCTAACTACTTAGAGATGTTGGAGGTTTTTTGGGTTTTAAAAATGGAACGACGATGGCCTTCTTCCAGGCTTCGGGTAGTTTACTGACACCCAAACCTTATTAAAAAAATTAAAAGTGCCTCTGCGGCAGGTTCAGAGAGGTGGGACAGCAATTGATAGTGTATTCTGTCAGAACCGGGCGGAGTCTGTTTACCAGCGGACAGGACTGTGTTGATTTCTTGAACTGTAAAAAAATTGCTATATGGTTCATTTGCATATCCACTTGTGGGGAGTTTGTTTCTCAGCTGTGTTTTAGTGCTTTAAAAAATATTCTGTGTAATGTGATGAGCTGGACACTGCCTAAATATATTCACCTAAAATATCTGCCTGTTCTTCGATGTTTTTATACCAGGGGCTTTTAGAAGGGGAAGTGTGAATGGGGAGTATTTACCATTCAGCTTTTGTACCTTCTCCCACATTTCTTTTGATTTGGTTCAGCTATTTCAATTGATGTCACGTAACTTTTCCGCGAAGTCTTCTCGGCACTACGGCGGATATATCGGGCTTCTGCTCTTGCTGTTTTAAAGTTTATGAGATTTTTCTGGTAAGGGTACCTCCGAAACTTTCCCAATGCTTTGTTCTGCTTCTTTTTTGCTAATCTATATTCTTTTATATACAAGGTTTTGTGGTTTTGTTTCACCACTCCAGAAGATGGAGGCATAGCCAGGCGTGCAGCGGAAATAATGCAGTTTCTGACAATTTCATGAAGTTCATCTATATGTATGTTATGTGGATCTATTATTTTCTAGGCTGGCATTTTCCTGAAACAGCGCCCAGTCGGTCAAATCGAGCTTCGAACGTCGTGGTTTTGTAGGAATGATTTGCGGAGAATATCTTGTGTTGACAGGAAATGGTAGATGATCGCTACCATACGGGTTGTCCAAGACATTCCTTTTAAATGCAGTAAAAACAATAGGTGATGTAAGAGACAAATCTATGCAGCTCCAATTTCGTAAGCTTGGAGAGCAATATGTGTGTCTACCCTTGTTGTGCAAGCATATATTATTGCAGAGAATAAAATATTCTAAAATATGGCCTCTAGTGTCAGTTTCTTCGCTTTGCCACAAATTGGAGTGAGCATTAACATCGCCGACTAACAGATATGGCTCTGGTAACTATCTTAAAAAATCTTAAATGTCATGGAGTGTAACTGTCAGGTGCGGTTGGAGATATAAAGAACATACTGTAATTGTTTTAAAATGTACTACAGATACTGCAACGGTTACAAATCTAGTATGAAGCTTGACTTCATGAGTGGCCACACCACTTTGAACAACTATAGCACTACCCCCAGAGAGCCTGTTTACGTGCTCTCGAGTGTGGCGAAAGAGTATTCACTTAAAACATTTTTATGTTTTGATCCCATGTGTGTCTCCTGGAGACACAAAACAACCGGGGAATATAAAGGAAGATTATCTTTTACGTGACTAGTTTTTAATACGCCTCGACAGTTACAGTGAATTAAGAATGCCATATATGATGCCCTTAGAGATGTGTTTAAAAACCTGTGCTCCCTGTTATATGTGGCCTCTTATAGGAATTTTTCCTCCCTTTTTGTTTTCAAGGGAGTTAGGCCGCCGCTGGGGCGGATGTGCGCTACTGCTAATATCCATCGCCTCCTGCGAGGTGATGGGTTTCCGTGGGGAACTTGCGGGAGTACGCATTTGTGACTTCTCCCCATGGGAGAAGCCGTGCGGCATACCGGCTCAGGGGCCAGCGAGCATTTCTTTTGAAATGGCAGGGCAGCCTTGGCTGCACCTGTTGGAGATGTGGAAGGGCCTGTCTGGGCAGTGGCTTGAAGCTGGAGTGGCTCATCACCACTCCCATTAAATTTGGTGTTTCGAGAGGGTGTCGTCAGGCGCACCTCTGGGATGTTAATAGTGCCAACACCGGACTGCCGTTCGAGTGAGGGAATGGGCAGGCACATATCAACAATGGTGCAATGTATGCCCACAGTCACCAGACGCCGCTCGGCCCCTGGGCGCACGGCGTCAACATATCTCCTGGATGTCTCTTCATTGAACGTTTACTTGCCTCAGGGTAAGATATATTTTTTCGTACTTTCAGATTGATGATTTGTTATTCTTTTTGAAAACATCTTATGTTGGCGTGTACGCTGCGTGTGAAACTTTGCAATTTCCTCATTTTGCTTCTGTTGCTTGGCAGTTGTCTGTATAGTGTTCGGTTTCGGCACATTTGCCACAGGTCTCCTTGCCTCTGCATGTCATGCTGCCATGACATGCTGCCATACCTTTGGCATTTGAAACATCTTGTAGCGTTAAGAATGTATGGGCGCAGTGAGCACCTGATAAATGAAACTCGGACAGACTCAGGCAAACGAGTGCTGCCAAATATTAGCACGATGTGAGGTGTTTTTCCTCCCCTTTACGCCTTACAGGGATGCGGCGAAGGGGTGTTAAGCCATGGTCACGCAAATTCTCAAGGAGCTCTTTTTCGTGTTCTGTCATTAGCAGCCGCTCAGAAATTACTCCCTGAATGCTGTTGAGGCTTCCGTGAGGTGTTACAGTAGTGTCAAGGTCGGTAAGTTTCTCTTGTTTGAGAAATGTATCACTCTGCTTTTTAGACGACCTGTACAAGAACCTCTCCTGAGAATAGTTTCTTGCTTCATATTCCTCGCTAATATGAGCCACTAGCCACTTTTGTATTACAAACATTGATGGCACAGTCAATGGAGCTTTTGGCTCCACAGCGGGGGCTATCAGGAACTGTGGGATATTTTCAGTAGATTTTTCAGTTGGAAATTTGATTCCTTCAGTGCGGTACCAATTTCGGTTCCGATAGTTTTTTGAGGGGGAAATGGAGAATCCATGTCGCATGTATGGATTAAGGGCTCCTATTCTGTCGCCTGTGCTTCACCCATATAGACACAAGAAGGTCACGGAGTTCCGCACCTGGTATACAGACTTGGAGCCCGTCGGCCGGGGCTTGACCACGGCTCCAACTACCACCGTTCATGATTTCTACCCTTCACTTTACAACCTATCGACACGTTGCGGATCACGGCTTCCGTATATATATATATAAACTTATGAAGGGAGCCAACAGTCACTGAAACCAAGGTGCATAGCGGAATGTTTTTTTTTATTGTGTAGTGCTAACCAGTGAGATAATAATACTTTAATTAATCTATCGCCTAAAGAAGATTACTTGTAAAGCAGCAGAAAAAACTAGCATGCCGCCGGTGGTAACCAAACCCACGACCTCCGAATATCGCGGCCGGTGCTCTTACCAACCGAGCTACGGCGACGGCTGTCCAATCTACTGCTCTCGTGGGTATTTATGTTTAAAGGGTGTAAGCGAACCTTGAGAGTGTTCACCAGCACCACCCTCGTAAATAGCGGCGGACGTAGCACGTCCTATGTTACCGCGAGTGTGACGTGGAACGTCATCTAACGACGAGGGCGGGAACTGTGCGAAAGCCCTCTTACGCCACCTATGGCATCAAGACTGCCAGAACCGAGACCCTCGTTAAACAATTAGCAGACAAGGTAAAGGAGTGAGGGACTCGTTTTTGACAACCTTATGAAGGGAGCCAACAATCACCGAAACCAAGGTGCATAGGGGAATGTTTTAAATTTTTTTTAATGTGTAGTGCTAATCACAGGGTTAATAATACTTAGATTAATCTATCGCTTAAAGAAAATTACTTATAAAGCAGCAGAACGACGAGGGTGGGGCTGGTGAACACTCTCAAGGTTCGCTTACACGCGAAACGTAAATACCCACGAGAGCAGCAGATTGGACAGCCGTCGCCGTAGCTCGGTTGGTAAGAGCACCGGACGCGGCATTCGGAGGTCGTGGGTTCGGATCCCACCGGCAGCATGGTTGTTTTTTCTGCTGCTTTATAAGTAATTTTCTTTAGGCGATAGATTAATCTAAGTATTATTACCCCGTGATTAGCACTACACATTAAAAAAAATTAAAAACATTCCCCTATGCACCTTGGTTTCGGTGACTGTTGGCTCGATCCCTTCATAAGGTTGTCAAAAACTAGTCCTTCACTCCTTTACCTTGTCTGCTAATTGCTTAACGAGGGTCTCGGTTCTGGCAGTCTTGATGCCATAAGTAGCGTAAGAGGGCTTTCGCACAGTACCCGCCTTCGTCGTTAGATGACGTTCCACGTCACACTCGCGGTAACACAGGACGTGCTACGTCCGCCGCTATGGACGAGGGTGGAGCTGGTGAACACTATCAAGGTTCGCTTACACCTATTAAACATAAATACCCACGAGAGCAGCAGATTGGACAGCCGTCGCCGTAGCTCAGTTTGTAAGAGCACCGGACGCGATATTCGGAGGTCATGGGTTCGGATCCCACCGGCGGCATGGTTGTTTTTTCTGCTGCTTTATAAGTAATTTTCTTTAAGCGATAGATTAATTTAAGTATTATTAACCCTGTGATTAGCACTACACATTAAAAAAAATTAAAAACATTCCCCTATGCACCTTGGTTTCGGTGACTGTTGGCTCCCTTCATAAGTTTGTCAAAAACGAGTCCCTCACTCCTTTACCTTATATATATATATATATATATATATATATATATATATATATATATATATATATATATATATATATATATATATATATATATATATATATATATATTTATATATATATATATATATATATACACGCAAAGTTGAAAACGCTTCATTTAGCCATAGATTTATTTTGAGTCGACGTTTCGGACAGAGCCTGTCCTTTCTCAAGACTGGGGTTACAGGGGTCTTCTTCCTCTTCTTAAGCAGTTGGCACTGGCACACATGTACGACACATGAACAAAAGAAACAAACGGAGGCAAAGAATACTAGAAAAGATACAGATTGAAAGAGAAAAAATGGGAACAAATAAAAAAGAAAAACGCGCTGTTCCCCGCCGCCCACCCCGCAGCCGCGGGGAGCCGAGCCGGGACGAAAGAAAAAAAGAGAAAACACGGAGCGGGAGGGGATAATGGCTACCCTTTAAGGCAACAGAGCGTCGGCGTGTAAGGTGCACAGGAACAGACGGTGGCGGGATCGCCCTACACACAAAAGTTAGAGACGCGTGCACTCGTGTGCCCCGACAATAAAGAGTAAACAAATAAACAAAAAAATGAAGACAGGTCCGGAGCTTCCTTCATCTGGAACCACTCCGGTAGCCAGAGCCAAGGCCGAATCAGCGGCGCTGTGAGCTTAATTAGACGCACGTGCACTGCGCATGAAAACACCCAGACACACAATAGTAAAATGTCCGAGCTCGTGCCAGTGTCGTGTGGAGGCTAAATGACAATGGCGAGAGCATTTAAGCGAGTAAGGTGTACGGAAACAGACGGTGCGGAATTGTCCAACATACAAAAAATTAGAGATGCGTGCAGTCGCGTGCCCTGGCCAGAAAGAGTAAACAAATAAACAGAATAAATTGCAGAGAGGACAGGAGACTTCCGTCATCTGGAACCATTTCGGCAGCCCGAGTCAAGGTAGAATCAGCGGCGCCGTGAGCTTAACTACACACACGTGCACTGTGTCTGAAAACAGTCACAAGAAAAAGGTGGAAAAACATTCGAATTCCGGCAAGTGTCGCGTGGGAGGTCAATCTGAGTGGCGTGAGCACTTAGGAAAGGGTTCTTCAATTGCACCCCGTCGGCAAGGTAATCGAACTGGTAAGATAGGGGCGGGGGATTGAGAAATTTGTGTGAGCTTGAAAAAGATGTCGCTGGCATGAAACGACCGAGGTATGTCAAGCTGGCTCTCGTAATGTTAGCAACGGCCCTGCAATGGGCGGATGGAGGACAATACACCTGGACTTTCATTAATGCAGTGAGGAATTGTTCGAAATTTGCAAATGAAGTACGGCTCGCGTTGTTCTCTTTCCCTGGTGTTGTGGAAGCCACCCTGTAGGACTGTTACCTTAATTGCATCAAATGGGTGGTTTCGCTCATTAAGGTGTTTTGACAAGGGAAGGTTGGGTAGGGGTAAGATATGTGCTCGGTCGGTATTAAAGCGAATTTGTAGAGGGTTAACGTTCTGTCCAATGTACTGCATACTGCACACACTGCATTCTAGGAGGTAAAACACTGGTCCTACAAGGGTGCCGCCCCAAAAAACCACAAGAAAACCCATGGCTCTTCTCCGAGATGGCCGGTGCAAGATCAACCGTGACCCAACGCAGAGCTCTACTGCCGACACCAACGCGGCCACCACATCTTTGCAAATTGGAGAGTAAAGTTATTCCCGCTATCCCGAAGTCGCCCAGGGACACCACACGAGACAGCACCGCCGAGAGATCCACCTCAGTAACAAGCTTATCCGCTGGAACCCTCCGAGAACAATCCCCATCTAAGGCCTACCATGTGTATACCCCCACCACTCTCAGCACAACAAAGAAATCCGGAGTGAGCGGCGCCAGTACTCCAGCAGGCCCAGGCGGAGCATCAGGCTATTCTAGTGCAGCGCAGCGTCAGCTGGCTTCCACGGTGGAGGGCCACGTTGATACGATATCCAGCCGGAAAGAAGAACTTCCCAGCACCCCTCTATCACGCTACGATCTTCGAAAGCGCTGCGGTTCGGCACAACGGGTTCGTCAACAGTGACATTCAGGCCGCGTCAGTACGCAGACTCTCTCACGTTCATCCTACCGACAGCCGTCCTCAAATAACTCCAAATTTTTAAAATTAAGAAAAATTGTCGATAAACGAATTAGGCATGAACTACATATTCATAGCCTAAAGGCCTATCTTGAATCAAAAATTGTACCAAAAGGTTTACAAGTTTCGTTAACACCATCAATGGGAAACCTGTGTGAAGAGGAGAGGGCTAATTGGATCGTATACTACAATCTGCTTCTTTAAATTTGCTTGTAGTTACTATTGCCCACTTTGAGAAGGCGTTGGTGGCTCTGAGAATTGAAGAGATTCGTGCTCATCAACAAAATATCCTTACCGCGCCGGAGGCCACAGAGCTTATGTTCATTGAGGAAAAGAGAGCGACGGAAGTACGCGAGACCAAACGCAAAAAAAAATCATTCGAGACGGGGTTTCACACCACGCGTGGTCAAATTCAATAACAAGCGAAAAAGAATCAAGAACGGAGGCAGCTACAAATATTAACCCCACTATTATAATAAACTCCAACAACAAATCCAGTAGAACGACACAAACATCAACAGTTCAAGAAACACGCGTAGAATGATCTGAAATGACAGCATCTACTAATATTAATCCTGCGGTTCCAAGCGCCGACTTTGCTTTCCAGCATAATATTATTAATCTATCAACCAGGGCCTTAACGACAGAGGAAATATCCATCCTTTCTCGAGGCCTTACATTCTGTTTTGAAACAGCGCAACAAAGACGGGACGTGGAAACTGAGGTGTAAAGACAAACAAGCGCTGACTAACAACTGGGTTTATTGAAAAAAACACGCAAAATATATACAGAGTTAGGAAAGACTAATCGCCACCATAGCCAACTCATGCCACATGTGACGCCAGATATCCAATCTCCCCTTCGGTAAGGGCGACCGATCGGCAACTAATGCACGTTGCGCCTTTCTCACGTATAAGAAAAGCTTCAAAAACTTCTCGCGTCATCTTATCACAATGGCGAAACACGATATTAGTGTTCTTATAGTCGGGGGTACATTTGCATTTCTTGCAACGGAATGCACCTTTAGTGAGAGGGTCTCCTTCTGTTTTTCTTTTTTCGTACTCTTTTTCGTGTTTACATTTGCACCTTCTGCAGTGGACCGCCACGTGTGACAGGGGGTCTTTTTTTCTGGTGTTCTCATGTTCCATGAGTCGCTTGTTTATGCATCTTCCTGTTTGGCCAATATATGTGGCGCTACACGAGAAGGGAATTTGGTACACTACCCCTACCTCGCAAGGTACATAAGGGGAAACATGGCGCACCTGACAAGCCCTTTTGTTTCCCTCCTGCCTCTGCCTTACCTGTCTACACATTCTGCCTAATTTCTTCGGGGCAGAAAATACGACGTGAACGCCATATCTGCCTGCCACGTTTTTGAGCCCATGGGACATGCTGTGCGCATATGGAACCACTGCCGGCCTTTTATTTTTATTTTCATTTCTTGCACTCGGCCGAGCCCCATACTTCACGTGCCTAAGCAATTTTTCCGCTGCCCTGGAAATGAGGTGAGCCGGATAGCCATTCGCGCATAATCTGTTTGATTGGGCTGCAATGCTCTCCCCAATCATTTCATGGCAGGACTTCTTGAGTGACGATTGGAGGCACGACAAGATAATGCCTTCTTTTATAAGCTTGGAATGACCTGACCTGAAGTTTAACAAGGGCTTAGCCGATCTTGGCCGATAACACCAGCACACGTGCTTGTCTCGGGAAAACAAAACCAAATCTAGAAACTGCAGTTCCTTGTTCGTGGGTACCTCTGTTGTAAACTTTAGCCCACGCCCGTACTCATTAAACACCTTAAGAACATCGACTAACATTCTAGGCAGGCTGTCTGGCGGGGTAAACACCAAATAGTCGTCGACATAACGAAAAATACGCACCCCTAACTCCTTCGAAGCTTGCTCAATCGCCCTGTCCACAAAACTCAAAAAAATGTTAGCCAATACAGGTGCAACCCTGGAACCAATGCATACACCGGATGCTTGCACAAATGACTTGCCCTCCCACTCAACAACTGTTGCCGACAGGTAGAAGGACAAAATTTCTAAAAAACTATCAACAGACACACCACATTTTTCAATGAATGCACTTTCGTCATTGTCCTGTGTGATGCACATTTTAACGGCCCTCATGAGCTCTCCGTGTGGCAATGAATAGTAAAGGTCCACTACGTCAACGCTGAAAAACTTGCAGATCCCAGGGTTATCCAGCTTAAGGTGCTCCACCAGCGCATCCGAATTCGGAATCACGAATGGGTCTGGCAGGGCCAGCGCCTCCAGTTGCCTTTGAAGATAACCTGAAACTACATGCTACCAGGTCCCTCGTTCGGAGACAATGGAACGGAAAGGTTGGTCCGGCTTGTGTGTCTTAATGGTGAAAAAAACTTCGAGCTTCAGTCCTGCCGACTTATTCGCTGCGTCCGCCAGCTTGCCCAAATTGTGGTGTCTCAAAAGTTCGACCGCCCGCCATTTCACCTTAGAACCACTGAAGTCAACTTCCTTGAAGTTTCTCCCCAGGGCTTCTGAAGCTTTATCCGCATAGGTGCCTGCCGGAAGGACCACAAAGCAACCCTCCTTATCGGCCGTCATCAACGCGAGCCCACTTTCAGCCATGAAATCAACCGTGTTCTTCATGTTCCCGCTCTTTCGTTGCATACCATGGGTTCTGCTCAGCACGGTGACACATTCCTCAGTGCACCTCGGGCGCATGTCCTCAGGAGCCAAACGAATGATGTTCCTTAAACAAGCTACCTTCTCTGCAGGATTCAGGCGAGGTTCAATGGCGAATTTTGGCCCCATCCGCAACACTTCTTTGTGTCTCTCAGGTATAACCTTGGTGCTGAGGTCAATGAACCGTCCTTGCTCCGTGCACCAAGGTTATACCTCAGCACCAAGGTTATACCTGAGAGACACAAAGAAGTGTTGCGGATGGGGCCAAAATTCGCCTTTGAACCTCGCCTGAACCCTGCAGAGAAGGTAGCTTGTTTAAGGAACATCATTCGTTTGGCTCCTGAGGACATGCGCCCGAGGTGCACTGAGGAATGTGTCACCGTGCTGAGCAGAACCCATGGTACGCAACGAAAGAGCGGGAACATGAAGAACACGGTTGATTTCATGGCTGAAAGTGGGCTCGCGTTGATGACGGCCGATAAGGAGGGTTGCTTTGTGGTCCTTCCGGCAGGCACCTATGCGGATAAAGCTTCAGAAGCCCTGGGGAGAAACTTCAAGGAAGTTGACTTCAGTGGTTCTAAGGTGAAATGGCGGGCGGTCGAACTTTTGAGACACCACAATTTGGGCAAGCTGGCGGACGCAGCGAATAAGTCGGCAGGACTGAAGCTCGAAGTTTTTTTCACCATTAAGACACACAAGCCGGACCAACCTTTCCGTTCCATTGTCTCCGAACGAGGGACCTGGCAGCATGTAGTTTCAGGTTATCTTCAAAGGCAACTGGAGGCGCTGGCCCTGCCAGACCCATTCGTGATTCCGAATTCGGATGCGCTGGTGGAGCACCTTAAGCTGGATAACCCTGGGATCTGCAAGTTTTTCAGCGTTGACGTAGTGGACCTTTACTATTCATTGCCACACGGAGAGCTCATGAGGGCCGTTAAAATGTGCATCACACAGGACAATGACGAAAGTGCATTCATTGAAAAATGTGGTGTGTCTGTTGATAGTTTTTTAGAAATTTTGTCCTTCTACCTGTCGGCAACAGTTGTTGAGTGGGAGGGCAAGTCATTTGTGCAAGCATCCGGTGTATGCATTGGTTCCAGGGTTGCACCTGTATTGGCTAACATTTTTTTGAGTTTTGTGGACAGGGCGATTGAGCAAGCTTCGAAGGAGTTAGGGGTGCGTATTTTTCGTTATGTCGACGACTATTTGGTGTTTACCCCGCCAGACAGCCTGCCTAGAATGTTAGTCGATGTTCTTAAGGTGTTTAATGAGTACGGGCGTGGGCTAAAGTTTACAACAGAGGTACCCACGAACAAGGAACTGCAGTTTCTAGATTTGGTTTTGTTTTCCCGAGACAAGCACGTGTGCTGGTGTTATCGGCCAAGATCGGCTAAGCCCTTGTTAAACTTCAGGTCAGGTCATTCCAAGCTTATAAAAGAAGGCATTATCTTGTCGTGCCTCCAATCGTCACTCAAGAAGTCCTGCCATGAAATGATTGGGGAGAGCATTGCAGCCCAATCAAACAGATTATGCGCGAATGGCTATCCGGCTCACCTCATTTCCAGGGCAGCGGAAAAATTGCTTAGGCACGTGAAGTATGGGGCTCGGCCGAGTGCAAGAAATGAAAATAAAAATAAAAGGCCGGCAGTGGTTCCATATGCGCACAGCATGTCCCATGGGCTCAAAAAAGTGGCAGGCAGATATGGCGTTGACGTCGTATTTTCTGCCCCGAAGAAATTAGGCAGAATGTGTAGACAGGTAAGGCAGAGGCAGGAGGGAAACAAAAGGGCTTGTCAGGTGCGCCATGTTTCCCCTTATGTACCTTGCGAGGTAGGGGTAGTGTACCAAATTCCCTTCTCGTGTGGCGCCACATATATTGGCCAAACAGGAAGATGCATAAACAAGCGACTCATGGAACATGAGAACACCAGAAAAAAAGACCCCCTGTCACACGTGGCGGTCCACTGCAGAAGGTGCAAATGTAAACACGAAAAAGAGTACGAAAAAAGAAAAACAGAAGGAGACCCTCTCACTAAAGGTGCATTCCGTTGCAAGAAATGCAAATGTACCCCCGACTATAAGAACACTAATATCGTGTTTCGCCATTGTGATAAGATGACGCGAGAAGTTTTTGAAGCTTTTCTTATACGTGAGAAAGGCGCAACGTGCATTAGTTGCCCATCGGTCGCCCTTTCCGAAGGGGAGATTGGATATCTGGCGTCACATGTGGCATGAGTTGACTATGGTGGCGATTAGTCTTTCCTAACTCTGTATATATTTTGCGTGTTTTTTTCAATAAACCCAGTTGTTAGTCAGCGCTTGTTTGTCTTTACACCTCAGTTTCCACGTCCCGTCTTTGTTGCGCTGTTTCAAAATGGATACGTACCAACTTGCCCAAATTTCTGCCTTACATTCTGCCCTACCACCGGTAAATACAGCGAATTCTCGGTGTTAAAAGATTTGGACAACTTTGCACGAATGTTGCGACTCCGGGAATACTTCTTCGATCGGGCGCGGGTTACCCCGAATAGCAGAGAACTCGTCGTTACTAACCACCACTGGACTCCTAATATAGGAAGGGACAAACACTTGGACATGTACATTAACGCCATCCAGAAAGACATTATTTACGCCTACAAGAACCACACTCCAGGGAGGCAGAACTTGTCTAAAAACGAACGGGATGCATTGAAGGCTCTGAGCAGAAGGACAGATATAATCATAAAGCCAGCGGATAAGGGAGGTGGTATAGTTGTAATGGACAGCGAAAAATACATTGAAGAAGGCTTGAGACAACTCTCTAACATTAGTTTCCATCAACGTCTTGAAGCAGACCCAACTGCGCAATACCAACATTTTGTAGCGGAGACCCTGGGTCAACTTGCGAAGAATGGGGACTTATCCCTGCGGTTACCTAAAACCCTCACCGCACCACACCCGTCGCCAGGCCGATTCGACATGTTACCGAAAATCCACAAAAAGAATAATCCTGGCCGCCCTATAGTATCCGGCATCGGCACGATTACAGAACCAATTTCCAGTTACACTGCCACACTAATTACACAGGCAGTAGAACTTTCTGACGAGCTAGTTGGTACATCTCTATTAAACAGCGTGCGCTAACAGGACGTACACAGGAAACTTGGAGACAGAGGAAAGATGCGCTTCTTTCTTCTGTCTCCAAGTTTCCTGCGTACGTCCTGTTAGCGCACGCTGTTTAATACTAATTAGACATATTCCAACACGCCCATCATACATACGCGACACAAACCATTTTCTTCGCGCAATAGCAGGTCTCAAACTCCTGGAAGGAGCATTCCTGGCAACACTAGATGTAGTCTCTCTCTACATAAACATTCCTCATTCCCATGGCATTAAATCTCTGATCGAAGCGTATGAACAAAACAGAAAGGATGAATCCCCTACCCCACGTGTTTTAGAAATACTGGCAAAAATCGTACTCGAATATAACAACTCCGAATTTAACAATGAACACTATTGCAAATTAATGGCACAGCCATGGGTACAAGGATGGCACCCACCTACGCCAATATCTTCAAGCATAGTATTGAATCCAAATTTCTGAAAGATTGCCCCATTAAGCCCACCCTATACAAACGCTACTTGGATGACATCTTTTTAATATGGACTGACACAGAGCAAGAACTCATACGTTTTATTGAAAACTTCAACCTCGCCCAACCCAACATATCTTACACTTACACGTACTCCAACACCACAATTAACTTTCTAGTGTTAAGATTTCGGTAAACGAAGGCTCACTTAGCACCGGTGTATATAGAAAACCGACGGACCGCCAACAATACGTACACTTCCAAAGCTGCCATCCTCGTCACTCTAAAACAAGCATCCCGTACTCTCAGGCACATCGACTTAAAAGAATAAACAAAATCCTCAGAAAACATTTCGACATCCTCGAACAAAGCGAGAGCCTCACCAATATTTTCACTGCTGCCCCTCACGCGGTCTACAGACGACCAAAAAACATTAAAATTGTTCTATTACACTCCAAAACAAATAACCAGCCGGTTTGGGGTGCCGGCACTGTGGAAAAAGTAGATGCCAGGTCTGCAAACACATACAAACATCAAGCTGTGCAGTAAGCACAGCTTCAGGCTTCAAATGGGAAATTAATGGCAACTTTGATTGTGATTCCTGCAACGTAATATACCTCCTAGAATGCAGTGTGTGCAGTATGCAGTACATTGGAGAGACCGTCAACCCTCTACGAATTCGCTTTAATACCCACCGCGCGCATATCTTATCCCTACCCAACCTTCCCTTGTCAAGACACATTAATGAGCGAAACCAACCATTTGATGAAATTAAGTTAACAGTCTCACAGGGTGGGTTCCACAACACCCGGGAAAGAGAACAACGCGAGTCGTACTTCATTTACAAATTTGGAACAATTCCTCACGGCATTAATGAAAGTCCAGGTGTATTGTCCTCCATCCGCCCCTTGCAGGGCCGTTGCTGACATTACGAGAGCCAGCTTGACATATCTCGGTCGTTTCTTGCCAGCACATCTTTTTTCAAGCTCACACAAAGTTCTTCATCCCCCACCTCATCCCGCCCCTATCTTCCCAGTTGGATTACCTTGCCGACGGGGTGCAATTGAAGAACACTTGCCTAAGTGCTCACGCCATTCACATTTACGGTGGAATGAAGAGGAAGACGAGGCTGCTCGATCTGTTGTCACCTCAGCTCAGTAATTTTGCCTTGTTTTCTAGTTATTAACTAGGTTATTTTTATCCTTGGAAGACGGCCGCGTCTTTAACGCGGTACTGTCCCTACGGGAAGGGTACGGCAGCTCCGGCGCCGGTATCCTTAAATGGACAGCGCCATCCGAAGGAGCCCAGTGGGGTGGAGGCGGCCATGGCATCACATGGCGGGGATCTGCCAGTCATCAGGGACGTCCAGCAGTGCAGTGCGTCATCATCGCTCAGTGGGGACGACTCAACTATCGTCGCCTCTGACAAGGAAGTGGCTGACATGGCGGAAAAGGACAACGATGGCTTCAAAGTGGTGAGTCATCGGAAGCACCGGACAGTCGGCATCCCAGTGATAGTTCAGCCAAAAGAGAAAGGTGTCGACTTCAGAGATTGGAACCCTATGAGGCTGTTCGATGATATTAAAGTACTACTGGGATCTGCTCTGATTCGCAGTCGCTTCACAACGCAAGGGGCTCTTCATCTAGATATCTCAACGGAAGAGCAAGTAGACATACTTCTGCGGTGGTCTCAGATCGGTGGCATACGAGTTCAAGCCCGGTTGCCACACTCCTACATGACTAACACATGTGTTATACGGGGAGTACCAGTGTGGTATTCGGAAAGTGCCCTTCATGACAACTTGAAACCGCAAGGAGTTCTGCACGTGCGACGGTTAATACGCCGGGTGGAGCCTGGAGAGCAACAATGGGCAGCGAAGCCTACAAACTCTATTGTGCTAACGTTTGCTCCCAACACCGAGCGCCCTGGAATAATTGACCTTGGTTTCACCAAACATGCAGTCCACGAGTTCGTTGAAATTCTTCCCCGGTGCTTCAGGTGCCAACGCTTTGGACATGTAGCGAGAGTTTTCAACAAAGATCAACGTCGCAAGCGGTGTGGTGGTGGCCATGATTACAAAGAGTGCAAGGCAGATTTTGCTTGCGCTAATTGTTGAGGTGAACATCCAGCGACTTTCAGTGGCTTCACATTCCGTGTAAGCGCCTTACACCATCGCAAGACATTCCTTAGTGGTCCCAAACCACAACCTACTGAGAAGCCGATACGTGGAACTGAAGAGTTCCCTGCGCTCGAGTCGGAAGCTCGGGACGTGGTAGCAAGCGACGTCGCTGCACGACCTGATCCGAGCAAGTCGGCAACGGCCTCCGAGGGTGAGCTGGCTGTTCGATCTGCTTCTGCAAAAAGTGTCATTGTTCCTCAGCGACCAGATCACAGCAAGACTCGACAACATGGAGGACATCGCCTTGCCTTAAAGGAGATGCAGACACCAGCTACCGTGGCCAAGAGTGGGTCCCAGTCCCCGTCTTTTGCCGAAGTGGTGCGCCAGTGCGTTCAGCAAAATAAGGAGCTCAAAAGCTGGAATCTCTCCGACCATCCACGCGTTTTGTTTGATGTCCTGCGTTCATATAACCAAGCGATGCAGCCTGGCACTTTAAAGAACTTTATACAGCTGGTGCTTTCCTTTCAGACCTTGATCACCGCCTTCGCAGAGAACTTCAACGCCTAGATGGCTAGTTTTCTTCAACCTGTTGCAACTAAAAACCCTAGAAAAGTGCCGTTTATCCTGCAATGGAACTGCGCTGGGATTATAAGTCGATTAGCAGAACTAAAATTGATCTTGAAAGAGACCTGTGTTCCAGTACTGGCCCTCTCGGAGGCTGGCTTGCCCAGCGGGAGGTCTTTGCCGGGATACGTCGCCCACAAGAATTGCAGCATAAAGTCTTTTCCCGCAGGAAGTGCCGCCCATCACATACGAAGGGAGATTCCTCATGTGGCTTTGAACGTCACCGATCTTTGCACCGACAGTATTGAGGTAGTGGCTGTGAGGATTCGGCTCGCCTTCAGAACTCTGTCCATTGCATCAGTATACGTGTCCCCGCGGAAGAAGGCCGATATGGTTTTGTTCCTCCAGCAACTTTGTGACCGCTGCCCAGCAGCCAGAATCATCTGCGGTGACTTCAACGCCCACCGCCCTGCCTGGGGTGACAGGAACACAGATCCTCGCGGACGCCAACTTGTAGAAGTCATCGACAGTTTGGACCTGTGCGTGGCCAATGACGGAAGTCCCACTTTCTTTCGGCCTCCAACCTTACCCACATCTATAGACCTAACCTTACATTCACCTGACGTCCGTGTGCAGTGGTCAACTTGAGCTGACCGAATGGGAAGTGATCACTACCCGATATTTGTGTTTACTGCCGACTTCCATCTGCGTGGTCCTAAAGTTTGCCATGTTGTTAACTGGGACAAATACAGGGAGCACTTAGCCTGTGTTTCCGGTGATGTGACAGACAAAATGATTTATGCTAAGATGGCTGCTACCACGGCGCTCAAGCTACCTGATCATTTTCTGACTCCGGATTTAAAACTCAGGAACCTCTGCGCAGCGCGCAGAAGGGAGGAGCGACAACTGTTGCGGAAGAAGGACGACAGAACCTTGAAGACAACTTTCAACAGGCTCAACTCTGCCATTAGACGTCATGCGAACAAGCTCTGTAGGTCCCAGTGGGCATCCTTTTGCGCTAGTTTGACTGTTTTCTCACCGATAACGAGAATTTGGCGTGTCGTTGGCAGTCTTGCTGGTGGCTCTCGACCGAGTAAACCTTTCGAGGCGCTTGCATTGCGCACGCAGAAACATCTCGTGTGCATGGCAGAGGAATTTGCGGATGCATTTGTGAATTCCAGACCAGACATTCATCCCTGCGCTCTGCCTGCTACGTCTCCGTCTATTATGGACGCCCCGTTCACACTTCGAGAACTACAGACAGCGCTCCGCAGCCTGCGGCGTCGCTGTTACCAGGTCCTGACGGCATTACCAATCAAATGTTACAGAACCTGCCTCTGGAACACCGGAAGATGCTCCTAACCTATCTAAATCGAGTGTGGGAGCCTGGTGACGTTCCCCCTTCATGGAAGGTGGCTTGTGTAGTCCCACTGCTGAAGGCCAGCAAAGAGATGACAGACGCGGCCTCGTATCGTCCTGTATCGCTGACGTCGTGTGTGGCTAAGCTCATGGAGAAGATGGCAAGTAAGCGTTTGTCATGGTGGCTTGAGGATAGAAGGGCACTACCAACATGCATGACTGGATTCCGCACAGGTTTAAGCACGCAAGATAGCGTCCTGGACTTGATAAGCCACATTGAACATCAGAGTGCTTTTGGACTTTCAACACTAGCTATTTTCCTAGACGTATCAAAGGCTCATGATAGCGTCCTCCAGAGCTCAATACTGAATAGTCTGCAGGTCATAGGCGTACAGGGCTATCTTCTGCGATTCATTCACTCATTTCTCAGTGATCGTAAATTTCGAGTGCGGTTAGGCAGTACAATGAGCTCCGAAAGGGCGGTATCGCGAGGGGTACCTCAGGGTAGTGTCCTGTCCCCAACGCTCTTTAATGTTGTCATGGCTGGTCTTCCCGCAAAAGTGCTAAAACATTGTAGGCATGTCCATATGTCGATATATGCAGGCGACATTTGTCTTTGGTTAACCGGATATCAACACAAACGCTTAGCTCTATTAGCGCGACAGGCCGTGCTTTCAGTTAAAAGTTACCTTCAAGGTATTGGGTTGGCTCTCTCGGTGGAAAAATCTGGCTTCGTCCTGTTTCCAGGTAGGGGACGACGGTATGCGCGGCTGAGCATAGACCTTGATCAGTCTTGCCTTCGTCAGGTTAACCACATACGTTTTTTGGGCGTCACTATTTACTCACGTCTACAGTGGCGACGAGCTGTGAACTCGATTGTGGCTTCACTATCTTCGCGTCTCAATGTGCTTCGTAGAGTTGCTAGTGAGCAATGGGGAAACCATCCTGCTTCAATGATCAGGCTTCACGATGCCCTGGTGACAAGTCGCATAATGTACCTGCTCCCTTTAATTTCCCCCTCGGTATCGCAGCTGGAACGCCTTGAGGTTTTGCACAGAATGGGACTAAGGAGGGCTCTCGGCGTTCTGCAGGCTTCTCCAAACAATGCAGTACTGTATGAGTCTCAATCGAAACCTCTTCAGCTAGCCGCTTCACAAAGACTTTTGCTGCAAATTGGCCGCCTCAGAGAGACTGTTGCCGGGAGAGCGCTTCTACAGCGCCTTCGAAAGAGATCTGAGTCCCGGGCGTACTTGGCTTTAAATACTCTTCGTTTTCTGGGTCTCGACCTTCGAGTTCGACCTAAGACGTTGAAGCCACCTTGGTCCTTTCCGAGCCTCGATTGTTCCTTGACAATTCCCCAAGTTCGCGCTAAGGGGAATTCTCCTTTAGCGGCAATGCGTTCGCTCGTACTGGAACATCTTGAGACCGAATATGCCAGTCATCTTCAAATTTTCACAGATGGCTCTGTGGACAAGGTCCGAGGATCTAGTGCAGCTGCCTTTCATATTCCGTCTTTGAAGTATGATTGGTCTGTTCGTTTTACTAAAGTCGTGTCCTCCACAATGGCCGAAAGCGTTGCCATTAAGGCAGCTCTAAAGAAGCTACGGTGTTGTACGCCTCAACCTACTGTCATAATTACGGATTCAAAATCTGCCCTTCAAAGGTTAGAGTACGGGTTCCCCACTGATGCCTTGAATCTTAGATCCCTACGTTTGGTGCAGAATCTACATAGCAAAGGCTTCTCTATACGTTTTCAATGGGTGCCCTCGCACATAGGTGTCTTAGGCAACGAGATAGCAGACAACCTCGCCCATACAGCTCTCTCCGGGATTCCAGTACATGGAGTCCCCCATGAAGTCAAGCAAATATTCAGAGATGTGGTGTTTTGCCACTTAAGTTCTTTGTGGAGCTCTCCTCATCAGCCATGTGTGACCAAGGGTCTCAAAAGGTACCAAGCTAATTTGCTGCACCGCGTTCGCACGGATTCTGCTCGTACGCCGGCGTGGATGTATAAGACTGGCCTAGCGTTGTCACCATTGTGTTCAACGTGTGGTGTGTGTGGTGACATAGAACATTATCTCTTGTGCTGTACTTTGTACAACGCGGAACGGGCTGTGTTATTCGGATCCCTCAAGAAGGCAGGAGTTCCTCACAGTTCTCTTCAGGACATTGTTTTCCCGCGCGGGAGCCAGTCGAGTAGAAGGGATGCTTCTCGCCTTCTTCTACTTTACCTGCAGGACACGGATTTGGCCTCCACATGGTGACCTCAGGAGTGTCTATTTGGGTTTTTGCGGACAGTGTTTCTGTGATTTCTATTTAAGTGTCGCTACGGTGGAGCAATTGCCGGCCGCACCTGCAAGGCTATTCCCACCGGTAGTTTACAACCACTCAACTCAACTCAACTCAATTCACATTTACCTCCCACACGACACTTGACCGAATTCGGATGTTTTTCCACTTTATTTTTCTTTTGTGGGTGTTTTCAGCCACAGTGTACGTCTGTGTGCATGGAGCCGCTGATTCTACCTTGACTCGGGCTACCGAAATTGTTCCAGATGACGGAAGTCTCCTGTCCTGTCTGCATTTTATTCTGTTTATTTGTTTACTCTTTGTGGCCAGGGCACGCGAGTGCACGCATCTCTAATTTTTGTATATTGGAAAAGTCCGCCACCGTCTGTTTCCGTACACCTTACTCGATTAAATGCTCCCGCCATTGTCATTTAGCCGCCACACGACACTGGCACGAGCTCGGGTGTTTTACTAATGTATGTCTAGGTGTTTTCATGCACAGTGCACGTGTGTCGAGTTAAGATCACGGCGCCGCTGATTCGGTCTTGGCTCTGGCTGCCGAAGTGGTTCCAGATGATGGAAGCTCCGGCCCTGTCTGCATTTTATTCTGTTTATACCCTGTCACACGGGCACTTGTAAGACCTTTGGAATTAAGGTACTTTGCCCCAAATGCGCGTGACGCGCATCTACACGGCAAAGCGTCGAGACCTTTCCGAAAGAAGTCCGTAGCCGCAAAGGCGGCCGTCAGCGGCCTTAAAGTTGCTTAAAGGAGCAACCCAGACGGCAGCGCCAGCTAGCGAGCTCAAGGAATAAAAAATTGACGCAATTTTTAGTTTTGAGAACGTAAAAAATATCTAATTGATCTTATTTAATGGTTAATTTTGCGTTACAGTGCACTTAACCGTAGAGGAGGCTATGACTTAAGACATCTACACTGCTAAGAAAGGACTTGAAAGCTTTTCAGCAGCCGCATCGACACATACGTGCTTGCGCTTCTCGATTTGCTCGTTTTTCTTCGTTTGCTCTTCATGGCAATTACACACTTAGTTCTAACGTCTTGTGGTTCATTGCTCATTATTACGGCAGCGCGCTGACCAGGCATAACCTAATTTCTTTTAAATACGCACAAGGACATGAGCAACAAAGCACGCTTGTCACACACAACGAGGAGCCGAACGGAAAAGTGCGCCTACCGTGGTCGGACCGGGAACGATAAAAAAAAACAACTTTTGTTTCAAAATATCCGTTTCTAACCGTCAGAACGCTCGTCTATTATCGTGATAGCTACTTTTTCGAACATACACGAAATCACTCTTATCCTTTTAGCTGAAGTGCTACCATCTGCTTTAATTTCATAATGTTACTAGCGCCGCTTCACACACAGCGGTGAATTTTGGCATTCACGGAGGCCGCATTCTAGCTCCTTTGGATTTTTTGTATAGCAGCGGTGCTGCTCTTTTTCAGTTTTCCTCCTTTAGTGGAATAATACAACTTTACGCCAAATCCGTGAAGAAGCCCCGTGTGACAGGGGTATTACTCTTTATGGTCGGGGCACGCGAGTGCACGCGTCTCTAACTTTTTTGTGTTAGGCGATCCCGCCACCGTCTGTTCCTGTGCACCATACACGCCGCCGCTCTGTTGCCTTGATGGGTAGCCATTATCACCTCCCGCTCCGTGTTTTCCCTTTTTTTCCCCCTCGACCCGGGTCGGCTCCCCGCGGCTGCTTGGTGGGCGGAGCGGGACAGCGCGTTTTTCTTTTTTATTTGTTCACCTTTTTTCCCTTTCTATCGGTATCTTTTCTGGTATTCTTTGCCTCCGTTTGTTTCTTTTGTTTATGTGTCGTACATGTGTGCCAGTGCCAACTCCTTAAGAACAGGAAGAAGACCCCTGTAACCGCAGTCTTGAGAAAGGACGGGCTCTGTCCGAAACGTGGACTCAAAATAAATCTATGGCTAAATGAAGCGTTTTCAACTTTGCATTTTTGCCTCCGTTTATTTTTCTATACTACACACACACACACACACACACACACACACACACACACACACACACACACACACACACACACACACACACACACACACACACACACACACACACACACACACACACACACACACACACACACACACACACACACACACACACACAACTCTATATATAGTTAAGGGAGCCAAAAGTCACCGAAACCAAGGCGCATAGGTAAATGTTTAATTTTTATTTTTAATGTGTTGTGGGATAATAATATTCGATTAATCTATCGCTTGAAATAAATTACTTATAAGGCAGCAGAAAAAACAACCTTGCCTCCGGTGGCAATCACACACACACACGCGCGCACGCACACGCGCGCGCGTGTGCGTGCGCGTGTGTATATATATATATATATATATATATATATATATATATATATATATATATATATATATATATATATATATATATATATATATTGTGAGCACAGTGCTTGACCCTCGTTTTCATCTGCGAATATTCATCATCATCTCGCATCATTGTCTTTGGAGTAGTGGCCGCCATATTTGCCAGCGGGAATAAAGAGCTCGCTTGGTCCACAGTCTCAGAAGTGGTGGAGGCTGCTCTAGATCCCGCGTCCTCTCCGTCGCCACACTGCAGCTCCGTTCCGGTCGTCACCTGGTCGGACCATCTCCGAAGATGGAAACCGTCGACCAACAACGCCGTGACGCTTCCGCAGGCCTTGCCGGTGCCTCAGCAGGTGTGCTACCCCTACCTGCTGATCCCTCCGCCCGCAACCCTGACTGCTGCTCCTATGTCACTTCGACACCCGACATGGACCGTCACGACCCTTCAGCGCGAGCCTCCTACATTTGCGGGTCTCCGTGGTGATGACGTCGAGGACTGGCTCGATCAGTACAATCAGGTCAGTGCCTGCAATCGCTGGGACTCTGCCACGAAGCTTCTCCACGTGCCATTCTATTTAACCACCGTGGCTAAGACTTGGTTTGTCAACCATAAAGATACCATCCCGGACTGGACACACTTTACATCGCAGCTTCGGCAAAATTGCTGGCACTGTTGGTGCCAGCCCGGCCATCAACAAACAAAAGTTAGATGCGCGTGCCCAGCTGCCCGGCGAATCTTACACGCCTTACATTGAAGATGTCTTGAGCCTGTGTCGACGTGTCAACAGTGCCATGACCGAGTACGATCGGGTCTGCCACATTCTTAAAGGCATCGGCTCCTTTGCTTTTACCACGCTGGCTGGCCACAACTCTACCTCAGTCAACGATATCCGCGCCACATGTCACCGTCTTGACGACCTCCAATCCCTCCGCTTTCAAGACGCCTGGGACCCCCGCCTTTCAACTGATGTGGACTTGCGCTCTCTCATCCGCTCCATCATCCGCGAGGAGCTGCACGGCTCCACCTTACCGCCGCTGGATCCTCATCAGCACCGGCCTCTGACCTCGCCATTGCGTGATCTAATCAAGGACGAGCTCGCTTCCGTCACTCGTCCCGCGGCGTCCGAACCATTTGTGCCGCTTTGTGCGCCCACGTATGCCCAGGTCACTGCGTATCCTGCTCCTCCCGTCTATGCCTCACATTCGCCGCCCGTACAGCCGACTGTCGCCTCCTTATCCCAGCGGCCCGCAATGTACCCAGCGGTTTGGCGGCCGCCTTCGCCTCGCCCTATCTGCTACTACTGCGGAATTCGTGGACACGTTGCCCGCGTTTAGGCCGTTTCACATGATGCGATTGTTGCCGCAGCGCAGTGCGATTTCTGCCGCTGTGCGACAGAAATGCGCGTCGTTCTCGTCGCAGGACCACTGCGACAGACTTTCAACAAGTTGGTCGCATTGTCGCAGCGTCGGTGCGGTCGCAGCGATGGCCACAGTAGTCAGCCAATAGGAGCTCAGCGACATGACAGGAAAATCTCGAAAACGTTTTATTGAGCTTAAGAATACATCACAGCTCAATATTATTACCCATGATTATGAAATCAACGCCTGCCACGATGTTTGACATTTATTGCAGCCGAAGAATTTTCGGCCACTGAAAGGCCGCACCGACGCTAGGGCGCTGGTGCCGACGGCACCGACTGAATTCATCGTTGTCATGTGAAACGGCGGCTGCGATTACCGTCGCAACGACAGTGCGACCGGGCCGTAATTTTTCGTTCCCGTCGCACCATGTGAAACAGGCTTTTGTCGTCGGCGTCAGCGCGACGAGCGTAACCAGTTTGGTACCGTTCGCAACCACGAAACCTACTCATCGTGTGGTTACCGCCCTACTTTTGCCTCCAATACTCCTCATCACGACGACACATACTCATTGTTTCCTTACCGGCCAACGTTTCACCCCAACGATCCTCCCCGCTTCTTCTCTCCATCGACCTCTCCCGACCGCTCGCCGATTGTCCGCTCGTCGCGCCGCCGCTCCCCGTCACCGTTCCGGCGCTCTTCATCGCCTCTACGTCCAGCCTCTCTGGCACCTGGTCGCAATACGGAAAACTAAATTGTGCAGTTTCCGGAGGTAAAGCTGCACCACTCGCCCACCCTTCAATTCCTCCTACGCTGCCGTCGAACTTGTTAGCTGTTAATGTTGAAGGCAGTATTGTAGACGCATTGATTGACACCGGCGCCGCTGTTTCCGTCATCAGTTCTGCTTTGTGTTCCCATCTTAGTAAAGTGCGCACTCCTTACTGCGGTCCTTCTCTCCGTGCTGCTAATGAAGAATCCATGCATCCTTCCGGTCTGTGTACAGCACGCGACCTTATCAACGGCATCCTGCACCATATCGAGTTCGCTGTACTTCCATCCTGTGCTCACCCTCTCATCCTCGGCTGGGATTTCCTCCACTCCGCGCAAGCTGTCATTACATGTTGCCCTACTACTCTGGAAGTTGCTGACTCCGACCCTTCTTACTCTCCAGCAATTCCATCTCATCACTTGATCAACACCGCGGACCATGTGCTTTATCCCGGCTCAGTTGCTTCTGCTTACGTACATGCTGGGGACGTTTTCGCCACAGCCGTGCCCCGTCTTCTCTCCAGGGGCATTCTCCTCGTCGCATCCCTTCTTCGCTTCGTCAATGGGACTGCGCTCAATACTACGTCGGAGCCCATTCATCTGCGCGCTGGTACTAAAGTGGCTTCTGCGTTTACCATTCAACCTGTCACCGTTCTTTCCTCGCCACCATCCAGCTTCGCCATTTCGTCCAATCCTTCTTCTCCGGCAGCTATTTCCGCTACAATCAGCGACGATCTCACGCCTGCTCAAAAAGCAGAATTGCTTGCCCTATTGAACAAACATGCCACTTCTTTCGATACTCAGTCGAAAATTTTGGGCCAAACATCGGCGGCTACGTCTCGCATCCACACTGACGGTTTACTCATCATTCGCGGCCGCCCGTATCGTGTGTCTTCTAGTGAACGAAAAATTATTCATGATAAAGTCACCGACATGCTCAAGCCCCGCATCATACGACCTTCTTCAAGTCCTTGGTCCTCACCAGTCGTGCTGGTACAAAAGAAGGATGGTTCCGTACGCTTTTGTGTCGACTATCGCGCCCTCAATAAGATCACTCGAAAGGATGTTTATCCACTTCCTCGGATTGACGACGCCCTCGACTGTCTCCAAGGTGCTCAATTTTTCTCTATTCCTGACCTCCGATCCGGCTACTGGCAAATCCCCATGCATGAAGAGGACACAGAGAAGACAGCTTTCGCCACGCCAGATGGCTTATATGAATTTCACGTTATGCCGTTCGACTTGTGCAATGCTCCGGCCACGTTCGAACGTATGATTGACACCGTACTCCGCGGGCTGAAATGGAAAACTTGCCTCTGCTACCTGGACGACATCGTAATTTTCTCCTCGACTTTTTCTGAGCACCTCGCCCGCCTCGATGAAGTTCTAAGTGCTCTTTCCACGGCCGGACTTCAGTTAAACACAAAGAAGTGTTGCTTTGCTTCCACTTCTATCAAAGTTCTCGGACACGTAGTTAGTCGCAGAGGCATAAAACCAGATCCTGATAAAGTTGCTGCAGTACTGCGTTTTCCCCGCCCCAAACGGATTAAAGACCTGCACAGTTTTCTAGGACTCGCCTCATACTTTCGTCGTTTCATCCAAGGTTTCGCATCCATCGCCGCACCTTTGCATCAGCTTCTTGGAGTCAGCACGTCCTTCGTTTGGTCTGAGGCCTGCGAGGCCGCCTTTACTTCTCTAAAGTAGGCTCTCACATCTGATCCGACACTGGCTCATTTTGATGACAGCGCTACAACGATTTTGCACACTGACGCCAGTGGACACGGCATTGGTGCCGTTCTTCTGCAGCGAAAGCAATCTTTGACAGAGCGCGTGATTGCTTACGCAAGTCGTACCCTGACTGCAGCGGAGCAGAACTACACGATCACTGAACAAGAGTGTCTTGCAGTTGTCTGGGCCGTTCAGAAATTTCGCCCCTATTTGTACGGTCGCCAGTTCACCATTGTAACTGACCATCATGCGCTGTGCTGGTTGTCGTCACAGAAGAACTTGTCTGGGCGCCTCGGCCGCTGGATTCTCCGCCTCCAGGAGTATGATTTCACAGTCACCTACAAATCGGGAAAAAAACACAAATACGCCGATGCACTCCCTCGTTGCCCCATCGCCTCCGCAGAACCTCTGTTCTCTCCTCCTGTTGCTTCATCGCTCCCAACTACTAATTCCATCGCTACCCACGCCTCGACGGCCGCAGCCATTGATCTGGTACCCGCTCCCGCTCTCGGCGATCTCGCTTCAGCACAGCGGGCCGACCCTTACTGCCGGACTCTCATTGAACGCCTGAGTGGTGCTAGGTGGCCTCCAAATGCCCGCCTCCGACGCCAACTCAACTGTTTCAAGCTGGTTGACGGCACCCTTCTTTGGCACAATCATAGCCCCCTGGGTCACGCCTGGGTGCCTGTCATTCCCCATTCTCTTCGCCGTGAGGTTTTGCAGGCGCTTCATTACGACCCCGTGGCCGGCCACTTAGGATTCCAGAAAACATATGACTGTATAAAGCGCCGTTTCTTTTGGCCTGGTCTCTCCACCTCTGTCGCCAAATATATTGCATCTTGCATCCCTTGCCAACGCCGCAAACGCTCCACGTCTCCTCCTGCTGGCATTCTACAACCTCTTCCCTGTCCTTTCTCACCCTTCGAAGTCGTTGGTATCGACCTGTACGGTCCCTTGCCGCTAATCTCATCGGGCAACCGCTGGATCGTCACAGCCGTCGACCACTTAACACGGTACGCTGAAACAGCCCCCGTTCCGTCTGGCTCTGCCTCCGAAATCGCCCATTTCTTCCTCAACGCCATTCTTCTGCGCCAAGGAGCCCCACGTGTCCTTATCAGTGACCGCGGCAAGTCATTCCTCTCCAGCATCCTTGCCGAAGTTCTTCATGCTTCCCGGACCGCCCATAAAACAACTTCAGCCTATCACCCCCAAGACCAACGGGCTCACCGAACGGTTTCACCGCACCCTGTCAGATATGCTATGTACATACATTCACCCCGCCCACACCAACTGAGACGCCATGCTCCCCTTTGTAACCTTTGCCTACAATACTGCCGTGCAACGCACGACCAGTTTCTCCCCGTTTTTTCTTGTGTTCGGTCGCCCCCCTACCTTCACTCTCGAAGCATCTTTCTTCTCTGCCCCCACAACCTCTTCCAGCCTTTCGGATGACGAATTTACTTTCCGTATTGCCTACTGTCGCACTATTGCCCGCCTGAACACTGAAGCCTGCCAAGCCTCCCGGAAAACAACCTATGACTTCAAACACCGTGGAGTGCGTTTCTTCCCTGGTGATGAAGTGTTGCTGTGGACTCCTGTGCGTACCCCCGGATTGTGCGAAAAATTTCTCAGCCGCTTTATTGGTCCGTACACTATACTCGAACAAACGTCCCCCGTGAACTATCGCGTTGCTCCTGTCCATCCTGCACATGACCGGCGTTGTCGCGGTGAAGAGATTGTTCATGTGTCGCGCTTAAAGCCCTTCACCCGTCGCCCTACTTCCCTCTAACGTGCGCCCGGGCCGGTCGCTTTCGCCCATAGGGGGAGAAAGTGTGAGCACAGTGCGTGACCCTTGTCTTCATCTGTGAATATTCATCATCATCTCGCGGCTTCGTCTTTGGAGGAGGAGTGGCCGCCATATTTGCCAGCGGGAATAAAGAGCTCGCTTGGTCCACAGTCTCACAATATATATATATAAATATATATATATATATATATATATATATATATATATATATATATATATATATATATATATATATATATATATATATATATATATATATATATATATATATATATATATATATATATATATATATATATATATATATAGCCGCGAATATTTGCAGTGTTTGTTCTTTTTCAAATCTGCCGTAACACCAGTTTATCGCTATGTTTGCGACGCAAGACGTGACAAGATTTATCTCGATTGATCGCAGCCAGGCAGAACTGATTCTACGTTCTTCCGGAATGTGCTAGTAACTTTGCACGCTTTATATCGAAAGTTCGCTATCAGCTTTAAATTGAGCATGGCCGACAGCGGTGCGCATTCTGTTCGACGACCGCCAAGCACGCTTATCGCTTCGCCGCCGCCGAGTGATTCAGTCCATTTTGGGTGCAAGTCAGCCCAATAAACAGTTTTCTTTTAGAAGACACTTTCGTCCGTCTTCATCGCTGCTTCCACTGCCGTCATCACTACGTGACATCTGGTGGAGGTGCGGGGTAGCCTTCCATGTTCAGGACGCCCCCTTCAAGTCGTGAGGCCAGCCCTCAGCACTTCGCACCCGATGACGAGCCAGCAGCTCAACGAGCCAGCCGACGTCTCCAAGGAGAGGAGCCTGAGTTCGGGAAACTGCCGGACCGCACCAGACAGCGAAAAGACGCTGCTACGAGCACCGCAACCTCGCCGAAGATATCGACACCGATCATACTACGGCAGCCGCGGGTGCCGCCAACTTTCAATGGATCCCTAGGCGAAGACACTGAAGAATGGTTGCACCAATTTGGGCGCGTGGCGTCATTCAACAAGTGGGATGATGTGGCAAAAATTGGACACGTGTTCTTCTCATTGGATGACTACGCACGCACATGGTAGGAAAACTACGAGTCGTCCCTTACGACATGGGAGCTATTCAAGAGAGAACTATTGAAGGTATTCACTTGCGTCGTGAGGAAAGAAAGAAAGAGCCGAACGACTCTTCGAGTCCAGGATCCAGCTTCCGAATGAGCCCGTCCGCGGTAACGTCGAGGAAATCAAGCGCCTTTTTGCCACGCCGACCCCGAAATGACCGAGGAAAAGAAAGTTCAGTTTTTAATGCGCGGCGTAAGAACAACTCTTTGGCAGTCTCCTCCGCCAACCGCCAAAAACAGTCGAGGAATTCATGAAAGAAGCCTGCACGATTGAGAAGACCGTCGACGTCCGAGCTCGGCAGTACAATTGCCCTTCCTCTGCCTGTGCAATCCGATCGGACACGACGGCCACTACCAGCGACAGCTTGCGGGAAGGTATCCGCGAAATCGTCCGAGAGGAGTTACGCCGATTACTGCCATCTTCCCCACAGCCACAAGCAGAGAATATGATGGATGTGGTACAGGAAGAAGTGCAACAGGCGCTTGGCACCCCGACGGCCACAGAACCCCAAGCCATGACTTACGCCGCTGCAGTAAGGACTGCTCAGCCCCAACGACAACACCTACGTCCTCCCCGACATGAGCCACTTGTTCCACAACGCCGCCTCCCAACCCCCGCCCACCCAGCCTATGACCGACGCTCAAGCCCCAGGTAATGCGACGCCTGAAGGACTTCCGACAACCGGCCGTTCTGCTTCCATTGCGGTGAGGCCGGCCATATTCTTCGTCACTGCCCGCACCGACGCATCGGTCTTCGAGGATTGCTCGTTAACGCCCCACGACCACGCTTCGGACAACGTCCACAGGAAATCGACGAGTACTTGCGTCGAGAGCAGTACACGCCGAACCGCTTTTCGCGCTCACCATCGCCGTCAACTTCGCGCTTTGCGTCGCCACTCCGCAGCTACGCAGCCGCGGTACGAGGAAGGTCTCCCAGCCCCCGCAGGGGAAACTAAAGGCAGCAACCTCTGGAGGTGAGGTTGCTCACGAGCGAAACGCCGAAGATCCTCCACCGACCACGCCCCACGAAGACGCTGCACCCGCGACGCCGCATGAAGAACCTACCCTCGCTGCACCGACGCGGCAAAAAAATCACAACCCCGATAACGACGACGCCACCCAGAAAAGCTTCGACCACACGCCACACCCCCGACTCGCTTAAGCGACGAATTCGTGACCCGACACCGAGAGCGACATGCAATGCAAGAGCCAGGACCTCCAACTTAGAAGTGAATATCGACGGCCGGAAAGTTACCGCTCTAGTCGACACAGGAGCCGATGACTCGGTGATGAATGGAACATTCGCTGCCCAGCTAAGAAAAGAGACAACGACTTGGGACGGCCCACAAATTCGCACCGCAGGGGGCCACCTCATTACGCCATCAGGACGATGCACAGCGCGAGTGACTGTCAAAGCACATGCCTATCCTGCGACCTTTGTTGTGCTACCGCAATGCTCCCGCGAAGTTATCTTGGGTATGGATTTCCTTAATGAGCATCAGGCGATCATCGACCTGCCATCCAAGCTGATCACGCTTTCGACGGAAAGAGCCATCGCGCCGATGAAAACTGGGGAAAATCACGTTGCCCTGAGTGTCCTGGAAGAAGAAGTGAGCGTCCCACCCCGATCAAGCGTTATCGTGACCGTAGGCGCCACTAAAGCCATTAACGCTGAAACCATCATCCAGGGGAACATGCAGTTGCTCCTAGACCGAGGAATCAGCATCGCAAGAGGCATCACACATGTGCGCAATGGACAGGCCGAAGTACTGCTGACCAACTTCAGCGAAGACTACCGATACATTAACAGAGGAACGACGATTGCTTTCTTCGACGAAATATCCGACGTACGAGACTCCTTCGCCCTCTCCGACCCCTACGCAGAAGATTCGCCTGACCAAGAGAAATTGCCCACTTTCGACATCAACCCAGCCCTGCACCGGAACAGACAAGACCCGAGCCGCAATCTGCTTCAAAGCTACAGTGAGTTTCTTTCGACATTGCCGAAGGTGTGACAGACGCCAATTGCCAAGCATCGCATTATAACGGACCAACACGTCCGACCTCTCCGTCAAAGCCCCTACTGTGTGTCACCGCGAGAACGACAAGCCATTCGGGACCAAGTCGAAGAAATGATTCGCGACGACGTTATCAAGCCTTCAAACAGCCCATGAGCGGCAGCGGTTGTTCTAGTGAGAAAGACGGCGCACTTCAATTCTGTGTGGTTTACCGCCGCTTGAACAACATAGCAAAGAAGGACGTCTACCCCCTCTAACGCATCGACGACACACTAGACCGCCTCGACAACGCCAAATATTTCTCATCGATGGACCTCAAGAGCGGCTACTGGCAAATTAAAGTCGATAAAAGAGATCGTGAGAAGACAGCATTCATTACTCCGGATGGGCTGTTTGAGTTCAAGGTGATGCCATTTGGTCTCTGTTCTGCACCAACGACGTTTCAACGAGCAATGGATACAGTGCTGGCAGGCCTGAAATGGCAGATTTGTCTGGTATATTTAGATGACGTCGTTGTCTTCGCCTCGAACTTTGAAGAGCACCTCAAAAGACTTCGAACAGTACTGGACGCAAACAAGTCGTCTGGCCTAAAGTTAAAAGCAGAGAAAAGCCACTTTGCCTACAAAGAGCTGCTGTTTCTAGGCCACATCGTAAGCAAGGAGGGAGTACGCCCAGACCCGCAGAAAACAGCTGCTATTGAACAGTTTCCACCGCCGGCCGATAACAAAGCAGTGCGCAGATTTTTCGGACTGTGTGCATATTACCGACGATTTGTAGAAAACTTTTCGCGCATCGCCGAGCCGCTGACCCAACTGACAAAGGCAGACGTGCCGTTTAAATGGGAAGCGCCGCAAGCATAAGCCTTCAGGGAACTTCAGCGTCGTTTGCAGTCCCCACCTATCCTTGCGCATTTTGAGGAAAACGCCGATAGTGAAGTTTATACCGACGCAAGCAGCGTGGGACTAGGCGCCGTCCTCGTTCAGAAAACTGACAAGCTGGAGAAAGTCATCGCATACGCTAGCCGTTCCCTTTCCAAAGCCGAGGCTAACTATTCGACAACTGAGAAGGAGTGCCTTGCCATCATCTGGGCTACGTCGAAATTCCGCCCCTACCTCTACGGACGACCGTTCAGGGTGGTCAGCGACCACCACGCGCTCTGCTGGCTTGCCAATTTGAAGGAGCCCTCTGGCCGACTCGCTCGGTGGAGTCTGCGTCTCCAGGAGTTTGACGTCACCGTCGTTTACAACTCCGGACGCAAGCACTCTGACGCCGATTGCCTCTCACGAGCCCCTGTAGATACACCGCCGCTGGACGACGATGAGGACGCCTTCCTGGGACCCATCAGCCCCAGCTCTTTTGCTCAGCAGCAACGCTCGGACCCCGAACTTAAAGGCCTCATCGAGTACATGGAAGGCAAGGTTTCTGAACCCCCCGCTTCATTCAAGCGAGGACTGTCTTCCTTCTGTGTGCAGAATGAGGCCCTTGTGAAGAACTTTACAGCGAGAAAAACAGCCTACCTCCTTGTTGTACCTGCTTGTCTCCGCGAAGAAGTTCTACAGGCTTCACACGACAAGCCGACAGCTGGACATCTCGGGTTTACTCGCACCCTCCGCCGCATTCAAGACAAGTATTATTGGCCCCAACAGTCTGCCGATGTCGCACACTATGTGAAAACCTGCCGAGGTATTCAGCGACGAAAGACCCCTCCAACACGACCAGCAGGATTTCTGAACCCTATTGAACCTCCCTCAAGGCCATTTCAGCAGATCTGCATTGATTTTCTTGGTCTTTTTCCAACGTCAAAATCTGGAAATAAGTGGATCATCAAAGCGACCGACTTCCTGACCCGCTACGCCAAGGCGAAAGCCCTACTGAACGGAACAGCAGCAGAAGTCGCGAAATTTTTCGTGGAGTGCATTCGTCTTCGACACGGCGCCCCCGATGTGCTCATCACGGACAGAGGAACAGCATTCACGGCGGAACTAACGCAAGCCATCCTGCGTTACAGCCAAACGAGCCACAGGAGGACAACTGCATACCATCCGCAGACCAACGGACTGACCGAGCGCCTGAACAAAACCATCGCCGACATGCTCGCCATGTATGTCGATGCCGAACACAAAACGTGGGATGTCATCCTGCCTTACCTCGTCTTCGCCTACAACACCGCAGTGCAGGAGACCACCCAAATGACACCTTTTAGGCTCGTCCATGGCAGGGAGGCCACGGCCACGCTAGACGCCATGCTGCCCAACGTTACAGAAGAAGAGAACGTCGACGTTGCCGCCTACCTTCAACGCGCAGAAGCAGCTAGAAGGCTTGCCCGATTACGGATCAAAGGTCAGCAGCGGTCCGACGCCAGACTCTACAACCTACGAAGAAGCAACGCGGAATAAAAGCCAGGAGACCAAGTCTGGGTGTGGACGCCCATTCGCCGCCGTGGTTCGAATGAAAAGCTTTTGCGCCGCTTTTTCAGCCCTTACAAGGTTCTTAGTCGGCTAGATGAACTGGATTATGAAGTCATCCCTGACGCAATGACTGCATCCCAGCGAGCCGCGTACGACCAGAAGTTGTCCATGTAGTCCGTCCGAAGCTGTATTATGCGCGCTAAAGGCCGCTGCATTTCCATGCTCTATTTCCGCAAGATCCGGTTTTTTCTCTTACTAGTCGCATTATTTGTTTTAATGCTTCGGGTCGATGCTTCTTTGAGAGGGGAGTAACGCCGCGAATATTTTGCAGTGTTTGTGCTTTTTTCAAATCTGCTGCCACACCACTTTATCGCTTTGTTTGCGACGCAAGACGCGACTGCATTTATCCCGATTGATCGCAGCCAGGCAGAGATGATTCTACGTTATTCCGTAATGTTCTAGTAGCTTTGCACGCTTTATCTCGAAAGTTCGCTATCAGCTTTAAATGGAGCACGGCCGACAGCGGCGGACATTCTGTTCGACGACCGCCGAGCACGCTTGTCGCTTCGCCGCCGCCGAGTGATTCAGTCCATTCTGGGTGCAAGTCAGCCCAATAAACAGTTTCCTTTTAGAAGACCCTTTCGTCCGTCTTCATCGCTGCTTCGACTGCCGTCACCGCTACGTGACAATATATATATTGCCGCATGCAAGAAGACGCCAAAGATGAAGACTTGGTCTACGAGCGCGAGGCAAGAAGAAGCTGAAGTGCGCAGGGACTTTTTCTGGTTAACCAGTAAACCGTTTTACCTTCAGCTCTCCTCGGGGTTATACCGAGTCCTGACACTGGTGGAGCATGCTGGGTATGCACAGGACTCCTTCCGGCAGTCCACAGCGAGTCCCGGACATCGACACGCCTGTCCATCGCGCTAGCCGCCGACGTCTAGGCCTTTCCCCGGAGTACAACCATCTACCGGGCGACTTTTCAAACGTCAAAGTTCGCCGGGTCTTCCAAGCCATGGCACCTCCCACCCCTACGTCGGTGACTCTTCACAACACCAAGGTACCGGAGTGCTTCCGCGTGAACGCTTTTGAAGATGGGGAAGACTGGCTCGCCCAGTTTGAACGAGTGGCCAAGTTCAACCAGTGGAGCGCGGACCAGAAGCTTTGCAATGCTTATTTTGCACTTCAGGATACTGCTAGAACTTGGTATGAAAACCACGAGGCCAGCTTGTCCACATGGAATGACTTCCGCCGCCAGCTGGTGGACACTTTTGCCACTACTGATCGACGAGAGAATGCGCTGCGCCTGCTTGAAGTGCGCGTCCAGAAGCCAAATGAAAGCGTAGCTATGTTTGCGGAAGACATGGCTCGACTTTTTCGCCGTGCCGACCTCGATATGACTGAGAAAAGGAAGCTACGACATCTCATGGATGGCGTCAAGGAGCAGGTGTTTGCCGGCTTGGTGCGCAACCAACCTCAAACCGTCAGTGAGTTCGTCAAGGACGCTACAGCTATAGAGCGAGCCCTCCAAGAACGGTGCCGCCAGTACGACCAACCCTTCACCGGTGTTCCACCGACTGCGGCGGCACTCACTGCAACCGATGGGAACACTCTTCGAGACCTCTTTCGAGAAATTGTCCTTGAGGAGCTGCAGCGAATTACTGCTACGAGCGTTCAGTCACCAGAGGCCGTCGCCGCAGCCGTTAAGAAAGAGCTCCGGCATGCTCTGTCACCGTCTGCATGACACCGCGAGTCTCATCCAGTTGACAGCGCGGCAGCCGTTTGCGAACCATACCACGTGCCCCAATCCAACAGCAACACGACCGTCTACACGGCGCCTTACTACGAGCCGGAGCCGCAACCCGCGAGCTATGCGGACGTCCTTCGTCGTCCGCCGCCAGACCATGCCCCACCGAGCTCAGCGAGCCGTCAGCTGACGCGGTTCTTCCAGGAGCCTCAGTGGGCACGTCCCGGCCGCCCTCAGCCGCGCCGAACTAACCTGTGGCGCTCTTATGACAGCCGACCACTCTGCTTCTTCTGCGGACAATCTGACCATATATATCGGTACTGCCGCTACCGCCAAGAGGGGCAGGCCTTTCCGCCTGGTTCTGCTCGACGCCATTTCGACGCTGGCCGTGCCCAACTCGAGGACCCGCCGCTCAGCAGGGAAGCCGACTCACCGGGCTTCCGCCGCCGCTCCCCATCTCCACGGCGTTATTCTTCACCGACGCGTCGTTGCGATGCTGACGTTAGCGGACGGCGGACCCCGAGCCGTCGCCGGGGAAACTAACCGCCGCAACCTCGCGAGGGGAGGTTGCAACCAGTCGAAAAGTTTCAAAGCCTTCACTACCGCCGCAGCTGCCGGCCGCAACCCATGACTGTGTCGCCTCTGTTCACATTGACGCTGCCGCACTACCACCGAAAATGCCGGCTACATTAGCGCCGAACATGCCGAACCAGATAAGCAGCCCCGACGACGAAAACGACAGCGCCGACCTTACCGCACTTCCGCCGCAAATTCCGAGAGAGACGAGCAACCCAGACGACGTTGTTAGCGCTGACCTCGCCGTTTGCATTGATGGGCTGGAGGTACACGCTCTGGTGGATACCGGAGCGGATTTGTCAATCATTAGTCAAAAACTGGCTGACAACCTGCGCAAAGTAAAAACCGAATGGACTGGGCCAGTAATAAAAAGTGCTGGGGGTCAGCTACTGGCACCGACTGGGAAGTGCACTGCCCGCATAGGAATTGGAAACTCTCTGTTCGATGGCAGCTTCGTTATCCTCTCCGACTGTTGCAAAGACCTCATTTTGGAATGGACTTTCTGCGCCTTCATGGGGCTGTGATCAGCTTTCGGGACAACGTCGTTGCCTTCACCAAATTTCACGGAGACCTTTTCTATGCGCAAGTACCGCTGATGCCCTTACGAGTTGCCAATGAGGGGGTGACATTACCTCCGCGATCGTGCTCTCTTGTTGAAGTGAAGTGCGACGTGGCGCATACCGGCGATGGCGTCGCCAAACGGGCCGTCACCGTGATACTCAGCCGAGGTGTTTCTATAGCTCGAGGACTAGTCAGTTTGGCAAATGGGCACGCCGAAGTGCTGCTGACAAACTTCAGCGACGAGCGTCGGCAAATTCCGAAAGGCACAACTGTGGCCTTCTTCGATAGCGTCCCAAGTGACCAAGACTATTTCGTGCTGCAACTGGAAGGATCAGTGAGCAAGGCGCCCGCACTCATAGTTGATGTGAGCCCAAATCTGTCGTCTTCAGAACGGGAACGTCTTTTGGATCTCATAGATCACTTTCGAGACTGTTTTGCTTCAGAATCGCGGGTTGGCCAAACACCTTTGACCACACATCGCATTATCACGGATGACGCGATTCGCCCGATTCGACAAAATCCTTACCGTGTGGCTCCGAAAGAGCGCGAGGCTATTCAGCGTCAGGTGGCCGAAATGCTTCGAGACGATGTTATCCAGACGTCACAGAGTCCCTGGGCTCCCCCGTGGTACTTGATAAAAAAGGACGGCTGCTTACGATTTTGCATTGACTACCGCAAGCTCAATGAAGTGACCAAAAAAAGACGTGTACCCCCTCCCTTGCATCGATGATTCCCTTGATCGGCTACGAAATGCACATTACTTCTATTCAATGGATTTGAAAAGTGGATATTGGCAAATTTAAGTAGTTGAGCGGGATCGGGAGAAGAGAGCATTCATCACTCCTGACGGATTGTATGAGTTTAAGGTTCTTCCATTCGGTTTATGCTCGGCACCAGCAACATTTCAGAGGCTGATGGACGCTGTGCTCTCAAGACTCAAGTGGCAAACATGCCTGGTGTATCTTGACGACGTGACCGTGTTTTCGGCAACCTTCTAGGAGCATCTACGCCGTTAGGTAGCTGTTTTTCAGGCCATAAGATCTGCGGGCGTCACACTAAGACCCGAGAAGTGCCACTTTGGTTACGAGGAGCTGCAATTCTTAGGACACGTTGTTAGCCAAGAAGGTGTCCGGCCTGATCCCGAAAAGCTCTCCGCAGTCGCCAAGTTCCCAACACCTACGGACAAAAAGACGCTTAGGCGCTTCCTGGGGCTCTGCGCCTATTATCGTCGATATTTTGCTGGCTTCTCACGAATTGCCTGGCCACTAAATTCACTGACACGCGACAACGCTGTCTTTCGCTGGGGTGAACAAGAGCACCAAGCTCTTAATGAACTCCGCAGACGCCTACAGACGCCACCTGTCCTGCCGCACTTTGATGACGACGCCCCTACCCTGCTTCATACCGATGCAAGCAATGTGGGTTTAGGTGCTGTATTGGTGCAGCGCCAGGATGGTGTGGAAAAAGTGATTGCTTATGCCAGCAGAACTCTGTCTAAAGCTGAAGCGAACTACTCGGCAGCAGAAAAAAAAATGCCTTTCAGTTGTATGGGCGGGTATGAAATTCCGCCCTTACTTGTACGCTCGCCCCTTTCAAGTCGTTAGCGACCATCACTCTCTCTTGGCTGACGAACTTAAAGGACCCTTCAGGGAGGCTCGCGCGTTGGAGCCTGCGGTTACAAGAGTTCGACATGACGGTTATTTAGAAATCCGGAAAGAAGCATGCGGATGCTGACTGTCTTTCGCGAGCACCAGTCGGACCCTCCACAATGACCGATGAAGACACTGCTTTTTTAGGAGTCATAGATGACGCAACTCTTGCCCAACAGCAGAGAGTGGACCAGGAATTGCTCCCTCTTATTGGTTTCCTGGAGAAGCGAACTACGGATGTGCCTAAGATTTTCGCCCGCAGCCTCTCGTCATTCTTTCTTCGCAACGACGTAATTAACAAGAAGAACTTCCGTCCTGGGGGAAGCAGTCATCTACTCGTCGTCCCAACAGCTCTTCGCACGGATATCTTGCAATCGTGTCACGACGAGCCAACCGCCGGCCACCTAGGCTACACCCGCACGTTGGCTAGAGTACAGCGCGGATACTACTGGCCGAATCTACCGGCGACAGTGAAGCACTATGTACATACGTGCGTAGACTGCCAACGTCGTAAATCACCCCCTGAAAAACCAGCCGGTCTGTTCCACCCTCTTCAAGCGCCAAAGACACCTTTCAAGCAAATTGGCATGGACCTCCTGGGACCATTTCCGACGTCTACTGCCGGGAATAAATGGATAATTGTCGCCACCGATTATCTAACTCGCTACGCGGAGACAAAGGCTCTACCCAGGAGTACCGCCGCCGAAGCAGCTCGGTTCTTTGTTGAGAACATTGTCCTCAGGCATGGCGCTCCGGCACTCATTATAACTGACCGAGGAACTTCCTTTACGCCCGAGCTTTTGGAAACCGTTCTCCGCCTCAAAGGTACCAGTCATCGTAAAGCGACGGCCTATCACTCCCAAACCAATGGATTGACGGAACGCCTCAATAAGACAATCGCAGACATGCTCTGTATGTACGTGGACGTAGACCACAAGAATTAGGACGAAATTCTTCCCTACGTCACGTTCGCCTACAATACGGCACAACAAGACACCACTCGCATGACGCCTTTCAGCTTTCTTCATGGCCGACCAGTGACAACTATGCTAGATGCCATGCTGCTCCCGAATGCCGACGGCGACGATGTCGGTCAGGACGCCGAGGAATTCGCACAGCGCGCAAAGGAAGCTCGCCAACTAGCGCATGTGCGCATCAGAACTCAGCAGGAGGCTGACGCACGACGCTACAATCTTCGCCACAGATATGTCATGTATGAACCTGGCGACAAAGTGTGGGTCTGGACGCCTATTCGCCGTCATGGACTCTCCAAAAAATTATTACGGCGGTACTTGGGACCCTATGTTGTGCTGCGACGTTTAACCGACGTCACGTATGAGGTGATTCCGGACGGGTTATCGGCATCCAAGCGACGCCAGCAACATGTCGACGTCATCCATGTTGTACGTATGAAGCCGTACTACTCGGACCGATCTTGACCTCCTACTTCCTTTAGTTACCATCGAGACGATGCTTCCTGAGGAGGGGGGCAAATGCCGCATGCAAGAAGACGCCAAAGATGAAGACTTGGTCTACGAGCGCGAGGCAAGAAGAAGAAACTGAAGTGCGCAGGGACTTTTTCTGGTTAACCAGTAAACCGTTTTACTTTCAGCTCTCTACCGATTCCCATATATATATATATATATATATATATATATATATATATATATATATATATATATATATATATATATATATATATATATATATATATGTGTGTGTGTGTGCGCGCGCAGTGCAAAGGTCACAACTGGTACGATTATCTTGTTTATTTACCAACGGTTTTAGACGGTGGAGCGTCCTTCATCAGGGTTTAAGTTGAATGAGTAGAGATGTTCGTATTTACGGACCTAAATGCAGAGGGAGAGGAAGAACTCTCTTCCTTTCTTTTCTTTCAGGAAAAAACATACACACACATCACGGAGTAGAAGACAAGAGTGTCGGCGTCCATTAAGGGGAATGGAGCAGGTTGTGAAACAAGTTCAAAAAACAATTTAAAGTACAGAGGTGACAGAGATGTATCTGAGGCGGAAAGGGTTGTATTTTCGCTGAGACTTAAACAAGGAAGCTTGCCTTCTGCGGAAGCGAGAAGTCCGAGCACAAGGGTAAAAATAATGAAGAAAACGGAAAAATAAGGAAAGAACAAAAAGAAAGAAAGGAAAACACCAGAACAGACTAAAACAGAACACAACAGCGCACATAGCATGATCTGCTCCCTCGCGGTGGAGGTGTTAAGGACTCTTGAAATTTAATTTACTGTTAGCTGTCAAGACGGCGTCATTTTGCCCTGCACAAGAGAAACCAGTGACCGTTACGACGGCTGCGTGTCGCCTCAGCGGCGGAAAAGCGGTCGTCCAGACGCCGTGCGGAAACCCGATCCCACAACCAGGCGCTGGAGACAGCAGCCACTGGTCGTTCGTCAGAGGTCCAGGCGCTGCAGACAGCAGCCATTGGTCGTTCGTCAGAGGTCGCCTGCGCCGCGCGGCCCACCGCTGACAATTCCGAGGAGAGGGCTAGGAGGACAAGGAGGAAAAAAGGGAACGAGCATGAAGAAAAGAAGAAAGAGGGGGGGGGGGGTACCGCATGATGAGGAGGATAAAAGGAAAACAAATGGAAAATAACAAACGGGAGCTTCTCTCGCCTTTTTCGTTTGGAATGGCTTTTGAGGAAGGCAAAATTGCCCAAGTTCTCATTGATGCCATGGTTCATGTGCAAAATTTCTGTATGAAATACGATTCCTTTTGTTCTCGTTGACAGCCTGTTTGAAAACCCGACTGTAGGAGGATGACCCGTATGCTTTCAAATGTATGTTGTCGCAGACATATGTGGTTAGAAAACGGTAGGTTTGGCAGCGTGTGAATGTGGGCCTTGAGGTTGTTCAATCGCAACCTGGACGGAGATTCTATCTGGACGATATATTGCATACCGCACACACCGCAGTGAAGCATGTAGACCACATCGGCACTGTCGAAATTTAGAGTTGCTTTGATTGCGAAAGTAAAGTCAGAGAAGGTACCCTTTGCAATGTTTGTTGTCAGCATGTGACAGCAAACCTTGCAACGTGGTTCTCGGCAGGGTTGACGTCGGGGTTCGGGTTAGTATTGGGCGATGTTATGGAATTATCTAAACTATCCTTGAGCCTCCGGCAGCGCCGGTATACCGCTCTTGGTGGCTGCTTAAAAATGCGGGACAGGTGCCTGCTTTGCTCGATAATATTAAAATGTTTTGAGGGGATATTGTTCACGCGTGCTATGTTTGATGAATGTGTGAGAATGAGGTTAGTTTGCCTTTCACCTTGCTCGAAGTTTTGGGAACTCAGTATTTTGTTTTCGTCTAGACCGCGATCTTTCAGGATAGCGTCTTCCACGATGGAAGCAGGATATTCTTTAAGTAAAAGATTTGTCTTTAGTTCTTCAGCATGGCGGTGAAAGCCATCGAGCCCAGAGCACGATGCTCGATGCTCATTGACTAATTTTAATAATTTTGATAATTTTGACAACTGATAATTTTGCCGCGCGTGTCATGACGAGAGTCAACGAGGAAAGCAGCTGTGTTCCACTGTGCATGGTTGGAAGCCCTTGCCGCATCCGATTACTTCCGTCAACACCTGAAAGACGCAATAGATAGGATACAAATAACGTGCATCGGTTTAGATGAACCATGTTTGACTCATAATGTGTGCACTGACGACGCCATGAAGTTGTTCGAGAAAGGGCAGCGACGTAAAGGTTCCCAGATGTCTAGGGATATACAAAAAGAGGCAAGAGCTCCGCGTGAAGGAACACGGGCTTGCATGTGATGTCACCACTGACATGCTGCGGCCGGCGATCGCTGAGTATGGTGAATTTAAAAAGGTTACTGTTGACCGCTGCAAGACGCGGAATGAACAGCTCGGCTCATCTGTCTTATGCGAGGGCACTGCTGTTTACAGAATGCCACACCAGCTTCGCAAAGGCAGCGGCACGGCACTTGATGTGGTGCCTGCCTCCCCCGTCCTCTGCGCGAGGAGTCATGACCGCCATTTTCCAAAGTGACTCCGCAAGGAGCTTGGCGAGGCGCAATCTGTAAAGGACTATAGAGGTTGCAAAGTCAGTGGCGGAAAAGAAATGATGGCCGATTTTCGTAGTGAGGACAAATGCGAAGTAGGTGTGCTAGCAGTTCACTTTTCACCTCGGTTCTGCTGTTCGGATCCGGTGTTAAAAGATGGCAGCTTTTCGGATAGTTCCCGCTATAGGTAAATGTTTATATACGTCGAATTGGTAACAGGAAGTAGACTTGGAAGATCCACAATGGTGAGACAATAAATTAAATCGAATTCATATTATCCGCTCAACCTGGCATCTTTCAGGATGTTGCCGTCCTCGGAAAAGTGCGCTGTAGTGACCACAGAATGGTAAGGTCTCGAATTAGCTTAGACTTGAAGAGGGTACGGAAGAAGCTATGAAGCGGAAGTCCATTAACAAGTTAGCCGTAAAGGGAATGTACAGGAGTTTAGAATAGCGATGCAAAACAGATATTCGGCTTTAACTGAGGGAGACGATTTTGATGTTCATACAATGAACGATAATCTGACAGCCATCATTACGGAGTGCGCAGTCGAAGTAGGCAGTAGGACAGATCGACAGGATACCGGAAAGCTATCTCAGGGGACGAAAAATCTTACTAAGAATCGCCAAAGCATGAGGGCGTCTAACCCTACCGCCAGTATAGAACTGACAGAGCTATCAAAGTTAATAAATAAGCGCAAGTTAGCCGACTTAAGGAAGATGAATATGCAGAGAATCTAACATGCCCTAAAAAACAGAGGTAGCCTAAAAGCGGTGTAGAAGAAACTAGGCATAGGTAAAAACCCGATTTATGCAATAAATGGACCAAGAAAGGGGTCTCAATAAAGGTGCGATATGTGTGGGATGTTAAAGGACGGCGGTTCATAATTATCCCCCATCAAGAATTATTTTAATGCGTTTTGTGGAACCTGAGTTATATGCAGACAAAATTTGAACTTCCGCGTCTTTGTGCCTTTCCTTCTCCTCTCGCACGCCAAAACGGCGGCGCTCCTCCGCCGGCCCCACCCACTCGGCCCCTCCCCTACCTCCGCCTGCTGCGGCGCGCGCGGAGTAGCAGCGGACGCGGTAGAGCGTGACGTCAAGAAGAGTTTGGCGCTGTGAACCAATTATAACTCCCGGCTGCTGACGTCATTAGCAAGACGTGACGTCGTCTGCCAGGTTTTCGTGCGAAAGCTGGAATTTTTAAAAATGTATTGTAAATTTCCATTTCGCTTCTGAGGTCTCGTACGCGGCATGGACGCTCGGTGGCCTGTACTCTACATAGTGCAAGCATTTTAAAGCCAAGCTCAAACGCCCCTTTCTGTGGCCCTTTAAGAGACAAGCAGGGCAATTTCATTAGCAATATGGATACGATATTTAACGTAGTCAAAGAGTTCCACGCAAATCTGACAGTAGCCAATATAATCAGAGCGTTATTGAGAAAGACAATAGTGCACAGCAATGCGTCATCCCGGCAGTAACAGAAGAGGAACTAAAGAAAGCCTTAAGAGCAATGGAAAGGGGAAAAGCAGCTGTGGAGGATCAGGTAACAGCAGGTCTGTTGAAGGATGGAGAGGACATCGTGTTTGAAAACCTAGTCACCCTGTATAAGCAATGCCTTATGACCTCCACCGTACCAGAAGATTGGAAAAATGCAAACATTATCTTAATTCATAAGAATTGAGGCGCCAAGGACTTAAATAATTACAGACCGGTCAGCTCACTATTCCTTGCCTACAAGGTATCTACTAAGGTGATCGCTAACATAGTCAGGGCAGCCTTAGACTTTAATCAACCAAATGATCTGGCAGGCTTTCGAAACGATATTCCCCAACAGATCATATTCACACTATAAATTAGGTGATTGAGAAATGCGCAGAATATAACCAAACTCTATATATAGCCTTCATTGATTACGAGAAAGCATTCGACTAAGTGGAAACCTTAGCAGCCATACAGGCATTGCGTAATCAGGGGGTTGAAGAGCCTTATGTCAAAATACTGGACGATATATATAGCAACTGCAAAGCTACTATAGTCCTCCATAAAGTCAGCTATGGAATTCCAGTAAGGAAGAGCGTCAGGCAAGGAGATATGATCTCGCTAATGCTATTCACCGCCTGTTTACAGGAGGTATTCCGAGGCATGAATTGGGAACAGTTTGGAATAATGGTAAATGGAGGATACCTAAATAATCACCGATTCGCTAGACATTGCCTTGCTGAGTCACTCAGGAGGTGAACTGCAAAACATGATCAATAATTTACACAGGCAGAGCAGAACGCTGGTTTTAAAAATTTACATGCAGAAAACCAAGGTAATGCTAAACATTCCAGACAGGGAACAGCAGTTCACATTGGCAGCGACACCCTGGAACTTGTAAAGCAATACGTCTTCTTAGGGCAGGTAGTGAGAGCTAATCCGCATCATGAGAGGGAAATAAATAGAAGGATAAGAATGGGGTGGAGCGCATATGGCAGGTTCTCTCAGATCATGAGTGGTAGTTTACCAATTTCCCTCAAGCGAAGTGTACAACAGCTGTATCTTACCGGTACTCACCTAATAATAACAATAATTTTTTTTGGGTGGAAAGTAAATGGCGCAGTATCTGTCTCATATATCGCCGGACACCTGAGCCGCACCGTAAGGGAAGGGATAAAGGAGGGAGTGAAAGAGGAATTGAAGAAAGAGGTACCACCGGGTCAGAAACGTGGAGGCTAATGAAAAGAGCTCAGCTTAAGTTAAGAACAACGGAGCGAGAAATGGAAAGAAAAATAATAGGTGTAACGTTAAGAGACCGGACGCGGGCAGAGTGGGTGAGGGAACAAACGCGGGTTAATGACATCCTAGACGAAATCAAGAGGAAGAAATGCGCTTGGGCAGGGCGTGTAATGCGAAGGCAAGATAACCGCTGGTCCTTAAGGGTGACGGAATGTATAGTAAGCGTAGAAGGGGGCGGCAGAAGGTTACGTGGGGGATGATATTAAGAAGTTTTCAAGCAAAGGGGGATGCAGCTGGCAAAGGAAGAGGATAATTGGAGAAAGATGGGAGAACTTTTTGCCCTGCAGTGGGTGTAGTAAGGCTGATGATGATGATTATGGTAATTTTCTACCTTCACAGGTCCTTGGGAGTCTTTCTAGCGCTCTTGGCGCCATGGGGCAGCGGCCAAGCGATGCGCTACTGCCGTTGTAGAACAGGTGCTGCCATCGGTGGGACCGGGTTGCTCTTTCCGAGCAGCCTCTCACGATTGAGCTGCCGCCTGACATGGTGAGAAGGTGAGCAAGCTGCCACAAAACAGCCTGGAGACATACAGAAAGACACAAAATGGCTATATGCAGGAAATGGCAGCTATAAATGCACTACTAAAATGCTCCGCTCTACAAAGAAACCCGCTGGTAATGCGTTGCCGGAGGGTTTCCCGCAACACGAGCTACGGACTAAATGTCAAAAACAGCGACTTCGTATGGCGACTGTCACATTCTTGCTGACGGAAAGTTACGCCATGCTATGCACGAGAACAAAATCGTTTTTCACAACGAATGCTTCTGCTTTGTTCTTATTAAAGGTTCCGCAAAGTGTATGCATACTTCCTCCGCTCACACGGAAGTCATTTGATCTAGAGCGGAAATAATCTGCAATGTAATTATGTTCTTTCTGTAGTACATGCACTTGCGTCTTTTTGTAGCTTCTGCCCACAATGTTCACTGCAGATATAGCAGTCCAGGTGCCGAAGAAATAAGTAATATGTGCAAAATATTCGTTTACACATATGTATTGCATACGTAAAAAAATGCGGCTTAGAAAGAGTTGTGCTTGCGTGAGTACAAGTACATTCGTATTATTTTTATTACAAACTGCACACATTGTACCTCTGCACATTGTTGCTTGATTCATCTGAAAAGAAAAAATCCTTAGTAGTCAAACAACACCAATTAGAAATTTCATAAATACATTTCAGCCATCCGCTATTGAACAATTCGGTTTTCGTAGAAGCTTGCAAAAGCCATATACATACCTGGGTGCCACTGTGTTCATGAAAGTCTTTACGGTTGTCTATCATTATGTGCAAATAGAAGGTAGCTTAGGATAGGTGCCAAATACAATTCGATGCAAGTGCCTTTCAGTACATACTACTCAATGCACATCTTAGTGAGCAAGGAACATTGGTAACATCTGAAAAAGGCTGGACACTTGCCCACAAACATGATGATGATTTTGATTTCTTATGGCGCAAGGGCATCTGAGGCCGAAGAGCGCCATGGCACAAGGTATTTTCTTCATCTCAAGGTTGGGCCAAAGACCCATTTCTCAAGTATTTCACCCTAACGAAGCCAAGCACTACGGCAGCGGTAAGCTTGTACCCATTGTATCACCGGTGGTACCCGGTACTTACCCACAAGCAATCAGGATGCGCACTTCCTCCAAATATGACGCTGTCACTCACAGCTTCTATTCTCTCAGCATGTGCAAGGAAATGTACTAATCTCTGATGTCAGTGAAAATGCAGTCATAGGTACTGGTCGCAGCTCACTAAGGTATTCCAATATCTCGGCAGTGTGCCTCACGAAGAACGGATGGTCAAGTTTCCAGAAAGGGCATTTTGCAGAAATTTAACCGAAGGCCGTTGTCTTGTGAATCTTTTCAAAATGATGACCCGGACAGACTAAGTGTCCTCATGTGTCTGATGCAAAAGAAGGATGAAGGCAGGAGTCTCTCTGCTTCTTCAACAGCTGTGATACGATTGTTACTGTAACTGCTTCGTACAGCTTCAGTCCCCTTTTTGATATTTCGTTAAATCATTCGATATCTTCGAAAGGTCTCGCTCGAAAGAGAGAGAGAAGCAACTTCATTTAGTCGCCTGCAGAACGACACCATGAATAAATGGCGTCGCGACGCGGGCCCTGACGTCATCTCAGCGGGTGGTCTCTACTCAACTCCAGCGCGTGTTACTCCCGTGGTCGGTCGCCCTGAGGAGCAACGTGCCGTCGATTTCGCTCGGCCTTTGTCTTTCAAGAGTCACCGAGACCTGCTGGTCGGCCCCAGGTTTGAATTTCGCGGTCACAGCATTCTGCCGCCGCCGCGTGTCGCGGCGGAATTCTTGTACTTGTCGAAGCTTCGTGTGGGAACTTGGTGCAATCCTATAGGATGCGCTGGCACACGCAGCACACATCACTCACATATACTTTCGGGTACAAATTTTTCATAAACACTGGGGTGGGTAAGGAACCAGTTTGTAATTGTCTGAACAGCACCGCCTCCGCTCCGCTCAGCCCCGGGTGCGGGGTGGGTAAGTCTTTCGAGCCAGGCGGTGAAACTGTGTAACTTCGTTGAACGTCGTCATGCGGTCCTTGACACTACACCACGATGAACGGTCGGTTGCAGTGGCGCGGTTGGTTAGCGCTCGCACCACTGCGTGTGTTGTCTTGTTGTGGTTATGGTGCTTCTCGGACGCATCGTTGCCCGCATGCGCCGGGGACCACTTGATTTTAACATACCTACTGTCTCGTTGCAGGTCAGCCGATCACAGAACGCAAACAGCCTCACCACACACTTTGGCCTTGGCATAAACACGCACTGCACTTCGCGAAACACACTACACCGTTTGGCACCCGAGATCTGCAACCGCCAGGGCAATGGCCACCTCCTCCTCCTCCTGGTCTCTCGGACCCGTAAGCTCGCCGCGGCACTCGTCTCGCCGGACGACGCATCGATGACGGTAGCTACGAACGCCGCGCTGTCTCCCTGGTATTCTGCTGAGTCCAGGAACCTTGCGTGATCGAGCTTGGTGGGATGAGGTCTACCCAAATACGAGGCCGGGTCCCGTCCGGGACAGGGACGTCGCTACTCACCTTTCTCGCCCCGGGCGTCAAGCCCAAGTATTTAAGTATGCGGCCGCAGGTTTCGGTCACAGAGAACCGCTGCAGCTGGGAAGTACGTTGCGCTTCATCAATTTCTTCGATGGTATTGTGTAACCCCAGGCTCAAAAGCATGTTGGAGTTCGCACACTCTTATAGTCCGAGCGCCGCCTTGTAAGTTCAGCGTATCAGGGCGTTGATCTTATTCTTGCCACACTGTATCCTGTTGTGGAAGGCTGCAACGCAGGTGACGTGGCTGACTACGAAGGAGTGCACCAGCCGAATCAAGCTCTTCTTCATCCCGGCCTTGTGGTTGGCGACCCGTCTGATGAGATGTATTGCGTTGGTAATCTTGGCTGTAAGGCGGGAAATGATCTCGCCGTTGCCCCATCGCTTGTTTATAATCATGCCGAGCACCCAGATTTCGTCAACCTCCGGAATCACTTGGCCGGTCCTCGTCACGATCTTGATGGCCTTGTAATCCCATGGTTCGCTCTTGTTACGTCTGACGAACTTCGGTGGTAACATCAGCGGTCCTGACTTGCTCGGTGAGCCGAGCAAACCGGAATCGTTTAGCTGGTCTTCGATCGCGACGACGGCTTCTTGCAGCGTGCTCTCAATGTGACCATCGCTGCCTCCCGGAAACCATGGCGTGATGTTATCGGTGAAGATGGCGTGCCGGACGCCATCGACACGAGAGAGTCGCTTGGCCACCCCGATCACAACGAGGTTGAAAACAACGGCGAGATGACCGAGCCCTGGGGGGTCCCGACACTGCCGAGCCTCTTCTCTTGGAGCCATATATCGCCGGCGCAGAGCTCGGTAGCCTGTGCCGTCAGAAAGTTCTTGATGTAATTGTATGTTCTTGCGCCCATGTTGAATCTGGACACATGGGCTAGCATCGCAGAGTGCTTCGCTTTGTCGAAGGCGCTCTGCAGGTCCAGCCATAGGATGGCCTTGTTGTCTTTCGTTAGAATGTCATTGTCAATGATATCTTTCTTCAACAGAATTATCGCGTCTTGGATGCTGAGGGAACGCCGAAACCCGATGATCGTGGTAGGGTAATGTCCCGACTCCTCCAGGTAGTCCTGCCGCCTACACATGGGACGTGCTCCAACGCCTTGCCCACGCAGGAACGTGAGCGAGATGAGCCAGAGGTTGTCTGTGTTTGGCGGCTTGCCTGGTTTGGGGATTAGAATGATCTTGGCAGTCTTCCACTTCTGGGGCAGTGACCCCGCCCTCCAACACTTGTTGTAATAACCGGTGAGGTACTCGATGGCGACATCGCTAAGCGCTCTGTTCGAGATGTGAGCCGGGCCGGCCACCGACTTGCTGTTTACTTCGTGCAGGGCCACTCGCAACTCCTCGATGCTGATGTCTCGGTCGAGCTTCTTGTTGGCTTGACCGCCGTACTCGGGATGCTTTTCCGTCGGTGTAACCGGGAGGTACTTGCTATCTATGCGCCTGATTACTTCGGGTTTTTTTTTTCGTTTTCCATGACTGCTCTGTGAATGATCTTTGCGAGGCGGTCGTGATGGCGTTGGTGGCATGTTCATCGAGAACATGCCGCGTCAAGTTCCATGTCTTGCCGCAATGCATCTCCCCGTTCGCAGTGCTACAGATTGCGTTCCACTTTTGCGTGCAGAGCACCTGACAATGGACTTCGATAGCGCGACTCAGCTCCGCCACCTTCTTCCTTAGGCGCCGATTCAGTCGTTGCTTGTCCCACCTGTTTAGGATAGATTGCTTTGCTTCGATTAAGTGCGCCAGGCGGCTGCCAACCTTGTCGACCTGCTTATCCGTTTCTATGGTCTTGGTCGCCTCTTTGATCTTCCCCGCGATGTGAGCTGACCAACTTTAGAACTTTATTTACATCACTATACATGATGTAGGAGGCCTGCAGAAAAAGCTGCCAATAGCCGGCTTGACAGGGCCGCCGGCCCCCTTGCATTGGCAGTACTCAGTGGAGGTAAATAGCACCTAAGTCATAACAAAAGAAATCGCGGGAAGAGTGCATGAAAAGATACGAGGTGCGTACATGATAACTGAAAAGTGGCATTACATACAACTACATTTCTCATGCAAAACAAAATGTGTACTACAATTTGAAAACTCGCGCAATGTGTGAACGTAATTTTTTCAATTTGTATATTTCGAGCTTCTAAACTGTTCAGTATCCTTGGGAGTTTGTTCTGCAAAATTTGAAGGCCGTATGTTGTTCTGCTTGTTTTAGCCTTCCATGGTTCAAATTGGCACGCGTTGTAAGTCTCTAGATTTCTTTGTAATTTAGCTATTTCCTGAATAAAACCATTATTATATTTAGCGTCTTGTTTGAAAAGTTTGCAAAGCCGGTAATCGTAATAGTTTGTGGCTGGAATAACGTTGTACTTTGCGAATAACGCACGGGTATGTGAGCGCACTGGAACATTTTCTACATCTCTTAAAAACGTTTTGCAAATTGAGCAACCTTTCAATGTTCGATTTAGCAGTTGATGCTCATACCAAATGACAATAGTTCATTCAGTCTAGAGGGGAAAAGGCTATTGTAAATTAACATTTAAATGTGGCGAGGGAACACATGACGATTTCGAGAAACTATATCGACTATTTGTGGCTTTTTTGCAGTGGAATCGACGTGCACATCCCATGACATTGTTTTTCAAAACTGACGCCCAAAGTCTTAAAGCTAGGCATAATCTCTATGAGAGTTGAGCGTAGTAAAATTTTATTTTGTGTATCCATGTTTTTGTTTCTACTATGAAACAGAACCGCTTTTGTTTTATCAGCGTTTATCCTCACACTATTTTTTGTGTCCATTCATCAAGCTTCATTAGCGCTACATTGGCTGCAGCTATTATCAGATCACTTGATTCTCCTGCAAAAATATACTTGTGTGATCTGCATAGTCTACAAATACAGCGGATGGGGCTATGTTGTACACATCGTTCACATACAAGTTAAAAAGAAAGGGGCCCAGATTATTCCCTTGTGGTACGCCGCAGAAAATTTGAAGTGGGTCGGACAAAAAATCATCTATGGCTACTGTTTGGATACGGTGTTTTAGGTAGGAATCGATAAGGACACTGGCTTTTCCACTAAAGCCTTAATGTTCCAGCTTCTTTATCAGCAGCGCATAATTGGTAGTGTCGAAAGCTTTAGGGAAGTCGACATACAAGCCCAAAACTAGCTTTCCTTCTTCCAGTCTGCTTAAGATGTGTTCTTTTTGGGTCACAAATGCAAGTTCTGTGCTGAATCCTTTGCGCAAACCGAACTGGGAGTTGGCTAGCAGCTTATGTTTTCCTTCAGAAGTTGTCATTCGCTTTAAAATGACCTTTTCTAAAGCTTTCGAAAAGGTGGGAAGTATGATATGGGACGTAAATTCCCCATATCGCTCTTGTTACCTTTTTTATACAGTACACTTACTCGAGCAACCTCCATTCTATGCTGAAATATGGCCTGCTCAAAACATAGATTAAATATATTGCTACGGACGCTGGGAGGACGACGAAGTGGTTGGTAACAAAGACGACGCTGAGGTGCGCGCTTGTGTGCTGAGAGTCTGCTCCAAACCATCGGTTCCTTGCGCAGCAGGTTACCTGTGCTCTTTCTACTGCTGCTTCTAGCCGCCACAAATCAATATGCAGTATACATGGAGCAAGAAGTGGGCAACGAATTTTATTGGTTTTATTTGAAAACCCTCAACGTCTTTGGCATAAATATTTCTAAGGTTTAAAATTATATTTGTAATCTCTGTTTCATTGACTGGAGTCAGAAACATCGAACTTTAATTGCGCGGAAAATTCGTAAGCTCATTAAAAGTCGCGGTTCCGTTGACGTTTGTAAAATATTTATTGAAAGCATCTGCAAGAGGTTTTCCGATGAGCTCTGTGTCATTTACATTTATTTTACAGACTTTATCAGGTGCTATTTTGTTGTTTAGCGCCAAGTTATGTCCATCCGACCTGTTGCAGGGCAAAAGATGCTGTGTAAATATTAGCGTCTCGCTTTATTTATATCTTTATCTAAGCGACTACGATAGGCTTTAAACTCGAGCAGTACTTTTTAATCTTAGCTCTGGATAAACTGGTTGTATAACTTATTTTTTCTCTAATTCTCGCTGAAAGCTCAGCACTAACCCATGGTTTTCGAATTTTTCTAACCTTTTTTACTGCGACTAGAAGAAAACTCTGCTCATAAATTGGCTTGAATATTTTCAGAAAAATATCATATGTGGTGTTTACATTTTTGCTGAAAAGGATTGGATCCCACGAAGTCTGCGTAATTTTGTCATAGAACAGTGTTAGTTTTCGCTGTGTAGAACAATTTATGTATGCCGTGTTTTTTTGTTGTTTAACTGACCTTTGGCACATAAGGATATAGCTAAATGATCGCTGAGATCTGAGGCTAGTACACCTGCATTAATCCTGCTTGCATCAATATTGGTAAGAAACCAATATATCAAGGAGGATGAACATGCTGTCAATCTCGTTGGAATATTGATTGTGTTCCTAACACCATGAGTGTTCAACAAGACAGCCAGGTGAGTTTGCAAAGAGGCGTTCAACATATTGATATTAATGTCACCATCGAATATAACAATAAGGCGGTTCATATTAATTAACGAGAAGAATGTGTCTAAATAGTCAAAAAGTGCCATTTTTCCATTTGGTGGCCGATAACAGGCGACCAATACGTCGTTTTGCACGCGAACGAATGCTACTTCATAATCTTGGGTAAGCGTAGAAAATTCTTCAAGCAGCTCATACTCAAACATTTTCTTGACCAAAATGCATACCCCTCCACCCCGTCCAGCGGAGCGATTTAAATAGTAAGTTTCATACCCAGCAAGTCGGTAAAGGTCGCTGTCAGTTGACCATGTCTCGGTTAACATCACAGAATCTAGTGACTCATTCAGGTCCTCTAAAACTAGTTCCAGACCTAGTCTCTTATTCTTTATTGATCTTACGTTCAGATGACAGCATTTGAATGATTGAAGAAACGGTTTTCCTATATGTTTACGAAAGTCGTGCGGCACAAAGTAGGACGCCATTTTCGTAGCTGTACGCTTAGCCTCTTCTAGGCGAGCTTATCTAGGTCGTCAGCGCTAGGATTCTTCCGTTGCTATGCCACGCGTATTTGTACTTCTGTACCTTTGCCCAGTTCTTAACTTCAAACAGTAGCTCACGGGTTCCTTTCCTCAGGTTTTCCAGTATGAAGGTATTGTCGTGCGTTTCTTGCAGTTTCTGTTTTGCCACCACGCATCCCTTTTAGCCTGCCTTGAGAAGCGAGAAATGATACCTGGCGTTTTATCTTTCTTTGCCGGCAGGCGGTGAATTGCCACAACGTAACATTGCGAGAGCTCTGGAAGTTCGTTTTTGGCAGTCAGTGCATTTTTCTTATCAAGAAGATCTTCGTCCTTAGTCTTTTGGATGCCATGGAATTCAAGGTTGAGGCGCCGGTTCCTTCATTCAATGTTATCTAGTTCATTCTTTAGCTGGCCGACTTCATCATCTCGTGCCTCGACTTTTTCCACCCCCTTTTTCAACTCTTTTACTTCGCGCTCGTTTCGCTCAGTGCGGGAAAGCAAATCGTCATACTGGTCGCTTAACAGCTGCAATGCGTCTTCAATACCGTCAATTGTTTCCTTAAGAGGCAGCAGCCGATCCAGCTTATCACTGCTTGCTTTCATCCAGATCTTTAGGTCCATGTCTGTTTCACCAGGGAGGCTAACATCTTGTGTGCGTTGCACAACCGGTGCTCGCGTTTTCGAGCGCCTGCAAACTGTGCAGCGCCACGCCTTACGATACTCATCCCCCTTAGCTTTAAGCGTGGCGTCAGCAACTCCTGCGTATTTCCTAGTGTGATAAACACAACCACAATCACTGCACTCGATAGTACTATCTGACACAGTAAAATCCTTGCAACACACAGAACACCGCGAATTTCGAGACATGGTCACAGGCTATCACACCTAGGCGGCAGCAGCAGCGGTAGAAATTTACATCTAGAAAACAGGCTTTTGGTTTGGCTTCCACTAACCTGCAAGATACAGTGAACGTGGCTTGAGACGCTGTTCGCTCGTCGCTGCCATTACCGCCGATGTGATCGGCCTGTCCGGTTCCGCTGGTTTTGTAGCTTCCACCGTCGACGTCAGCGCTCCGTGTTGGCGGCGTTGAAAGACAGCATCCATGATGATAGCCGTTGATCTTGAAAGCCAGCGATGCTCACGTTCCCGAGGAACCAGTGTTGAGGTGATCTGAAAGATACAGTGAACGTGGCTTGTGGCGCTGTTCTCTCGTCGCTGCCACTACCGCCCATTCTTCTATGTTCTCTATTTGCTCCCCCTCCGTTGGTAACAGGCTACGGAAGGCATCTCAATAACAATAATAATAATATGTTTTTGGGGAAAGGTAATGGCGCGGTATCTGTCTCATATTTAGTCGGACAACTGAACCGCGCCGTAAGGGAAGGGATAAAGGATGGAGTGGAAGAAGAAAGGAAGAAAGAGGTGCCGTAGTGGAGGCCTCCAGAATAATTTCGACCACCTGGGGATATTTACCGTGCGCTGACATCGCGTAAGACACGGGGGCCTTAGCGTTTTTCCTCCATAAATACGCAGCCGCCGCTGTCGGGTTCGAACCCGGGAACTCCGGATCAGTAGCCGAGTGCCCTAACGACTTAGCCACCGCGGCGGGTTGCATCCGTAAGTTGTTTTCTGGTGTCCTCCGAGGCCTTGATCTCCTCCGGTATGATGACCTCTACGATGTCGTGGACGCTGCCGAGCTCAGACCCCGTGTTGCGCCAGGGAGATATTTCCCTTCTCGTCGCTCTTCAAGAACGTGAAATCCGGCGTCTTGTCCCTGGACACAGTTTTCAATCCTCGTAGGATCAGTCGGATCTGTAATGAGGATGAAGCCCATTTTGCTCACAAACAATTTCGCACTAATGAAGAAGCAAAATGGCCCATGTTCTAGGCATTTTTTGTGACACTAAAGGAAGGCTTTTCTTATAGGGTCATCATTAAGAAAAGGTCCATGTGACAACAAACTGACACAATTTCTGCAAGGGCTCCGTGTACTTGAGCCTAAGAATTTCTCATGAGGTGCCCTGCAGATGTATCAGAAAACATCATTGCGCTGTTACCGGGCCCTGTGAGTGCGCTGCCACTTGACATCAAGGGTACGTACTTTTCCTCGTCACATACTGCAATGATTTTAAAAGAGTTAACTGCTGCGCTATTTGGTGATCATACATGCTAATAAGATTGCGGTGTCATCGTCTTTCTTTTGTGTGTTGTTTTGGCGCAAATATCTTTTTAGTATGCTGCACTGGTGTACATGTCGAGTGAAAGTATAAAAGATTTCTAAGAAGTGCGCCTCCAGATTGCGTGCAGAGGAAAGCACAAGAGTCTGGCCATGCTCAGCTGCTACCTTTACTTCTTGTTTGTTGTGTTCTGTGGTGAGTGCTACGTAATGACAGGTGTCTGCATCGGCTCGTGTTTTACACCCGTCCTGTGCAACCTCTATCTTGCATGACTTGAACGGCAACTACATAACACCCTTCATGAACAGTGTGTCATCAGGGCCAGTGTTTTCTGTCAGCTTCCTCGTCTTATGGCTTGTGTTGTGTTTTCTATTCTTAAAGTAATTACTCCCTTCATTCTCCACTCCATGAAGCCTGAATGTGCTACACTGTGCTGTTCCACGTGTTGTGCAGTCACCTGGGCATTTTTTTCATACATCAGAGGCACTCAGCTCGCAAGCCATTCTTACTATATTCAGCACATAAATGTACATGTGAGACACATCATTAATAACCAATTCTCACAGTGGTATCTCGCGAAAAAATATCAAAATGCTACTTAATTTTTGCTCAAATTTCCAAATACACACTTATTAGATTAAAAACAAAATTTGGCTACATAAGCAGAAGCACAGCACCAAGGTACTCACCAACTGTCTCAAGCACTGTGAGCAAGTTCTCGTGACACTATGAATACAAGTACTTTTTAATGCACACTGTCCACATCTACATCATTCCATGCCAATCCAGCACTTAGGTAGCAAAATTTCTCTCCATACAAAAGTCATTTTGTTTATGTTAGACTGGTCCTAAGAAATTTGACTATATACTAGGAGCTTTTTATTATACTGCCCCGCACTAAACAGTGCCAATGATCATCACGCTTTCAATTTTGTCATATATGATCACAAAATTTGGTGTACTTATTATGTCCTTAAAAATTCTGATAGAAATAAATCTGCAAAAGTATTATTTAAAAAATCTGGGCACAAGGAAGAAGGAAGCTAGCCAAAGAATCTGAATAAATGTTTTCACTTGCATCCAGGTATCACCACCCTGCACACAAAATGTACAAGTTAGCGGTTTTCATCTTTCCGAATAGAATTTCATGCTGCAAACATCTAACTGTATGAAAAATTTTAAACTTTCCATTATGCATAAAGGAAAGAAAATTCCTGTGGTTTTTCTTCTTAAGCCTCTGGAAGTACACATTTTAGCGAATCTGCTCTGCAAGTACGTGAATCACCAGCACGAGGCAGGAACAAAAAAGGACACAAAACAGGCGCTGACTCGCAACTTAAGTTTAATGAAGTGAACAAGGTATAAAGCCAAACAACACCACAAACCACACAGTTACAGAGAAGCTACACCACAACATTAAAAAAAGATGGACCATAAGTTTCCACTCAACAAGATAGTCCAACTTGCTGTGTGTTAACGCGATGGATAGCACACTCACACATTCATCACCGAGTTATAAGATGTGTCTAGCCTCGGTAATTTTCCGGTTAAACTGCTCCGAACATTTCGCCGAAATGCATGTTGCCGAAAGGATTGGCTAGCAGCCTTCACAACCCTTGCAATGTACAGATAAGTTAGATCCCGTACAAATATCCAAATACCTCTTGTGCTCCCGTAGTCTTGCAGTGGTACAGCTTCCAGTTTGACCAACATAAGCCCAACCACATATTCGTTGTGACGTTTCACTCGACATATGCTTTTCCCGAACCAAATTCAGAAAATTTTTCTCAAGAATTTTACAGATTGTAGACAACTTATTAGGGGCCGAGAACACCATTTCTACGTCATACCTTCTCGCGACATTTCAAATTGTGCGACAATATATGTATGTACAGTAACACAATTGGTCTTTTGGCATCTCGCTGGCTGGCCTCGGTCTTTTCTTGCCAGACCCTGTAAAGGGGTTTCAGCTTTAACATGCTAAACGGAAGAATGGCGCAGCATCAAGTAATGAGGACAGCAGAAAAGAACGCACACGCACAAGTGCCAACCTTGGAGCGATAAAAAATCCAAGAGCGCGTGCTTGAGATTTAACGTTGACTGTCAAGGAAACGAGGAAACACCGAAATGAACATTCAAGATTGAATGAGCCCGACCCTTGACTGCCAACGCTGAAAGTCAAGCACGCGCTCATGGAATCTTGAATCACACGCTCCTGCAACAGCATGTTTGGGAAATCGTACTTTCGTTAACCTTAAAATCTGCTCTTGGAAGCCAGTTGTCATCCTGTGAAAGCATGCCCTCTCAGAAATTCCAATATTAATAGTCTGAAGGAACCCGTAATTTGCGCATGTTTGTGACGGCCTGTTGATGACGGCCTGTTGGTAACGGGCTGTTGGTGACGGCCTGTTGGTAACCGCCTGTTGGTGACGTCTTGTTAGTGACGGCCTGTTGGTGAGGGCCTGTTGGTGACTGTTCTGCCAGTATTCGGCAGATTCTGGGCCTACTTTGTTGTTAGCTCTATGGTACGGATCGCGCTTACAGGCATCTGGTTGTTAGTGTAAAGCCTAGTAAGGGATGCTAAGCGTAATGGCATACCAATTAGTTCACGATGACAGCTTTCATAACTCAAAATGTGTTCTGCACATTTTAATATTAACCTACCTTTTTCAATTGTTGCATTGCAAGCTGTTGCAAAAAGGCAGCACCTACTACTAAATACCTTTCCTAGCTGGCCAAAAGGGGCAATAGTGCCCTATTTATATATTGACGACCAGTTTTAAGAAAACCAAAAACATTATTGTGACCTATAGCTACCAGAAAGATATCTATATACAAAAATAACACACACAAACAAGGCATACGACAAATAAAAAAAACAATTCATGAGGTGCTCCTTGTTCTCTTGTGCATGTCTCACAACTTCTGGGAAAGGTGCTTGCAGACGGCTTTTAGCCTCTTCTATGCAAGCTCATTTGGCATATCTCCCATGTAGATATGAAAAATATTGGAAGCACAAGAAACATACACTCGCCAAAGAAAAAATATTTAACACATGATGTTTCGAGACCCGTACGGGTCCATTGTTCACAATTACGATGGGCGGAATGGGCCGCTACTTATATGGGGACTTGACTGCACAGTGAGTGGGCGTAGATATCGGGGAGATTCTCTCTTGTCCTGTTGATAGCATTCTTGGTCGTCTGTATGTAAAATGATTCGAGAAGTAATCGTGAAGATAAAGGTTTCTTCATGTCCAAAATTGTGGCGTTCTCCCAGTCAATGGAGTGCTGCATCATTTGGGAATTCTCTGCAAGTGCGTTGGAGGAAGTGCGACCTTGCTTCCCTCTCGCCAGACAGGATTCTGTCGAACCCTTGATTATATATGGAAAATAGCTGCAGAGCAGAAAAAAAGTATATACCAGATTAGAATGCCAATGGACGCATGTGATAAATTCAAGCCTTAAATACATGAGGAATTCAGAATTAGCGCTCTCAAAGAGAAGTGAAGAAGCAAAGTTGAAAAGAAACAAATTATCACCATTAAATGCAAAATTTTAATGAAATGTACGTCTAAGATTAGCGTGCACAACCCGTTCAGCCAGCTCAACTGAAACTCGGTGCTGGCTATGCCCAAAACAAACGGTCAAGTGCATGCAAGCCTCATCATTTGCTTGCTATGGCATTGCCGCCAAATTGTAGCCAGCTGCGTGCTGGCCGTAACAACAGCCAGAGACAATGCAAAAAAGTTTCCATGCAGTGAAATGTGGCAAAGTGCTGCTATCAATCTGCGCCATTAAATCATTTTGTAAAGAAAAACGTTATATATATTACACATACACTTTATACAAATATGCACTGAAATGCTGCTACTGGGGCTCGGCTGCTCAGGTGTGCAATGTTAGAATGACGCTTTGCAGAGGCCACTTGCAGCAACCCCCTAGTCTCATCACGTTTAGGAGAAAATGGGGCTGTGATCACAGTAAAGCACGAAGACTACAGTTTTTTTTTTCATTGTACAGGCACTCCCAACCCCACGCGCGGCTTACTTTGGGAGACTCCTAGGAAAGGTTTTTGCAGCAGTGGGTAGGTGGCGATGTTACAAGAGACAATGTTTTTTTTCTTCGTATCTGCACAGCTTTAGTTACCATGTGGCACCAAGCAGTATAAACCATCAACCATGCCACAAAAATTCCGCCCAATTAATTGAAACATTAAGTCAAGCCCACTTGGAATGGCCGCCGTTACAATGGACGCTTGCTCATTACAAATGAGGGTGGCGCTGCGATCAAAACATGTGTTACAACAATGGTACTGCGTCTCAGATACAACGAACAATCATAGCCACACAACTGGGTTAGAGCGAACAAAGAGGCACTGTGAACTCGGCTCCGCAATTGAAAAACATGACCTTCCCACGAGTGTGGTGACCGAAAAGCGTTTTATAGTTTCCGTGACACTCACGCACCCTCTGCCAAACAAGGTGGCGATGCCAAAAAAGCAAATTAAAGCTGGCATTAGAAATGCTGGGCAAGCGTGAATCAATCGTTGACAATGTCAATTCATGAATGCACGTGTAGCGGCTTGTTCAGAGTCGAAGCAGATGCATGATGGGCAGGATACTAGTGCAACTTTGAAAGCGAAACTACTGCAGGCAGTCGCTGATCAACCACTGGAAGCGATCTCAGATCTTTGAATGTTAATCACGTGGTAAACATTGCTGGTGCGTTTGGCTGTCCAATCGGGTCTCCAACTACTGCGCTACAGTAGCGTGGAGGCCATGTGCATACAACAGGCAGTGCAATTGATACTCTGTGCGCACGCATCAATGGCAAAAGCTTCGTAGCTGCATCCTTAAAACTTGGTCAACGATTGAAGAATGCACTGGGCGACCTGCCACCAGCTGCTGTGAACCCTCATTTTATAATTATTAAAATCACGCACATAAAGCAGGTCATCGGCAGAAAGGATCTCAGCGAGAGTGTCACATGAAGACTGGAGATTTTGAAAGCACCATGATAACGTCTGCACGAAGAAGCACAAGGTCATAACACAACTTGTAAAAACTAAACGATACTTTTGCCTGACTTTGCATTTCTGGCTGTAATAATTAAGGCAAGTCCAGTTACTACAAACCTCGGATACAATGAACACAATCTCCGTGGCTATCATGTAAGTGGGCTCGACTGTCAGCGTAATAAAATGAAAGCATTGGCACCTTTCAGAAAGGAGACTTTCCGGTATAAACGCCGTTTTTACTTCGGTTCTGCCGAGTGATCGGCACTTGTTTGATAGCGTGCCGGTTGCGCTGCCGCTCTTCCTCATCTGGCGTCCAGTAAACTTGGGTTGCACTACGGCAGAACATTGAGTCTGTCGGTGCCCTCTGCAGCATCTGCCAGGCGTTGTGCTCAATCTAGACACCACTGCCAGCATAGACCTGCAGCAAACGTGGAGAATTTTACATGTGCACACTGACAGGAGTGACACACAAAATTTTAAATAAAAGTTCATGATTTTAAAAATAAAATAACTAAGAAACGCAGAAATGTAGGCATAAATGCATTCTTCTGCATCCAGCAGTGTTCAAAGTCACAAGAGAAGCAGACAGTCTAGCGTTAAATTTTTTAGATTTTTTACAAAGGCTTGTGTGCAAAATAGCAAACGCCTTTGGCAGTTGTTGTTTGGCTTAAGAGTTTAAAACCACCAAAAGTTAAAAGAACTTTCCCGGCCCCAATTCAGACAAACTACAGAAACGAATAAATTTCAGAGATTACCAACTACGCACACTGAGACAAATCACTTATTCATTCTAAATTTTTTCAGATGCCTCCTTGCCATATAGTCCAGAGTTTGACGGAATACCGTTTGCCGAGAGGCGAACATTGTAGAAATAAATATACACTTGGCAAAAGTTTCGACGAAAAGGAAACACGACGTTTCGGGGCCCGTACGGGCCCTTGATCACATCTTTTGGCGAGTGTATGTTTATTTCTACAAATCCTCTTTGCCATATGTTGGAATTTATTCATTACTAAGGTTGGACAGAGTAACCTCCGAATGATCAAAAATTATTTGTATATTGAGAATGTTTTATGTACAAAAATAACAGCAGGTTCATTATTCTATCATCAGGCAATGAAGTACGAAAATGTCACTCAGAAGAACGGAAAGCTGGGGAAGTTGGTTTGTGTTATCCATTGTAAACAGCATGAAAAAGAACATAGGACGAGCACGACCGCACAAACGCTGACTTTCAACTAGTGGTTTATTAAGCACACGTATATTTATACTTTTTCGAGCAGCGCCCAAAACAAAAACGGAAAGCAATACTGCCTCATTCGCGATTCATAACTTGCTTTTCAGAACATGTCCTCTCCAGGAATGCAGTTTCGCAGCCAAACAGTGATGAAGGTTTGCTAACGCATGCAGAACACCTATTATCAATGTGATGTGCTCCCTTACTAACTCCATTACTTGAGCGAAAACATCGACCAAAGCCCATCTGGTTGGGTTCTTGAGGTAGTTGAGAGAAAACGAATGCCAACCAATATTTTTAAAATTGCCCAACGTTTAGAGACGAACTCGGTCCCTTCTTCAGGGTTGAATAAAGTGTGCCAGCAGCAGCGGGTTGCTGCCTTCGCTCTCCCTTTGTTAGCACGTGGCGCAGTCCACTAACATACGGGGAGGGGAGCGTTCCTGGAGTCCTATTCATCGCCGCCTTTGTGAGACGAATGTGCCATAACTCAAAATGCGGCCTCTTGAACAGGTTTGGCTCCACGGCCGAAAGGCTCACCTCCTCGAAGGCTATCCGGTGGTCGACGCGCTCGCAGTGTTCTGCGAGGAGGTTGGATTCTGAATTCTTTAAACGGATATCATTTTTCTTTTGTCTTATTCTTTGGTGGAGGTTTCTCGTATCGCCGAAGTATGAAGCCGGGCACTTTGAGCATGGAATTTTGTAAACGACACCTGGTTGTTTTTCTCTTGGGACGCGGTCTTTGGGTCGTGGTAAGAATCGGCTTATTGTCGAAAGTGGTTTGTGAGCCACATAGATTCCATGTTTTCTCAGAATGCGTGCAAGTGCCTCGCTGGCTCGCCTCACATATGGAAGCACAACCTGCGCTAGTTTCGTTGTTTCATTGCGGGCTGGTCCTCCTGTCTTCCGAGTTTGACGGCGACCGACGCGTTTAATATTGCCATCTGCGTAGCCATTGTTCTGTAGGTCGGCGAAAAGGGTGGCTTCTGCATTTTTCGATTCAGTTCATGATGGTACGAGAAGTCAACAACACAATGCCGTTCCTGGACGTCTTGATAAGAAGGAAAGGGGCAGATATAAAGTTCGGTGTCTGTAGGAAGCCAACCCATACTGGCCGGCCGCAACCTAAATTTTAATTCCAACCACCCTAATAGCTACAAGAGATCCATCGTGTCTCCTCTCCTGAGGTGAGCAATGTCAATCCGCTCCCCCGAAGAGGAGAGGAGGAGTAGAAACATTTATTCAGAGCATAAAAACTGGGTTGGTTCAGTTCGAGAACCCATTGGTCGCCTTTATAATCCGGCCCCTCTCAATCAGCGATTTCTGGTCGAGGGTGCTGTGGCTATCAAGGGTTGCCTCTCAGAGCTCTTAAGTCGGATCGGGATTGCTGTCCAAGTCTGGGTTTTCTTGGCACTCCTAAACCGCGTGATAGAGTGTGCCAACTGCTCTACAGAAGGGGCAGGACGAATCGTAGGTATCTGGGTACTATTTACTTATTAGTTAAGGATTGCGCAGAGTATTAGTTTGTAGTCGCCTGATAATGTGCTCTTCATATTTACTTAGGGTTTTGTGAGGAAGAGGATATTTCTTTCTTGTGATCTTATAGTACTCCGTAATTTCTGCGTAGCTTAGTAAGGGTGAGGGGTTGTCAACTGTGTCACAGAGAGGCTGCGTGCCAGATGCTCGGAGGAGGAGAGCTCGAGCCGCTGTGTTGGCCGCCTCATTGCCCGTCGTCGAGAGGTGCCCTGGCGTCAAGAAGATCTGGATGTTGGAATGATTAGACCTTTCCAAATTTCCCAACACGGAGCGCCAACGCGGCCTCTGAGGTAATTGCGCACCGCTGCTTGTGAGTCGGACATAACCGTTGCCTCGCTGTTCCTTGATATCGCTGGTGCGATAGCTGCTTCTTCAGCCGATGCGGTATCCACCGCTTGGATAAGTCAGCTTGCGATGATATCCCCCCGGGGTGAAACTGCTGCAATTGCCGCGACTCCGTTAACGGGTCCAGCCGCATCGACGTAGATCGTGTCCTTGTTGCCATCCCAGCGATTAGAGAGGTGTCTAGCTCTGGCTAGTCTCCGTCCTCTGTTGTATTTATCAGCCACGCGTATTGGTATGGGGTGAGTCGTGATGTGTGTTCTCATATGCATGGCCATGTCGATCTTGTCAGCGACTTCCCGGGGTGGACTGATTCTCAGCTTCTGTAATATTTTCCTGCCAGGCTTACGTGTTGAGAACCTGACAATTTGATTTACACGGTGGGCCTCTATTAGTTCGTCGATGGTGTTATGGATCCGCAGTTGTAGTAAACGCTTAGTGGATGTGCATAAAGGGAGTCCCAGCGCCGTCTTAACTGCCTTTCGAATAATAACATCTAGTTGGTCTTTCCTCTTTTTGCTAAGTCGTAAGTACGGGGTGGCGTCTGTTAGTTTAGAGAGAATGAAAGCCTGAACTAGCCTTAGGGCCTCCTTCTCTCTTAGCCCGTTTGTTATCTTGATTACCCGGCGTAGCATTCTAAAGACTTGCTCGGAATAGGCTTGGAGCTGTCTGATTGTAGTGGTGTTAGTGTTGCCGCTGGGTATAATGGCTCCCAGGATCATGATCTCTTTCTTGATCGGAATGCTCATACCCTGGACCGTAATGGCGGCAGAGGGAGTGGACGGCAAAAGCCCCGTATTCTGCTTGTTGCCACAGTCGATCAGGATTAACTCTGATTTCTCGGGAGAGCACGTTAACCCATGCCTCGCCGCATGCTGGCACACGGCATTCGCTGCTTCGTGAAGCCGGTCCTGAATTTCCCCTTCATTATAGCTGAAACACAAGATCGTAATGTCGTCGGCATATATAGCGTGCTCAATGCCTTGGACGCGGTCTAGCTTCTCTGGTAGCCCACGCATGGCCAGGTTGAAGAGAAGCGGAGACAAGACTGCTCCCTGCGAGGTGCCCGTGGAACCTAAATTGAGCGTAGAGGAGGTCCGATCACCAATACATGTTGACGCTTTTCTATAGGAGAGAAAGTCACTCATGTAATTATATGTGCGGTCACCACAGTTGATGCTGTTAAGCTCATCCAGTATTTCCTGGTGGTTGACATTGTCAAGTGACCCTTTTAAATCGAGCGCAAGGATGGCCTTGACCTGACATCTGCCGGGGTTGTCGAGACTATCCTCTCTGATACGAAGGAGAATATCCTGTGCATACAGCTTTTCTCCAAACCCGTACAGCGTGTCAGGGAGGATATGAGTCTTCCCCAGGAGTCGCTTCAGTCGAGCGTTCACGACCTTCTCGAACCGTTTACCCACACAAGACGTCAGGGAGATTGGTCGTAAATGATCAATATCGCATGGCTCTTTGGGCTTGAGAATAAATCGCACTAAAGCCATTTTCCAGGAGTCGGGGATCTTGCCCTTGTTCCAGCACTGCGTGTTGAAGTATTTCATTTTTTCTTGAGGAGATGTCATCCATATTAAATAACATCTTGGTGTTTATCTGGTCCGGTCCAGGAGCGGTGTTCTTACGCATGACGTCGAGCTCCGTCCTAAGTTCCTCAACCGTTAGGTCTTGGTACATCTCTTCATTGGGTGCACCGGTGTACGCAGGGAGAGGGTCCGAGGATCCCATAAAGAGGAATTTTCTTGCAAGTTCTGCAATGAGGGCTTCGTTGTCCCCTTTATAGCTGTGCAAGGCGTTACAGATCATGTCTGTTTGCTCTTTCCGGTTTGAGTTCGGCTCGATAAGGGATCTGAGGAGTCCCCATGCTTTAGCCGTGCCCATTCTACCATTGAGCTCATCGCACAGCTTGAGCCAGTTTTGGTTTGCGAGGTTATGTGCGTAGTCATCCGCTTCTTTGGTGAGTTCTGAAATCTTGGTCTTCAGCTTGCGATTTAACTTTTGCCTTTTCCACCTCCTTGTCAGAGATCTCCTGGCTCCCCAGAGATGTAACAGGTCCGGGTCAACTGCCGGAGTTTCCTCCGTGGTGTTCGCTGTCGTAGAGTGCCTGGCGACGGTTTTCATCTGCAGCGCTGTGCATGCCTCTATATATGTGATATCTTCGTCCGGGAGACGTGCGATGTCCTCTCTCCACTTGTCGCAGTTCACAATCTTAGCCTTGCCAAATGGTTTCCGACATTTATCTCCCTGAACAGTGCAGGAGACAATGAAGTGATCACTGCCCAGGGACTCGCCAGTGTCAGACCATGTGGCCTGCAGGCAGATTTTCACAAGCGTGACATCTGGACAGGTGTCTCTGCTGACGCTATTACCCGCTCTGGTGGGCTGCAGGGGATCCGTTAAGATTGTGAGCCCTTCTCTGTTAGCGATCTCAAGGATCCTCTTACCTTTCGGGCTGTTAAAGTGATATCCCCATGCTTGATGGGGCGCATTAAAATGACCGGCTATGACGAAGTGAATAAAAAAGCAGAAGAAGCCACCTTTTTCGCCGACCTACAGAAGAATGGCTGCACACGTGGATATATTCTACGCGTTGGTCGCCGTCAAGCTCGGAGGACAGAGGGACCAGCCAAGAATGAAACAAGGAAACTCGCGCGTGTTGTGCTTCCATAAGTGAGGGGAGCCAGCGGGGCACTTTCACGCATTCTGGGAAAACATAGAATCTACGTGGCTCACAAACTTGTTACGACAATAATTCGCTTCTTACCACGACCCAAAGTCCGTGTCCCCAGAGAAAAACAACCAGGTGTCGTTTACGAAATTCCATGCTCAAAGTGCCCGGCTTCATACTTCAGCGATACGAGAAACCTCGACCAAAGAATAAGGCAACACAAAATGACATCCGGCTAATGAATTCTTAATCCAACCCCCTCGCAGAACACTGCGAGCGCGCCGACCACCGGATAGCCTTCGAGGAAGTGAGCGTTTTGGCCGTGGAGCCAAACCTCTTCAAGAGGCTGCATGTTGAGACATGGCACATCCGGCTCACAAAGGCAGCGATGAATAGGACTCCAGAAACGCTCCCCTCCCCATACGTTAGTGGACTGCTCCACGTGCTAACAAAGAGAGAGCGAAGGCAGCAACCCTCGGCTGCTGGCACACTTTAGTGACCCCTGAAGAAGGAACCGAGTTGATCCCGAAAATTTTGGAAAACTTAAAAATATTTATTGGCGTCAGTTTTCTCTCACCTAACTCTCTTACTGTTCTGTTACTATGACGAAATTCCTTACTGTTTGATCCTATGCTTGTAATGACTCTCGTCTATGAATCAATGATGGTCACGTGTGTTCGGGTTGTGAAAACTGCAGGGCTAAACTTGAACTGGCTGCCTTTCCCAAATAATTACTGTGTTCACTCATTGACAACAGAGGTACTGCATACTTTAACAAACTTCAATTATCACTGCTTAGCCGCAAGACTGCCTTCCTGCAGAAGGCATTTTCTGGAAAGCAAAGATATAGACCAGTGACGGGGCAGTGTTCCTTTCTAGTTTTTTTTTTGTGGGTGGAGGCGGCTGGAAAAAGTATAAACGTATGAGTGCTTAATAAATCACGAGCTTAAAGTCAGCGCTCGTTTCGTTTATGATTTATGGGCGTTTAACGTGACAAAGTTACTCAAACTATGAGGGACGCCCTAGTGAAGGGCTCCAGAAATTTCGACCCCCTGGGGTTCTTTAACGTGCACTGACATCGCACAAGTACATGGGCTTCTACAATTTCTGCCTCCATGGAAATTCGACCGCCGTGTCCGGGATCTAACCTACGTCTTTCTGGTTAGCAGCCCAGCGCCATAACCACTGAGCCACCGCGGTGGCCTATTGAAAAAGAAATGGAACTGAGGACATGAGAGCAAGCTATGGGAAGCAACAGGTGTAACATTAAAAGCAGACAGAAAGAGAGTGGAGTGGGAGAGCAAACAAATTATATTTAATTGTAACAGAGCTAAAATTAGGTATAAGAAGAAATGGTGCTTGCGCAGGGCATGTTACTGATTACAAGAAAAGGCAATATAGCAGATGGAGCGGGAGTCTGGGGCATAGCAAACGGACGGTGGGAGGATGATATTAGAATGCTTGAGCGAATAAAGTGCGTTCAGGTAGCACACGACAAGGTTAACAAGAGCTCACTGGACAAAGCATTTGTCCTGCAGTGAGTGAACACATAGGCTGATGGGGCAAAAAATTAAACATGGCATTCATCACGAGAAGGATTGCTTACAAAACTCGCCTAGCCCACTGCCACTCGCCCCATTGATGGATGGCATTGCTGAGAGCAGTGCTGAGGGCAGTGCTGGGGTCATTGCTGTGGGCATTGCTGGGGACAGTGCTGTGAAAGTGGTAAATTTAGGATGCACTTTTTCACTTCATAAAGCATATTAAGGAAGGACTGCTAAAAAGCAGATGACTTCAAGCACTACAGCTATGCACATCATGACATCTACATGCAATTTCGCCAAGCAGCTTGCCCAAGCTTAAAAGCATTGTCACTGACTTAAGCACTACTGTTAACATCAAATGCAAAGTGTGCATCATAAGCAAATGTGCTCACCACGACGGTCTAGGAAGCTGTTACTGGACCCAGTGCGTGAGGAAGCGCTGGCTAAGATACCTGCAACACACAAATTTTCATGTCGAATGCTTCAGCTAACAAATAAGGAGTCACATATTTATTATTGTCTCTACTGCACCAAGATATGAGGGTAAAAGAACATTCCAGAAAGAATAGAGGGGGAAATGAGAACGAAACCAAGAATGAGAAGTCATGTAAAAGTGTCCTGCTACAGAAACTTGCATCGGTACAAGTGTGGCTTGCCATGCACGTTTGTTGCCAATGAGAGAACCAGAAAAAAACTTTTGCATCGAAGCAGAAATTAAATACTCCAGGCAACTGCAGGAGCATTATCTTTCCTACTGTCGACACCTCACGAACCACTGCAATATATCTGTGCCCAGTCTGCTGACACTTGCTAGTATTTTTGCAATTTAAGTTTATTGGATGCTTGTTCTTGGAAAATTGTTTATTGCAGCTCTGCCTCGCAACACAGTAGCATGGTATTGTTACCGGGGAATAGAGCACTGCATGTCCCTTCATACCTCAACTCATTTCAGGTGAATGAATTATGTGACTGCCCAAAAAAAGTTTTCCCTGCTCCTCTCGTTCCATAAACTTTTGCTCAGATTCCCAGAAATAAGTGAACTGAAATTAAAAGTTTATGGAATGTAAAAATAGCACAAAAATCTTAGTTTTTCGTCCTGCGACTTGAAGTGCATATATGCAATCGAACACTGGTTGTGGAAACCGCATACTGCCCATTACATCTGTCACTATGCAAAGTAGCTATGCAGAAACTCATGACAGAGGCTATACATAGGGCATAAATATACCAGGTGTTTCAGCGAAGCTCACCATTAATTTTTCAAAATTGGGCTTTTGTGGTAAACAGAAGCTTTCTGTGGCACAGTAACACCAGTGTTAGTGGACGTCAAAGAACAGGGGTCATGCTAACTAGAAAACTAGAAAGTGATTCACTACAATTTAATAGTTACTTTTCTTAACTATTATCGATAGGTGCCTGAGGTAAACAGATATAGGGGTTGGGGTTATTGGAAGTCTCCAATTGCAATTAGGTTCAATAAAGTAAACGAGATGAATACATTACAAGAAAGCACAATTGCGTTCTTGTCTTTGAGAAGCACCCGCCGCGGTGGCTCAGTGGTTAGGACGCTCGACTACTGATCCGGAGTTCCCGGGTTCGAACCCGGCCACGGCGGCTGCGTTTTTATGGAGGAAAAACGCTAAGGCGCCCGTGTGCTGTGCGATGTCAGTGCACGTTAGAGATCCCCAGGTGGTCGAAATTATTCCGGAGCCCTCCACTACGGAGCCTATTATCCTTTCTTCTTTCACTCCCTCCTTTATCCCTTCCCTTACGGCGCGGTTCAGGTGTCCATTAACGATATATGAGACAGATACTGCGCCATTTCCTTTCCCCAAAAACCAATTATTATTATTATTTGAGAAGCTGCTTGTGTTGCCGAATTAACACGCACGTCAAGCGACGCTGCACAGATAATTCTGCTTTCTGAAACATGAGAAAACACGCCACATACATGCAACTACAGCCTCCTAAAAATGATGTTGAACACCACACCATCATCATCAATTAGGGCTATTTTATAGAAAACAAAGGCCAATCACAGGCTCTCTGTTATCTTACCCCAAGTTGCAACATGCTACAACTACAGCATAATTCTTAGCAGACACGAAATGGAAACAGTGGTAGGAACTTGGCAGTAAGTCATTCTTTTGTACACTTGCACTGCATATTTACTAACTTCATTACATCACCAATAGCCTAAGAACCAAAGAAATATAGGTACCTGGCCAGCACAAGGAACTGCACATAGATTCAGTAGGGCTACAAACTAAGCAATGTCAAAACACTTGTCCAGTGCTCTTATTTGATTACTATGTCAAGGAACTGCACATAGATTCAGTAGGGCTACAAACTAAGCAATGTCAAAACACTTGTCCAGTGCTCTTATTTGCTTACTATGTCAAAGCATGCATTGAGAAACGATGTACCGCCGTCAGCATGCTTAACACGAACGGTCGATTGCGCGTCCTGCACTGATATTACAGCCACTGAGCGCTGGGCGCTGAGTCCAAGCCCATGCTGCATAGTGTGTTTTCGGCGGTTGGAGAAGTTCATAATTTGCTTCAACCCTAAAGTTGTCTGGGACTGACCGGGCGACGCCCAGCAGCGCTAATGTCAGTGGAAGACACGCGCTCAATTGTTCGTGTTAAGCTTGCTAACGATGGTGCATTTAACCATTTTGCAAAATGACCAACACAGGTAATGAAAACACGCTACCAAATAATGCGCTCACCATATACAAATATTTTTTTTTTCGTGAGGCTCCTCTGTAAGTCTGCATATAGCGAGCGCAGTTCTTGTAATTCTTTCTGCAGTTGAAAGACTTCCTCTTTACACCCACACGTCTCCGCAGCATCAGTGGCACCTCTTTGTGCCATGTGTTCCTTTAGGTCAAAAAGCTCTTTCTGCATGACACGCAGCTGTGCACAAAATGTTGCACAATTGTCTTAAGATCTTCATCTGCAAATTCCAGGTCCTGCCACAGCTCATCGTCGTGCCTCTTCTGCACCTTACTGCTGATCTTTAATCACTGCGGTAACTGCAGTTTGACATTTATTGAAAGTAACCATAATTTCATACTGCTGCCACTGCAATCTATTCACACATTACCAAAGCATTAAATCAGAGCTATTATACAGGGTGTCATGCCTAAGGCTTTCTTCAATTATAAAAAAAAGGCTTTTTGAGTTAGAAGAGTAATTTGTTTCGGCACAGCATGGCCAGAAGTCTAGTCCATCAGAAATCAACTAAGAAGTGCTAACTAGCTGGCTGATTAACAAATGTTCAATAGTTAACTTTTTAACTATGACATTCAGGTCCCTTAATAAGTGAGAGGCGTGTAGCTCACCGTAAGCAATATCCGTATCACTTCTTACAATTTCGAAAACGCGGTTACCTTCACCGCTGCGGCATAACACATTTTGGCTATCTATACGAGTTACATGCAGTAGAGAGGTTGTTTTGCCTGCAAGCTTCTCAAAAGCGCACGTAATTTGGCACGATGCAGCCGAAGTCTGTTGGGCCACAGCACTGAGGGTAATCGCGTTTCTAAAATTCTAAAAGCTTCACGCCTGTCGATAATTAAGCAGCCTAACAGTAATAGTTAAAAAGTGAACTTTTCAAAATTAGTCATCCAGCCTTAGAAGGGGTCATGACATGATCGTTCTTCATATTGCAGTTTCTTCTTCAGTAACTAAAGCAAGAGCTTATGATTAAATTTCTGAAATTTGGCTCCCCTGGCCGCACTGTATCTTCCAAAAAATACGATCAAAATTGAGACCGGGAGACTCCTCCCACCGGCAGCAACCGCTATTTGAAAGCCCTCGTGACGTCACTAGCACATGCACGGAGCAACGTCGTCTGCCCTCGTTGCTACAATATGTGCAGTGAGGTCTCATTCCCCCCTGTACTTTCGCGGGCAATCGAAGTAGCAGTTGTCCCCCATATATGTATGACTGGTACCGCGCAAGCGATAATAACAGTAACGCAGTTTTTCTTCGGTATAGGTAGGGTCCGCTCATACTATAAGCCAATGCGATGGCGATAGACAGTCGGTGGGCTGATCGGTACCCAAATGCCGTCGCTGACGCACTCCCTCGTCTGTCACGCTAAAACCGAAGACGACGCCAGCACGATCAATGATCGCTTAACGTAGTAATGTTAAAGAGGCAGCTTAGTGGGAACCAGAAGAGTGTGGTAAGGGATTAGTTGGTATGACATTCTATAAACATAAGAATTTTAAAACTTATTGGACCTCATGCTACCCACGGCGACATATGCGATATGCGTGCACGAGCGAAGATGTGTTTTCAATCAGTGCCTGCGCATAGAACCGATCGGCGAGGCAAGCGACACGGGCAGAAAACGCCGCACTACGGTGCCGCTCGCCGCCGTCGCCTGGGCTTGTGCGCCCGAGTGAAAGCTTCACGCCCGGTGAGGCGACGGCCGGGAAAACTGCGCTTGTGTACCTTATCCGTATAAAAAAAAGCGAAACAAGCGGCTACATATTGTTGCGGGAAAGAATATATTTACAGCTATGTGCACCAGCGAAGGAACAGCTACGAGCGGCACTCAGAACACAGCCTTCTTCTTCTTCTTCTTCTTCTTCTCCTCAAGTAATATGGCACATACCCAGAACTTTGTTGTCGTCTTCGTCTTCGTCCATCCGTTCACTCGCTCAGTCTCGTCGTCGTCTTCCCGCTTCAGGACCTCCGGCTGATGAGACACCGTCTCGGCGTTAGAGTGGCGACGTATGAGCGTTGTGATAAGGTTTTAGGCGGCAGACATGGACGACGTCGGTGGACGGGCCGGATAACGATGGCGAGCACGCAAGGGGTGCAATTTCACAGTTCACGTCGGTGACACGGCGCACCACTCGGTAAGGACCCCGGTAGTGAGAAAGGAGCTTCTCGGAGAGACCGACGCTGCGTGACGGCGTCCAGAAAAGGACGAGTGATCCGGGTTCATATTCGACCGCCCGGTGATGGCGGTCGCAGGCGGACTTCTGGGAAGCTTGTGACGCACGGAGCCGACTACGGGCTATTTGGCGCGCCAGCGAAGCCTGGCCGATGGCGTCCTGAGCGTAAGCAGTGGTGGTGAATGAAGAAGATGGCATGAGTGTGTCCAAAGGCAAGATGGGGTGCCGACCAAACAAAAGTTAGAAAGGGGAATGCCGGTTGTGTCATGCCGTGAAGAGTTATATGCAAAAGTCGCATAATGCAAGGCAGCGTCCAAATCTCGGTGGTCTGGCGAGACGTACATTGCTAACATGCCCGTGAGGATGCGGTTGTATCGTTCCGTAAGCCCGTTGGTTTGTGGATGGTAAGCTGTCGCGAGCTGTTGCTGCGTTGCACACGAACGAAGAATGTCATTAATCACTCGGGACAGAAAATAAGAAAATAACAACCACGGTCGGTGAGCAGTTGACGAGGGGCGCCATGGTGAAGAATGACGTTTTGGAGAAGAAAATTGGTGACATCGGTAGCGCAGCTGGTAGGCAAAGCACGCGTGATGGGGTGCAGAGTCGTATAATCAGTTGCGACAGCGATCCACTTGTTGCCGGAGAGGGACGTGGGAAAAGGGCCAAGAAGGTCGAGGCCAACACGGTGAAAAGGTTCCGGAGGTACGTCGATGGGTTGTAGGAGACCGGCAGGCAAAGTGGAGGGCCTTTTCCGACGTTGAAAAAGGTCGCAAGTGGCAACGTAACGCTTGACGGAACGATACAGGCCAGGCCAAACGAAGCGGTGCCGCACTCGAGCGTACGTGCGGGACACGCCAAGGTGGCCTGCTATCGGCAGATTGTAGAATTCTTCAAGGACAGAAGAGCATAGATGTTGGGGTACGACGAGCAGCAATGGAGGACCATCGCAGCATAGATTGCGGCGATATAAAATGCCATTCTGGAGCACATAAACTTTCAGAGACGGAGATCAGTTTGCAGAGCGGAGGCCATTAAGGATAGGGCGTAAAGATGAGTCGTGGCGCTGTTCGTTGGCGATATCGGTGAGAGAAGTGATAGCTAAGAGGCAGGGCAGGGTCTCAGTGTCTTCTAGGTCAGGTGGCTCCACAGTGTACCGGGATAAACTGTCAGCATCTTGGTGGCGACCACCGGACTTGTACACTACAGAGTATGAATATTCTTGGAGGCGCAAAGCCCAGCGACCAAGGCGACCAGTGGGATCATTTAGTGAAGACTGCCAACAGAGAGCGTGGTGATCAGTGACAACAGCGAATGAGCGGCCGAACAGGTACGGGCGGAATTAGCTGCTGCCCAGACAAGGGCGAGACACTCGCGCTCACTAATGGAGTAATTTTGTTCTGCGGCGGAAAGTTGGCGGCTGGCATAAGCGATGACGCGATCTTGTCCCTGTTGACGTTGGGCTAGCACGGCACCGATCCCATATCCTGAGGCGTCGGTGCAATCCTCTATGAAAGACGACGGGTCAAAGTGGGTAAGATGGGCGGAGAGGTTAGCAATTGAACGAGGGAGGAAAATGAGTGCTCTTGAGCAGGGCCCCAGTTAAAGGGGTTGTCGTTCTTAAGAAGGTCGGTGAGGGAGCGAGCGATGCCGGCGAAATCTTTGATAAAACGGCGAAAATACGAGCAAAAGCCGACAAAGCTGCGCGCATCTTTAGACGGCCTAGGAAGAGGAAAGTCCTTGACGGCTTGAATTTGGACGGATCTGGGCGGACACCAGAAGCATCAACCAGGTGTCCGAGAATAGTGAGTTGGCGGCGACCGAATTTGCATTTCGATGAGTTCATCTGGAGTCCGGCGTTACGGAACACTGTCAGAATACTGGAGAGGCGTTCGAGGTGCGTAAAAAAAGTAGGCGAGAAAACCACAACATCGTCAAGGCAGCAGAGGAAGGTCGACCACTTAAAGCCGCGAAGAAGGGAGTCCATCATTCGTTCAAAGGTAGCCGGCGCGTTACACAGTCCGCATGGCATGACTTTAAATTGGTATAAGCCATCAGGCGTCACGAAGGCGGCCGTTTCGCGGTCCTTTTCATCAACGGCATTTTGCCAGTACCCCGATCGAAGATTAATTGAAGAGAAATATTTGGCGCCGTGCAGGCAATGTAATGCATCATCGATCCTCGGAAGAGAAAATACGTCCTTTTTTTGTGATGCGGTTTAGGTGCCGGTAATCAACGCATATATATCATACATATCATACATCCATACCATACATATCAGCATATCATACATATCATACATATCATATCACACGTTGTTACTAATCAGTAAGGAAATTTTGCCATATTCTTGAATTTCGGTTGACGCTGGACCGCCGGCCCCTTTCGTGACGAGGCCTAGCGATTACGCAGGATTCGTGTGTGCGATTTCGGCGATTGCGGAGAGCGAATTCGCAAGTTTTATCGCCTTCAAATAGATATCGAGCGTAGTTTTGGCTACAGTGCCCTCAAACAAAGCGATGACTGCCTACATTGCAGGACGCGAGTACAATAAGGGTCAAGTGCCGATGCATGTGACCCGGTCTTCCCAGCATGTGCCGATGGCAGCCGGCAGCAGCCGTCGGCGTCGACTTTGGACAACAAATCTGGTTGTTTTCAATAATTAAAGTAATGTCCAAACGTATTTTTAGCTACACAGATCTAACATTAAATTTTGGTGACATAAGACAAAGCAGATAAAATTAGCGGCAAGCGCTACGCGAAGCGTTTCCCAAGCAGGCGATATAGCATTATCGGCGCTAATTGCAGCGTTATCGTGGTGTGTAAATGAGTAAAAGTGCAATTTGTGAGCAAGAGTACGTAATATTTAAGATAAGGATAACACACCTGGCGTTTTATACCATGAGAACGAGCAGTACTGTTTGCGCACAGCCATGTAAAGAACCTCAGCGCGGGGCTGCAGTTTTTGTAATCGTCGCACTCCTGGGGAACAATGCGCACGCACAGCAAAATGCTGTACAATTATTTCGAAGCACTCATTTAGACGACGGCGACAATTCATCGGTGCAGGCAGTGAAAGCATTCGAGTCACGTAGGGTTTTGCAAGCGGCTTGGTTCCTGCAAAATGGTTCTATCAGTCGAAGGAAATGTATGTTCGACTTACAAACGCGTAGATGCAGCGCGGAAGTCGTCGCACTCGGCACTTTTCTCTGCTCCTCTCGTGCCTCAAGGTTACTGTAGTGCACCTTTAGATAATTTGAGTTAAATTATCGAGCGATGATAGCGGACAAGAACTTGGTAGCTAGCTACAAAACGCCGCAGCTTTCACGGCACACATCGGCGAAGGCATGCACGGCACGTGCCATTTTTCACATACGGGAGCACTTGGCTGCTCAAAAGAGACCACACTCATAACATAAGAACAGCATGCTTTTAAGCGTAAATAGTAAAGCAGGGGTCCATCGATTTCTGCTTCCTCAACAACCAGAAAGTGGGCGCCACGAGCAAGGCCGCTTTCCGAAGCATCACTCGGCGCGCGTACTAATTTTTAGGCTTCCCAAACGAGAACGCGCAAAATGCATTTTATTTTGCTAGGCTAAAAAAACATTTAGAGCGACTGCTGTCTACGGTGTGCATGCAAGCACCTCAACAGCTCGCAGCAGACGAGCGCGGCGAGTATGCGCTCGTGAAGTCAGCGATCAGAGCTTGCCAGGCCAGCAAGCAGTTCGCAAAAGAAACGAAAAAAAATCGTTTTAAAGACATTGTCCGCACAGAATGAACTGAAAATTGGGAGAATTGTAAATTAACCTGTTTGTAATTAAACGCGATAAGCAGGGTATGCGTGAAAAAAGCCTGTCATGGCCCCTTTAACTGTATTCTGATGTACTGCATCACTGTTCAAAACCTCACAAAAGCACACTTCTAACGGAAAATCGCATTTTTTAATAACAGCAGTTCTTAGGTGAAACACCCTGTATACCATAAGCGACTGCAATGAACACGCACATTCCTACCTCACCATGATGCATGCAACATATGCAGTGAACAAGTGTCCCCAGCAGTTTGGTTAAAGCGAATGAAGTGCTACACAAAGTCAGCCATGCAGTCAAAACCCCACTATCTTGCATGAGCCAAGAGCGACAAGCGCCTCCACGCATTTGTGACAACCCTTCATCCTTTCTAAGAAACAAACCTGGTGACCTACGAAAGCTATAAAAATAAAGGAGGTGTGGGCAAACATTTTTTCAGATGCAGTCGTCAAAAATGCGTGCCTTGCAAGGCAACACCTAGCGCCGGAGAAAGGGACAGTAAGTTTAACGTCACCATCCTGTGTTGAGCATGAACTGGAAGCTGCCAAATTTCATTGCAAAGACTTGCAAGGAGCATTGATTTAAAGTTACGGTCTCATACGCAACAGGCATGACAAAAAGGCCTGGATAGTGCTCTTTTTGTTTTTGTTTTATTTGTTTCACAACTGTGCCACTAAGCATAAGATTACACAACGTATGGGGACGAGAGCCGACTCATTCCCCAAGTGGCTGGTTGAGTCCGATGATTAAATGGCGAAGAAAATAGGAATGTCCTACTTGTGCCTGACAACCACGCGGTGATGCATGTGCTTCCTTCCGTGTCTGCAGTGACCACGCTCTTCAACCGCCCAATGTGATGAGCAACCTGCCCCTTTACATCGGCATAATTCATGCGCTCAATGTGTGGTATGGGCAGCTCGTTCACAGCGAGTCACCAGTATATGCAGATAGTAACTGGCAAAGTGAGTTCCGGCATCCCAGTTCAAATTTTTTGTTACCCACCGAGAAAAAGGTCACACGGAAGAAACTGGCTGAGAAGTGCACCAAGAATTACTTCCATAAGGCAGGAATTATGGAAGACGCTGTCGAACACCCATGTTATCGGAAGCATGTGGATTTGTGGCAACGTGTCATCGATGCACATCTGGCCAGACGTGGTGTCGCCTTGGAGCGACTTTTAGTGCATATGCACTAATCCAATTGGTACAAACCATAAGCTAAATTGTTCATTGTCCGTTCACAGCTGGCCTAACGCAAGCGCTCTGTTCCGCGGCACTGCCCGCTCATCGTCGTCTTCTATCTAGCACAAGTCTGTACTTTTGCACCGATTCGAATTTAGTAAGTGTTCTCTGTTTTTCTGTTGGGGATAGGGAAACTACGCTACAAGGCACGAACCGAAGCAGAAGTGGACAGGACGTGCACAGACTTACATCTGAACTTCATTATATTGGCGCGTGCTCATGGGAGCGCGCCGACGATGAAGACGAAGTGTGCGTGTGCCGGTGGACAAAGACGAAGTGTGTGTGTGGTTCGGACAGCCATCTTGTGAGTTCCCTGCTGTGCGCTGGACTTCGCTGAGACTGTGATCTGTGCCGGTCCTGTCTTCGTTACATTTTTGGTGGAGGTGCTGGGTACTTTCCAACATCTACGTGCCCCGAAGGATCTCTATGAACACGGATTTGACTCCGATTCATCGCAGTACGAGCCGCCGAATCCAAGGTCAGTCACCAGAGTACGGTCCGTTATCCCCTAAGACCAGGGCTCCAGCTGCGACGCGCAGGACTGACGCGGCACCTATGGCTAGCAACGGAGACGCGGCAGCTATGGCTGACAACGGAAACTCAGCTGCTCATTTCCTGGTCCTCCAGCCGCGAACGCCGCCGACCTTCCATGGCGAAGTGTTTGAGGACGCGGAGGACTGGCTTGACCAGTTCGAGCGCGTTGCCAGGTACAACGGCTGGGATGCGGAGCGGAAGGTGCACAATGTTTACTTCGCTCTTGACGACTCGGCGCAGACGTGGTACGAGAACCACGAGACAACGTTTCCTTCTTGGGAACGGTTCCGTAGCCAGTAGCTGCGACCTACGTCAACACCGACCGTCGGGAACGAGCCGAGTCGGCGCTGCAGTCAAGGAACCAGCGACCCAATGAGAGCCTCGCAATGTATTATGAGGACATGACACGACTGTTCAGAAGGGCGGATCCAAACATGGCCGAGGACAAGAAAGTGCGCCACCTGATGCGCGGGATAAAAGAAGAACTGTTTGCTGGGCTAGTGCGAAACCCACCTAACACCACTTCGGAGTTTCTATCAGAGGCCACTACCGTCGAAAAGACCCTGCAGCAACGCGCCCGCTATTACAATCGCGCCGTGAACACCGTATCAACTGCCGACTTTGCACCAGCCTGCAGCGACTCCGCTGACTCCCTTCGGGAGCTGGTTCGATCTATCGTCAAAGAAGAGCTGCACAAAATGCGCCTCTCTGCCCAGTCGCAGCCGCAGTGTCCATCGTTAGCACAAATTATCCGAGAGGAAGTGCAGCAGGTGGTTCCTAAACCTGTTGCCCCTGCTGCCCTTACACCGACGCCCCCGCGCCAGACGTACGCGTCGGTACTCCGACAGAACTGCGACCTCGCCCCTTGGAGCACCAGCCCATCTGCATCTGCTTTCCAGCCGCGGCCCCGGCCTGTCCCGGTGTTGCCCGAAGCCAGGCTGCGGAAGACGGACGTGTGGCGGGCACCTGACCAGCGGCCCCTTTGCTACCACTGCGGTGAGGCTGGCCATATCTTGCGGTGGTGCCTTTATCGTCGAGCTGGAATTCGCGGATTTCATCCGCGAGTCCCCTGTCCGCCCAATGGCGAACGGTCCCGCGAAATTGAGGAGCACCTGTCAACGCGCCGGGATCACACTCACACTTATTTCCCTCGCCCTGACTACCGCCCACCAACCTCTACCCGCTATCGTTCGCCGAGTCCCCGTCCTTCGACAAGCCGTTTCAGCTGCTCACCGAGTCCTCGCCTGGGAAACTAGACCCAGCGGCCTGCGGAGGTAAGGCCGCTGACGAGCGAACAGCCGAACATCCTTCATCGCGTTCCCGACCAGACGACGGCTATCAAACGAGGACACGTGACGATCACAAAGGATGTGCAGCTTCGAACTTACCGGTCGATATCGACGATTTAGCGGTTACGGCATTGGTTGATACGGGAGCGGACTATTCGGTTATGAGCAACGAGCTAGCAAAAGAACTGAGGAAAGTTATAACCGCGTGGACTGGGCCTCAGATTCGCACAGCTGGTGGGCACCTAATTACCCCCTGTTGGCCGGTGTACGGGGAGAGTTACAATCGACGGATTTATTTACGTTTGTGACTTTGTTGTCCTACCTCACTGTTCGCGCGATGTCATTCTCGGCCTGGACTTTTTACAAGCTAACGGCGCCGTTATCAATTTACAAGAGCCGCGCGTGATGTTTTCGCCGACGCAAGCAATTGAAATAGCCGACCCAGACGACTGCAGGATACCCGCCCTGCGTATTGCTGCTGATGACGTGACGGTGCCTCCGCGGTGCAGCATGATGGTCCCCGCGCAAAGTGACTCGCCCGGTGATCGAGACGTTATGGCAGAGAGAAACGTCAGCCTTCTACTCGAGAAAGGAATCTGCGCTGCAAAAGGGCTTGTTCGCTTACGGGATCGCTCTGCGACACTCTTGATCACCAACTTCGGAACAGAGTTCCAGCCTATTGCGAAAGGAACGGCCGTCGCATACGTTACCGACTTCGTTGAGCCCGCAGAAATATGTGCTCTGGAGCTACCGTCGCCGGACGGACGCGATGCAGCAACCGTTCTGTCTACAGTGGACATTAATCCCGGCTTGTCGGTGGGTCAGAAGCAGCGCTTGTTAGAGCTCCTTCACGATTTCGCAGAGTGCTTCGCCACGACATCAAAGGTAGGGCACACCCCGGTAGCCAAACACCGCATCATCGTCAACGAGGAGACTAGCCCCATATCCCAACACCCGTACAGAGTGTCGCCGGTGGAACGGGAGGCTATACGATCCCAAGTGCAAGAAATGCTTGCAGACGACGTAGTCCAGCCGACCACAAGCCCCTGGGCTTCGCCTGTGGTATTGGTGAAGAAAAAAGATAACACCTTGCGATTCTGCGTCGATTATCGGAAGTTGAATCGTGTCACGAAACGTGACGTTTACCCCCTTCCACGTATCGACGACGCCTTGGACCGACTGCGTGACGCTAAATATTTTTCTTCACTCGACCTTAAGAATAGCTACTGGCAGATCGAAGTGGACGAAAGGGACAGAGAGAAGACAGCGTTAGTGACACCTGACGGCCTTTATGAATTCAAAGTGCTACCCTTTGGACTCTGTTCTGCGCCAGCAACCTTCCAACGCATGATGGACACCGTTCTTTCTGGGCTGAAATGGCAGACATGCCTAGTGTACCTTGATGATGTTGTCATTTTTGCTCCTAGCTTCGAGGAACACCTCAACCGGCTGCGAATGGTGTTACAGGCGCTCCGTTCGGCACAGTTGACGATAAAGCCACAAAAAGGGCCACTTTGGTTTCGAAGAGCTCAGTTTTCTTGGTCACGTGATAAGCGCTGACGGAGTCCGTCCTGACCCGGAGAAGATTGCCGCTGTGGCCCAGTTCCCGCGCCCAACCGACAAAACGTCCGTTCGGAGGTTTCTGGGCCTCTGTGCCTATTACAGACGTTTCGTTGAAAACTTTTCCACAAGTGCCGAGCCCCTTACAATGCTTACTAGAGACAATGTATCTTTTGTGTGGCATGATTATCAGGAATCTGCCTTCAACGAGCTACGCAGCCGCCTACAAACTGTCCCAATACTCGCCCATTTTGATGAACGAGCTGCCACTGAAATTCATACTGACGCCAGCAATGTTGGCCTCGGCGCTATTCTCGTTCAGTGGCAGGATGGCAACGAAAAAGTCATAGCGTACGCCAGCCGCTCCCTCTCGAAAGCAGAGGCAAACTACTCTACCACAGAGAAGGAATGCCTTGCGGTAGTGTGGGCGATTAGCAAGTTCCGACCATATCTCTATGGTCGCCCGTTTCGAGCTGTCAGTGACCATCATTCGTTATGCTGGCTAGCCAATCTCAAAGACCCTTCGGGACGGCTTGCGAGATGGAGCCTTCGCCTCCAGGAATACGACATCACGGTAGTGTACAAGTCCGGCCGTAAGCACAATGACGCCGATTGCTTGTCACGTGCACCTGCCGACGTTGCTCCGGCCGAAACGGAGGACGACTTCCCGTTTTTTGCTCTCGTCACGTCGTCCGATATGGCCCGGCGTCAACGGGCTGACTCAGAGTTCCGTCCGCTCATCGAGCGTCTGGAGGGCCTTAACGTCGCTGTTCCGCGGCTTTTCGTTCGAGGTTTGGGTTCCTACAGTCTCCGAGATGGCGTCCTTTACAAGAGGAACTTCGCCCATAACACGGAAACCTTTTTTCTGGTTGTGCCATCCGAACTCCGTCCAGAAATCTTGCACGCCTGCCACGACGAGCCATCGGCTGGTCATTTAGGTGTTACGCTGACGTATGCCCGCATTCGTGCGAAGTATTACTGGCCAAAGTTGCTCTCATCAGTCCAGCAATATGTGAGGACCTGCCGTGACTGCCAGCGACGAAAGACACCACCAGTTAAACCCGCAGGGCTTCTCCAGCCCATCCCACCGCCTACAACACCTTTCCAACAAGTGGGCATGGACTTGCTGGGCCCATTCCCATTGTCTTCTTCTGGGAACAAATGGATTGTTGTGGTGACGGACTACTTAACGCGGTACGCCGAGACACAGGCGCTCCCCCACGCTAGTGCTGCAGAAGTGGCTCAGTTTTTTATGACATCAATCGTCTTGCGTCACGGTGCGCCATCAGTCGTCATCACGGACCGTGGAACCGCCTTTGCGGCGGCATTAATGCAATCTCTCTTCGAACTCACCCACACCAGTCACCGGAAGACAACAGCCTATCATCCCCAAACAAACGGCTTGACTGAACGCCTCAACCGGACGCTTGCAGATATGCTTGGTATGTATGTCGACGTTGAGCATCGTACGTGGGACGAAGTTCTTCCTTATGCAACCTTCGCCTACAATACGGCAGAACAGGAGACTACCCGTCTTACACCTTTCCAGCTGGTCTACGGACGGTGTGTCACTACCATGCTGGATGCTATGCTACCCGCAGCTCACAACGACGGAGACATCGGCCCCTACGCTGACGTTGACACATTCGTCCAGCGGGCTGAAGAAGCCCGCCAACTCGCAAGGTGCCGGATTCGACATTAACAACAACTCGACGCTGGTCGCTACAACCTCCGACACCGATGCGTTCGGTACGAGCCCGGCGACTCTGTATGGGTATGGACACCTGTGCGCCGCCGCGGACTCTCCGAAAAGCTCCTCCGACGCTACTTCGGTCTGTACGAGTTGGTTCGTCGTATAAGTGATGTCACATACGAAGTTTTTCCGCGGGACACGACCTCCTCACCACGTCGGTGCCATCCGACTGAGACTCTCCACGTGGTGCGCATGAAGCCCTACCATGACAGGCTGCAACCCGCCGCTTTACCAGCTTAACAGCTCTCTGTATTCTCTGCCGTCCGCCGTCTATACCGAACATTACCTTTGCTGTCCGTGTTCGTTTCCGGCGTCGGGCCGCCGCCTTGATAGAGGGGGTAATGGCGCGTGCTCATGGGAGCGCGCCGACGATGAAGACGAAGTGTGCGTGTGCCGGTGGACAAAGACGAAGTGTGTGTGTGGTTCGGACAGCCATCTTGTGAGTTCCCTGCTGTGCGCTGCACTTCGCTGAGACTGTGATCTGTGCCGGTCCTGTCTTCGTTACAATATAGTGTAGAAGTTGAGCCAAATGGCTAGAGGCAGACCAAGAGGAGAAGTGTGGCTGCCCGGTAGACTACAAGCTCCCAAACCGGTAAAATCCTGCTCCATTTCTGACCCCTACCAGTGTCGCAAATCCCGCAACACATTTGGAGGAGGTCGTGGGTTTCAATCCTATCTGCACAACCAGCACCTCGTCACCCGCCGGCTCCCCACCTCTGTGACAGACCCTGGCAGCACCAACTCTGGCCCAGTGTCCTCAGCAACTTCCGTTGCTTGTTCCACAATGCTTCGCCACTGGGACCCGCTAAATGTCACATTGTGCAAGCTACCGGTGTCCCACCTTCGTCTTGTGTCCTTGTTTCTATCACCTGCGCCTCTTTTCCTGAGTGTGCAGTCACCTTCACAGTCTTCTCTTTTAGTCTCTTGAAGATTGAATATATCTTCCTCTGCCCTTCTCTTGTGGCCACGCCGAATTAGCCATCAGCAAGAGATCTTTCTGCTCACTTACTTTGCACCGTTGTGAATGCATTGGACGCGCCGAGCCTGTTGGTCCCAATCACATTGTTCTGGTGCCGCCTCTATACCCCAGTGCAGCCACAGTCTCCGAAAGCCTCAATGCCATCAGCCCGCCTTGTTCGTTTCCCGCAGCGAATCGACAGCCTTGAGCACATGTTTTTTGTTCACAGTATATATGTCACCTTTTATGTGCTAAATGTCAGCTGCAAGTCTGCGCGTGTCCTGTCCACTTCTGCTTCTGTTACCCGTGTTTAGCGCAGTTACCCACTTCCAAAGCTGAACGTTCATGAACACCAACTAGTCAAGCTTGCCACTCAACTATGGAATGGCTTTGTTGGTGTAGCGAATGACAGCAGCGTCAGAAAGCAAAGAACACAAAGCAAAAAATCGTGTGCAAAGAAGAAACACTGTATTAATGTCAGAAATCCGAAAAAGACAGTAATGAGGACGCAAACTCACCACCAGTTGGTGCGAGCACGTCGACTAAAGCAGCTTGTTTGTAGCAAGGGTATTGGCGAGGAGAAGGCGACTACGCTGGAGAGTGTGGAAAAGTCCTTAATCGCAAGTGTTCTAGTTTGAATAAGTATAAACGCATAATTGACATTTTACTGCAAAAGCAGTGCTACTGTAAACCCTACTCCCAGCCAGAAATCCAGTGTCTGTTGAAGTGAAGCCTACAGCCAATACTTAGAGGTACTAAGATATAAATGAAACATCTGTGGTAAACATGCTGCCGTCACGATACCTTCTCCTTGTCTTTTTCCTTCGTTTTAGTGCAGGTGATAAGCGCAGCTCTTCTGCGCAATTTTCAGGGGGGTGGCTTTTCATTTATTCTTATGTTTAAGCAAGAGAAAAAAGGTTTGAGAAGAGAAAACATTGCCGCATTTACATTGTTTATTTGAAACTACCATGACACATAATTTGCACTCATTTAAGATGCAGTCTATCACCGTCCCAACGGTGACTTCTAAAGTCACTTGCCAGGGTCTCAGAATTGACTACAGTAATGTACAGGAGTTCTTTATCGTGTAATGACATCACACAGTACACGGGCGCTTGCGCTTCGCCTCTATCGAAACGCGGCCGCCGCGGCCGAGAATGAACCAGCATCCCGACGATATGGCTCGGCCGTCGAGCACCAAACTTCTGAGCCACCGTGGCGGAGCAGTGATCAGGGAATCTTTGCACCAAATACAGCTAGCTGAGGTCAATTAATCTTCACAACACAAACCCAGAAGGGTAACAGATTAAAAATTATATTGCGCTACTTACGGGTCATATGAAGAATCTTCGCGCCTTAATATCCTTGTCTCGTTGCCTTGCCAGTACGCCTGGTAAATAGTGGCGGCATTGAAATCATCCACATTCTGGGGATTAAAACTCTGTACATCGCTGTGCAGCAGCACAGCAGCCGTTGAATCACACACGTATTCGATTAAGATAAACATTTTTCGCACTTGTATGTGACAAAGAAGCACGATCAAGGAACAGAGGAGAGCAGCGAGTGTGCCAGGGATATAGTACAGATATCCAGGCTAGTAAGGCTCGCAGTGCATAGACCGCAGCAGCCGACACATGTTTCAGTCGCTAGCATCACAAGCGTGACCTGAACATAGCTACAACGAAATGATTATTTTATTGGATTTCACCATTTCCGTACCAGCAAGTATGAGCTCAGCTGATGTTTTGTTTTTTGATTATCACGGTGGTGAGTAGTAGTGATCATGCGCAATGCATACGTGAAGACGACCACAGCGATGACAAGGATATAGTAAAGACAGCGTTGCGGTATGCGCCATTTACCCCATGAAGACAACACCAACGACACAACGCAGCAGCCGTCACGTGCCAACGTCGCTAGCATTCTTAGCATGACTAAAAACAGACCGCTCGTATTCCTTTTGACATTTTTCATACCAGTAGGTTTAAACTCCGCCGGTGGTTCATTTGCAATCTGATGTCAGTCGCTGTTCGAGACATTACATCATAGCCTAGAAATACTCTAACCAAAACCTACTTAACTTTGCGGCAATACATGCTGCCAGGCTGCTGGCGTGGCGAGGAGCTGAACAGCTCTGCCATTTACTGATTTTTGCTTCAGATCTCTATTTGCGGACCACTCACCCATATCAAAGTAGGACCCCCTTTTGTCTGCCTCTGTCAGAGCTCATACTTTGCGCGAATGTGGTTCAAGGCTCGGGTTTTGCGACTCAAGCCCTGCATTGCAACTAAAGAACATACATGAAGGCAACTTGCAAGCAGCTGTAGTCGGACATACTGTGCTGTTGCTTGCAAACGGCTTCAGTCTATATGTCCATGCGGTATATAATTGGAGTATAGCAGGAAGTAAACGCGCTGATGCCACTCGAGCTAGCACATATTTGCATATATATGCTGACACTGCAGCTAGGATTTGAGTAGAACAAGAGGGCTAACGTACGTCCTAAGCGCTGGCTGCGCATTCTATGATACGTGCCATACGTAGCCGTCAACGGAACCGCATCTCTATTGAGCTCGATACGATTTTGCCTTAAGGTCCTGCATGCGGCGCAAAGGGAAGGTTAGAGCTTATGGTATCGCGTACACCAAGCGTTGCCTGCACAACATTGCAGTTGCAACCGTCCGAGTTGTTCCTGTCAATATATATAATTCACTACGTACGTGACAGCGACAAGTCTGCAGTGTATTCTTGCTTTGTTCACATATATGCCTCGTACGCCACGGAGATTGCGCGGCGGCCGTGGCACAACACATTTATCCCACTACTTTTGAACATCGTCTCCGCACTCAGGAGTAAGCGCGCGCCCATGCCGGAGGAGCTATACACGCACTCTACTCGCCTATATTACAGCCAACTCTGCGCTACCCAAGGTTTTTCAGCAGTATGGATCTTTCAGCAACAAAAGCAGAGCAGGAAAAAGCCGAGCTTTTTCCGCTCTGGACAAAGCTCTGGAAATTTATGGCATATATAAAGCCAGGTCAACATATGCTTTACGGCATTCGGCGGTGACCGGGCCAGCGCCCACCTCGCCCGCCTGACAAAGCGGTGGGATACGGCCGCACAACTTTAGTGCCTCGAGCAATAAGAGCAAATTTTGAAAGAACGTGTTTCATCAATCTGCACTGAAACGTGGCCCGCTGGGGCGAAAATTTCATTGGGCTCAGCAGCTTTCGTACAAGATTTATCAAGAGTTTGTGGCTGGTGCTGCCAGACGTTTTTTTTGACAAATTTGACCCTCCCAAATATGCGTATAGATGTAGTGGTTTTTTAAAAGAAACAAAAAGGATAACCCAAAAACATAACGCAAAAAATGCCCGGAGGCGCAATTTTGACGAGACAAAAAATATTTTAAGCGCCGGAGGTGCAGCCGGCGCAAATAAGGGACAGAGATCCAGTAGAAGTGCTGAGGGGAGCCAGCGAGAAAGGGCATGGAGAGATGTTTGTGCACTATATATTCAAAATATTTGCAAATTTATAAAAACTGAAAGAGCTTAGTGCCGCTCGCGTACCAGTGTAAGGAACTGTTTGAATTAGAATCGCGGGTGAGCGACCACTGCACATATTATTTACAACATATAACGCGCACGTCGCTCTGTCGCTCTAATTATAATGGATCGTGTTCGCGACGCTCTGCACAAGCGGCCGGCGTGGGGCCCCACCACGGCCGCTTTCTATTTCAAATACAGACTTACGTTTGCATGTGCCGGATTTAAAAAAAAATTCGTGTGCGCAAAATACTGGTCTTATACTGGCCGATATTTTAAACTAGTTTACCTGTCTAGCTTCCACTGTACTTGTTCGCAGATTTCGCTCAAGCCGTTGGGGCGACCAGCCAAATCCATGTTTTATCCACTCGCGCGCTCTGCTTCGTGATTTTTCCTTTTTTTCTCTTTCTGTGGAGACATTCATTGCACCTGCGGTAAGAGCCCGCAAAACGGCAACCTCACGAGACTGGCGTTCCATATTGGCTTCAGCTGCATAATATCGCAATGGCAGGAAAGCCGCGACAGTGCTACAGACGCATACCTCGAGCAGGGAACCAGAGTTCAAGTTCCATACACTCTGCATGTGGCCAATGCAATAAAAAGAGCCAAGACTTCAGCTGTTGCTAAGTTAGGTGTGTTTTAATTAGGTGATTATGCAGGAGTCCGGTTTTAGACTGCTTGTGTTTGAATCAGGTTTTTGACAAAAAATGGCTCGCGGTGGTGAATTGCAAAGCACAAAATGTTTTGCGAAAGCATGGTTTTTACAGGTGGACACCACCGCTACATATCTCAAAGTGCGATTGAGGTGTGCATGCACTTATCAAGTCCAGTACTTATGCACCTTTTTCCCCTCGAAATCAACGGAGTTTAAACCTTGGACGGCTTCTAACAAAAGGAAAGGCGCATTTACTTTTCGCTCCGCAGAATGAAGTTGAAGGCGACGTTCTGCAATGCACAGCGCGTGTGTGTGTTGCAGTTTAACAAGAGGCGTGTTCGGCTACGGCAATAGCGTTGTAAAAAAAAAATTCGGGGGGCACTTTATCGATTTAAAGTGCGCGAGGTGAAAGCCTTTCCGTGCGACTTTGGGTTTTGCTGCTGCTGCCTTTGTGAACTACTAATTAATCGTTATTTAACCACGAATTTTAACCACGAATTGCTGGTTGACGAACAACTAAATAATTGGTGTTTAACGATTTCCCACTAATTAAGCGTTAATCAACTCTGAACAACTGATTAATGATTGTTAACAACTAACTGCTAATTAATGGTTAATTACGGAGTGTTCATTACTGATTGCTTGATCATTTCAAGTGACTAGTAATGACTAGTGTTAGTTACGAGTAGTTAACTAGTTGGCTGCTGGATGTAATGACGCCGGACAGATGCATGGCTGCGAGTATGAGCCATTAGGGCTTTCGCCTTAAAAAAAGCGGCCTCACGCAGCGACCTTGGTCGCCCCAACCATTAAGATTTCCCAGAAAATTACTGTTGCAGAACTGTTCTCGCCGCTGCGGGTTTGAGTTTCACTAGTAAATATTGATGTGATTTCTTTTTCTACCCCATTTTTTCTATGTTCCCAAGGTGCATATAGAGGATACGAGTTTGCCAGGCACTGAACCTCCGGATTAGTGCTTTTTCACTAATATATGCTTCAATTCTAGGCCGTTAATAATGTAAGCACGGTGGATGTGAGCTTGTTGGCTTCGTAGTCACTTAAACAAAATGATGCCCCAGCAAGGTAGTTAATTGACTGGCCTATGTTAGTGAGCATGATCAGCAGAATTGACACAGGCTGTGCCAAAACTTGTTTTAATGCCCTTGATCACTCCTCGTGCGTGCAAAATTACAAAGCTGCTCATTTCAATGTGGGTTTTATGTGCATAAACAAATGTAACTTTCAACATTGCACAATCAAAGAAATACATACAAAAAGAAGATTAACACTTAAATAAAACAATAACTGAATAACTAAACAAACCTAAGTCGTCTTCACTCAAAATATAGCTCTGTAGTCCCTGTACTTATGGGTTTCCAGGAAGAGGTTTGCATTATTTGCATCACTAACTAAGCCATGAACGTAACCAGGACTATGAGTGCATATGAAAAAATGGTTTCTTAGGGGTTATGGCACTGATGGCAGCGTGCACTTCTGTACAATCAATATCACCCACTTACTTGAGATCGCAGTGCTTTAAAACTCAAACCACTGACTCATCTGATATGTGTAGTCAAGAAAATGTTTAGAAAATGTAAGATTAATGGTAGGTTCATCTACTCAATATTAATTTCACATTGCGCGTCTACAAACGTTCTCGGAGATAGAGCGGTATGCTACAGAATGAGAGACCGTAAACCGTGACAGAAACTTTTGAGTACCTGTCGCTGCCACTTCCGTGCACTCTATTCCGTGATTCATAAATCATTTTCTACCAATTGCATTAGTAAATGGGTATTTCGGTGTTAAAACTTCTTGCTGAATTCATTAAAACAGCATTAGAAATTGCTGCATTCCGTTAGCGTTTTTGCTGTATAGAGCTGGCTGAAATCACTCGGTGCTCATAAGAAGGATTGGCTGTCAGCATGGCTAGAGCTACTTCACTTGAAACCTTTTCTGGATTCATATGATTTGGGAAAAGTAGACGGCTAAAGAGTAAAACTATATAATCTGTGCACGCCTAAAAGAAAACACTTTGTTCATAACTATACTAACTTACTGTTTGCTGTAATGAATGGAATTTCCTAAGTGAGGAGACAATAATTTAAATCGTTCTCAAAACGTTTTAAAAATGTTTATTTTCATTTTCCGGACAATCGGAACCAGGCAGCTGTAGGTTCAAGCCAGCATGAAAGAAAGGAAAGTTAATCTTCAAGTGCTGATGACATTGAGGCCTCAAGTCCAAGCTTGGCAAAGACAACACAAAATGATGCTACTCATGAAATGCTTCCTACTTATAAAGATTACAGTGCTGACTCTACCATTGATGGCCGAGACCCGGACAGCTCTGACCGAGAATATGTGGAATGCAGCATTAATCAAGGCACAGAAGAAAACAATGATGTTGAGGAAGCTGAAACGGAGAGTACAGACGACTTTACTGATGTTTCTGATGAGTTTGAAGCGTACCTCGAGAAGCTTTCAAAAGAAACGCTGCCACTGCTGTTAATTTTGGCTTACATTGTGACAGCAGGGCTTACCTGGTCACAGATTAAAGGTCTTCTGACACTTCTTAATGCCCTTTTTGAAGACGCAAATGTGCCGCAGTCTACCTACTTGTTGCAGAAGATGTGGAAAGAGAGAAAACAGGCACGGAGGTTGCAGTTATTCTCCCAGCTTCGGGCATCAATCCTCAACATAAAGCAATTTAGTGGCTAATATGGGTCCACCTGGTGCCTTGAGGAAGGTACATTTGTTGATGGTAAGTTTCAATGACTATTTCAAAGGTGGCATGTTTCATAAGAGGTCCACAGTAATACCGACTGACAGTTAATGAGGTGTCAAAATGATATTATGAAGGTGCTATAGTAGTGTTGAGTGAAATTAAAGCATGGAATTAAATGTACAAACAGGCTCATGAATATAGGGCTACTTCCTCACCTTAAAAGGCTTGAACGCTGTTCCCAATGCAGACCATCCGATTCAAGTAGGTGTAATTGCTGTTTTTAAGCCATAATACTTTTATAGTTTTTGACATGAATTGGGCATGTTTTGGTGCTAGGCTGTCAGATTTATATGTCATACTTGTATGCATTACATCTGGTTTTCATTCCCAAGGAAAGTGGAAGGTTCAGGCTGAATTTCACAAGCTGTAGATTATCACAAAAAGAGAACTGCAAATTATGCAATTTTTGCAGGCACGATCAGGTACCTCTAACATGGACAGCTAGCCTGTGAACGGACACACGGACGCGTGCTGGATACAGTGCGGCAAGCAAGGGGACCAGATGCAGCATTTGAGGGATTCAAGGGGCCATATCCACTTCTCAGACTGAAGGGCCTTGACCTTTTATGGGTACTACTGCCAAATTACATGCGTTGCGTAGTTGAGAGCGTGAGAAAGCAGCTGGTGGAACTGCGGCTTTCAATTACCTGTCTAGCCTTCTACATGGGGCGGCATGTCAGGCTTTTGGATTGTAGACTATGCACAATTAAGCCTCCAATCACTTTCTCGGGGACTGCACGACCCCTCTCTCAGCGTGCTTATTGAAAGGCAACTAAATGGAGGTACTGGCTTTTGTTTTATAGTGTCCCATGCTTGTCGGATCTTCTGCCTCGACCATACATGATACACTTTCTGCTCCTCGTGAAGGCCCTGTTTCTATTGCTGCATAAGTGAGAGTGACATCTCTGCAGCTGAAGTGTTATTGCTGTCTTTTGTACAGCAGGTAGCTAGGTTCTGCGGTGATGCAGCAATGAAATTTAATGTTCATCAGCTGCTGCACCTACTTAAACCCACTCGCAGGTTTGGCCCATTGTGGGGCATTTCAACATTTCCCTTCGAAGATGGAATTGGCCGCACACTGCGGCTTGTGTCAGCAGCCAAGATTGTTCCTACGCAGGTCGCTGAACGGTGCATTATGCACCATTCCTATCAGTGCTTGAAAAGAAATTTGGAGCTTCTGGCTCATTTGGCTTTTGCCAAGAGAAATATATTCACTCAATACACAAGCAGCCACCAAACATATGCTCTAGGTGTGCCGCACCCTGTTCCATGATTTCCTGAGCACCTGGGAACTATTTCCAATGCATGCTTTGGCACATCACTCAAATGTCAAGATACTTTCGAGCTCAAATTGGCAGCATTATTATACATAATTCTGATTATTTGACCCCGAAGAAGACCTGTTCTTGTTATGTTAAAATGGTTGATGGCACATAATATTATGTACTTGGAATTTATGAGAGTGCAGGCTGTCAATTTTTTCACTCTCAACGACTGCTTGCTTCACCGCTCGTATTTGATGTGCTGCATATGTAGTGTCAGCATCCACCTACTGATCCGAATAATTGTACCGCTGTGATGATGTGGCTGCGCAGTGTGTTTTTATAATTCTAATAATCTTTCGTACTTGAGTGAAGCGCCAAACCAAAAGGAAATGGACTGATGCGGCAGTGATGTACGATATCAGTTCATGAAGGTAGTTTCAGTGTAATTTTTATTTTTGTATTCCTTTGAAGTAGCTCCTCAGAGTCAACTTTTTTCATATTTCTGGCCACGTAATTCATTACAGTTAGCAAAAATTAAGCCACATCTTCAGTGCAACGGAAGGCCGCTTTATATTTTCACATTGTCAAAAGTCCATTTTCAGCTTTTTATTGAGCACAGCCAAGAGCGGCATGCATCATCTTCGACAAGCGCCGAGCACGCTCGTTTCTGTGCCGCTGCCGAGTCACTCTGTTCTTTATGGGCGCTAGTCAGCCCCAATAAAGTGTTTCTTTTAGAAGTCTTTTTGCTTTCTACCAAATGTACGATCTGCCGTCACAGCTACGAAACAAATATTAAGGTTTTTTTTTATACTTGAAACTTTTATGCTTCAAAATATTTAGTGCAAATATGAGAACACATTTATTTGTTTATTTCGTTACTGTCAGGGCCGTTGAGGCGTTACAGATAGGAGTGGCAAGATTAATCACAATCAAATACTAAAGGAGAGATTAACATAAATGATGAAGAAGCGCAGATTTGAATGCTTCTGGTTCTGGGATGCATACGATCCATGCGGGCTGGTTCCTGTCTGAACTGGTCTTGGGCAGGAAAGAATGAAAGTACTGGTTTGTTCTGCAGCTTGGAACTCTCACTTTAAATCGGTGATAAATACGGGATAATACATAACTTGGAGCAGTGAAAAGACTTTTTAACGATTCTTTGTGTTATTTATTTTGTGGAAAGTTACAAGTCTAGACAGATGATGCCGCAGTGAAAGGTCTTGAAGGTCTAGAGTTCGCTTCATGACCGTGACGCTAGACGAAGGAGAGTAGTTAGACAAGATAAAATGGGATGGACGATTCTGAACAGATTCTAAGGCATTAATCAGTGATTTGATGTTAGGGTCCTATACAGAATGCGCATATTCTATTTTAAATCGAACCACCGTTTTGTACAGAAGTAGTTTTAAACTAACCGGAGCAAGTGAGAAGTTACGGCGAAGGAAACCTAGCATGCGATTAGCATTGTAGTTATGTGCTCGATATGTTTTTTCCATGAAAGGTCATTGGTAATGTATACTACAAGATACTTATATGCAGAAACAAAGGCTAAGGGCAGCCATTTAGAATACATAAATGCCGGTTAGATTTGGAAGGCATTCGTGTTACTTGCATTGCTTTACATTTAGATGCAATAAGCTTCATTAGCCAAGTGTCGCACCAAGCCAAGTGTTGCATATGAAATCCATTGATTGCATTTTTATGAAAGAAAGATATGCCCAGACATGCAGCCTCATAGGATGTTATGCTTTCTCCTGCTTGTTTTTTGTATCTTTGAAATGTTAACTGTTTTTGAGTATATAGAAAGTATTGTATTTTTATTATAATTTGCTAGCATGTCTTTTCTGTTTCAACATGTTATTTTTAACCATTTATTATTCCTGTGCTTTGTTGTTGTCCACAAGTATAATAAATCATATCTGTAGGTGTGATGACAACCTCGAAACTGTGTGCACTTTTTTTTAGGCATATATGTTCCATGGGTGTGAGTGTGTGTAACCAAAACTAGATCTGCTACTGCTGTAGGTTAAGTTGCTGTACACCTAGCTACCGTGATACGAAGAATTTTTGGGCGAATACCCTCAAATGAGGCTCTAGCCAATGGTGCTGGGCGTTTGATGTGATATAATGTTTAATCCCTGTTCCCCTAGTGTGTGACATATAGCAGGGGGCTGGGCAAAGGGTTAGCCATAAATCTGTGCATTTCCCAGTGCGATCTTGAGTTATATCACGCTGTGCCTGTCACGTAGGCAACTTTAATGTTTTCACGATGCACATCGCCTGCGCGAGGAGTGACTCAATCGCTGCATGACACACACGATTAACGAAGCTGTGCGGCTCTGCATCGATCACCTCGGGGTGACTCGGATGTACTCGTGCACTGCACGGCTTTGACTGTGCGAATGTAGAGCGCTTTCCAGCATCGTGAAAATTCCTTCAATCGAAACGTCGCACCGCGGCCTTATCTCCTGGGAATAAAAAGTAGTAGAGTTGCGGTGTCATGTAAGCAGATGTGCATTCGCTGCGCTCTTGCCGCGCAGTAAGCTGAGCGCTGCATTAATAGAATCCCCGACTAAAATGATGCGCGAATTCCTCATCTCTTAACGAAAATCTGTGCGCGCATACGCGTCTGCGCGCTTTGGTCGATCGAGACGATCGAGCTCGAGATCGGGTCGAGCGTGCATGCAGCATCTGCACCTTCCTGAAAAAGTGAGGGAAGGTGCATATGTGTAGCATAGTTCGCCCGGCTCGGTAACCACTGCGCCGCACACACATCCATGGGGGCGTACTCGCTGGAATCGAATTAGCCCGTCTGACAGCGCGGATTCACTGCATGAAGCGAACAGACGAAGGATCGAGCCTATGAAGTGTCAATGCCAAAAATCCTTTATTTTGCGCGCGCTGAGCTTATTGGGCGTAAAAGACACTTTGGTGTGCATCTTAAAGCAGCGGCTATAAAATTCATTAGCCTCAATTGCAATTCTTTGCAGATAAAACTGCGCAATGCATTTGTGATGTAGCTGCACTTCACGCCGAGCATGCATGCTGAGAGGCCGGAATCGTCTGCGCCGAGAACGAATGAAGGTAAGCCGCCAAAGCCGGGTTTTCGCCAATGCATATGGGCGGTTTCATATATGCGCTTCACGAAACGCAGATGTCTCTCTGAGTGGAAGCGCGCCAATTTGGCTCGATCGATTATTTGGGCTTGCACGTACATCGTGCACGTACGTACGCTTGGCCAAACCAAATAACTAAGGTTGTAAACGTGAGACGCTTACCGTGCAATATTATTGTTATGCGAAAACGATTGATCCAGCGGAATTAATTTTAAAAGCTTCAGCGCACGACAATATGAGATCGCGCAATGTGCTCTCCCGCGGTATATAGCTTTCTTGAGCTGAGGAATTTTCATGCTCTATAACGGCAGCACGCGTCTGTTTGCGCGTAGTACGTTCTGCGTACGTGCATAGCCACCACTTATTTCGCAAGCTGCTTTCTGGCAGCAAAAATCGCCACTTGTGAGCAGTTATCCTGGCCATACAAAAAGATTTGTGCTAACTGATTCACACGTACAATTAAGTAAACTTCATTGCCAGTATAAGTTTCCGCCGAAGAGATGGCATCCATGCAGATGAAGCCCCATGCATACAGAACTTTCAGAACGGCGCCCGCAGACAGAGCAGCTGCATGCAGGTTTCTGAAGGACCGTCAACGTCGCACCGATGTAAACATGGCTCCAATGGAGATGCCTTCAGCACCTTCAGACTCGCGCCATTATAAACAGAGCAGCCAATGCAGATTCCTTCAAGATCTTCAGATTCATGCATGTGCATGTAGAAATGCGGACAAGGAGTGCTGATGGACAGTCAAGAATCCTGTTGGTCCCTTGAAGGCAATTTGAAGGAAGTTTTGAATGGGTGACTTCATAAAAACCTATCCTATCCTAGACGACGCAGTGCTATATTTAACTAGCTTAAAATGCTCGACCAATAGGCAAAGAGCTGGTTAATACTCCTGGGTGAATATCGCCAGCACACATGGTATGTGCAGAACATCAATGTAAGGTCCATAAACCAAAGCTCTTTTGTTGCGACATTTGCTCTAAGGTAAACTTAAGGCAAAGGCCTTGCTCCTTTATCAACTTGACAATAATTACAGTTTCCACACTACCGCAACTATTGCAAAAGACCAGAAAATATGGACATCGCGAAATACTTTCCCCCATCTCATACAAGTTCTCGGAAATCATTTCGACCCCCCCGCTTAAGAGAATATTGCTGCGAACAGGGGCAATCTTCGCATCGATACATATACCAGACTTTTGAACATATCCCTCACTGCCATTATCCACAAACATGCTCTTCAAATAAAAGGAGGTAAGCTCCAAAAATATATATTTGTGAGGTGCACAAAGTTCCTCGGAGGATTTATGAACGCAAGGCGTCGACAGTGGTGCGCCGGACAGTGGAGCGCTGCGCGTGCCAGCCCAGCATTGCGCGTGTGCTAATGGTGTGTGTGAGGCGACGGCGTCCAAGGGCGTGGCAAGAACGAGGAGTGAAGAGCTGACGTCAGAAAACCGAGGTGTGAAGGAAGACAGGACAGCGGAGATCGCGTGGTTCAAGCGTGGAGGTGGCAGCCGTCGGACGTTGGGTCCATGCTGCCGTGAACCTCCCTTGGATCACCGACGCAAGCCTCCTGCGTTCTTTGCAAGTGTGAAGGTGGCACTGAGGGTCCGTGTTGCCGAAAGCCACTCTTGAATAGCCTGCTTTAAGCCTCTGGCGTTTTTTGCCGCCGTCGTCGGGACATTGCTACGTTTTAACGCGGCAGCGTTAAGGAGCTCGCGTCGCGAAAATCCGGTGTCGTCGGTGTCGGCGTCCTTGGCCGTGAGCGAAAAATGGCGCATCTCGGTGGACACCTGAACCGTGCCGTAATAATTGATTTTGGGGGGGAAAGGAATTGGCGCAGTATCTGTCTCATATATCTTTGGACACCTGAACCGCGCCATAAGGGAACGGATAAAGGAGGGAGTGAAAGAAGAAAGGAAGAAGAGGTGCCGTAGTGGAGGGCTCCGGAATAATTTCGACCACCTGGGGATCTTTAACGTGCACTGACATCGCACAGCACACGGGCGCCTTAGCGTTTTTCCTCCATAAAAACGCAGCCGCCGCGGTCGGGTTCGAGCCCGGGAACCGTGCCGTAAGAATAGTGATTTTAACCCGACCACATTTAGGATTGATTGATTGATGGATTTGTCGATTGGTTGATGGATTGATTTAATGATTGATTGATGGATCGAGTGATTGATTGATCGATTCACGATTGATTGATTGATCGAATAGTCGATCGAATAATTGATCGATTGATTGATTGGTTGACTGATTAAATATTTGATTGATTGATCGGTCGATCGATCGGTCGATTGATTGATTGATCGGTTGATCAATCAGTCGATTGATTAATTAGTTGACTGATCGATCTATCAATTGTTGATTTATCGATTGATCAATCAATATATCGTTCGTTCGATTTCTCCTACGGCGCGATCAGGGTGTCCAGCGAGAAATGTGACAGGTGTCATTTCCTTTCCTTAAAAGCAATTCATTTCATTGTCCTTCCCCTACGGCCCGGTTGAGGTATCCGCCGAGATATGTGAGAAAGGCGTCCTTTCCTTAAATTGTCCAACAGGCCACAGGCCACTCGTCGCGCCGAACGGGTGATGGCGTTCCATGTACCCATCGGCAACGCTGCTGCACGCTGCCGCGTCTCACTCTTAAAAACAAAGCTTAAGCGTCCTCCACTTTTTTGCTGCGGCTGCCTAGTTCTTCGTGCTGATGATGGGAGACCAGCGGCATCTTCCTGTGTTCCTCTCCGCTCCTACTACCACCTGGCTTCCTTCCGCCGCTTCACTCTACGCATCGCCAGCGACGCGTCGCAATACATCTACCCGCGTTCGCCCTGTCTGCAACGCATCCCCGTTTCGCCAGGAACGCTCAGTACCTGGTGAACTCTTTCTTTTTATTCTCTAGTGTACGCATGTTGTGTGTGTTTTTCTCGTTGGCGTGTGCCTTCCTTATTGGCCCCTTTTCCTTTAAATTATAAATACGGCTTCGTTTTGTTTTCTTTGATCTTTTTGTTCCCTTGTAATCTTGTTCGAACCTGCAGGCAATAGCTTTCCCCTTCGGAAAGCCGGGAACGCGTCACCGACTCGCGACAGTTGGCGTCCGCGCGACAGGACGAAGCCGTGTTTTTTCTGTTTCGTGAGTCTTCAAATAGAAACGATGGCAAAACTAAACGATTTCATCAAGTTCGGAGAGCGAATGGGTTTGAGAGCTGGCGAGCTGCTTTCGTGGGTTGCCGCTGAGCAGCAGAAGGAACGCGCTGCACGTGCAGCCAAACGAGAGCATGCCAAGGCCCAAGCAGAAGCCGAACGCGAGCACGCCAAGGCCCTAGCAAAACCGAACGCGAGGATTCCAAGGCGCAAGCAGGGGCAGAAGAGCGTAAAGCACAAGCCGTACGTGAGCATGCAAAATCACTAGCAGAGGCTGAAGAGCGTTGACTGCCGCTCCAATGAATGCTCGCAGAAGCTGGTGGGGTAATCGAGAACCCGCACCGGGCCCTCACTAGCGGTTAGCCCACACAAATTGATCCCGCCTTTCGACGATCGGAGGGATGACTTGTACTCATACCTCAAACGTTTTGAGCGTATCGCAGAAGGGCGCAGCTAGCCAAAGAAAAATGGGCTACAGCATTCAGTATGTCTGACTGGGGCAAGCTCTTCATGTTCGGTCGATTGTCTCCAACCAATTCAATGAATTAAGATAAGGCAAACCTTGCCCTGCTCCAACATTTTCGACTCACTGCAGAGGGTTATCATGAAAGGTTTCGTGAACATAAGCCGCTAGATAAAGAAACAGGCAAGCAATGCGCTGTCCGCCTGCTCAGTTTTTTCGATCGATGGGTCGAGATGTCGGGAATGGCCACAACGTAGTGATCTCGTGATTTGGTGGTAGCCGGACAGTTTATGAGGAACTTTATTTAGTCGTCTGGAAATATTTCTTCAAAAAAGAGAGTGCAACACGCTGGAAAAAATGGCTGAGGCAGCAGACAATTTTCCAGAGGCCCAGCGGCAAAGGAACTTGTTATCGTTTAAAGAATTGTTACAGGTGGGCATCCCGAGACAGAAGTATGTTACATCAAGTAGAGAGTTTGGAAGGTGCCTCATGTGTATTCACATGAACATAACGCTGCCGACTGTAGCTATAAGCCAAAATAGCTTTATTGTGTTTCTTAACGAAAAACAGGGCATGATGCAAGCTCCTGCTCAAGAAAGCACGAAAATCAGAAGCAGTCGTCCTTTTGTGTTCAGCCAGACAATGTTGCGCTGGAAAATGCGTCCACAACAGCAGATAGGCGGGAACAAGCTGAGGATAAGGGGGTGGTCGGACTTGTATAGAAAAAGCCTGCAGCTGTCCAACACAAGCCTGTACTATAGGGCGAGCTCCGAGGCCTACCCGTACGTGTTTGACGGGACTCGGGGAGCAATACAGTGGTGGTGCGGAGAAACCTAGTTCCTGGCTGAGTTCTCACCGCTTCGAGACCTAAAGTGTTCCTTGTTGATGGCAGTGATCTGAAAGTTTCCGACGCAGTAGTCTTTATTGCTTCTCCTTATTTCACTGGCACGGCCCTGCTAAAGGGCATAGAGACACCAGCTTACGATGGCATAACTGGAAATATACGAGAGGACCGTGAGCCGTCAAAGCCAGATATTAATTGGAAGAAATTGAAGGGCGTTGCTTAGTTATGTCCTGGTATAGTCAATGTCGAGGTTGCCAGTGAAAATTGTGAAGGCGAGGACCCAAAAGTGGTCCTGGCTGGAACGGAAGTTTCTCGACAAAGAAGGGAAAGTACTGCTTTAAGCGTTGGTCCCAAGAGGTTCACCAAGGAAATGCTAGAAAAGGAGCAAAGAGACGATGAGTCATTGAAGGCGTGTTGGGTGAAAGCAGGAAAGGTATTCCATGGCAAGCATGTCACATCGCACTCGTGGTCTGTTGAAAAGGGTTTGCTGTATCGGCTCTATAACGTGTTCTTGAGCTCGTCAAAAGTGTCTTGCCACTGTGATGTCCAAGAGAGAAGGTTGCGTTCATTTTTGTGTGTCAACTCAACGAGCGGTTGGACTTAGTCGGCATAGCCAGGGATGGAGTCGCGGTAGTATACGGCAAGCCCTAAGAAGGAACCGACTTGTTCCTCCGTCTTTGGAAGCGGTACGTTGAGAAGCTTTTCCATCACTGTTTCCAATGGTCGGATGGTCCCTTCTCGATGCTGGTGATCAAGAAAAGATATGTTAGTGGCTCCGATTTCACTCTTGTGTGGCTTGATCGCGAGGCTGGCCTCGCGCTGCCTGCTAAATAGCCTGTTTAAAGTACAAATATGTTCTTCCCAGGAAGAGGTCGCTACGAGAACATCGTCGATGTAATTAACTACATTTTTTATGCCTTGTAACAGAATGCGCAGCAAGCGCGTAAAGATAGCCGATGCTATCTTAAAGCCGCAGGACATATAGACGAACTTATAGTGACCAGATTGTATAGAGAAGCGGTTTTTGGTCTCGAAGCTTCCTCCGAGGGCACTTGCCAGTAGCCTTTAGCAAGGCGAAATTTCGAAAAATACACCTTTGTTCCAAGCTCGGTAAATATTACGTCTGTTCTTGGAACGGACATCATACAATGACATCATTGATGCGTCGAAAGTCGATACAAGTCCTATAGGTGTTGCCTTTCTTTTTAACCAGAACCAGGGGTGAATTCCATGGAGATTTTTAACGTTCAATGACCCGTAATTTCATCGTCTGGTCCATCTCCTTTTCGACCACGTCCTTCATGACAGAAGACAACGGGTATGGCAGGGTATTCACGACTTCCGACGTCCAGAACCTGAGTTGACACTCCACTAGATTAGTCTTCACGGGAATCTCGGAAAAAATGCCTGCATACTTGTAAAGTAAGATTCGATTTTGCTGCTCGTTGTCGTCATCGAGCTTGGTGAAGATCTGCTCGGCTTCAATCCCTTTACCATGTTCCGTGCTAAGGGTAGGCAGTTGTTCTTCTGAGTCACCTTCTTCGATTACGACAAAACATGACGCCTGCACGGTCTCTTGGGACGCACGCTTTTCGTACCGTTTGAGCATATTGGTGTGGAATAGCTTCTTAGTGTGGCCCAAGTCGATCCAATATTACACGTCATAATTTTTGCCAACTACCACGATTGGACCTTTCCACTGCACCAGGAGTTTATTGTGGCTACTCGGGAAAATAATGAGGGCACAATCTACAACCTTTAACGGCTGCTTCTTGCTGTTCCTGTCATAGTATTTCCTCTGAGGCTGTTGGACACGCAACAGATTTTTATGTGCCGCTCTCAGAGTTTCCGAGGGACGTTCTCTTCGATCGAGAACGTAACCATATGTCGACTTTGTGTCTTTTCCCCAGCGCTTCCCTTGTCCAGGTCTCTCTGAGAACTGCGAGCAGTCCTCACACATGTCGGCCAAATATCATCTGAAACGAAAAAAACCTGACTCGCCTGCGGTACCTTTTTGTATGGGAAGAGTAGCGCAGCGGTATAAAGATCCCATGTTCTGGGCTACTCCTGTCTGAGCTTCCCTAGCATCTGCTTGAATGTACCGTTAAGTTTCTCCACCATCCCATTGCGCATTGGATGGTAAGAGATCGTGCTGAGATGTTTCACCGCCAAGAGATCATTGAGCTCTCTCATCATCTCGGAAGAGAAGCAGGAGCCCTGATCACAAAGGACCTCTCTCGTAAAACCTGTTCGTGAAAAGATCACGACCAAACTTTCAGCCACGGTTGCTGAGTCTAACTTTGGCAGAGCCACAGCGTCGGGATACCGCGTGGCAAAATCGAGGTGATTGAGAATATATCTATTCCCTTTCACTGATGCAGGCGACAGCTGACCAACAATATCGACAGCGACCAAGCATAAAAGGCGAAGCACTTGAACAGCAGTTTACTGCGTTAACATTACAAGAGTATACCTTTTGTGTAGAGTTCATCAAGGGCTCCGAAGACGTAGGCGCGGATTGCATGAGTCGTTTGTAAATTACCGGAGGGTGATGCTCAATGTAAAGGGCTGCTATCCGGTGTTTGCAATGGTTACGTGTGCAAATGCAGTGTGGTAGTGTTTGTGGGTTTTGTCTTTCTTCTTCCTTGGTTCTGCAGTTATGATATCTTTAGTGTCTACATATTCACCTTTATGGTACAGACATGTTTAATGTTTGTGTCAGATATTTTGTACTAATATTATTTTTCCTTTTGCCAGATGTATATTGTTTGACCCCATGTTCCCTCCGTGCGCATTTCCTTGTGCCTCCAGGTGTCACTGTGTAAAGTGCCTTCGGTGACTTCGGCAGCGTCTAACTTGTCCGTTTACCGCATGAACATAAGCGTTGTGTGCACCAATGGCAGTTTTGCTTTGCGAAAAAACTTTTCCAAAAGGGGGGAATATGTGAGGTGCACAAAATATCCTCGGAAGATTTATGAATGCGGGGCGTCGACAGTGGTGCGCCGGACAGCGGAGCGCTGCGCATGCCAGCCCAGCATTGGTGTGTGCGAGGCGAAGTTGACAAATAGCGTGGCAAGCACGAGAACCGGAGAGCTGACGTGTCAGAAAATTGAGCTGTGAAGGGAGACAGGGCAGCGGAGATAATGTGATTCAATCGTGGAAGTGGCAGCCGTCAGACGTTGGGTCCGTGCTGCCATGAACCTCCCTTGGATCACCGAGCTAGCCTCCTGCGTTCTTTGCAAGTGTGGATGTGGCAGCCGATAGACTCAGGGTCCGTGTTGCCTAAAGGCACTCTTAGCCTGCTTCAAGCCTATGGTGCTTCGTGACGCCGTCGTCGGGACCTGGTTACGTTTTTCCTGCTGCTGCCAAGTTTTCCAGGCTGTTGACGGGAGACCAGCGTCGTCTCCCTGTGTTCCCGTCCGCTCCTACTACCACCTGGCTTCCTTCCACCGCTTCCTTCTACGCATCGCCAGCGACGTGTCACACTACATCTACCCGCGTTCGCCCTGTCTGCTAGGCATCCCCGCTTTACCTGGTGAACTCTTTCCTTTTATTATTTAGTGTTGTAAGCTTGTTGAGTGTGTGTTTTTCTTGATGGCGTGTGCGTTTCTTATGGGCCCCTTTTCCTTTAAGTTATAAATACGGCTTCGTTTTGTTTTGTTTGATCTTTTTGTTCTCTTCTCCTCTTGTATGAACCTCTACGCGATAGCGTTCCCCTTCGGGAAGTCGGGGACGCGTTACCCAATTCTCGACAATATTACACACCTGTTCCTAAACACAAGCTCATCATTGTGTTCCGATATTCGCATTCACAAGCTTTTCATGAGTTCCTGATACGGGATGGAATAAAATAGTTCTACATCGAAACTAACCGCTAGACAATCCAGTGGACTGTTATTCTTCATATACTCAACCACATTGTGAATAGAGTCAAGAAACGGATCTTCAAGACACGAAATAGACAGCTGCTTTTGCAAACAACGAGAGACAAAATTTGCATGAACCCTTTTCTGAAATTTATCTGAAGACGATGTTATTGAATAGCAGTTATTTGAAGAGCACGTTTGTAGAGTGTTGCAGTGTGGTCTGTGCTCAAAAATCTGGTATAAGTTGTGGTTCTAAGATTGGTCTTGTGCTAAGCGATACTTTCCTAAGCAGGGTGCATCATCTGGGGGAAAAAATTTTGGCTTTGTCGATGATTTTCTGATCTCTTACAAAGGCTGTGATAGTTTGGGACCTGTACATATTAATAAGTTGTTTATGAAGCAAGGCCTTTGTCTTAGGTTTACTTTGGAGCAAATGTCCCAACGAAGACATTTGCGGTTTCTGGACCTTACCTTGATGTTCTGCACACGCCATGTGTGCTGGCGATATTGATTGACCCAGGAGTGTTAAGCTGCTGCTTGGCTACAGGCCAACCATTCCAAGCTAGTGAAAGACAGCATTTCACTGTCTAACCTGGGCTCAGAATTGATATATTCATGCTTTCAGAGCATGAAGACTGGTTTCCAATAGCAGACTTTAATGTTAACTAACGCAGGATTTCCCAACTATGTTATTGCGAGAGCATACGATAAACTGTTAAAGAAGATGAAACCGTGTAGCGGCTACCAGTGCAATCAGGCCGGGGCCAGTCAGCGAGATGCCAAAAGACCTGTTTTGTTAGCGTACGTGCACAGATTGTCGCACAGTTTGAAAACTGTTTCCAGAAGGTGTAATGTAAAAGTGGTTTTCTTGATATCTAATAAGTTGTATAAAATATATAAAATTGTTAAGAATAATTCTGTGAATGTGGCTCGCGAAAAGTACACGTGTAGAGTGAGTCGTATATGTACTTTGTAAAATGAATGTGGTATCAGTTCCTGTTATCTCTAGGCCAAAATGGAAGGTGTATCAATGTAAGATTACAGTAGCACAAGAGGGTACGGGTTCTAACTCGGCTGTACATTGCAAGGTATATAAAGGCTGCTACCTTTTCCTTTTAAAAACGCATTTCGTCAGTAAATTCAGAGAACATTAAATGGGAGATTATTGAGGCCAGACACATCTTAATGACAAAGAGACGAATGTGTGAGTGTGTTGTCTATCGCGTTAACAAGCAATGAGTTGGATTATCTCGATCAGGGGAATGTTCAAGGCGATTTTTGTCTCATGTTGTCATGTATGCTAATCTGTAATTGTGTGGTTTGGGGTTTTGCTTGGCTTTTCTATATATTCCCTTGCTCATATCTATAAACTTTAGTTGCGAGTCAGAGCCTGTCTTGTCTCCTTTCTGGTCCCTATCTTTCGCACTGGTAGATCACCGTAATGTCTCACCTCTGATGAAACCCAGGACATAACATTTTCCTCTTCACACTGGCGGTTCAGAACATACTACGGTAAAGGCGTGTCATCTCCAAGAAAATTGCATGGCTTCATTAACACTGCCTCCTGCTTACAGGGCACAGAGAGGCATTCATTGTAGATTCTACCTCCGACACAGAAAGCAATGTTTTAGTTTGAGTGGACTAACCTAGGAAAGAAGCACGAAATACCTTCAGCCAAACGGCTGAACTGAAGAAATAGAGTAGTGTAATAGTGAATATACTGATATATTGCATGCAAGATATACGCATGGCGTATTGAGATTTTCAACACTGCTACCATTGGCTTAGCCAACTATTTAAATATAGAAAAAATGCAGTATCACTGAAATGCTGATACAGTACTATTAGTGTTAATAGTAGCAGTGCAGGTTTCATGAAAAAAGGGGGCCTAGTGCTGGCTTTCGTTCCCACAGCAGGCTTGTGACCAATAACCAGTGTAAATGAAAGATGAACAATGGCTGAAAAGAGAAAGAGCCAGTAGGAAGGAAGGAAGGCATAAAGGACTTAAGACACAATAGGCAGGCAAGTTTATTTAGAGAGTAACCACAAAAGAAACATTAATGCCCAAGTAAAGATTTACAAGACCAACCATGCACATATTGTGCAGAGTGAAAACTTTGTTATCCTCATTTAGGTCAAAATACGTTTTCATATATACTCGTGCTATAAAGCGATCGTAATTATTAACAGCATAACTGACCGAGTGATACCAAGACAGGGATGAAGGGTAGTGAATTGGCCCTTAGCGTAATGCTTGTCCCTTCCTATGGGGGACAGAAGGATCATTCAGTTGAACACCAGGTCGCTGAGACTAATACAGTTAAACCCGGATATGTTTATTTCTAAGAAAATGAAAAAATAGTTGGATATAGCGAAATTCAATATACAGATAGGGGCTTAAACCGCACTCAAGATCATGACAAATTGTGGCTTACCGACCGCAGGATTCATGTACCACAAAGTCCGGAGATGCAACGTGAAAGCACTTTATTTCACGGAAAAAAAAAATTGCTTATATTCGACTTCTTTTTGGTGTGAGTATCGATCTTCTAGACATGTACAGGTGCAAAAGCCCGGTACCTTCCATTGTTCCGCAACAACGCCAACTGAGGCTGAGTGCTTGCGCCAGTTTAGCGTATTTGCACGGGCGCATCTATTCTGGAACACAGTTGGCCTCCTCATTGCTCGACTTGCTTTTTTGGAAGCCAGCCATGCCGACACCAATGTACTCATCGGGGCGGTCAGCTACAGCCTGAACTTCGCTGTCAGCGTTGATGAGCTCCTCAACAGTAAGTTCTGATAGAACGACGCCGGCAAATGGTAAATGTCGCGAAACGTGTCCTCCAAGAATTCATTGCCGTCATCCAAAGCTCTAGGACACTCATCTCCAGCCACTTCATGGCCTGCCTTGCCGACACAGTTGGCTACCGTGGCCTGCTTTATGTCGTTCCAAGCGCCGGTAATCATCTGGATGGCGCCGAGTAGGTCAATCTTGAGATCCGTTCCTACACAGAGGTCTAGAAAAAGCCGTTGAACAAGTTGCTTTCTGCAGCCTAGCTTGAAAGCCCTGGTCTCATGGGCTACAGTCACGCTATGGCGTTCGGCGGGGGAAAGTTGACTTCAATGTTCTGCAGCTTGCAAGTCATTTGATGGGTCGAGCAGTTGTCTAACAGAAGTCATACTTGGCGGCCCGACTTGCCCAACTCGGTGGCTAGAGCCTGACGCCATTCAACAAAAAGTTGGCGTGTCATCTAGGCCTTTCTAATACAGCCGTAGCGAATGAAAAACTGCTTGCATTTCTTGAAGAAGCGCAGTGACGTCCTCTTTCCTATAACATAATGGACGCAGCTTGCACGGGCCATCCATGTTTGCCGCAAGCAGAACCGTCATATGCACTTTGTTCATTTTGCTCATTTTCCTGCCGTGACATAAGCTTCCGCGGAGATCGAGTCCTTATTAGGCAGCGTCTGCCAAAAGAGACCAGTATTGTCTGCAGTGAAGACTTCGGCAGGTGAAAACTTTGCAGCGATCTTCAGGCACTCCTCTGAAAGCCACTGCTGCATCTCCTGGCTGCTGGCAGCCACACTTTCGCCTGAAATGAGTTCTCCTGCAATGCTGCGGCAGTTTTTAAACCGTTGCAACCACCCAGTTCCACCGCAAAAGTTTTCTTCGCCAAGAGCCGTGGCAAACCATTTTTCCTTCTCCTTTAACATGGGGCCATCCACAGGGATGCTTTCCTCTCGGACATCGAGAAACGATGCACACTGCACCTTCTTAACTTTGTCGAAAGCAGCAGGACGTAAACTACATGCTCCCAATCGACTTTGCTGACCTGATTTGAGCGTGATGTCCTGCTTGTTTTTCAACAGCGTACTTACAGTGCTCCGCTGAATGCCGACTTTTTGTGCCACGGTGCACTTCTTTTCACCATTCTCGACGCGTCGGGTCACCTGAAGTATTGTAGCGCGCTTGTAGTATTGGAGATACGCTCTTAGTGGTAGTTGTGCCAGTAGTGGGGCGCCGTGGGCGCAACCACTGACTGGCTCTTTCCAGTTCTCTTGTGTGCCTCACCAGTGAGAAGGCGCTGCCCTCACTTATCAGTGGCTTGACGCGTTTTTTCACTTTCCCGAGAGGCATGGCTTGCAAAGGTCGTCACTCGCCTCCGTGCTGCGCGTTGTGCGACCGGAGATGCGATTGTCTCTGAGGAAAGCGCCCCTTCCAGGGGCCCGGTGCGGCGTTTCAAACGGAGAAACTGGACTTCAATATACTACGCAACTGTCCAATACTTTTACATAGTATTTTCAAGAGGATAGTTTTTGTGTTTGTTATAGCCAATATCTCGAAATATGCGGATTCGATATATCTAGGTTCGACTATAGCTTAATATTAGCAGAAAAATAGAAGTAGTGACAATAAATCATGCAATGATGCCAAACATTATTCTAACACATCAGAAAAGAAAACAGCATTAGGAATAACCAAGTATGCAACGTTTGTAGATGCACATTCCTTCGCGCACCTGTCAAGAACATATGCGCATGATATGCCAGAAGCGAGTGTCTTGTTTAGGTGGGGTACCTGCTATCGCAGTAGTGCACAACCAGGTTGGAAGGAAATGCAAATAGCGCCTATAAGCAAAACAAAATATTTCACCCGTGTACTTTCAGCTTGTGTATGCAGATAGCCTGATACCTATTTCAGGATACGAGATCTACCCAAGTAACAATTTTTAAACCCTTTCTAAACGAATATCTCGCTGCAAAGTAGAAACGTATGCCACATGTATGTTCGCATTTCGTTTCGGCCTTTTTGCAAACGCAGAACATGTCTCTAATGCATATCATTATCAGTCAAGGCTGTCACTTGCAACACCAAGCAGATATGCGAAACCTCCAAGAACTCCACAAAGGAAAAATCTGGAGACAAGCTTCTAGACACTCTCTGAAGGATGCAGATTTGATGTCTAGCATAGCATATAAATACTTCTGCATTAACAGTGAGCATGTGAGGGCAATACAAGGTGCTTCTGAATTTAGTCGCCTAATATTTGCTTGGGAGAACGCAAAAGAAACTGAATTGCCATCTATAGACACAATATTCTATGGTGAGTAAGCAACAAGAAAAAAAGAAGGCAATGCTCTGGAAGCACCTTCAGTCATTCATGACTAAAATGATCAGGCATGCTATGCTCTTCTTTGAACAATACAAATAGGGACTTTTGCTTACTTACAATTAACGCTTTCCCTGAGCAAGCAATGAAATAGAGCTGCAGCTCATGAGCCCTCTCGTTTCTTGTTATGAAATGAAATTTAAAGGTTGGAATGCAAGACTCTCTTCCATAATAGTATTCTCCTCCCACTTGGTTACACAAGCCAAGGATTTTAACAGCATGTACTTGTGCAGGTGTTCATTTTGAAGCATCATTCGGTTGACGCGACACAAAATATTTACTTGCCATTGAACCGGTGTGCGTAGCATAATCACAGAAAAAACTTTTTACACTGGACAGAAATACAGCACCATATTGGCGTGACTGACACACAACATGCTTCGGTGACAGTGCAAGACCATGATCTGAAATCCTACACAACCGTCCTGTGAATCTACAGCGGGTAAATTCGTGACAGTAGTATTTACCAGCCATCTAAATGCTCGTGCACAACAGGTGGGACCGTTTTACTACAAAGCGACAGTAAACCTTTGCCACTAGTATAATCAAAAGTGAGCCTCATTGCGACTTCCATCAAACTTTTTGCTCCTAGTAGAACAAAGAAAGTACACGGACAGCTCGAATGGCAACGATTTGACGTGTTAGGCTATTATGCCATCATCTTGACATAAACGATGCATGTGCGCTCTCTTCAAGCGCCAATCAACCTCGAGAAGATACCTATAAACAAACATCAAAGCACGAAGCCCTTAAACCTCACAGCGAACATAGAAGTAGCAGAACATCTAACCTAGCCAATAACTCGAAGCTAAGCAGCAGAAGAAAATATATCAAGACCAGGAATGAGCAAACAAAATATCATGAAGGAAACCTAAAAGCAACAACCAGCAATGACAGTATGTAGAAGCGCAATAGAAGCACTTGGAAACAGACAGCAAGTAAATTTCGATTTGTTGATGGTGCTGTTAAGTATCTAGAGGATAAATTGCAGTAAATGCTTAAGGACCTAAGCATAGAAAGAACTGCGAGCATAAAAAGACTAAGCAGGAACCACAAAAGTGAAGTCCAATAGTCTGGAAAGAGACGAACAGCCTATGATGAGTAGAGGAACATTAGAAGTGGTAAGGAAGCTCTATGTAAGCCAAGTAATGTTCGGAGAGCTAGGCCATGAGAACGAAATTATCAGGAGATTCAGAATTGCCTGTAGTAGAATTGCCTAGTGATGTTGCTAAAAAAAGCCACATCTTGAAACTTGGAGGCTAACAAAGAGGCTTGAGATTAAATTCAGTAAAAATAGTAGGCCACAGAGATGAAGAAGGTAGCAGTAACACTGGAATGTAGCAACACTGATTTCAGAAGAATCCCGAGCTGTCAAAATTCTGGCACAAATAATAGAACATCCGCCTCGCGTGCAAGAGGACCGGGGTTCAAATCCTGGTGCCGCGCAACTCTCCACCGGGTTTAAAAAAAAAAATCCGCGTGTCGATGGAATTGCATAACCAGGCCTGGAGTGCGGCCTTATCTCGGTGACCAGTACCGACAACGCACTCTCTCACCAGAGCAGGATTTGGCCACCCTGGTGTAGTACTTGGCCACAACCTTCTATGATCAAACCAATTAACCCTCGGCCCTCAGTCCCCAGCGGCTGCAGAGCAACTGATCACGGCGGCGGTCAGACCTGTGACGCAGCGGAGGGTGCTAAAAATCTCTGGCTCCGGACAGGCCGCCATTGGAATCTGAACCTGGCAACGTTTAACGCTAGAACTTTAGCTAGTGAGGCTAGCCTAGCAGTGCTGTTTGAAGAACTAGCGGGAATTAAATGGGATGTGATAGGGCTTGGCGAAGTTAGGAGGACAGGTGAGGCGTATACAGTACTAAAGGACGGACACATACTGTGCTATCGCGGGTTAGAGGATAGACGAGAACTAAGTGTGGGTTTCCTCATTAATAAGGATATAGCTGGCAACGTAGAGGAGTTCTACAGTATTAACGAGAGGGTAGCAGCTATAGTAATTAGGCTGAATAGGAGGTACAAGCTGAAAGTGGTGCAGGCCTACGCACCCACATCCAGCCATGATGACCAGACCGTTGAAAGCTTCTATGAGGACGTAGAATCAGCAATGAATAAAGCAAAATCGCAGTACACTGTACTGATGGGCGACTTCAATGCGAAGGTGGGCAAGAAGCAGGCTGACGACCACGCGGTAGGTGACTATGGGATAGGCTCTAGAAATAGCAGGGGAGAGTTATTAGTCGAATTCGCGGATAGAAATAATTTACGGATCATGAATACCTTCTTCCGCAAACGAGAAAACAGGAAGTGGACCTGGAAGAGCCCCAATGGTGAGATTAAAAATGCAATCGACTTCATACTATGCGCTAAACCTAGCATCATTCAGGATGTGGCCGTCCTCGGAACGGTGCGTTGCAGCGACCATAGAATGGTAAGGTCTAGGATTGGCTTAGACTTGAAGAGGGAACGGAAGAAGCTAGCGAAGAAAAAGACCATTAACGAGTTAGCCGTAAGAGGGAAAGCACAGGAGTTTAGGATATCGCTGCAAAACAGATATTCGGCTTTAACTGAGGAAGATGATCTTGATGTTCATTCAATGCACGATAACCTAACATCAATAATTACGGAGTGCGCCGTAGAAGTAGGCGATAGGACAGTTCGAAAAGATACCGGGAAGCTATCTCAGGTGACGAAAGATCTGATTAAGAAGCGCCAAAACATGAAGGCATCTAACACTACCGATAGAATAGAACTAACGGAGCTATCAAAGTTAATAAATAAGCGCAAGGTAGCCGACATAAGGAAGTTTAATATTGAGAGAATCGAGCATGCTATAAAGAACGGAGGTAGCCTAAAAACAGTGAAGAGGAAACTAGGCATAGGTAAAAACCAGATGTATGCATTAAGAGACAAGCAGGGCAATGTCATTAGCAATATGGATAAGATAGTTACCGTAGCCGAAGAGTTCTACACAGACCTGTACAGTAGCCAATGTAATCAGAGCGCTAATGAGAAAGACAGCAGTGCACAGCAATGCGTCATCCCGCCAGTAACGAAAGATGAAGTAAAGAAAGCCTTAGAAGCAATGAAAAGGGGAAAAGCAGCTGGGGAGGATCAGGTAACAGCAGATCTGTTGAAGGATGGAGGGGACATCGTGCTAGAAAAACTAGCAACCCTGTATACGCAATGCCCTATGACCTCAATTGTACCAGAAGCTTGGAAGAATGCAAACATTATCTTAATTCATAAGAAGGGAGACGCCAAGGACTTGAAAAATTACAGGCCGATCAGCTTACTATCCGTTGCCTACAAAGTATTTACTAAGGTAATCGCTAATAGAGTCAGGGCAACGTTAGACTTTCATCAACCAAATGATCAGGCAGGCTTTCGTAAAGGATATTCCACAATAGATCATATTCACACTATCAATCAGGTGATAGAGAAATGCGCAGAATATAACCAACCTCTATATATAGCTTTCATTGATTACGAGAAAGCATTCGACTCAGTGGAAACCTCAGCAGTCATAGAGGCATTGCGTAATCACGGGTTAGAAGAGCCTTATGTCAAAATACTGGAAGATATATATAGCAACTGCACAGCTACTATAGTCCTCCATAAAGTCAGCAATAAAATTCCAATAAGGAAGGGCGTCAGGCAAGGAGACACGATCTCGCCAATGCTGTTCACTGCATGTTTGCAGGAGGTATTTCGAGGCCTGAATTGGGAACAGTTGGGAATAAGAATAAATGGAGAATACCTAAATAATCTGCGATTTGCTGATGACATTGCCTTGCTGAGTCACTCAGGAGGTGAACTGCAAATCATGATCAACGAGTTAGACAGGCAGAGCAGATCGATGGGTCTAAAAATTAACATGCAGAAAACCAAGGTAATGTTCAACAGCCTAGCAAGGGAACAACAGTTTACAATTGGCAGCGAGAGCCTAGAAATTGTGCCGGAATACGTCTACTTAGGGCAGGTAGTGACAGCTGATCCAGATCATGAGAGGGAGATAACTAGAAGGATAAGAATGGGCTGGAGCGCATATGGCAAGTTCTCGCAGATCATGAGTGGCAGTTTACCAATTTCCCTCAAGAGGAAAGTGTACAACAGCATAATCTTACCGGTACTCACCTACGGGGCAGAAACGTGGAGGCTACCGAAAAGAGTTCAGCTTAGGTTAAGGACAACGCAGCGAGCCATGGAAAGAAAAATGATAGGTGTAACGTTAAGAGATCGGAAGCGGGCAGAGTGGGTGAAAGAACAAACACGGGTTAATGACATCCTAGTCGAAATCAAGAGAAAGAAATGGGCTTGGGCAGGGCATGTAATGCGAAGGCAAGATAACCGCTGGTCCTTAAGGGTAACAGAGTGGGTTCCAAGAGAAAGTAAGCGTAGCAGGGGGCGGCAGAAGGTTAGGTGGGCGGATGAGATTAAGAAGTTTGCAGGCAAAGGGTGGATGCAGCTGGCAAAGGATAGGGTTAATTGGAGAGACATGGGAGAGGCCTTTGCCCTGCAGTGGGTGTAGTAAGGCTGATGATGATGATGATGATGATGATGATGATGATGATGATGAATGAATCACCAAAGGTCTCTTAGAGCAACAGCATGAATTCGATAATGGATTTTAATGGCACAAGGGCATCTATAACCAAAGAGTGCCTTAGCACAAAGTAATTTTGTGTGCTCAAAGTGAGATCAGAGACACATTTTCGTTCAAGATAAGCCGAGCACCAGGTCAGGAAAGAGCTTGTACACATTGTATCACAACAAACTGAATCTCAACCAAAGAAACATTTAACAGGAAACAGCCGATTATAAGCTTGCCAGATTAGATTTCTTAGGATGTTGTTGCATGCAGCTGATGCATGACACAGAATCTGTGAGATCACTGGAAGGGGCCATTGTCCTTAAGGGAATGTAAACTACGCAATGATGATAATGAAATTTTCTACTCCCCTGCTCGAGCTGTTCAGAATCAGCCGAGTCTTCTTGCTTCCAAAAGAGCCACATTTCCTCAATGTGACAGAAAAAAAATCTTATAAGTTCACCCAAGAATTGGTATCTTGGTGGTATCAGGTTTCGTTTCTGGGGGTTAACGTCCCAAAGTGACTCAGCCTATGAGAAACGCCGTAGTGAAGGGCTCCGGAACTTTCGACAACCTGAGGTTCTTTAACATGTACTGACATCGCACAGTACATGAACCTCTAGAAATCTTAAAAATTAAAAATTCGACATTTTACCGCCGCGGCCAGTATCGAACCCACGTCTTTCGGGCCAGCTGCTGAGCGCCATAACCACTCAGCCACCGCGGCGGCGCTTGGTGGTATCAGGCTACAGGCGCACATGAATTAATACTGCCTCAGAGAAGGGCTAAATAGAGCGCAGCGCATTTTTAGGCCAGCTCAATTTTGACAGCGTTAAAAAGATTTTAAAACTGTTTTCATTGCACAAACAATAATAAACAGTTTCTATTGGTCATGTGATTATGTTAAGAAGGCTCTCCTAGAAATTCTAGCCAGAGCTATACTACTGAGTTGTCTCAACTTAGTGTCTATATCAACAACGAAGAAGTTATACACATGCAGATTATTCAAGTAGAAGTTTTATTCTTCATGGTGTGCCCTAAAAATTTTAAATTATGCTGAAAAGTAATAGAGTTGAGTGCTTGTGCAACGAAAAGTAAATCTCAATAACAAGCAGGACACAAGCTAAAGGTAATCACAAATTGCCCCAAAAAATGAGTGTTTGACAGAACAAAATGAAAAGAAAACTTATTCAGCAGTGGAACAAAACAGGGTGATATCGAGCACACATTTCAAAATTGTTTAATCCAAATCCCCGCTGTGGTGCTCCAGCACTCCTCAGCCAGCATGTCAAAAAGTACCTTAGTTCTGGTAGCTGTAAAAAGCACACAGCTGGTCCGGCATTTTGATATGTGAACAGTAACCCTCATTGACCACCATGCTGAATGTTTTCAAGAGGCTATTCTAGTAACAATACTGCCTGAAATGGTTAGCATGTTAAGCAGCCGTAATAATGCAACACATTTAATCTGCGAATTCGCTACCATGCAACTCTGAGATAACTCCTAAAGTGTTGCAATCGAATGCAAAAAAGACTGCCTATATTATAAAGAAAAGTCGAGAGGCTGCAATGCAATGGCACGATGAAAGTGCTGCAATACAGCAATAGCGATACATTGTACAGTTTAAGCTACACAATAAAACATGATATTTTCTCCTTAATTATCAGAAGTTAAACATACTTTTCTTTTCCTTGCTCTATTGCAAAACTAAGTTTAGATCGTGAAAGCGCTCAAAAAGACAATGATACAGAAAGAAATTGACACACAGTGCGCTTACTTTCGTTGTCCTTTCGAGCGCGTTCACCAGCTAAACGCGGTTAACCAACTAGCCCAAATGCTGCCGCTATTCCAAAATTAAACCTTTAAAAAGCGGGAGCTCCTTTCACTATACAAGGTGCAGCATAAATAATGCAAAACTTTTTTCATGACATGTTTTCTCTAAGAATCAACACAGCTTGAAGGTTTTGCTGTATTACTTGTTTTTGATTCCACGAATGTAACATGCAAGTGTTCAAGGAAATGACCCTCTGCCCATCTTGATTATTGGTTGCAATCAGGGTACAATGCACCATAAAGGATAGGCTCTGCTTGATTTTTATGTTTTCTTAATGAAGCATGTACGTGCAACCCTTCTGCTGGCCTGTATACAGCAGGTTTGTCCAGCTAGGTGATCTGTGGTTTTGATATAAAGATGAAATGGTTCTTCGGAAGCGAATGTCTTTCTAAAATGCTATTAGCATACTTATAGGGCTTTAACAGCGCCTAGTGTAAACAACATCACTGTGCGGACCGCTGCGGTAGCCTAGCGGTCTGAGCATCCGCCTCGGAAGCGGGATTGCCACCGGGTACCCACTGGTGGCACGATGAGTGCAAGCCTTCCCTGTTCTGGTGCTCGGCTTATTCATTGTGAAATGCTTGGGAAATGGGTCGCTTACCCCACCTTGAGTAGAAGAATATGACCTGCGCCATAGCGCTCTTTGACCACAGATGCCATTGCGCCATAAAAGTCCATTATCATCATCATAATCAACATCAATGTGGCCAGTAGCGCGTGCGTGCCGCTGCGATAATGAGCAAGAAAAAAGTTGGCTGAAGAGAAAAGCAGCATCACAGGCTGGAACAGCATGGTAGGACCTCCAGGCGAGATCACACCAGCTCTTGCTTTGAAACTAGAGTCTATGGATGGAATCTTTTTCAAAGAGCACGAGCAGCCATGTACTCTTCGAAGCTGCCACCAGCAGCTGAAAATGCTCCCTTCTTTTTCTTTCTTTTGCACTTCTGTCAAACCAAGCGTGTTTTGATATTTCAAAACATATTGTTACAGGTTCTATTTACAAATAATATTTACAAGGCAGGTCGAGAGGAGCCTGGTGCGCCGGCGGCAGGATACTTGACTTTCTCTTCTACTTCCAGCCGCCGCACGTCTTCTTTATTCCTCAGAGCCCATGCGCAGCACGTGACATTTCCCCGTTCGCAGACGAAGCCCTCTGGGCCAGTCAATCAATCGGGGTCCCGAGAGTGGAATGGCTTCAGCCGTGCGACATGCACGACCTGGGTTGTCCTTGAGCGGCGTCCTTGCGTTGATTGGGGAGAGATGACATAGTTGAGGTCATTGAGGCGAGCAACAACGATGAACGGGCCTGTGTAGTGGGATAGCAGCTTTTCTGATAAGCCACGCTTGCGTAGGGGCGTCCACAACCATACAACGTCACCGTGCAGGTAGGAGACATCCTTGCGCCGGCGGTCATAACGCTGCTTAGAGCGATGCTGTGACGCCAAGGTGCGTATCCGGGCAATCCGACGGGCTTCTTCAGCGCGACATAGAGTGTTGGCAATAGAAGGCTCGGTGTCGAGAGAGAAAGGTAAGATGCTGTCGAGGTAGCTTCGAGGCGGACGGGCATAAAGAAGGAAGAATGGGCTGTAACCAGTTATTTCATGCCTCGACGTGTTATAGGCGTATGTAATGAAGGGAAGCACGTCGTCCCAGTTCTTATGGCGGGAATCGACATACATGGCCAGCATGGTCGTGAGAGTCCGATTGGTACGTTCAACCAGTCCATTAGTCTGGGGGTGGTACGGCGTCGAGTGGCGAAAATGGCATGAACTAAGACGCAGCAGCTCTTCCACAACGTCTGCCGTAAACTGGCGACCGCGGTCACTGATAACAACTCGAGGAGGTCCATGCCGGAGGATGACAGCACGAAGAAGGAAGAGCGAGACCTCAGCAGCGGTGGCGCAAGGTAGGGCGGCGGTCTCACAGTAACGGGTGTGGTGATCAACGCACACTATAATCCAGCGGTTACCGTTGGACGAGCGGGGAAACGGGCCGAGCAGATCGAGTCCAACTTGTTCATATGGCGTGCTTGGAGGTGGCAAAGGATGCAGGCGTCCAGGCGGAGAAGTCGTGGGAAGCTTGAACAGCTGACACTGCACGCAGGTGGCCACGTAGCGCTGAACCATGTGACGCATTTTTGGCCAGTAAAAACGTTCTTTGATGCGGTTAAGGGTCCTGGCAAACCCCAAGTGCCCAGCCGTGACGTCCTCGTGCATTGCCTGCAGAACAGAGGAGTACAGAGTAGCCGGAACGACGAGGAGAAAGCGCGCACCTCCAGGCGAATAATTCGTTCTGTAGAGTAAACCGTCGCGAACGCAGAAAGGGCTTGCGGATGACGGGTCACGGGCTTCGGCAAAAAGCGGCGCCAAGTGCTGATCCTTGCGTTGTTCCATCCGGAAAGTTCCAAGATCTGGAAACTCTTGGGAAACGGCAGCGAGATAGTCATCGAAGTTTTCATCATCGGAAGTAGTAACCGTGAGCGGCAGCCGCGAGAGGCAATCTGCGTCGGCGTGTTGGCGGCCACTTTTGTAAGACACTTTGAAGTTAAACTCTTGGAGGCGTAACGCCCAGCGGGCCAACCGACCGCAGGGGTCGCGAAAATTGACCAGCCAGCACAGAGAGTGATGGTCTGTGACGACTGTAAAAGCACGTCCATAAAGGTACGAACGAAACCGTTGTACGCCGAAAACAACGGCGAGACACTCTTGCTCTGTTACAGTGTAATTGCGTTCCGACTTGCTGAGGGTGCGACTTGCATAAGCGACAACGTGTTGATTGCCCTCATGGCGTTGGATAAGCACAGCACCCACGCCGATGCCGCTGGCGTCAGTGTGGAGTTCAGTCGGTGCTGTCGGGCAGAAATGACGCAATATTGGCCGCGAGGTGAGGAGAAACTTGAGCTGCCGAAACGCGGAGTCGCATTCGGGAGTCCAGTGGAAAGGGGTGTCTTTCTGCAGGAGACTTGTAAGCGTTTAGGCTAAATCAGAAATCTTGGGAACGAAACGCCGAAAATATGAGCAAAGTCCTAGGAAACTCCTGAGCTCATTCACTGATCTGGGTTCTTTGACACTGCTTACAGCTTCAACCTTCTGCGGGTCGGGTCTGAGGCCATCCTTGTCAACGAGATGACCAAGCACAGTAATTTGGCGTTCACCGAAGCGACACTTCTTCGAGTTCAGCACGAGGCCCGCTCTCTCTATGCAGTCTAGGACAATGGCTAAGCGGCTGTTATGTTCGGCGAAGGTCCTACCAAAAATAACAACATCGTCCAGATAACACATGCAAACTTGCCACTTCAGGCCACGTAAAAGCGTATCCATAAATCGTTCAAAAGTGGCAGGAGCGTTGCAAAGGCCGAAAGGCATAACATTAAATTCATACAACCCGTCAGGTGTCACGAATGCTGTCTTCTCTTTGTCTTGCGGGTGCATCGGGATCTGCCAGTACCCGGACCGTAGATCCACCGAGGAAAAGTAGGAGGCTGAGTGGAGGCAGTCAATGCCATCATCAACGCGCGGGAGCGGGTAAACATCCTTCTTTGTGACAGTGTTAAGCCGGCGGTAGTCGACACAAAATCGCCAAGTGCCATCTTTCTTTTTGACAAGGATCACTGGAGCAGCCCACGGGCTTGAAGATTCCTGAATGATGCCGCTGTGCAACATGTCACGGACTTGTTCATCGATTATCTGACGTTCGGAAGGCGAGACGCGGTATGGCTTCTGGCGAATCGGCTGTGCAGATCCAGTATTGATCCTGTGATGGGTACGGGAAGCTGGAATCGGCGGTGGTTGGTCGCGACCAAAGTCAAACACGTCCGCATGCTTCATAAGAACGGCCACTGGAACCTGGCGGTCGCTAGTGGGTAGGGATTTGTTGACCATGGCTAGGAATTGAGAGTCGCTCAGATCGCGGCGTCTAGTTGGACGAGACACGTTGTCAGTGATCGCGGCAACTGGTACAGAAAAACGTTCTTCAAAGCCAGCAAGTTTAAACCACATGGCAATACTGCAGGTTCGTTGGAATGATTGACAGTCCAAAGAGTGGCATGACCCTTGGTCACATGGACGACGCTGCGGGGTACTAGCACACTTTTCTTTGCACAGTTAAGGGAACAAGGTTCCACCACAGCATCGAAGGCATCATAAATCGTGCTCGAGGACACAACGAGAACGAATATGGCAGACATTGCTGGAACGACGGTATCTTCAGAGACAGAAAACACTTGGGCAACCACTGGCGAGTCTTCTATGAGAGCTGACCGAAGGCCAGGACTTAACGATATGCCACCACTGCGGAAGTCGAGAGTAGCGCCGCACTGGTGCAAAAAGTCAATACCGAGGATGATGTCATGCGTAGAACGAGGGAGCACCGTGAATTCAGTTCGGAACATGTGGCCAGCGATCACTACATTCACAAAACAAATACCAATCGGAACCAATGATTCTCCCCCTACACCCCGGAATATAACAGCACGATCCCAAGCGAACATTATTTTACGACCCAGACGGTTCTTGAAAGTTGAACTCATCACTGACACCGCGGCACCAGTGTCCACTAAGGCCATGACGCAAATACCGTCCACTAAAACTTCAAGGCGGTTCCTTAACATAACAATGGGCAGAGGAATTGGCACTATCGATGATCCGGCGACCGCACCTCCATCGGCCGCACACGCTAGTTTCCCGGGGACGGTTGGGAACGACGTTGGGGGGAAGGCGAGCGGCGAGAGCGGTGCGGAGGTGGAGTCAGACTTCGGTCAGAGGCAGGGGAGTCGTTCCGTGGTGGCGCGTAACTGGATGGGCGCTGAGACGATGTGAAGACACAGTCATGAACAGGCGCATTGAAACTCAGGCGAGGGTTCGACCATTGGCGCTGGGAGCGGGAAAACTGG